>NW_023502979.1:1410000-2098233 GCF_014066315.1 Letharia lupina
CGTGTTGAGACCCGCTGACCATGGCTGTCAACAGTTCCATCGGGACCTACTTCACTGCTCCTCAATCGCGCTCCACCACGAGCACCTTGAGTCTTACATGAACGAGAGGAAAATCGCTCATCGGCCTCGAGATCACGGATCCAACAATCACTTCATTCCACGGTCGACGGTCGTAAGAGGCTCAAGTGCAAGAGGAACGCTGTGCAGAGCAGGTGTTTGTTTGTCTTGGCCTGTTGGTCCTGGTACTTAGCAAGCCGGCATATTCTGGTGTTAAGAGCATCAACCGGTAACCATAGTCGTGATAGCGCTACTGAGCCTAGCGATACTGATTCTCTCAATTAGACTCCTTCTCCGCTCCCAAATCCACCGGCCGCCTTTCACTCTGATTGCCTAAATGTCTACACGCGGCTATCCTGATCACGAGGGTATGCAGCACGTCCACCACCACAAGTCATCCAATAAGAGGAAACGCGAATCTTCGGACCACACCGGTAGCGTGAGGCAGCCTGGCTCACGACATGCACCTGCTTCCAACAACGTTCATGGGAACGGACAAGATACCTCGAGTTCCGCGCACGATCCATACTCCAATGACTCGAATAACCACGACTTTGCCAGCATGTCTGAGCAGCTCTCTCGACACATTGCCAATGTCAATGCCAATGCGGCTCCCACTACAGCAGCTGCAGCACTTGCTGCGAGTATGCCTCAATTAACGGTACCGCAGCCCACGGACTTTTCATTCTCTAACTCAGGCTCTGGCACGGATCCGGACCGGCAATTGGATTCTTCGTTTGATATGGGCGGAGGGTCAGATGAGGGTCAAGCCCATCACACCCAAGGGACTCCATACAACCTTGATGCCTATCAAGGTGGGGCTGCCGCACACGGACAGGATGCGGATAATGGCGGGAAGCCCCCTGTAGGATCAGAGGAGTGGCACAAAGTCCGAAGAGACAACCACAAGGAAGGTGAGTAGTCGAGTAGCTCAATCAAGATCTGGACTTACCAAATCATTAGTGGAACGAAGACGTCGAGAAACCATCAATGAAGGCATCAACGAGCTCGCAAAGATAGTCCCGGGCTGCGAGAAAAACAAGGGCTCGATATTACAACGCGGCGTCGAGTACATTACACAGCTGAAGGACAATGAGACACGAAACATTGAGAAATGGACACTCGAGAAGCTGTTGACAGATCAGGCCATTTCGGAACTGAGCTCCAGTGTCGACAGATTGAAAGACGAGCTACAACGCACGCATGGAGAAGTTGCGCGTTGGAGGACGGCCTGTCAGAACGCAGGCTTGGAGCCGAAAGATGAGGACGGTGGTGGCACTGACGACGGCGAAACCTGAACTACTCGTTAAGGCACAGTCAGTGCGGTAGTATTGATATGATTCATCGCATACTACTACTAATGAAGCCTACCACGACACCAACACTCGCCGTAATTACCCAAGCATTGGTCATTAATTGATAGGCCGACGCTTGTGGTATGCCTTTGGCCGGTGTCCTCAGCTTTGAATCCGATCCTCGCGTGTATATGCTTCACCTACGCTGCTACGAGATAACCGATTTGCTCCTCTACTACTTCGATTCTGGCTTGCTCCTTTCACGAAACACATGTACATGCTTCCTACGGCATTAGTAGTTTTATTTAACTAGGCGTTGGCGGCCCTGGGTGGTAGGTCTTTCTTTTTTCACATTTCGAATGATGATGGTTCGAACTGCAGTTGGGAATACTACGGCGTCTAAAGCTGATGAGAACGCCCTTTCCAGGGGCGTACACAGCTTATGTCTTACAGTAGAAAACATCTATACACTGGTTTGCCTGACTTCACAAGTGAAAGAAGTCTTGCGCCATAAAACGTGCATGATGTGATATTAAGACTGCCGTATTCTGGGCTTGGCAGCTCTAGATGCCTTCTAAGGATTAGCGCGATCCGAAATGTGTCCTCTCTAAAATCCCACGTCCACCACGGTTTTGTATACAGACATTATTTTACCACCCTGCCACAACCATTCGGACAGCACATCGCTAGAAGTGACGCGAAGCTGGAACTATTGGCCACCCATCGGAATACTTCAATAGCTGAAGTCCGCTCTGCGGCGACCTTGCAAAGATGAGCGGCCGTCAGTCCTCTTCCCTGCCCTTAGCATCCAACTCGCTCTGTACATCTGTTGTCAATCACCAGCAATTGCTGACGTCTTCTGCTACAGTACGGTTCCTCGACCTGATCAAGCCTTTCACTCCTTTGCTTCCCGAAGTGTCGGCTCCAGAAACCAAAACCCCTTTCAACCAGAAGCTCGTGAGACAATGCCCTGAGCTCAGCGTAGGAGGATATGGAAGCTAAAAATGGATAGATGTGGACGGGCCTGACCCTCTTAATATTTCTCGTGATGAGTCAGGTACGTTGATCACGGAGGCTGCTGAGACGGTAGATCTAACATCTGGCTAGATGCCTCTTTACGGCATAGTATCCTCTGATACTTCGGATCCTCTCTACTGGCTTCGCATGATGCTGGCCAGCAACCGTGGAACTCTTATGGAACTTGGTACAACGCCGATAATTTCTTCGGGCATGGTTTTTCAGCTGTAAGATTTTGCGCGAAGGTCTTGATCTGCGCCTGAACAACTGCTAAAATCAACGGACAGTCTTGCAGGCACCCACCTCATTGATGTGAACTTGGATCTGAAGACGGACCGAGAACTCTACCAGACTGCTCAAAAGCTATTCGCGCTCATTCTATCCTTTGGTCAAGCCATGGTGTTTGTGCTGACGGGTCTCTACGGCCAACCGGCCGATTTGGGCGCGGGCGTCTGCGTTTTACTTATAGTCCAGTTGTGCCTTAGTGGTCTCATCGTTATTCTCCTAGACGAGCTGTTGCAGAAGGGCTACGGATTAGGAAGGTAAACGGTGCTCCTTGGAATACTATGGTCTACTTGCTAATGAATCTGTAGCGGCATTTCTCTGTTCATCGCTACGAATATTTGTGAATCCATAGTTTGGAAGGCTTTTTCTCCCACGACCATCAACACAGGCCGTGGTCCTGAGTTTGAAGGCGCTGTCATTGCACTCTTCCACCTCCTCCTCACATGGCCAGACAAGCAGAGAGCGTTGCAAGAGGCGTTTTATCGCCAGAATCTTCCCAATATCATGAACCTACTTGCAACCTTGGTGGTCTTTGCCGCGGTGATCTACCTCCAGGGATTCCGCGTAGAAATACCAGTCAAGAGCTCACGACAGCGCGGAATGCGTGGTACGTACCTTTCAAAGTACTTCCGTTCTATTCGATATTAAGTTGGGGTCACACTTTACATTTCGAGAGCAGAAACCTACATCATTTTCCCGAATTATCTTCCTGGGTGAAAGAAACGCCATATTTCGGCAGCGAAAAGTTTCTTTCTACTCCTCAAACGTGTTTCTTCCTCAGTTTATCACCTAGAAAGAACCATGCTGACTCCGAAATCTGCGTAGGTTCCTATCCAATCCGATTGTTCTAGTACGAATTTCCCTCACTTCTTTATGCCTCAAAAGACAATCTTAGAAAGCACGCTAACTAAACTTCTTTGATAGCACCTCTAACATGCCCATCATGTTACAGTCGGCGCTCAGCTCCAACATTTTCCTTATGTCGCAGATGTTGTACTCTAGATTCAGTGAAAACCTCCTTGTCAAGTTGCTTGGAGTCTGGGAACCAAGAGAAGGTATGTACATATAGCTCTTTCCACATTGACACATTCATACCTTGTAATCGGCTGGGTTCGCACTTGACTGACCAGAGATCAGGCAGCGCTCAGCTCTATGCTAGCTCTGGGGTTGCCTATTATGTAAGTCTACTCTTCCGAGTGTTCCCCCCCTCAAACCTACAGCATTTTGAGTTCTAATGCATGTTTTGAGTGCATTCTTACTCCTCTGATAATTCTCACGTCTTAATCTCAGTCTAGAATGGAGTGCTGACTTGGAAAATCTGCAGATGTCCCCACCACTCAACTTTACGGAAGCAATCCTTGATCCCGTCGTAAGCAACTTCTCCAGCTCCAAATCCCTAACACATGTCATGTTTTGAGTCATGAAACACAGTTGGGGAGTTTGGGAAAAACCCCCGAAACTGTTCCACGACACAGTCTCAAGGAAGTTACTGACTGGAGATGCTGCCCCATTGCAGAAGACTGCAATCTATATCGTATTTATGTTGACCGCCTGCGCTATCTTTTCGAAGACCTGGATTGAAGTCAGCGGCTCTGCACCCCGAGATGTAGCAAAGCAGCTCAAGGAACAAGGGCTAGTGTGAGTACCGCCGGTAGATGCCCGTGGATGGCGGCAAGCTGACAAACGCGCTATTAGCATGGCGGGTCACAGGGAACAGAGCATGTACAGAGAGCTCAAGAGGATCATCCCTACTGCGGCAGCATTCGGCGGAGCGTGTATCGGTGCTCTGTCCGTCGCCAGTGATCTTATGGGTGCTCTAGGCTCAGGGACGGGTATACTACTAGCCGTGACGTGCGTACTGTCCCAATCTTGCTATGTTGCAAATGTTTGATGGTTTGAACTGACTGGATGGCAGCATTATCTACGGGTATTTCGAAATTGCCGCGAAGGAAGGTGATATGGCAGGGCTGAAGGGAATGGTGATGGGGTGAAAAGATGAAGTCTTTGGATTCCCCATGTTTCCAGATCATCCGACGCATGGAGGAAAAGAGTATGTGGGGAAGAGACTATGAAGGTGATTGAAGGTGGAGGCCAAGGTCTGGTAAAAGCTTGCATATGATGAGGTATACCTCTGTATATATACATGTACGACTGGATCGATGCCTGGATTATAAATCTAGATTCCCAGACACTGCTCTCACCTTTATGTGAGTGCGGGCAAACATCTAGAGAATCGGTCATCGCTGAGGAAGAATCGCCGTGTCTTGTTGCAGGTGGGATCTCGACGGTATATTAGACCAATTGCAAAGAGATCGAAGCCGGTAGTCCAATCATATCAGGATTTACTGTTGCATATTCTGGCGAGCATCGTTGTTTCATGGGCAATGTCCCTCTTTCTGTCTCATTCGAGAGACCTACATCCCGTCCGTACCCCGATATCCTGGTGCGCGGTTCGTCGCCCACGGTGCATATTTACAGCATCAGCGTCAGCATCCAAGCAGAGATCTAAAATAAACCACGGGTAGGACCGTTCCACCTGGCCCCCCCTCCAACCTCAAGTCCGATAATCTCCATTGATTGTCACTGTTCACGGTCAGTCTCTGGCCCCAGACGGTGCGATCCAAACGGGGCGTAACGCACCGTATTCGTGGCTGAAATCGCAAAACCAATAACTCGCCTCTTCCTTACCGGTTCCGTCCCCTCCGCCTCCCAGGTCTACGAGTATTTCGAGATCCTCTTCGGCGAGGAGCTGGGCCGCACGCATCTCATCCACGGCCTCGGGCTCCCCGTTTATGACGAGTTTGAGGGGCTCGGACCCGTCGGTTGGTACAAAACTTACGGATGTTCGGGCTGGAACGACTGTTTTCGACGATGAAAGGCCTTGTGTGTAGCCGATTGCGCACAAAATTCGGCCCCAGTTTGCGTCTTTCCCGTAGAGGGCTGTTTTCACCAAGGGATCACGGGCGATAGATGAAGCTATGAGTTTGGTATCCGCGAAAGAGGGCGAGTTGATGACCTTGACTCGCACGAATTTGGTAGCTCCCTCGCCGTCTCGCACAACTAGTTGTGAGAGCTGCTGCGTGAAGTCTGTGAGCAACTTTTGCATTGCTCTTCCATCCTCTGAAGCAGGCGAAGTGACGGGCTGGCCGCCAGCGGCGCCATTAGCGAGGACGGCGAGAGTGTCATTGGTGCTTGTGCTGCCGTCTATGCTTATGGCGTTGAAGGAGCGCTCGACGGCGTGGGTGAGAAGAGGTCGGAGGGTTGAGGCTGGGATGGGAGCGTCGGTGCAAAGGATGCCGAGGAGCGTGGCCATGTTTGGATGGATCATGCCGGCACCTTTGGTCATTCCTGCTATTGAGTAGATGATAGTCGGAGAAGAGGGGAGGGTGAATGTCATGGAGAGGAGTTTAGGGAAGGTGTCGGTAGTACATATCGATCGGGCGGTCGTAAGCCATGAGTCGTGCGTGTTTTCGAGATTAGATACCGCTTTGGGCACGGCCTGGAGAATCTTCTTGATGGGAAGGCGTTGGCCAATTACCCCAGTGGACATGACGAGAGTACGGTCCGGGGACGAAGAGTCGGGTAGTAGCCCATCAAGGGATGCCGCCATGCTAGTAGCATCCTCGAGCCCGCCTTTCCCTGTGACGGCATTTGCGCAGCCGGAATTGATTATTACGGATCTGATACCCTCACCAGAACGTTTCTGGAGGATGTTTCGGCTAATTGTGACAGGGGCGGCTTGAAAAATGTTCTGCGTGAATACTGCAGCAGCGGATGCCGGCCTTTCGGATGTCAAGAGTGCAAGGTCTGGAAAGCGTGTGTTGGACGCTTTTACACCCACATGGGTGCCAGAAACGAGGAATCCTTTGGGGTAGGTGCCCGTTGTAGGGACATATTTCTGTTTCGCCGCGGGAATGGACCCGTCCACGGGGGCAGAGTATTGCCTCGTTTGTCTACACGCTGATCGAGAAGCATGACCACCGCTGGAGACTGCTCATTGTTAACGCCTGAAATCAATGACATTGATAGATTAAAGAGATAGAGAAAAGAGGAGGTCTGACATGTTTTTCGGAAAGCTGTCATAATGGATGCGTAGAAACAGACCAAGTGAAGACACTCAACATGACATTTGTGAAAGAGAAAGGGGAGTAAAGCAAGGTTATATGGTGTTTCGGTGAGTCGTGCCAAGGCAATGTTAACAACAAATTTGGGGTACTACAAGCCAAGATGCAGGGTAATAGCCAAATAAACGATTGTGAGAGATACCATCTCAAGTATGGTTTGTCCACTATGAACTCGGAGTAAATTGATGGTTGTTGTATGAAGATGATCAATCCCTAGGTGTAAGACCGATAACATGGGTTTCTTTTTTTTCCCCTTCGTGCCTAAGCGAATTGACTCTCTCATCCCCACAAGTTCCGACTACCTACGGCGGATGAGGGCTGACATTACGACAAAATTAAACCCAATTTTTTTTCTTTAATTTTTTTTTCTTCCCGTGACTTTGAAAAAATATTTAAAGAGATTTCTTTAAATTAGAGGATTCTTTATAAGGTATTCGAGGAGGATTTAAGAGATTATTCGAGGGTATATTTTCGGAGATACTCGAGAAGAGTATTTTAGAGAGCACTTAGAGGGTTACTCGAGGGGTTTCTTAAAGATTTACTCGAGAAATCACTCAAAAAATACTCGAATTGCGAAAAAAGAATTCGCGGGAAGTTCCGCGGGAAGTCCCGTAAATTTTTTTTTTTTTTTTTTTTTTTTTTGCGAAGAACTTCATAAGATATTGTACCCGGAAGAGTACCCGAGAGAGTACCCCGGAGAGTACCCCGGAGAGTACCCCGAAGAGTACCCGGAAGAATACCCCGGAGAGTACCCGGAGAGTACCCCGGAGAGTACCTCGAAGAGTCCCCGGAAGAATACCCTGAAGAGTACCCCGAAGAGTACCCCGGAGAGTACCCCGGAGAGTAGCCCTAAAAGAGTGCCTCAAAAAGTACCTCTCGAAGAGTTGAGACCTAGAAATCGCGAAGAAAAAAACGATAAGAGAATTTTTTTTTGGTTTTGTCGTAGTGTCAGCCGTCGTCCGCCGTACTACCGCCAAGAGAACGGCCACGGGCCGCCCGTACCTACGCGCATTGCGCTACCATACTTATGGCTTAGTTAATTTCAGCCAAGCTTAGAAACATCTAGGGCAGTCGTTGCATTCTGTTTCATACTTGTCCCAGTATTGTTCGTGTGCGAGCAGGTCAGGTCGGCCGCAATCCCATAACCATAAAGAATTCACCTCGGGAAAACAGGTTTCGACAATGCTCAGGCATCGACTAAACCTTGATCGTATATCCTACCATGTCATATAGCAACGGCTACACCAATGGCAGCTACAGGACCAATCGCTATGAAGATTTACAAGAGGATAGCGATTCATTGGGAGGCAACCGGCAACGCCGTGCTGGAGGTTATGGAGGATTCTATGACGGCGCTCCTTCGGTCTCAGCAGAACCCCAGGCTCAGCCACCTCCACCCTCCTTTCGACGGCAAGGCACCGATCACTCAACTGGAGGAACGGGGCTATCGGTATCGAGAACAAGGGATATCGACGGTTATGATACAAGTAGGAGTCGTGACAGAGGAGCGCGTGGTCAGAACGGTGCAAGGCAGCATGGCAGTGGACCAGGAGGCAGACAGATTGAAGGTTAGTCACTGTTAGACGCCAAACAAAAGAGCAACAGAAAACACTAGGCGCAGTTTTGCCATCTAATCGGAGCGTGTCTTTGCTTTTGACAAGCATACCGATCCATGGTTTACACACAGAACTAATGCTTTTCTACAATCAGGAGTTCTTGACCACATACATGAAAACTGGGATATCATAACCAAAGATGACTGTGTGCCTGTTCATATCGCACTGCAGTTGATGGACTACAGCTCTCTTGGGCGCGGCAATGATTACCAAGACTTCCAACGGACAAATAGACACCTGCAGAAAGCGCTCAAGGCAATTGTGAACGGTCAGACTCTTCTCTTGGGTTAGAATACGTTATGCATTGGCTGAAGATTTTCAGAACACCATCAAGGCTTCAACAGCTCCATTGGAACTTTTCACAAGATACAGGCCAGCATCCAAGCATCGCAAGGCCGTGTCCGGTCATTGAGGGACTCAGTCCAAGGCGCAAAATCCAGTCTAATGATCACGAAACCCGAGCTGAAAGGATTGGGCTCGTCTTCGCAGAAATATGACGATATGCTGCAGATCTTGGGACAGATTGAGAAGCTACAGTTGGTCCCTGAAAAGCTGGACGCTCGGATTTCAGACAAGCATTTCCTACCCGCTGTTGATCTTCTACAAGATGCCTTGAGGATCATACGAAGATCCGACATGGAAAACATTGGTGCCTTGACAGATCTTCGGATTTATTTCAGTAACCAAGAGACCTCGTTGACTGACATACTTATCGAGGAGCTCCATGATCATCTTTATTTGAAGTCCCCTTATTGCCAAGACCGTTGGAAACCATATACTGGAGATTCGGCGAACATTAGCGCATCCGAAACAGGCAAGGTCTCGTTACCTAACACCTGGGGCAGGCCTTTGTATCGATTCTTGGACAATCTCGATACGACTTCGCCACTGGAAGACGATGCATCTCAAAACCCGGAGACCGACAGCTTTCACTACATCCACATGGTCATCGAGTCGTTGAATAAGCTGGGCCATTTAGATGTGGCGGTTGACCGCATGGAGCAGCGACTTCCCGTCGAGCTATTTGCCATTGTCGATAGAACCAACCAAGAGGTCGATCTGCGCCACCCAGCGCATAAGCGTGCGCCGCTTAACCCCGAGAAAAAACTTCTTGAATCCACATGGAATGATACGACTGGTGGGAGCGTTATACTCAATGACCTTTTGTGGACACTATTCTCCAAATTTGAAGCAATTGCTGAAGGACATCGGGCATTTCATGACGTTGTTGCAGGCATTGTGAAGCGGGAAAGACTAGGGCATCCCGAAAGTCTGACAAGGGGATTCAAAGAGATGTGGAAACTGTACCAAAGTGAGGTAGGACTTGTATCCCAGAAGAGAAAGCCTGTATCTCCGCTGATACACACAGATGCGATCATTGCTCCATGATTATTTGGCAACGGACGAAAATCCATCGTATAGGCTTGGTCGCCAGCCTGCCGCAGAAGCAAACATGTTCCACAAGAATCACCGAGAGAGAAACAAGGTACTCATCGTTCATCGGAATCCAAGGGTAGTGCTGACCAACTAAAGCGTGTCTTCAAATTGTCCGAGATAGATCAGAAGTCTGCGGATTTGGCCGCGGATCAACGAGATCTTGACCAAATACTCCAGGCTTCTGTACCCGGGCTAGTCTCTAAATCACAGAGGCGGTCTGGTGTTTTGCATAATAACACCAACGTCGCCACTGATGGTCCGGTTGCGAGTCACAAGCTGCTTGTGGATCCCAATGTCTTCAACATTAGCTCTCTTCTCCCGCCATCGTTGTCCTTCCTCCAGCGACTAAGAGATATCGTCCCTCATGACTCGGGTATCGCGATGAGCACACTGACTTCGTTCCTTGATGAGTTTCTCGTTAATGTGTTTCAACCTCAGCTCGAGGAGACTGTCACAGAGTCGTGTACTCAGTCGTTCGCTGAGCTTGATGCGTTTCAAAAAGATTCCCAATGGTCCCAGCACGCTGTTGTGCGGCCAATATTTAGAGCATGTCGCCAATAGCCTTCTTCTTCGATGACTTTGCTAACTTCTTCAGGGCACGTTTCATTTCTCCACGTTAATTAGATCTTTCTGCAAATTGCTCGATACTATACCCCCTGATTTGGCTTCTACGCAATTAATAATTACACAAATGGTTGCTTATTACGACAAATGCTGTGAATGCTACAGAGGTATGCAAACCCCTAGGTCTTGCGGATGTAAAGCTAAAAAGCTCTAGCTCTGGTCAGAAGGCCACAGCTACATGCACAGGATGAGGTGCGATTGAAGACCGCAGCCGCATTGGCAGACTCAGGAGACGTTCGGGAAGTTGCCGAGAAATTGTTGAAAGGCGTTGTCGAAGAAGAAGAACACGATCTTTTGCAGAAGGTATAGGCAGATCATCTTTGACAATCCATTCCGCTGACGGTCCCTAGGAGGCCAAATTGCTCATCACCAGGACCAATGAGGAGCCGCTAGATCCATTCGATATTATCTCCGATCGACGATCGGTCACAGCTCTCTGCTTAATGTACTCTAGCATGGTAAGCGTCTTTCTTTTTTTTAGAAACAAGCGTGGCTTCAGAAGCACACTACTGACTGACTCATTGCAGCAATGGCTTGTACTCCAGTTCCAGCAGCTTCGACGCATTATCCCGGAGTCTTCGCGATCACACCGCGACTCAACGAAGCCTCAGCACACACGACAATTGTCCCTTCTCAGTTCACCCCAGCGCGTCGACCCAAATACCCCTATATATCTCCCCATGACCCAGGAGACCGTCGAAGCTTTCGACAGCATCTTGGCCTCCATGCGTACGCTTGCTAGTACAGCCCTCTTGACCCTCCACATCGACATACGCCTAGGCGTAATCCACATGCTTACTCGGACACTTCATGCGCCTTACTTACTCGCCCAGCGAGCTCAGGATCCGGATCCTTCGATCCTCTCCCTCAACGCTGACCTTCTCTCGTTCGCCGACAATCTGACCACACATCTCGACACTCGAGCCCAACACTTCATCACCAATGGTCTTGCTTTGCTCATCGATACCTTACTTGTCTCCAACGCTTTCCAGATCACAGCAGGCATGAATGATCACGGATGCGGCAGGATGCATCTCAATATCTTGGTCCTTTCACAAAACCTAAAATCGATTGAGACGAGCAGCGATGACCATCGTAATGAGCTTGACCGCAGTGCGCGTTTCTATGATCTCTTCCTGGAGGGTGCAGACAGCATCGTGGAGCGAGCAAAGGACCGTGGCGGAGAGGGATTGGAAGGATTTGACCTTGAAGAATTGAAAGCGCTGGTGGAGCTGTGGTACAGAGATGGCATTGAGAGTGGAGCACGAGAGGTGCAAATCAAGAGTAAGAGGGAGTTGGGTGACAAGCTGTTGGTGCTCAGTGAATGTTTATGGAATAGGTAATCCGTCGAAAGAAGGATTCAAGGAATGCACGTATTCTCACAGCGCAACGCGTTTTTCGGCCGACGCTTTCGCCAACTTTTCCGCTGCCGTACCAATGCACTGACCACTTATTTACTGTACGAACGAAACTCATCACCATCAAACCGGCGCTCACCAAGCCAGATCCCACCGCGTCGGTACCAAATGTGCTTGTCGCGCCAATCCATCGCCAAAGCGATCTCCATCAAGCCGGCAGCAGGTCTCCAGACTACTACTCTTATCAAGCAGGTTCGAAATCGGGGCCCGAAGCCGCAGTCCGGGATATCTTCCCGCGGAATCGGAAACGGTTGTTCCTGTCACATGTGCAAGGGTGTTTTCTCATGGGTTGGAGTTCGATCGTCCCTGCACTTTCCGTTGGCCAACTTCTAGATCTTCTACTTGCGTATCTGTGGGCAATTGCGGCTCATGAGCGAAATACAGAGTGTCTACTAGGATTTCTATCCCAACACATACAGTTGGACCTATCTATCTATCTTTTGTCTCCCCACTACCACCCTCTCCCCGCCATCTTTTCGCCTTCTGCCATTCTCCCGACATTCAGGCCCACCATCGCCTCTCCCAGCCCTCCACTAACCTCAGCCAACACGGCCGGGTCCTTGAAGTGGGTCACCGCCTGCACGATAGCTTTCGCCCTCTTGGCCGCATTCCCACTCTTGAAGATCCCACTGCCTACAAAGACACCATCGCACCCGAGCTGCATCATCAACGCCGCATCCGCCGGCGTCGCCACACCGCCAGCCGCGAAATTGACCACCGGCAAGCGTCCCAACTGCGCCGTCTCCTTCAGAAGCCGAAAAGGCGCATTCAACTCCTTCGCATAACCCCTGAGCTCCATGTCGCTCATCCCCCTCGCCTTGTTGATCTCCGTCGTCACAGTCCGCATGTGCCTCACGGCCTCCACCACGTCCCCCGTCCCCGCTTCGCCCTTCGTCCTGATCATCGCCGCCCCCTCGTCGATCCTCCTCAGCGCCTCCCCCAGACCCCGACACCCGCACACAAACGGCGTCCTGAACGCGTGCTTCTCCACGTGGAAGGCATTGTCCGCCGGCGTCAGCACCTCGCTTTCGTCGATGTAGTCGACCCCCAGCTCCTGCAGGATCTGGCACTCGACGAAGTGGCCGATGCGGGCCTTGGCCATGACGGGGATGGTGACGGCGTCCATGATCTCGGTGACGAGCTGCGGGTCGGACATGCGGGCGACGCCGCCCTGGGCGCGGATGTCGGCGGGGACGCGCTCGAGGGCCATGACGGCGCAGGCGCCGGCTTCTTCGGCGATGCGGGCTTGGTCGGCGTTGACGACGTCCATGATGACGCCCCCTTTGAACATCTTTGCCAAGCCGTCTTTGACGGTGAAGTTTGGGGAGGTGTCTTGGGTGCTGGTGTGGGGCGAGGGAGCATTGTCTCGATTTGAGGTTGAGGCGGGTGTGGGGGCGTTGTCTTGGGTTGGGGTGGAGGTAGAGGGAGCGACGAGAGTGGAGGGGGAGTCATTGATGGCCATGTTGTGTGAGGTGGATGAGCTGTAGGAAAATGGGTTTGCTTGAAGAATGAATGCTTCAATTCTTGTTCAGAGTGATGAGCGCTGAAATGGAGATGTCTTGATAAAAAAGTCTTTGTGTGACTTGGGGAATCTTTGCCACACGGTTGGAAGAGGGTAGACTGTGGGAGATGCTGATGAAATGCCGGTATCTTAGCAGTCCAATGCAAAAGAATCGTTGAAAAGCTTGCCTCCAAATTGAATGCAGTAAGCAGATATGAAGAAGATATTCTACCAGATCTATGTGTCAGAGGAGAGGAAGCACAGAGTCGATGACCCTCTCAATCAAAACCAAAGCCCCCGAAAATCGGAGAAAATGTTTTCCTCGGAATGCGGCTAGCCTCGGCCCAGCGATAATCTTGCATTATCTTAGCGCCAATCCCATCATCCCCGACTCCCGAGCGCGCTAGTCAATGTCATCACCGCGTCGAGCTGAAGCTCCCTCACTGCCTACCTACCTTATCCCAGCACCAGTGCTCCAAACAGCGGCACCGATTGACCTCCGGACCCCATTCTCACCAACCATCCTCCCTCGAGCTCCCTCTTCACCGCCTCTCCAAATTCCCCACCTACCGAACCAAATCAAACCAACTCAATGGCATCATTCCTCCTCCCCCGATCCCGTCCCCTCTTCTCCCTCACCCTTGGCCTCGGCCTCTCCTCCCTCTACGCATCGCAGGCACTCTACCGGCAAAAGCCGCGCCTGTGCGAAGGCCCGGGCGCGACACCGTTGACGACGGTCTCGGAGAGCTTCAAGGCGTATTCCCGCGATGCGAAGGTGCCCGTGTTCAAAGATGGGAGGCCGAACCCACGGGCGTACAGGCAGATTAGTGCGGGAAGTATTGTTGGTATGTGAGAGCTTGTGTTTCGGATGTGGGGGGGGGGTAGTCGTTGGGATCGAGCAGGAGACGTCGTCGGGTCAGAGGAAACTTTGGGTGGGAGTATGGCTAATGCGCTGGTGATGATAGGTTTGCTGGGGGGCGTGGCTGTGAGTACGTTTTCGAAGACGTTGGCGATGCTGTTCGGGTTGCTGGTGTTCGGTGTGCAGGTATGTCGCTGGGCGCGCAAGGAAAAGAGACACGCAAGGCTGATATTTGCACAGTATATGGCGTCGCAAGGATATAACATCATACCGACAACGAAGCTACAACGATACGTGAAGGGAATAGATCTGAGATCAGCAGTAGAAGATAATGTGGCATTCAAGCTCAGCTTTGGGTTGACCTTTGCGTTGGCATCGCTGGCGTCATTTTGATATGTAAGATATAGTGGGCACAAGCATTGAATGAACTTTGGTATCTTGCGAAAGCGCCATCGCTATGCCTTTAACCCTCTTGCAGCAAAGCTTCTGCACAGTTGGAATAGAAATCATGATGCGTATGCAAACTCCGCTCCCCGACACGCTATCCAGAAGTCTTTGACCGCGGAATTAGTTGCTCTAGCTCCCCTCAGGCTAAACGATTTTCTTCAGCGTACATCTAGGCGAACCAGACGTGGGAATGCTTACTTGATGATCTTCTGTAGCCAGATTCGCTTTTCCGTCGATCCCACTTTTTGGCTTGGGAAATCCTCGCTGCTCAGCGCATTCGAAAGCCACATCTTTGCCTGCGGTTGTGCAAAGATCAGCTTTTTCAGTGGTTCGGCCAGAACGTCTAACTCGCTGCGTGCTGCTTCTCCGCCAATGTTTCGGACTAAAAGGTGGCACAGCTGCGGTCCGTACTGTTGCGTGACAGCTGCAGCGAACATGGCGACCTCTTCTGACACTTCGAAATTTTGGACGAAGGTGGCCTACATCCATCGTCAAACTAAATGACTTGGAGACAGGAGTGAATGCTCACCCAGAAGTGAGCCGCAGCCCGCTTGGGCATGATCTCTGCCGCTGTAAGGGCCTTGAGGGTGAAATCAAAGAGCCCCTGGATATTCTGCGTATTCATCATGCAATCAAGATGGTGCGGGACCATCTTGTCCGCTAGGTCGATCCCACTCGAAGCGACCTCTGGATCCGACGAAGGTTCACCTGGAATTTCACATCAGCGATGAGCGCCGTGAATGACACGTTCATTCGTATGCTTACCACCCATCAGATGGATTACACCGAGTAGGTATTCCAGGAATGCAGAAGCAGCACTCTTGACTGTGCTTTCTGGCTCGTGGACTTGCCTGCTGAGCATCGCACAAGCCGTGTCCAGGACATAGTCTAATCGTGCGGTATCCAGTTTGCTGGCGAGCACCAAGTCCACAGTCACTTTGGGTGGAAATACGAATAACCCAGGGGCACTCTCTTTGTAGCCAGACCTGAGTATCTGACAACTTGCTTCCACGACATCACTGTTCCATCTCATCAGGCCTGTTACTGTCTCCATTATTTGGACCACTTTCGCTTGTAGCGAAGCACCTGGACCTTTCGCCCAGTAGACCGACTGAGGGGCATCTCCGTCAAGATCGATAACGGCATTATCTGGTGCTCTTAGGGCTTTCCCCATGCTCGCCAAGCACTTCAAGGCACAAATCCCGCTAGCTTGGAATTCTTCAGCTTGAGAAGCCTCCATGAATTTGATGCAGTCGTTCACGTCCCTTTCGACGAATTCAACCAGCGTTGACAGTGACCCGTATTGATCCTCGTCCCTTGGAATCGCTTGAACGATTGCTGCGATTCCACCAATAACTTTTTCTTTCGTGTAGACCTCGGCAGTAGCCCATGTCAGGAGAACCTCGTATTGGTGCAGGAAGGCACCAAGCTCTGGTATCAAGACCTGGCGACATGACGAACAACTCGACAGGATAGCGTTTGCTGCAACGCTCGCCAATGCAGGGGCTTTCAAGGACTCGAAGAGGAAGTTCAACATAGCGGGTAGGTATTCGAAATGACGTTCAAAGAAGGCCGTGTACTTGGTGATCATGTTCACAGCCGTTTGCCTTGTCTTGGCCGGAATAGGCTCGACCGTACTGCTCATATCAGCGAAAAGTGAGGAGCCGAAAAGTCTGGATAGCATAGCATCGACCGAGTCTTCGTCCGAGGTCGAGCCTGAAAGTGCATTGAGGCAGAACAGCGTAGCTTCCAGATGGAGCCAAGCACGGTCCTCGAGTGATTGCAGAGCAAGCCGTGCAAGATTCTCGAAGACATCTACACCCAAGAGGGTGTAGGAGGACTGGAGTAGATCTTGAACGTCCGCTCGAAAGGCCTTGAAGCCGGCGCGAGCGTCGGAATCCCAAGAGGCTGCCACTTCGTGGGGAGGTATCCGGATCTTTACCCAAGAGGCTTCAATGACTTCTACAACGCGCTGCCGGGCACTGTCCATCCAGGCTGGCTTCTCTTCTCCAGCGGCAAAAAGCGAGTCAATGAGGAATTCTGTATAGGTCATCCAGAATTCAAGAGCTTGTGCGCATATCTCGTCTTCAGCCCCCGCATATCCCTCACACCTCAACAATTCTAGAAGCTGATGCACGATTTGGCTTAGCAAAGGGTCCTCTGACTTCGTCGCCAAATCTTGAACAGTTGCATCTCCGTACGCTAGCAAAAACCTGGCAAAAGATAATGCTTCGGGGTCGTAATCGCCTCCTTTGAGCCCCGAGACAATCTGTCGTGCCCGAGTAGACGCAAGTAATGTCGACAGGGACTCGAGATCACCAGCAGTAAGAAAGGCTGAAAAGTTAGTCAGAACATCGGTGAAGAGTTCGACGGTCACATCATATGAATTTTCATGATGTAAGGCCTGTATTGCCAAGGGCGTGAGTGATCTGAGTGGTGCTAGTTCCAAAGCTTTGTCGATCCATGCTCGGTGTGCATACATGACCCATGACTAGGAAGAGTCAGCAAGGCATGCATAGAGGGAAAGATGATACAAACTTGAAAGCATTTCACACTCTCTTCGGTGATTTTCACGTCTTGGCCTGGTGTGATGGTCATTGAACAGTTTAGTATAGCCACTGCATCTCCAATATTCGAAGAAACCCTCTCATGGTATTTGTGCCTACGAGGTTTCGGTCAGCATCAACGATGGGTCACGATGGAAAGTACGTAATAGTACGTCTGGATGCTGGTGGTATTCGTTTTGCCAACTTCTTCTACAAGACCCCCAGCAAACCACAGTGTGGCCATTAGACAAGGTAGGCTGAGCTTAGCGGCTACTGGGCCTGTCTCAGGCCCTTGACTAAGCGTATCGCTGGGAATGACATGTCCTTCATTGAAGCTTAGAACGAGGTGTCTAATACATTGCTTCCATCTACCCGCAGGCCGTAGATAGTAGGCTATCAGTGAGGAGCACAGCTTTCTGATAACCAGCTGGGATTCTCCGGCGTTGACGAGTCGAATGAGCCATTCTATGAGTCTGTCCAAGAGTAACGTTGCATCGGCGTCACTTAAGGAGTTCCTGATAGCGGATAAGCCTTCGTCCTGGGCATCTAAAACGTAGAAAACCCTTGCCAGTCCTGGTTGATCTTAATAGTAAATGTCAGGGCGCCAAAGAAGCGAACTTTCTCATCTTGGCTTTGAAGAAGCGCATCGGCGAATTGCCAGCCTTGTTGCGATCTTTGTAGCTTTTGCAGAGCATTTTGTATCCTCGAAATTTCCTGCGGCGAACCTGGTTGGTATAACTTCTGAACAAGCTGGTATATGAGAAAGCTATTAGCTTTCGTAAGATCTAAATGACAGGATCAGCACACCTTCTCTGCGTCTGCAAATGTATGGGGCTCGATCGATTGAGCCCCCCTCTCTCCATTCAGAGTCATGGCAACAGAGAAAGCAGAAGAGATGATATGGACAAATAGTTTCTTATCATTTGAAAAAGACCGCGCATACGCAGATCCTGTTGCACGAAGGAGCCAAGACCGCAACCTCTTGGAGTAGGAAAAGGCTGCTTGGGAAACACTTGATTGACAAAGGAGATGTAGAAACTTCGAGCGTTAGTATACCGACGAGGAGGCATTCGATATCCAGCATATTCTGTTAAACATTTGTAGGTCTTTGCCAGTGTAATGAATGGCAGTAAAGATGCTGATATAAACTAGACCTGATTTGGAAGGATGCACGCTAACCAACTTAAGATTAGTCTCCTCTTCCAATATTTTTCGCATGCCTTCCTTCACCTTCGCCCACCGACTATTACCTCAAGGCCCCGAACCGAAGACAACATCCAGGTACTCCAATTCGACTCAATGAAGCAGTATCTCCTCTCTCAAACGTTCCTCAAAAATAGTGGCCTTGCTTCAAATGTATCAGGAAGAACAAAACACGCTCGCTATGTTGTTGCAGCAACGTCGGCAACGACCGCCTTTAGTCTTTACAGCATGAAAGAGACATTTGTATGTTTAAGGATTAATACTTTATATCCTTAGTTCGAATTGTGCATTCTTGAGAGAGACCCACCAACTATCAGAATCTCCGGTCTGCTCTTTTCAGCTGCCCGATGAGGCCTTCTATGTCATTGGAAATCTGTGTTGCTTCTTCGACACAGCAGCTTTGGCCTTCTACGTGCTGTTGATTGGACACTATGCACCTCAACGTCATTCGAGATGTATCTACGTCTCCGTGGTATGTTCTTTACTATGTTGTATGAGTGGCTGTTGGAGGCTTCGCAGTACAATCATGTATGGCTGAGCTCATAACCACTTAGAGGCCTGGATAGTGCACAGTCTTGAAATGTGTGTTACGGATTCAATGGGGTGTTCGGGCGCCGCCAAAGTTTCGGTGCAGCCATACGACTGGCTTTGAAGAATGAGCTCATTTACAGTTGGCTGCCTTGACGCCTCTTAATTACGGAGTGGAGATGTGCACAGCCAGCACGCCTATTTCTGTACAGAAGAACGAAAGCAGTACGCCGTGTCAGCTCTGGCGATTCGAAGTCTGGACCGTTTGCACCTCAAACGTGCGCACGCTAAGCCAATGAAGTTCGTTGGCTGACAGATTGCCACCACAACGCGAACGCGTAACCAAAACAATCAACGGCATACTAGAGGTGGATTTATGACTGGCAGAAGATTGTAAAACAAAGCGTAGCCCTTGCGGGCAGGATGCGGGAACATCGCCGACGGCGTTGCACTGCCTTACATCGATTTACCCGGTATGATCAAGCATTGATATCCAGAGCGATGTATACAGCTTTGATTGCTAACGGTCAAGTGCAGACGCAAGGTTGTGGTATCATATTTGCAGAAGCGTCCTTGAGGCTACATTATTTTTACACAACGTGACACAGCAGCACCTGCCTCATGACCCAACCTCGTCAGTGAAAGATGGGGATATCCTTCGTCATATACAAGTGGTGTCTTCGGAATAGCAATCAAAACCCCCAGTGATACAGACTTTGATCAAAGCACATATTTTAATCTAGTTCAAGATGCTTCTAAGGAAGGCAAGGAGTCAACATGCATCCAGCCAACATAAGACGATGCTCACCGTGTCTAGCTACTCGTCGGTTCTTCCCTCCTGGCTCCCACTCTTTCTGGCCCTGCCCCTGCCCCTTCGAACTTGCAGTCTCTACTCATGGCCAAGGTGGACGATGGTGTCGTTGCCGTGACTTCCGTTAATGACCAAGACGGGCTTCCTATGCATAATCAAGCTCAGCGCCACAGCAGCCTTTCACGTATCGAGGCTTATCGCTATCACAATACAACGCGAACCACCGACCCAGGTGGAGGAAAGGTAACGAATAGCGGCATTGCCGTACCGTCTGTCAACAACCAGGACGGCATACTCATAGATTACTACACACAATACAACGGCAATGGCTCAACGGATGATGGCTGGCCTGCAAAGGACAAATGGATATCGTTCATGGATATGTGCGTTCTATGAAACCGTTCCATCACTCGTTGACGTTTTATTGAAAAACGTCCAGGTTCAACAACAGCAGATGGCACATGGAAAGGTCGTGCCACCAATTTAACGTCGACCTCAACACCCACCAGGAAATCATAGACATGTACGAAGCCATCCAGTTCGTCGCCGCTGCCACATTTGTCGACCACCGCTTCATCCTTGCGGTAATAATGCAAGAATCTGGCGGCTGTGTCCGCGCCCCTACATCCAATTACGGAGTCCCGAATCCGGGCATCATGCAAGACCATAACGGCACGGCCTCTTGTAACAACGGGAAGACGCAGAAACCCTGCCCGGGAGAGACGATTACGCAAATGGTTCAAGAGGGGACGGGCGGAACTACGTGGGGTGATGGACTGGCGCAGTGTCTGAACCAAGCTGGCACGTCAGATGTTTCTGCGTTTTACAGGGCGGCGAGGAAATATAATTCTGGGTCTATCGATGACTCAGGGGATCTGGGGAAAGGGATAGCGACGCATTGTTATGCTTCGGACATTGCGAATCGTCTTACGGGGTGGGTGCAGTATCCGAAAAACTGCACGCTTGACCGTTGAGGTTGTGCGAATTGTATGGGTACTTGTTTTGGAGCTTAGCTTTTGCGTGAACACTTGCTTGTTGAACCGGTTAGGCAGGATTTCGCATATACAAATTAGTATCTTGAGCAATGCCAAATCTTTGATATAATGTATAAGATTATTGAGACGCGCGGTTCACGTTGGCCTAATCAGGCTAGCCTGATGCTGATTTCCTCACACCTGTTTCCATCAAACAATTTTTTTTTTACACCGGTAATGCTCTTGTCTCGACTTCTACCTCGTCGACTCCTATCTAGCTCTTCATTGACTTGCCCGCCTAAGCTCCGTCTTTGGAGATCGTTCTCTAGTACAAGCGTTCTTGCCATCGACACCTTGGACATGGAGACTGTAAACACAACGGAGCGCCTGAAAGGCCTTCGACATCTTATGTCCGAGAATAAGATCGATGTATATAGTATGATCTGAAGAGTATTTTTTTCTTGGAAGAACTTGAATCTCATCTTTTTCAAGTTGTGCCCTCCGAAGATAGCCATCAGTCTGAATACATTGCACCTTGTGATGCCCGTCGAGGTCAGAATGATGATACACCGTGTTTGAATGTCTAGCTTATCTTGATAGCATACATATGCGGCTTCTCTGGTTCTGCGGGGACAGCTGTGATTACCCATGACAAAGCCGCCATGGCCACTGATGGACGATACTTCAACCAAGCTTCGAAACAGCTTGACTCCAATTGGGAGTTGTTGAAACAAGGTCTAGAGGAGGTTCCAACGTGGCAAGAGTGGTCAGATTGCCGGGACAATCTTCTTGACCCTTCGGAATTTTGACCTGCTACAGGACAGCCGACCAATCTGACGGCAACAAGACCGTAGGCGTAGACCCAACGGTAATCACAGCTCGTATGGAAATTCCCAAACGTGATGATGCAGACGGGCAACCTAACACCATGCAGCTGATGCCCGAAAGCTGGCAGAGAAGATCGAGAAGAAAGGCGGTGCTGGTCTTGTTGGAGTCAAGACGAATCTAGTCGACCATGTATGGGGCGACAGCCGCCCTCCGCGACCGAAGGAGAAGGTCAGGACACTGCCATTGGAATTTACAGGCAAGAATTTTGAGGAAAAGATTGAAGACCTCAGAAAAGAGCTCGAAAAGAAGAAGAGCGCTGGTCTCATTGTTTGTATGTGCTCGCGGTCAGATCGATGTCGTTGGCGAGATGGTACTAATAATGATTTCAGCTATGTTGGATGAAGTTGCATGGCTCTATAATCTTCGAGGAAATGAGTATGCCAATTGATCCAAGAGGCCACTTGAAGCGAGGATGCTGATTGAACTACAGCATTCCGTATAATCCGGTATTTTTCTCATACGCTATCATCACACCTGCGACTGCTACTCTCTACGTTGATTCCGAAAAATTCAACCCCAATGTAGAATCTCATCTTGGAGACAAAGTCCAAGTCAGACCCTACAATGCGATCTTGGAAGACACCAAGACGCTGAGTCTAAAGCCAGAGATAGAACAAAGTATGGAGACGAACATTGCGGAGAAGCAGTCTAAGGAGCCAAAACGGAAGTTCATGATCTCAACCAAAGCATCATGGGCTCTGAGTCTAGAGCTAGGCGGAGAAAACGAGGTGGAAGAACTGCGAAGTCTAGTAGGTGATGCCAAGGCGGTCAAGAACAAGACTGAGCTAGAAGGGATGCGAGCTTGTCATGTTCGAGACGGAGCAGCGTTGAGCGAGTACTTTGCATGGCTAGAAGAAGAACTGGTAGGAAAGGGGACAGAACTAGATGAGGTCCAGGCAGCCGACAAGCTTGAATCAATACGGGCGTAAGTCGTGAATTGTTCAATCGAAAAGGATGCTGTCTAATAAGAAATGCATCAGGACCAAGCGCAACTTCGCCGGCCTCTCCTTCGACACCATCTCCTCCACAGGCGCCAACGCAGCTGTCATCCACTACAAACCCGAACCGGGCAACTGCTCCGTCATCGACCCCAAGGCCGTCTACCTCTGCGATTCTGGCGCTCAGTACCTCGACGGCACGACCGACACAACGCGTACCTTGCATTTCGGCACCCCAACGGATATGGAACGGAAGTCATACACCTTGGTCCTGAAAGGCGTCATAGCTCTCGACACCGCCGTGTTCCCCAAAGGTACATCCGGCTTCGCGCTAGACACCCTCGCTCGCCAGTTCCTCTGGGGGGAGGGCCTCGACTACCGACACGGCACCGGTCACGGCGTTGGATCTTACCTCAATGTCCACGAAGGTCCCATCGGAGTCGGCACTCGCATTCAATACAGCGAAGTGCCCCTCTCGGCCGGCAACGTGCTGTCCGATGAGCCGGGCTACTACGAGGACGGCAACTTTGGCATCCGGATCGAAAACATCATCATGGCGAAGGAAGTGGAGACGAAGCATCATTTCGGAGATAAGCCGTATCTGGGATTCGAGCATGTGACCATGGTGCCGATGTGTCGGAGGTTGATCGATGTGGAGTTGCTGAGTGGGAAGGAGAGGGAGTGGATTGACGACTATCACAAAGAGGTTATGGGGAAGACGAAGGGGTTTTTCGAGGGGGACGAGAGGACGATGAAGTGGCTGGAGAGGGAGACTGCTGAGCTCTAGTAGGAGTTCTGAGTAGCCCTTTGCTCATTGACCAGACATGTCGGATTCTAGATACGTTTGAAATGTTATACAGGGGGTATCATAACGCTCTTCTCGGTCCTCCTCCCTCGAGATGGGTTTCAAACCACGAGATCCTCCAAAATAGCCTCCATCTCCTCCCTCCGCCACGGCACTCCCAGTAACTCCGCCCCTGACCCATCTCTTCTACTGACAACCATTTGATGATCGTAAAATTCCTTCAGCAACTGGCGAAACCCCATCTCATTGCTGCATATAAACTCCTCCACCACTTTCTGATACAGCACTTTATACTCCATTCCTCCTTCTCCTCCACCTTCCTCGTCCATCGCAGCCAAAAGCTCCGCAATGAGCACACGGTAAAGACTCCTCGCGTTCTCTGGTAACGAGCGGAGCACAAATCCCACACCTTCTTTGCCTTTGACGCTGCGCCCACTGCGGCCGAGAAGTTCATTCACGTCGTCGATGACGGAACCGATTTCAACGGGTGAGTAAGATTCAAAGGTTGTGGTATCGTGGAAAAGGAAGTTGTATTGATCACGCAGGTTGGTGTCCCACAGCAAAGGGAAGTTGGGCGTATCGCAGGTTGCTAGAAGGTGGATGTGTGGACTTGCAGCGAGTTGTGCTAGGAGAGATGGGGTTGGAGAACGTCGGAGAGGCGGCGCGTCGAGCGAATTGATGAATACAAAGTATGGAGAGGGCGGAGGAGAAGTATTGAGCTGCCTCAGAAGCGTGGTGAGAATTTCGCGGGGCTGCGTGCCGAGCTTTGAAGGTATAGTACTGGGTGTGCAGTCGAAGACGAGAGGGGCAAGGGTGCTCAGGACTTGCCTTAGGGTAAGAGTGGGCGTGTAGCCATTTACCATGAGGATTCTTGGCGGGTCCGAGCGAGATGTGGTGTGGAGGTATTTGGCGAAGGCCGTAACGAGCCTGCGTTTTGAGCCATAGCCGTAGAGGCAGATGTTGAAGGATTGAGAGAGCTCGAAGCGCCATTGGGGAAACGAGCGAGAATGCAAAGAATGCAGAAAGGCATAGGAGGAGGCGTGCGGATCTTCGTAGGCGTTGATTTGGTTGTGATACTCTTCGTGGGTGAGTAGAGAAAGTGACGACAATGTGTTATTCGAGGTCTTGATCTTTCCTGGCCGATGTTGCCAGAAGTATTGCTCGTGGGGTGGGAGGTTTTGAGGAGGTGTCGCAGACTTTTTCCGTCGACCACTTTTACGCTTCGAAGGGGTCGTGGGGACAGCATCATCTGCTCTTAGCTCACCATCTGCTTCTTCCTGCTGGTCCTCGCTTTCTGCCTCATCCGCATCCCATATCTTCCTAGCCAGAATGTCCTCCTCTTCAACGTCCTCCTCATCACTGAATCCATCAGTCGCTGTCCGTTCGACAATGGTTCTCACACTTTTCCTGCGAGCGGATCGATCTGCATTTCCGACTGCTGCAACTGCACCGTGTCCATTGGCACCTGAAGCAGCCTTGACGGGAGTCGAAACGAGATCGTTGCCCTTTGACTTTAAAGGAGTGCCCTGTTGAGATCTGGATGCTACACCATTGGGAAGAGCTTTCGCTTTCTGGGCGCTTCCAGGAGGTCTTCCGCGTCGAGCCTTGGTAGGTGTTCCCTCCGGCGAAGCTATATCCGATAGAGCGTCATCTCCGCTGTGATGTGGGTTCGCAAGCACGGCGTGACACGTCCTCTTCCGTGTTGAGAAGACTTCCTCCTGGTCCACAGCGTCCTCACCACCATGCCTCTTTCTCTTCCCTGCCATTGCTAGATCTCATCCATGCCGCCAAAGTCCCCGATCCTGGAATCAGTCGATAGTTGCCAGAATTCTGCAAGCTTCTGTAATGGTGGACAGGCTGTGTCGTCACAAAGTGCACAGAAGACTGACAGTAGCAACAAAAAAGCATTCGCGCCCCTCGCCCAGTCACATGTCTCGAGGCCCGACGCCAAGCCTGTCGGCGCATGCCAAGACCCCTGCGCCAAGAACAGGTACAGCCTTACAGGAAACGTGGAAGAGGACGCTAGAATCGGATCGGCCACAGCCGCTTTACGCATCCTCGACAATTTCGACCTCCAATCAACCAAATTTTCTCGCTGCTTCTAACATTCCTGGGCTATCATACTATTTCATTTCCATCCCCTAAGCTATTATACATGTTGGCATAGCCATAATAAGGTCTAGGCGAAGCTGGGGCCTGTCCGGCAAGATATGAGAGATCGCTCTTAATCATCATGAACAAGAAGATAAACAGCACGTCTTAAATGTCTTGAGGAGTGACAACGCTTCTCATCTTTCGGCCGACAACATTTCATTTTCTGTTTTCCCTCCGCCCCTCCGAAGGTGGTTAATGATATTAATATTGTCCATGAGATGAATTCAACAGTATCATGAGTGTCTGTGTTGCCCATAGATGGCTGTTGTATTCATTGGTGCGGGCTACCCATGAGTAATGCGCAACAGTAACGACGACCCGAAGGACTAGAATAGCAGTCACCTCGAGAAATATCGTAGTACGAGGATGCACCTTGTCTGGGGGTACAGTGACCGTAGGGGATCAGCCGGGCAGCTATCGATCGACGTATTTCTTGAGGAGAAAGCTGCACTGGGGTATCAATTCCCGCAAGGGACTGGATTAAGGACGGAAAACTGTACCACGAGGACGCCGGAACCGTACCCTTTAGAGGGTACAAAGTAATTGGCCGGGAAATTCTTCTAGGAGTGTTGTCGCTCTCTAAAAGCTCCTTAACGTACAGATCACAGTCTAATCAAAATGCGCTTCGAGGCTTGAAGACTTTGAAGTTCGATAATTGTAGGCTTAACAAGCTAATCTTGTTACGGGCTCGTTCGGTAATCTATATAGAAGATACTAATAATTTTCTGACTAAGCTCTGGGTTCTATGGCGCAATGTAAGTTGGTAACATTTCCTCTTTCGACAGCACGCTAATTAAAATTCTAGTGGTTAGCGCGTCGTGAGTAGAATTATCCAAAGTTCACTGTTCGAATCTGATCATCGAGATAGTGACTGTTACTACAATAAATCAGGAGGGTGAGTACCACGTTTCTGAATGGAATAATTGCACTATCCTAACATATAATTCTAGTTGTTAGTTCAATCCTAACTAGAACCGTTGAATTCTTTTTTCAACTTTTTTGTCTTTCTCTTTCTTTTCCCCAAAAAGTCAACCTTTTTGGGCCTTTGACTGGTTTGCGACGCACTGTAAGATCTTGGCACGTCGCGACTAAAGAGGTAGCTCGCTGCTTAATCAAGGCCTGGGCTTATTACTCAAAAGAAATTTGGTGAAGCAGGAATCGACAATCCTTTACAGATGTACTGTTGAGAGAAGCCGTTACTGTCGGCCCATCTATTGTTACTGTCGCATCGCGCGAAGGCTGGCATCATCGCACCACTTACAAGTACGTACTTTAGGCTTGGCATCGGAAGTTAGGTGATAACGGGTAAAGTGATTGGCGCGCCGAACGCTTCTAGCGCACCAGGAGGTACTTTAAAGGATGCTGTCTTCCCTCTCTCGCTGCGAGCAATCTTTCTCACTCGGAGCTCTTACATCATAAGCATCCTACAGGTTCTGAAAATTTGCGGGGAAGTGCGTTCTGCTGAGGGCAAAGCTTACATCAGACTTCAAGCAATCATTCCTTTCAAAAACAGGATGCCTAGTCAAGTGCATAAGTCCGTGAAAAATGTTTTTTCATCCTGAAGACAGACCAAACAATTGCTGTCGCGGGTGCGGGACAATTGGGGTAGATCGTCGAACTTGCACTCAATGTCGATGCACTCACTGCAAGTCTGATGAACACTCTTACATGGAATGCCCAAAAGTCAAGAGAAAGAACCAGTCAAGAACGTACAAGGCTACAGGCGTGCTAGCCGGAGAACCGCCGCTTATAAAAAGCGAAAAGCATGCGCGTTACAATCAGGAATGCGGACAAGGCGATCGATCTCCCAAGCGCACGAGACTCGAAAGTAGTACCGATCTTATCATGGCGACATCTCAAAGTTCAACAACCACTGAAAGCTTTTCAGATGTGTTTCCAGACCTAAACGACCTCTGCAAGCGAGTGATCGATGTAATGTGTTCTTTGGATGACAAACTGCTACAAGACTATGGCAGTTTTATCGATCAAAACTTTGTCAAGCATGAGCTTCCTGAAATCCTGTCGGAATATATTAACGTCGAGATCCAAAATTTGCAGGGCAAGTCTTTGACCGCTGAAGCAATGCAAGAAGTCAAATGTCGGCAAAGCTTGCGAAAGTGTATTTTCAATGGTGCAGGAGGCTACCAGGATTTCCTTACCGATGCTCGTGACCATGACTATCTTAATTTCTATGTTGGTCAATCCGTCGACGTAGCGGAACGTGTTCGTCAACACAGTTGAAACCTCTTCAGAGGAGAAGTGACCTATCTTCATCATTATATTTGTGCACTGGGCGGCGGAGACCAATATTTTAACTTCATTCGCCTATTTCGAAGTCCCAGTCTAGAGACCCTTGATTTACACCTTACAAGGGAACATCGCGCCATTCTAATGAATATACTTGAGTTAGCTATAGGTCTCGCGTTCCGATATTTACTGAACAATATTTACAATCAATTCTCGAAAATTCCCATGCCACCTGAACGGAATCATATGCACTTAAATGTTCTCAGCCTCCTCGAGCAAGGGCATGAGCAATCTCAGCACGCAAGAAGACAGGCCCGTGGACCAATTGGAGTTTTCGTCGGACCCCGAAATTCGAACTTGGCCCAGATTCCGTCAAGATATTTTGAGCAGACAGCCTAAGACCAAGAAAGGATCTCCCACCTTCGAGGAGCTCAGGGAAAAGGTTTCTAGCGTTATACACAAACCATTTCCCAAAATCTCGCCCACATCAATCCAGGATTTTGCATCAAGGCCCACGCAAATCCAAGCTGAAACGTTCAATATGGCTGCAGCACTCAGGAGGTCCTGCAAAGCGATTGGTGAAAAATGCGACCTGGATGTCACACTAGACCAACCCATTGGGAGTCTCCAAGGATCGCTTGCAGTCATATATGGTATATCGCGCGACTACGCTTACGATAATGGACAGCCACGTCAATGCAGAAAGCAATTACCACTCGACCTGTAAAAAGTCGGGTTGACAGCAGAAAACTCGCTTGTCTGGCCGCCAGACTTTGGAACATTGAAGAACATTGATTCAAGCAAATCGGGACAATCAAGCTCGATATGCGATAATCTCGATACTCTTTCAGTGGACATGCTAAATGCTAGTTCTGCGAAGGTTGTCATAGTCAGTGGCTAGCACGCCCAGCGATTTATTTCCGACTACGCTGAAAGCCTAAATCTCTCACAGCCCCAGCAGATGCAGCTCCAAAGTCAAGAGATTACTTTTCGCACTGAGGAGCTCAATGGCATCATGCAAAGGATATACATAGACGCCCCAGAATTAGAGACTGTGGTACATGGATATGGGTGGGTCCAAAGGAAAAGCATGAGTGGTGCTCTTAAGCTCGCTTCTCACTTCTGAGGCTCCATGGGTTTCGTTCACAGGTTCTATGAAATTGCCAAAGCCAAAGATGGAGTCTTCGAGGCGATCACGAAGGCAAGGAAAGGCGAAAATGTTTCGTTGGACTCACTGAGCGAGGCTGCTAGAGACTGGCTAGGCCGCAGGGGTTTCAAAACCACCGAGGACATGAATGAGCTTGTAACAATCGGCGGCGGATCTCTAGGCCAATCATTGCACATTCTTTACTGCGTACTAAGATTCGTTTGCTCAAAAATTCCTCAAAATCAACCTCTTGCTACTTGGAAACGGCCCAATATTACGTTCGGAGACGGTCCACTTTTTTCAAAGCGCATGCAATTGGCTATTGCGAATCTTTGGTATCGAAAGATAGGACAAGAGCAAGAGAAACTGCGTATTCAGATACAACGTCGTCGTACTTTTACGCCGGCTCTAGTCGGAGAAAAGCTAACGCAAGAGATTTTGGACGATATGGCGCTGCGTACAGTCACTAAGGAAGAAAACGAAAAGGAGATGGGGGATCTTTCTTCTGATACAGGGATGGATATGTACTTGGCTGAGTCTCAGAGCGCTCGGATTGCACGTTCTAACGAAATGACTTTCCCAGCAACAGAGAGTCAGCTCGCTCAGGTCGGGACCCATGTGCAAGATCAGCTCTTACGGAGGCAAATTAAGGCGCTCAAAGCCAAGCGACCGGACAGATTGCATCAAAACCTTGATGCTGTCGCTCATTTGAAAGCCCAAGGCCAGGCTTTCGAGACGATCTGCTCCCAATTCCCTGACTTCTCTGCTAACCAAGTGCGCCGTGCCAATGAATTCGGGAACAATATCGGGCGTCACAGGTAGTAAATGGAACCTCAAAGGTGAGGGCAGGGTCTTTGAAATGATACGGAATGGATGCGTCTTGCAGACAGAAAGTCTCAATCTTCTAGGCCAAAAAGTGGTGTGGAACTTCGGCGCCGCTCATGCCCAGCGCGGGATCGAACTTGGCCAAGTCCATCGTGTTTGGATACGATTTTTCAAACCTGGAGAGGCTCACCCGACCTCCTGGTATCGAGTTGCCTCGCGACCTGACTTGCGTACTTTCATCTTTAGGGCTGCGAGACTAGACGAAGATGTTCCGAGATCGATTTCTTTCTACTCAAAGGTTCAGGGATTCATGAAAACCGGAACCGAACACTCTCGTGAGGCATTGCGGATGAGAGAACAAGCTTCGGCGAGCGGGATCGTGTGCGCTTTTAACAACATGCGACGTGATGGATGAGCTGGCAATACATAAGCCCGGGCATTTCAGCTTGTGCAGGAACGCAATAGATGCTGACATCTCTCACAAAACACGGAATTGGTAGATAGAGTAGGCACCTTGAACCTAGCCACTCACCAGGCTTTCGTATGTTCCTTGAATTTAACGATCAATACTGATGAAATACCTTAATGTTTTGAAATCCTGATGTCCAGGGGTTTAAATTAAATTTCTTGACATTTCGTCAAGCGACGTCTTGCCTATTTAAGCGTTAAGATTAGCGCAGCCGCCTTGGTGAGTTCGGTAATTCACATAGATCTGCCAGAGCCAAGATCTCGTATAGGAAACGTGGAAGAGACGCTAGAACCGAATCGACCACAGCGGTCTTACGCACCTTTCAGAGATGGTGGAGAATAGAGGATTGCAAACATTCTTCGAACCAAATGGAGGTGTGGTGGCTCGGGTGGTGCCTTGTACAGTATCACTACCTACCTTACCCAGAGTATTGCCCCACGGCTAGGCCTTTTCGGGCTCAACTCAATGGCTTCACCGCTCTAGGGCTATTCAGCATCCCATCACGAGACCAAGACATTTCTTAACACTCTCCCCTATCCACTGACCGTCGAACGACAAAACCTACAGAGCCACGGCTTGCGTCTCAGACGCTCGTCTCCCATCAACAAGTAGTATGCCCAGAACGGTCTGGAAGCAAACGGACCCGCGCCTCAAAGATGACCCCCAGTGGAACAACCCCTCCTACCTCCGGGCCTGCGCGGAAGAAGCCCACTACGAGCCCCAACGCAACGCCTTCCACATCCCCCTCTACATCCACCCCGCTTCCCCCACCGACGCCGCCCGCCGCCTCGACTTCCGCGACCACTTCAACAGAAGCGTGGCTCGGCGACTCGATCAGCTGAGCCCGGACGACGGCCGCGCTTTCTGCTGGAAGGACTGCGCTATCTACGGCAACGGCGGGCTGACGGGAAAAGACCATGTCGCACTGCTGGATGACGTTTACCGGGAGTGGTTCCCGCACCGGGCGCAGGACAAGGACGTGAGTGAGGGCAGTTTCTTTGGGAAATTCATGCGCTTCACCCCCCCGGTGGGGACATTGCAGGAGATCGTGCGCTTCCACGCGGCGCTGTGTGAGAAGTTGTGCGAGCTGGAGAAGGAGATACCGGACACGAAACCGGTCGATCCGTGTGAAGTCCGGCCTGGCCAGGCTCGGTCAGTGGCGGAGTATAAGCTGAGGGAGACGTTTTCGATGGCCTTCATCGTGCTGGATACCGGGTGGCAGGAGCGCGGTGTTCTGCTTGCCTGGAGGAGCGAGGATCTTGCGTCGAGATACAGTTGCGAGGAAGGTGGGGAAATAACTGGATACGATGGCAGCGATGGCGGTGACTTGGGCCAAACGTGTGTGTTCCGGTGCCCACTCAAGCGCGCGATGCAACTTATCGTCTCGGCGGACCCAGAGAGGGCTAAGCGACGGGCAGAATACAACGAGATGTTGGAGGAGACACTTGGTGAAGACGATGACGACGACGACGACGACCAGGAGTAGCCTTTCAACCGAGGCTGCTACTTCTCTCCGAGCAGCCTTCAGTTCTAGATTTTATCCGTCGGCTGAGCTTCTATCGAGGTCGCATTTAGACCCCGATCCCAACTCCTCCGCACTGAGCCTCTACATCTTTTGCGAATACAGCGAAATTCAATATTCGATACGAGAACAATGTAGAAGAGGCGTGCAAGTAGATCCGCTAGTGGGTTCAACCATCTCAAAACACCACGCACAGCGATTCCGACACGAAATGGAAGACGCTCTCCTTCGCACCATCCTACCGCCCAATGCATACTCGGCTGGTTCCTCAAAATCAGTAGGTACTCTTACATCAACGCCTTTAGGGAGTCGCAGTCGGTTATCAGCGTCAGCGAAAATAAGCGATCTACCGTGTCATCTAATCTCAAATATTCCGTCTTTAGAATCTTGTTGGTGTTACAGTGTGTGACCGAGCTCCGCATTTTACATTCACGGCTTCTCAATATCACGATTAACGTTAGGATATAATCTACCCAAACGTAGCCCACATGGAATAGTATCTCGCATCACTACTCTGCACCGTCGTCGCACTAATACTGATGATCCCCTTGCCCTTGAGCGCGACCTTGTTGTCCGTCAAGAAATACTGGATCCCGTTGCCATTCGGGCTCCCCAGCAGCGCCCAGAAAGGGTTGGTGTCCTGGTCCGTATCCTCGGGCGTCCACGTCTGAGTGGAACTGATATCCTTGCCGGCGAAGGCGTCGTCGAGGATAGATTTGGTATCCGCGTTGTCGATCTCGCGACGCCAGAAGGACTTGATGCCCGAGTAGTCTGCTTGCGACGGGTTCTCCGCCCAGGCTGGGTTCTGCGTCAGCACGGTCTTGGTCCACATCCACCAGGCGACCGAGGAGAACTGCCAGGGCACGGGCTGGCGGCCGTTGGGGAAGGCCGGGTTGTACATAGGATCGTTCGGGTCCGAGGGCAGCGCGCCGCGGCTATTGGCGTTGGCCAGGAATACCCCCTGGGTGGCGCTGATGGTGTTTGAGAAGTCGGCGAAGGGCCCGTCGGCCGCGTTCTTAGGGCCCGTTGCAGTGATAGCGTAGTACTCCCGCCCGATGCCGTAGCCCTCGGCCTGTAGGGCGGGCTGGATACCCCTCGCGGGGAGCGCAAATTTGACGGGCAGGGTAACGTCGAAGTCGTCGTCAAAGTTACATTGGTAGACTGCATCATCGCCCGTCTTGTCTTGCCAGGCTTGGTAGTATCGAGCTCCGCTCGGCGCGTACTTGACCCATGCAGCGCCGTGGGGTGCGCGAGGATTCAGTGCTCGCACATCGAACAGTTGCTCGTCTACGGGTGATGGATCGTTGTCGGTTGTCGGCGAAGGATATCTGGCGACGCGGTTCTTCAGATCTCGCTTCGAATCGTCGTCCCGCTCAAGAAAAGGCTCGAGTCGTTCGGCAACGGCCCGTTTCTTACTGCTTGGACTGGGACAGTCGAATTTACAATCCATTTGGCGGTTGGGAAGCGGGTCGTCACCGAAAATTAGGGCTCCAAAGAAGTCGTTCGCATCGCCGTTATCCCAGGCTCCAACAGAGCATTGGGAGGAGGTAGAATCCCACGATTGCGAACCAATAGCGAAATCGACTGGACCTTTCTCGAACAATGGCCGAGGCTGTAGACCAGGGGCCAGTCTCTTTCCAAGAGATGCCCTGGTCAAGCGTCTGCTGTTGGGGAGGCCCGTCTGCGGAGTTACTTCCATTACGTATGGGAGCTTGCTGTCTACTCCAAATGCCTGAGCCCAGTTTAACTTGCTGGCGGCATAGCCAATGACGCTGCCCTTGGCATCGCTGATGTTGACGTCGATGACTACCTCAGGATCGCCTAGCTCCTGTCCGAGGCCTTGCCAGATGTGGACATTGCACTTTCCGGTCGCGTACGGGGGTGCTGGTGCAGCTGCCGGCGATGATGCTGGCAGTGGAGCAGCTGATAACGGCGGCGGCGGTATTGCTGGGTTGTAGGAGCTTGTTGGTTGGATGGTGTAGTCACAGTTCAAGAGTCCCGAGGATATAGGACTGAGGGTGGGAGCTGGTGTGCCACCGCAGTTGCAGTAGGCTGACGTACCACTAGTCGAGACAACCGCTGCACAGCCAGGGATACCACCTTGGCCAGGTATATTCGTTGGCGCAGCGCTGGTACTGACTGGCTGGATGGTCGACGCTGGCAGCGAAGCATATGCACAATTTGCTGTAGTAGCGCCAGACGTAGCCGACAGCGTTGGGTAGGTTGAACTCGGTCCACAGTCGCACCAACTTGTCGGGCTGTACCACGGAGCCCCATCTGCCATGCAAGTAGGGTTGGGCACAATCGACGTGAGTGGTGCACTCGAAGGGCTTGAAGAGCTAGCACTGGTAGCTGTAGATCCACGGGTGGTTCCAGAGCTGCCGGTGGCTGATGAAGAGCCCAATGCACCACCAATGACACCGCCAGGGGCAGCTATACCCGCTGTTCCAAGGGGCTCGTAATCGGGAGAGTCATCTCCGTCAACCACGTTGCCCCAGCCTGTCGGTTTTGTGCAGGAGGCTCCGGTAGCGGTCGAATATTCGGTTGTGCCTGTAGCACCGCACCCGGTGACAGTAGAGTAGCATGTAGTAGAGCAAGATTGGGATGAGGCGCTGGTTGGCATTGAACAGATGACCGAGCAATCTGAAGCGATAGTGCTTGCACTGCAGGATGAAAAGGATGCTGAGGAGCTTGAGAACTGCGAGGTGATTGTACTTGAGGGGTCCGAACTCTTTTGGGACTGGGATTTGTTGTCGTCATCATCATCGGGATCGCTGGGTTTCTCGGGGCTGTTAGGGCTATTGGGGTCATTGGGGTTAGTAGCAGAGCCAGCACCACCGACATCTCCTCCGCTAGGTGGTCCTGGCGGGCAGAAAGGCCAGATACAAGAGGGGCCGTGCAATCCCCAACCACCGGTGCCTCCATTCCACCTGTTCAGCATGATCAGTCTCGGTCTCATAAATGTCTCGCAAGAGGGTTTTCCTGGAGAGTGTTGCTTACCAGACACCACCTGGCCCAACAATTATGATTGCTGCAGAGATTGTAAATTGGCTACCGTCTTGATTGGTTTGCGCAATCGGTGTTGTTACTGTCGTCGGTGCTGTTACAGTGCTTAGATCTGCAAAGGTGGCCTTTGACCAATACTCTGTTACGCCTCCAGCGATAATGGTAGTCTCAGATAGGGCTGTATTACCGAAGGCGTCTGTTATTGAAGCCTGACCTGCATCAGCTGTGCCACTTGGGGAGGCACTTGCGGGGGTCGTGGTTGATGGAGTAGGGCTTGAGGCAGTTGAGCTCGGCGCACTGCTAGATAGTGTGCTGCCGGGCGGCCTTATTGAAGGGGCATTTGGGTTGAAGGGCAGCACTGTGGGCGGAGGGACTTCGGGAACTCCGGAAGGTAGACTGACGGGAATCCATCTAATGCCGCCCGGACCAATCAGTATTGTAACAGGGCTGCTTTGAGCATCCAAAGATGTAGTAGTTATCGTTGACGCCAGAGATGCGTAGCCTGAGAGAGTAGTCGGCACAAATGTTTCGGTAAGGACCGTCGAGCCAATTGTGGCGGTCACTACCGTTCCTCCTGGTGGCAATGGCACGCTTGAACTGGACGGCGGAGGAGCTCCTGGCAAGAGCGATGGAGGCGCCACATTAGGGACTCCTGGGCTTTGGTTGAAGGGTGTCCAAGCCACCCCAGATGGACCAACTGTAATCGTGATAGGACTGCTTGATGCGCCAAGGATCGTGGTTGTTATGGTGGTTGTGACTGTAGCAAACTGGGTGTAGGTGGTTGGCGCAAAGGTCTCGATTACCGTCTGCCCACTTATGGTGCTAGTGACCACAGTCGCCCCAGTTGGTAGAGATGAGGGAGGGTTTGAAGGAGCGGTCGTCGAAGGAACCGCGGAAGAAGGCCCGGAACCAGGAGAACCTGGACCTGGAGCTACGATGGCCGCAGTGGGACAGTTGTTTGCAGACGGCTGGGTAGTATACGAATTACATCCAATTGTCGGTGTGTTGGACAAAGTCTGAGGGAGAAGAGGCACGTTGGTCCCTCCACAGTCTACCCCGAAAATTTAAAACATGCGTGAAAGAGATCAAAGGGGGCGACATACTGCAATAATCATAGCTGCATGCCGCATCTGGTCCTGCAATGACATACGCACAGCCCTATTACTGTCAACAATAATCTCTCACCTTCAATATCAGCGTCAATACCGGAAGACCCCAGCACCCTGGTTTACATTGTTCAGCATTGCTCTCCTTTGGCTTAAGTAGGCAAGAGAGTCTTACCAGGAACATTAGCAACGCTGGTCGGTCCGCAAGCGCCTGCACTCGGGACTTGGCCGTAGACGTAGGAAATGGTGCTCAACAGCACCGAAGAGACTAAAGTCAAATGCTGCATGCTGAAGACCAATTGGGGGAATAACGGATTGAAATATGACCAGATTCGATGCAGCAGATACTGTATATATACAAAGTGAAAGAACCACTGCGGCGAAAAAATCCGCTACAAGAAAAATAAGATTGGCATGATGAATGAAGATTCAAAACGCACTGAATGTCAGACCAACAGTGGACACGCAGTACCCGTTCAGTGGTAAAGCATTCCGAATGTTGTGAAATATGGCACAGCATTGATTCTGAATCCGTGTCACCGAAATGAGCCACATGGTGGACCAGAGACGTGAAAGTAGGTGCCGCCACGTCCGAAGCGAGCAGGGGCCTCGGTATTAGACGTGTGACTGTGCGGTGTGATTCGGACGAGGGCCATTGGCAGTGTCATGCCATTGGGCCACAGTAGAAGCATCGACGACTCGCCGAGGCTCATTTTGTTGGCAATCCCTTCGGAGTGAGAGATTAGGAAACCAGGAATCCATGTTATTGGCATCCAATCTATATCAGAGAATAGGGATCGTAATATCACATCACGATATTCTCGTCTGATCGTTGGAGGGGGGGGGGGCCCTATGAAGAAGGAGCCACCTCAGCCTCCGCCTGAAACCCGCTCAGAGCCATTTCCGATGCCTTTTTCTGACACGTGAATGGACGAGGAACCCTTCATCTCAGACCTGCGCCTCCCCCGATGTCAGATCGCCAGCACCGAAATTGCAAGTAAGCAATCCTAAAATACAGAAGTGATTAGGGATGCCTAAGGACTGACATTTGACCACGATGACAGTCAGCTGACGGTCATAGGCTGACATCCCTTTGACATGACATATCAGACGCTAGCCTGATTAGATTAGATCTTGATCGGCACGAGGTTTAGCCGAACGCCGAATACCCTCACATTTCCCCCACAAAGCACTCGATATTCATTTACCACTCTTATTCTACATCACCACACAGTTAATAAAGACCTGCTATCAAGCATAGCTAGGCGCATGATACCTCTATTAGACACACTCATCCATAGTGCTTTCACACAGTTCATCGATCAATAGAAGAAGGAGAAGTGGGGATTGCACACCAAATGAGGGCCGAATTTGGGTGGAGGATCCCCGGACGATACTTTAGCTATTTCAACGAATTGAAACCGTCCGATGTTTGCCTGGGAGCCCAATTGACCAATCAAAATATAGCAATAATAGTGGTAGAAATTTATTAGTGCGGTCATTTGGCCACACATGACTGTCATTCTAGGGATAGCAATTGCGATCAGGGCAATATGGAAAGAAAATATCGAGAGTCAGTACGGAGGTTGCCACCGAAAGTCCTGAACATTAGGGTTAGGGCTTCAAAACCCTTGGCATTCTTAGCAAATATCTTGAATATCTTGAATATCAATGCTTTGTATAGTAGCGACATCAATGCTGTATATATGGAGTGCATGCATATGAAGTATATAGTAGCGATATTACTGCATGTATACGGGGTATGCAGTTGCGATATTACTGTGTGCACAGTAGCGATAGTAGCGTAATGCTGTGCATACTTACGCTGATAAGGGCATTATGAGAAATAGGGAATAGGGGGAGAATATGAAGCTTTTTAGTATATATTCAGTGTATATTCAGTGCAGTAAGTGGATATCTTCTTACTACTCTCCAATCTTGAATAATATCTAATGCTCAGAGTATCAAGACTATAGACACTCGCTTTGGCCGAAGCTGGAATTGGATGAAGCGACGTACGACTCGAAACGATGCACCTAAGACTCGAAAGGAGGCCGAAAAACGATGGGCCCATTGCTGAAAGCATGAATTGTTACAGAAGAGAATTTAGGAGTGGATAGAGCGTATGCCTAGATATATTGCCGAAGTTATTCGTTTACGAGGCGGTAACGAGTATCGGGAGGGCCGTGAAGGAGGGGATGAGCGGCCCTATGATTCAGCTGATCGAGCAAATCAGTACATACGTAATTATATAAAACATCGTATGTAGATTATGAAGCTATTCAAGAAATTTGTTAAAATGCTAGAAATGCCAAGAATACCAAGGGTTTTAGCGTATGTTCAGGACTTTCGGTAGCAACCTCCGTAGCTGTGGACTTTATGGCAAAGCGGGAAAGCGGCCCGCTAATTCCCCTGTACCGTAAGGTAAGGTAATCTTACTTAACAAGGACAGGTCTCGGCAGCGGAACAATGTGGAGCCGGTAAGGCAACTGCCAAATACTTTACCTTACTATATGTACTGTATTTGGCAAATAGTAGTACTGATAACGCTTTACCCGACTTAGAGCTCCCTTACGGGCGGGCCTGCAAAGGCGCACACCTTGCCCGAGCCAACGCCGCTGTCAACGACGCCTGTGGTTAAGTACACATTTGTGTGATCCATCTCATGATCTCGATGCGTAGAATCAAACTCGTTCAATGCTGCTAGGTATGCTTACAAGTACTTCCTTTGTCGATTTCCCGTGGCACAAAATCTCCACCACAGGCGTGTGAAACACGGGAACAGCCAAAACAGCAGATTGAAATCCAAGTCTCATCTTGATACTCTGAGCCGCTCCACTGACCGTCTCAATCCTCAACAGCCGCGGCTTGTACAAATATCCCGTCGCAGTAGAATAAGTTCGGAATAATATCGGGTCAACACGATATGACCTTTTCTCCTGAAAATGAAATCATGCATTTGTATGATAAAGGCGACATTCGTCCTCTACCGGGTGATATTAATCTGCCTTCCTTGTTTTGCTTCATTATATAATGTTTGGGAAATAAGCATTCAACATGAAAGTTCCCTCATTCACACACTCATTTGCCTTTCTCGCATTGTCGCTCATTACTTTCCAGCTCCCTTTCGTTGCGTCGATTGATTCGAATGGTACGTATGCCGTCCAGATCTGAGCTTTAGAGCATAGCATTTACTGACACATTGAAGCCGCTGCTCGTCTGCAACCTCGTCTTGATGACGGGGCTCCTGCCCAAGCCTTAGCTGCAAAACGCAGGAGGAAGTGCTCTCATTCTCGTATTTGTGACCTTGCCTCAGCCACCGGATCCGTGTATGGCTATCCTGGAAACAACGCCTCTACTTTAGCCTACCAGCTCCCCTATTCCCGAACTGCAAGCACCCTGCCCAGTCAAGGAAACCCAAATATACCCTCGCAGCAACCCGCGGGCCAAGGACCAACTTCTGGATCCCCATCAACTGGGAATGGCGCTCCTGGTGGTCTCGAAAACGGCAGTTCTGGCTCACCTGTAGCCGGAAGCGGTAACGCTGGGGGCTCGCCAGGGATCTGCCCATTGCAGTCAACAGTGACAATCACCACTCAGTACACTGTCACTGTGACACAAGCTGCGGCAGTAGCTACGACAGCTGGTCCAGCAGGCCTGTTGCAAAAGGGGTCGACTGTCAATGGCTCAACAGGTCCCGGCTGCCTGGCACAGAACGGGTCAGGCAACGGCTCGAATGGCTCTGCTAACCCATTGGGAAATGGCGTCTCTGCAAGCGGCTCAACTGGTCCTAAACGTACGAAGTGCAGCAAAGCAAATGCCTCTGGTACGCCCGTTGCTAGTGCATCTGCCGTTTTGGGAGGTCTCTACGGCAATGGCACGCTTCAAGGTTCAAAGTACCCCACTGCTGCGAACGCTTCTTCACCTTTGGGCTCAGGTACGAGCAGCAACCCTACTGTGTCCCTGCCTAGATCCAATACTATAGTAGAGACGAACGACACCACAGATGCCAATCTTCAGGGCGAGTTCTGGGCGGGAGGTTCGTACATTTCTGCGATTGTTTTTGATTTTTGATTTTTTTTCTTTCGCAATAACCGAGGCCTGAGTTACAAGACATGTTTTGGGAGCAAAAGTTCCTTTTTACCCTTGAAATCTGTTTAGCAATTAATGTTCTTGGATTGAAGAAGCAATGCTGACTCCAGATCCTGCGTAGGTACTATAGGTACTCTGATGCGAATGGAAGCTATCCCAGGCCGTGTCTTCTACGATTATGATGGCGTCACCGTCAAGGACCCCATCAAAACTCTTGCAGACTCAGGTTTCAATGCTATCCGGGTCGAGACCTCTCGTGACATGAGTCTAGGGCCTACCGTATTCACAAATAATGCATCAACTCGTGGTGAAGAGTTGCTTTTCCAGCTTGATTTTGGAGGTATCGATATTGCGGTCAAGACTGCGCAACGGGCTGCAGCTCTGGGCATGAGAATTCAGCTCACCATCAATCAGGGTTTCACAATACCTAAAGACCTCGAGTCTCTTGACTATGACGGTATGGTTGGCGCTGTTCAAGAAGAGGCAATACGCCAACTCCAGCCCTTTCTTGATGCCAAAATTGTACCTGATATCATCCTCTTCGAGAATGAAGGTTCTGATGGCTTCCTCTTTACTGAGGAGTCTACCGGCCATGTTCGCGGTACTAATGACGGCAAAGCCAGCGCGGCCAAAGTAGACCTTGAGATGTGCGGCAAGATTCCTACCGGCAACATGGCTTCCTACCCGCAATACGCGGGCTACCTCAAGGCCGAAGTCATAGCCTGCAACGAGGCCATCACGGCGTCAGGCTTTTCCACGGCCACAACCCGTTATGGTCTTCACTCTCATGTCCAATATGTCCAGTGGAAGGAAGCTTGTGTACATGGTCCGAATCCATTAAGCCAGACTGAGCTGAAAGACTCCTCGGGTGCGACCTGCAGCAATTCTGTCATTCCTCGAAGCATCCTCTCTCCAAATGCCTCGGAGATGCTTACCATCATGGGTTTCTCTTCATATCCAGACCCAATGACACCATCCGACATCGACTCCGAACCCAGCATGGCCGATACCTTGACCCGACTGACCAAAACTCTCACTCAGTTGCAGGGTTACGCTGAAGCCTACGGCACATACACTGACGGTCCATGGGCGGGCCAGTACAAATTACAAGGTCTGGGCGTTGAATATGCTACTAGCTTTACGTATCAACAGATTCCCCAGGAGCAGTCTCTTACGGAGTTGATGTGGAAGACAGTGAAGCCTTTCTCCGCTTTTATGGGAATGTTGTGGTATGAGCCATGGTACTGTTATTCTGATTGGGAAGGCGGACGTGGCACACTCTGTCATACACTGGATGGGAATAGCGAGGCACCGACGAATACCATGAAGACGTTTGGAGCAGCTGCTATCTCGCCTTGGAAGAAGTGAACGGGGCCTTTTTGCAGTACAAAAGGCGAAGCCGTTTGGCAACGGTGATTTGGTGTGGCGTGAGCCGGCCTCGAATATACACATTTTATCTTCTAACAATGTACTTACTCTTCTCGTTCATAGGCAGATATCTACAGCTCTATACATTCTTAGTATCGAGACTTGAATTGAACAATCAAGTATTGCTCAATTAATAGCAACTGGGGAATGGTCGACTTCTGTCGACGATGCTTCATATGCGCCCAAACGCCCTGCTCCACGTGTTCTTTATCTACATCTCTCCCTGCCTTCTGCCTTCAGATTCCAAATGGTTGGCAATGCTACCTCGGCTTCGCCACGGGCTGCCAAGCGTGCGTTTTTGGCTTCACCCTACGCACACAAAAAGTCAGCACTCGAATTCATCATGTGTAGCTGCCAGCCTTGACATCCTCTAAGCTGGATGCGCTGTCACAGCCCAATCGATATCTCGATCCTCCTCTTCAATCGCCGTACCCTCTCCACACTCCTCACAACCCTTCATGAATAAAGAAGACTAACGTTGAATAAGTCTTATACGCCGCCCTGCTGGCCGTCAGATTTGGCCTATGCTCCGGAATCTCCCAACTCCTCTGCCCTGTCTTCAGCACGGCATCCTCAGTCGGTGGCTTGTCGACCAAATACGACATCCACGCGTGCCATCCTGGCTCAATCTGTGCGGGGTCGTATTCTTTTTGTTTGTAATCTACCCATCTTGTTCGTACTGGTTGCTACAGTCAGCGAGGGTGCAATCGGGTGCTGTGGTGAGTCGAGGGAGGGACTGACGAGGTAGCTCTTGTTCTTGGTTCTCGTAGTATTTGTTGCCGTATTTGTCCGTTGCGATGTAGGTGCCAGCTTTGGTATCGCCAATGTATTGCATTTGATGGGCGTATTCTTTTATGCCGACTTTGCGGAGATTCCGCAGGGTGCGCATGATTGTCGACATTGTGAGTCGTGAGAATGGGTAAGGCCCATGGAGCTTGAGCAAAATAATGGGTTGAGAGCGAACGAATGAATGGAAGGAAGCCAATGCCCTTAGCGTTTGGCCGGATTAGGCGCACGCACGGATATAGCCGGGGAGCGGCGATAATGAGTGATTAATCCTTTGGTGAGACGTTTCCTGTCAAAAACGCGACACTCTCAATTCTTTTGTACGGTATCTACAACTCACAAAAGACTCTAGTATCTCGAGCAATTTTACTTCTATATGACAATCTAGGCTGTTTACTTTCAATCGATCGCTGATCTCCATCAACTGTCCATTGGGGGAGAAGATATGCAGTTCTACAATAGAGCTCTGGGGTTCGCGAAAGAAGCAATTGCGGGACCTCTGGAACGGCGACAAGACAGAAGTAACAGTGAGTTGATCCCATTGAGCTTTTTTGTCTCAACACTGGGAGCCCCTTAAGCTTCTTGATAATTGGCTAATCAGTCATCTTTCCGAATCACAGCGGCATCTTCCATATCTTCTTCCTCCACTTCGCCTGCTTCAACCGCAGCAGCAGCAGCCTCTGCCTCCTCTACACTCTCTTCTAGTTCTTCAGATACGGTTGCGGCCGCACCTTCGGCCACTGGTGGACCTGTTACGGTAACGGAATTTCGCAACATTCCAGCCTTCACCAAGACCGAATCAACAGCATACACAGCCCATGGTATTTAGTCTCTCTCAAGAAGTGCAGAAATGCAAGCTTGCTCATCCCCACTCTCCAGGTGTGAACGCTACACATATCACAGTTTCGCATAGCGAGACGCAAACTTCTACTTTCACTGCTTCTGCCTGTGAGTCTAGCTTTCCCTAAATCCTTCCTGATTGACCAAAATCCGGCTTGCAAAAGCTGTCCTCGGATCATTCTTTCCCCCCAATTCCCTGAAAGTTTCCCGTTACTCTGTTTTGAAGTGGATATACTGACGCCAAACTTAAAGACCTTGCCACGGCCAATGCTACTGCTCCCGGAATCCCGCAAAACGACTTGACAGCTTGCAGGATCAATGGTACTGAGCCTGATAATGGACCGTTTTGCTCTCCCATTCACGGTCAAAACCTGTTCACCGGGTACACATACGGAGGCAGGTGGGAAATACTCGTCAACATTGCAGAAGCTTATGGTTTCTAGTTACATGGAACCCAACACTTTTCCCAGACAATGCCACGACGACAGTCGAGTTGACCTATATTACAGCCGATCAACAGGTCGCGTGGTATTCCCCCGACGTGGCGAATGTACGAGGCTATGTCAACGTGTATATGGACAAAGATTGGCTACTAGAGGCTTCTGGCAATGACACCTCATTAGGTATGTACATATATGGAGCAAATGATTCCTATCTTATCCATTTCCTGGGTCAAAAGAAATGGTCTGGGACCAAAGGGCTCTTGATATTTCCCGGCTATTATCGCTCTTCCCTTTGCCTTTGAGATGGAACGCTGACTCTGAAATAGGCCAGAACCTCACCTTTTCTTTGATCTCGTACGTTTGTTTGCTCCTGAGACATGTTCTGAGACTGGAAAGCCTTCCTGAATAGGTAATGCTGACTGAGGAATCTCTGTCTAGCACACCTGCTGGAGGTCAAAACATCTCAAAATTGGGTCCTATGATCAGCTTGGTATAGCTTATTTCCCTTTTACATTGCCCTAGTATTCAATCCTTCATGAGTGGCAAGACATTTTCCGGCAGGCTACCTCTGTTTTGCCTTCAACACTCCAAACCCTTTCTTTTAGTTCCCTTAGAACCCTGATGGAGAAATGCTGACTCCGAGATGACTGATAGACTGTTGATCCCAAAACTCTCCCGCGAGTATTGATTCCAAAGATAGACTCTATATATGGTCTGGAAATAGGATTGCCAGTCGCGTAGGACTTCCCTATCCCCAAGCTTCCTCATTTGGACGTCTTTCGGAGCCCCGAGACATGTTTCGGGACTTTTGTACTCGAGACACTTGTTATATGAAATCCAATGCTTCCCCGAAACGAGTGTTTGCTGACTGGAGCGCCATCAGAATCGTTGCTGTGATCCTCATCATTCTCGGTATTTGGTGTGGAATGAGGAAGCATGCGTGGAGCGACGTCAGAGGCCACTCGAGAGACTACATGGCGAGAAGAGCTCGTAGGAGAGGGAGACTAGAAAAGGATGGTGCCATCCAACTTGACGAGTACGACCGCAGTGGCCAGGACGCCTTCTCGGATGAAGTTAGCTCCCACAGTCCAAAAACATGAGATGACAGATGCTGACACGAATTCTAGCCCTACCAAGGAGGGAGCAATAATGCCTTCCAGGAGGAAATTAGACGCCAGCGCTTCGAAGACGACAATTTAAAGAGAACAATCTCTTCATTCTAGTTTACTCAGTCATATTCAAATCTGCGTTGTCCGCTGCACTTGGCTACCTGACAAATTTGACTTGAGGTCACGTTCGTTTGTCAATGGTCAAAACTTGGTCTTAAAACTAATCGCACAGGCTGAGTTGGATGCGGTGGGGCAATGGCCCAAGTGTTCGAAGCGGTTGGCATGATTCGGCTATTCAAAATGCTGGATGAGGCGCTTCTAGGGAAATCGCTCGAACCGCTTCTCAAAAACAAACGGCTTCGAGCTTTGTTCGTTTGTTGCCTTCAATGGTCACCAGTCCACAGGATGCACCGTTCACTACGAGTCCTGGCAACTCTTGTCCTCGTTTCTTGTGCAGGCAACGCTGATTCAACACTCCACAAGGGTTACACCCGCCAATCGAGACTTCCTGTTGCACCCTCGCTACCCCGGAGATACAGACTGTATCTTCTGCTTGCGGTCCAAAGAGAAATGTGTCCGGATGGCCATAAAAGGAATTGGCATTGGCTAAGAGCGAAATGGACGAGGGTCAAGTGGACGAGGGTCAAGTGGACGTGGGTGAAAATGGATGAGAGCGGAACGAACGAGGGCAGCTCGGTAAAAAGGCTCCTAGAATAGAGACATCCTCTTAACAGGCTTACCTGGGAGCCTAGGTCTTCTTTCCGAGTACCAGTCCATAAGACTTAGCGTTGAGCGGAGTGAGTCATTTTAGAATGACACCTCAAAGAAAATCGGATTCCCTTACAAGGTTCAGAGCCGCTTGCTTTAGATACGAATATCGGCGAGATTCGAAGGACTTTCATATACAAAAATCGCAAATGTGAGAGTGATGAGAGCCATAGCGAGGTGTTCGCCGATTTATAAGAGATGGATTTGAGCAACAGGGGCAATGTAGATACAGAATATAAAGTACTCTGAATCTTGTAGCCCGAATTACACCGTCCTTGAGCACTACATTGAACCTCTTTCCTCATTGCACAACAGGTACCAACAGACTTCACATGGCCTACGGCAGTCAGAGAAGTGTTGAAGTATTGAAAACATGAACAGTCTGGCAACCTGAATATAGGCATCGAATAGATGCTCGTCCGCCGGATTCGAGCAAACCCACGTCCATGGCTTCCATCTTCAACAAGACGACTGCCATGGCAGCTCCGCCTGAGAGCGCACTCTACTACATCCACGCTAGACTTCCCTCAGACGTCTACGCATGCATCACCTCTGGCAGCGCTCACATCAGACCTGGACCGTCTTGCCCCCCGGATCGATATCAACGCTGATCAGATTGAGATACTCGATGGACCAACGGAATTTTACGAAAGGCTAAGAAGCAAAATAAGAAGGGCGAGGAGGAGGATATATCTCTCGACTCTATACATTGGCAAAACAGAGAATGAGCTCATTTCAACTATACGGGATGCTTTACTCCAACAGGGTTCCGAGCTCAAGGTCTCCATCCTCACAGATGCGCTACGGGGAACTCGAGAGGCCCCAAATCCCTCGTGTGCTTCATTGTTGGCCTCCTTGGTCGAGGAGTTTCCAGACCGAGTCGAGGTCCGCATGTACCATACGCCCAACTTGACGGGACTGCGCAAAGCATTGATACCGAAACGCATCAATGAGGGTTGGGGATTGCAGCATATTAAGCTGTATGGAATTGACGACGAAGTGATCCTTTCTGGGGCAAATCTTTCGAATGACTACTTTACAAACCGTCAAGATCGCTACCATGTCTTCAGTTCGAAGCGAGTCGCTGACTACTTCGCACGCATCCACGATGCTGTCTGCAGCATCAGCTTTCTGCTACGGCCAAGGGGTACCCCCTCAAAGTTCACTTTGGAATGGCCGACGTCCAGTCCAGCTCCAAACCCCCTTGAGGCTCCGAAAGGCTATATAGAAGCGGCGACCTCCCTACTCCTCCCCTTCGTGAAACCGGCCTCCTCCCAGTCGCCTCCTACAACATCTACATCCGTCTACCCTGTTATATGTCATCCACCAACAATCAACACTGAGCTCCCTGCATTCACGGCCCTTCTCGCTCGACATATTAAGTCTTACATTTTCACAGCCGGCTACTTCAATCCCCACCCAGTAATTACGTCCTCGCTTTTGGCTGCCTCTTCTCTCCCAATCTCGGCGCCAGGCTCCATCTTGACAGCTTCGCCGTACGCCAATGGATTCTTTGGCTCCAAAGGCATTTCAGGGCTTCTGCCCGCAGCATATACGCATCTCTCCCTCAGGTTTTTGCAGGCTGCACGCGGCAAGAATATTCAGCTGCGGGAATGGCAGCGCGGAATTGTGGGGCAACAGAATGGATGGACGTATCACGCGAAGGGATTATGGGTGACTCTGCAGGTGGATCTACAACAGGAGACGTCATCGAGCACTCCCAATAAGACTTCATCAGAGCTTAGTACCAATTTTGAGAGCAAGGACCCGAGCGCCCCAGCAGGTCCGAGCGTGACCCTTATCGGATCTTCTAACTACACTACACGTAGCTACGGGCTGGACCTGGAAGTTGGCGCTATAGTTGTGACAAAAGATGAAGGACTGATGCGAAAATTGAAGAGAGAAGGAGAGCTGTTGATGACCCACACGAACCTTGTGAAGGAGGAAGATCTTGAGACGAAGGAGAGGAAAGCGGGGTGGAAGGTCCGAGTGGCGATGTGGTTGGTGAAAGTATTGGGAGGTGCGCTTTGAGCGTGTGAGGGGGACGATGGTGCAAACAGGGAAGCTGTGATGGAATTGGGTATGCAGATATCAAGATCTATCGAGACCGCGGTGTTACCCTGCTTCCCGTATGTTCCTATTGTTACAGAAATACACAGCACCGAGCCCTCTCCTAATCGCCAAATGGTTCGTCAACTTATGGAAAAGGTCCAATCAGAAGAACGTGACTGACGTTCACCCTTTGTCTACCTCTGATGATCAGTTCCCGAGCTGATTGGGCGGAAGATCGGGGACGACGGAGGAGCAGAGAAAACAGCAGGGGGAGACAAAACGCAGGACACAAAAGGAGAAAGCTCTCAAATGCATAAAATTCAGACGTTGCTACAGCTCCCTTTGTGCCACTCACGTCCTACGAAGACAGCATTGAAGGGATTTCATACCACAGTGGTCGGGGTAGGCGTTTCCCCAGGGCGATAGGAACGTTGCTATCTCATGTAGATACTATTGCCATCTCTTTCCGTCTCATTCACTCCTTGCTTGATGGGTGTGCAAAACTTTTGCTCCCTGGTGATGGTCTGGATAAATACTTATGCACCTTTTACACACGGTGAAAGCATAATTCCTTGATTGCGTTGAATTCTAGCCTTCGCATTGGTACTCATTCCAAACAAAGCTCTGCAGCATCCAAACGCTAGCAGAAACCACCGAACACCTGCGCTATGCAATGCTATACTTTCTATACCAAAGGCCAAAATAACTTCAACGCCTCCGCTTGATCCGCAGAGCCAGTCGCATCCCGTATCGACATCGCTATGGCCTAGCTAAGTCACCCCGACGGCCTCTGGTGGCAACAATGTCCTTTTTCCAAGCTCCCGCTGCTCATCCCGCTGTCCACTCGGCGTAGAAGGGCTGCTCCTCGTCTGCCATACTGCTCCCTCTTCCGGCTCCGGTGAACAATCCCTCGAGTGATCATCGCCATCACTGGCAGGCTCGTTTTGGTGCTCTCCAGACGAAGGCAGAGACGTCGGCGTTGGAGGCGCATATTCGATGTTGATGTTGGGGTTCTTCCTTCCATCATCGAGCTGTGACTCTTCTGACGGACTACTGCGGTGTGTCAAGTCGCGAAATAGACCGTGTCGTGACGAAGGTCTTGTGGATGATGGACTATTGGGCGAACTCTCGATAGAAGGAGCGTAGCGCGACAAGTTAGCAGAAGACTTGTTGACAGCATTCTGCACCACTGGTGGGAGCTCGAGGTAGGTAGCTTGTGAGCTGTGACGGGAGAAGATTATGAGGCCCAAACACAGTAGGATGAGACCGAATTGAACGATTGCCATCCGTTTTTGGAAGACAATCTCGTCTGCTAAAAGGCTGAGACGGGCGCTGAGGGCGAGGACCTCATGCTGAGATTGTTCACGTTGAGATGAGAGCTCGAGTACAGTGGATTGCCAGATCTGATCGTACTGGTGGCGGAAATCACGGAGCTCAGTCAAGACAGTCGTATTCAGAATTTCCAGAAAAGCAGTCGTTTTTCCCAACTGTCGCTTTTCGACTTTTGAGAAAGCATCGCGCAGAATGCGAGATTGTTCTTCAATATATTGAAGTGAAAGTGTAGAATTCGATTCGAGGAGCTGCAGGCGTTTGTGGACAGATTTGAAGAATGATTCTTGTGTGGTAGGACTAGGGTTGGCAGGTTGCGTGGAGGATGAATGACCTCTCACGATGGACGCCGACGTCTGATTCGATAATCTTATTGGTTCCGACTTATTCTGAATTGCACCCTTGTCCGAGACGACTGGGAGTACAGTCTTTGAAGACTCTGAGAGTCTGGTGGTGGTTTCGTTGGTGGAAAAGGTCCCGTGAGAGGGCGTCTGGATCGCTATAACAACCGATGACGCCCCAGGGATCCTTTCAGTCTGACCAATAGGTACCGAGGCTGGTGGCGGAGGTACAGCATCATTCGGCCGGTCCTCAGGGTTGCAGACAGACTTGATGTGAGCAGATGAAGCAGGCGAAAGTACCATTTGCATAGCCACAGACAAGTTATAGGACGTGAAGCCTGGCGTCGACAAGGGGTTGGGACTCGAAGACACGGTGGCATCTGACATTCTTAAAGGGGTGCTCGACGGTAGGTTAACCGAGCTCGCTGTTGTGGCACTTGAAGGTCCAGTCGATGTTGCATCAGCTTCTTCCAAGGTCTCCTGGACTTTCTCTTTCAGTGCATCGGCACTGACAAGGTCTGCTAGTACCGAATCTACCAAACCTCCTTCTTCGACATCGCCAGCTTCACTATCCGAATCATCATCGTTCCTTGACCCCTTCACGTCGTGATTGAACTCCTCCATCATCGTAGTGCCATGGACTCTCAAAAGACTGACGGGACAGTAGTACTCGTTCCCAAAGTGCGCCAAGAACTCAACTCGCAGATACCTTGCCCAGATCAAAGGGTTATCAACCAGGAAAGCTTGCACATCTCGACTGTTCCTTGCCTCAAAGGTTCCAAGCTCCCTCCACTTGTCGAGCTTCACAGGATATCGATCCGAGACACTGACGCGAAATAACCGGAACATTGAGCTGAAAAATTCGAAGTTTGCCAGTACCACGGTATCGATCAGGATATCATCGCAGAGTTCGACGATGAAGAATTTGTTCTTCGCGGAACAGATGTTGAGCATGTAGCTATCTTTGTTCTCCACTAGGACGCTAGTAGACCCTTTGCACTCTGGGTTTGTTTTCAGGACGGTGGAGGCACAGTCAAAGGATGCGTAATTGGACCTTTCCTTGCAAGTCTTCCCAGCATCCTTTCCCCTCTTACGAGGGCCTGATGTCTCGTCCGCTGACTTGTCTTCACTGCGCTCACCCTTCGAAACTTGAACAGTGCCGTGGTGTGGCGGAGATTGCGCAGGTGGTGGGCTGCCCGGGTCGACGAACCCGCCAAAATCTATCTCAATCTCCGTGTCCTCGCCCAACGAGTCCAACGCGTTATTGATACCTCCAGGCCTCCGTCTTTGCTCTGCGCCACCTCCAGCCCTTGCGTCCAAATGTTCTGCGGATTGCCCGGCTTTGGCCAGATTCTGGCTCTTCCATTCTTCAAACGAAAGAAAGTTGGCATTGTCCAGGGGCGAGTCAGACTCGGTCTCCTGCTCGACTTCGATCGTTGTCTTAGCTTGCTGTGTAATTTCGGAAGCAAAAGGTGCTGAAGCGGGACCTTGCTGATGGCTCGTAGCAGCAGTCGCGCTTCCGGATGATGTGGACGAGTCAGAGGGCGCCGGCTGGGTGTCACGTTGCAGTTCAGGAACTGGTATTGTTGCATCTTGTGTTTTTGAAGGCGCATCCACGGATCGGTGCGACGTGGAGGGAGTCTCCGTCGTGGATATCTCGTGTAGTTTCGGCTTGCTCGCCCAGCTTGTTGTAAGGCATTGCTGTGGCAGAGTCTGCGTGATGTAGTTGATGCTTCGAGATGGACATGTCGATGGGCCAGTTACAGAGGTTATGGAGGTCCCTGTGTCGACCTGTGAACCCGAAGCGGTGATGGCAAGCAGCAGCAGTGCCGCTGCTGCGAAAGCATGGCCGCGTGACCTGGCCATTCCTCATTCATGTTTACTGCATACATATACTGGAGCTGAAGTTCAGAGAGCAGGAGCTTCTCCGATCTAGGTACTTTCTGGGATGATGAATGTTGTAAATAGATAGATAGGAAATGTTGCGACGCTCGAACGATCGAACATCTGGCAAGACTGCAAGCCCAGCAGACGCGAACCGGGCGCCTCAAGTTCACGCTTCTATGTAAAATTAAAGTTCATCTGTCAGATTAGGCGCCGGGACTTGCCGAACGCCACAACTTTGTTCTGCCAGCGAGGAGGCGGGTGCAGGACTTTTGGTGCCAACCTCCGTACTCTAGACTCTAGTCCTAGAGTCACCAGAGGATAAGTTACTTTGAGGTCAGCACCGTATATTCAAGATCAGCTCTATCCCCAACCTAGAGTCTTGTGTAGCAGCTCGTCCCATGGGTTAACCAAGCACCCTGAGGTAATCTGTCGACCATGGTCCATGGTCCATATCCCAGACCATAGGTGGAATGCTTAAATCATAAAATAGGCCATGGATGAGTATCCACACAGCTTTTGCTTACTACATGTAGGCAGCCCAAGATCTACTCTCACCCGGACAACGATCAAGCTCCGTACGAGTATCAGCCCCATGGAAAAAATATACTCATTAGACAGCTGCACCAAGTCCAAGTCTCTTATGCGCAATCCTCAGGCTAATCCACCAATTGCATCATAGTAAAGCTGCTTGCTTTGCCTTTGATTCTCGCGCCTCAAGGAGGTCCCATTATTTGGGCGTGACTGTTTCTAAACATCACGCAGACCCAGCAGTGACTCCCTTGACAACTATCTTTCCCACTTCAGACTGATTCATCAATAACTCAAAAGCATCTTTCGCTTCTCTCCATTCGAAAGTCTTTGCAATAACAGGGCGGATCTTGTCAGCGTCTACTCTCCGGACTAACTCCTCGCTCATCGTCTTGCTCGAACCCAGTTGTCCTCGCACTACGAGACACGCGAAGTCAGTGGAGAAAAGGTCCGGACTTGTCATCGCATATCCACGCCGGACTCACCTGTCTTTGCACCATAGAGGATCGCCGGAACGATATCAATCTCCTTCGCTGGCGTCAAAATACCTACAATGGACACGATCCCGCCCTGCCGGAGACTACCCAACGAATGCTCAATGGTGCCTGCTCCACCAACGTCGAGTACGAAATCCACGCCTTTGCCATCGGTCATCTTCATCACCTCTTCCTCCCAGTTTGGAGTGTGTCGGTAGTTGATTGTATGGTGGGCGCCTAACTGCTTCGAAAGTGCAAGCTTCTCGTCGGAACTAGAGGTAGCAATAACCGTCGCACCGGCTGCCGCTGCAAGCTGGCCAGGAAGAATTCGTCAACTCGTGTCCACAACATTATCATTCGATCACGCACCTGAATAGCGATGGTACTAACACCACCAGTTCCCTGAACCAGAACCCATGTACCATCCCCAACTGGCTGCTCTGGCACAAAGAAAAGCGAATGGCAAGCCGTGCTCCCAGCAGTAGGCAACACGCTCCCTTCCTCCAAGCTCAGATGCTCAGGAACTTTGATCAGTCTCTCATCACCAATGACCATATACTCTGTCAAAGTCCCCGCCACCGTGCCTGCACCAAAGGCTTTCGTGATGTCAAAGCCTCTCTCGTCTCGTCCATTGAGCCAGGTGTTGGGATGCAAGATCACCCTATCACCTGCTTTCCAAACGGAATCTGTGCCGAGTTCTTCTACGATGCCTGCGGCATCACTGCAGGGTACTAGACCCGCGGAAGTTGGCACGGGATAAAGGGGTGAGGAGGTCAAAACGAGGAGGTCCCGGGCGTTGAGGGCGACTATGCGAAAGGAGATTAGCTAACGGTAAGTAGAGTAGTACCGCCATTAAGGTACAATTCAACCCTCCCACAGACCTGCGTGGATACGAACTAAGGTTTCTTTCGGTCCAGGAACAGGCTTGGGAACGTCTCGGAGTTCAAGGTTGACAAGGGCTTCGGGAGATTGCCGTGATGCATTTGTGATTCTCTGGTGAACTTGCCACTGTTGAGGCATTGTGCAGATCTATTTGAACGAGGCGTGTTGGGTTTGCTTAGGTGTATCGTGTTGGAAGTATTGTAAGCCAGGACTTTTTACAGAAGGATCCCAGATATCAATTTGATTTCAAAGCAATGCACAAGGTCACGTGATCCTCCCAAGACCGGACAACCACAAATGCTTTCCCTCCGCGCAGTCGCATACAGTATCTTCGTACTTCTTTCCCGCCAGACCACCTCAAGAACTCTGCTTCCCGGGCTCAAAACATCCCATAAACGGCGATGCGATCGCTCGTAGATCGGACAGAGTCAGCGACTTCGTCCAACCAAGCCTTGCAAGCCCTTCATCAAACGCAGCGGTCCTGGATATCCGCTCGATCAGGAGCTCGCGACGGACTTTCATTTCCGGCGTCCGTAGGCCGTCCGTCGTTATATCCTGCGGTCGTCATGGCTCAGGACCCGGGGATTCGACTTCGGCCGATTAAAAACCTTGGGTGCAACGATTCCTGGGCAACGCGGTTGTTCATGTGCTGGATGCCGATGATGGGGATTCCGCCTCCCCAAATTATCGAAAATGTTCAAGAGGCTTTCGAACATGTCGTTTGTGACGCTTGACTGTACGCGTCGAAAAGGTCACATGCCCCGAGATGGACGGCAGATGACACTCTTCCGTGGATCATTTTGCCGAAGATGATCGGGATGGAGCCCAACTGTCACAGCGATAGACCGTTACACCTGTCTTCTTCCCTTCTCGCCAAATTTCGAGGTAAGCTGTCAGGAAGGAGGGGCAGTCGCCGCGGTCCGAACCCCCCCAAAGCTGTGGGATACAGCAGTAGGCAACGAAGAGCAGATCGCGAGATGGTTGTTTTGGCGGGCTCGTAGATCAGACAGAAGGTAGCACATTTCTCGGTTTGAGGCCTTGAGAAGTGCATGAAGCAGAGAGGACGTGTGTATCTTACGATAGAATCATTCTTGCTGACAATTTGCCAGGATGTTTCCCAATGATCGCGCTTTGATCAAAGTTGGCAAATACGGTCCTGTGATTACTTGGTTGCAACATATACCTAGCGATGTATTGAAGCAACCTCTATCTATGCATTGCCGAGAGCAATCCGCTGTAGAACGCCGCCCGCTATGCACAACGAAGCAGGTAGGGAGGTACCAGGGAATATATACAGAGAAAGGAGTACGAGGTCTCAAACATCAATCAGCTTCTTCTTTTGGGCCGCCTTGTTAGCTCCTTCAGTCAAGGCCTCCAAATCACCACTCATTTCGCACATGCCTCGGAAGATACCCCCTTCCCTCGAAATGAGCTCCCAAGGGGCGTCGTACTCAATGACCTCGCCCTTCTCCAGGACAAGTACTTTGTCATAATCAATGATCGTTTGCAGACGATGCGCAATCGTAAGGATAGTGCTTTCCTTGACGTCTCGTAGCGTGTCTTGAATCTTGCTGTCGGTGGCGTAGTCAATCGAAGCGGTAGCCTCGTCCATGAGCAGGACACGTGGAGCTTTAAGGAGAGCACGTGCCAGACAGAGAAGTTGACGTTGACCTTGTGACAAATTGGATCCAGACTCGGCAATGGGTGAGGATAAATTGGTAAAGACATTCGCATTTTCCAGAGTATTTGTCATCTTCTTCGCAAGGTCGGTATCGTTGTTATCATCTGAATCGTTGTTCGAAGATGGAGGAGAATCCGGTGGAGTAGGAAGGTCAGGCACAACGGGGGTTGCCGAGGACGATCCAGCATCGGAAGTTGGAATCCCTATTAGCTGTACTCGGCGTAGAGTAGCAAAGATTTCCTCATCTGTGAAGAGACTGAAAGGGTCGAGGTTGCTCCTGACTGTGCCGGTAAACAACGTTGGGTCTTGCGGAACAATGGTTATTGCTTCTCGTAAGTCTTGAAGGCCGATTAGACCAATATCAACGTCGTCAATAACAATCTTTCCCTCTACTGCCTCCAAGCCACGGAACAGTGCGAGAGCCAGAGAGCTCTTCCCAGCCCCTGTTCTTCCCACGATACCTACCCTTTCTCCAGGCTGAACGTTGAAAGTTAGATTTGTCAGTACAGGCTCCAGATCAGGCCGGTATCGCGTTGTGTAATTCATAAATTGAATTGCCCCTTGACTAGGCCAATTTCCTGCCGGGCGAGCCTCATCAATTATTGCCTTGGCTTCCTGCTCTACTTCGATGTATTCCTTCACACGCTCCACAGAGTTCATGTTTTGCTCGTTCATGGAGTACAAACGGACTAGCCAGAGGACATTCTCAGTGAACATGACGGCGTAAGTCAAAGAGAGACCTGCGGAGCCAGCATCAATAGTTCCTATGCTCAATATGACAAAGACGCCAGCGAAGAATGCTACGAGAGCACCAGTGAAATCCACTCGTAAGGCAAGCCAGCGGTTGGCAGCCCAGAGGTAGATGAATGGCCTGTTGTGAGTGTCGACACGAGTTTGGTTGTCTCGGATAAAGCGCCTCTCCTCTCCGTAAGCTCGGATCGTGACGATGCCGCTCAGTGTCTCTCCAAATTGCTGGTAGAGAGGACTTCGCTGGACTGACTCCAAACGTTTCAGGTCTCGGGAAGATCTCAAATAGAACTGCCCAATTGCAAAGTAGATGATAGTAATGAAGAAGCCTGCGATGAGGAATCCTGGTGTAATAACGGAGATCAAAATTACGATACTTATCAGTGAAAACAAGCAGCCAAGCACACCGACAGCAACGGGAGCGACGTCCTGATCGATGGCCTCTATGTCTTTCGAGAATCTGTTCATAAGCTGACCTAGAGGAGTAGTGTCAAAGAACTGTAGCTTAGCTCTTGCCACCGATTCAAGTAGGCGCCTATGAAGTGTCCTGGATGCTCTCAAAGAACCCCAGAAGATGTAGCCTTCTCGTATCAGAGATACGAAGATGTAGAAGAGTGAAAGCAATGCGTATATGATCAGATAATACCACGCATCTATCTTGTCATCCGACGATGCCATAGTATTGATGGACGATGGTGATTTGGAGGAGAGAGGTAGACTCCAGAAAGATGAGCCGGTGGAGAAAGATTTCGAGGAGAAAGCCGCACCTTGGAAATGGCTGGTGGTATGTAGGTCCGTTCCAGTTGCCATCAAATCCACACTCTGGATACTTCTTGTGTACCGATTGGCCCATGTTCGAATCCAGACGTTGCAGGCCACGGAACCTACTTGTTGCAGTCCGAAAGCGACAAAAGCAAGCAGCCAGTAATGCCATGGACCCATGGAGACAAGATACATCTTGATGACTTTGGTATTGACACTGCCCGTGGCTTTGGCTTCGGTCCTAATGTTGGCATTCTCATCCTTAGTCTTCGATTTGGAGTTCGGTTCCTTTGGCGCTCTATTTGCATGACCGTTCGCTTCCGGAATGTGTCCATCGGTATCTTTTTTGGTTTCACCATCTAGGTTCAGCGCGGACAAGTTTCTTGAATGTGTCTGCGAGCCACCCTTAGAACCCGGTCTGGGTATGAGAATTTCATCTCCAAGAGCCCCCGAAGCCAGCACCTCGTCAGGAGAACCTTGAGCCGAAATCTTGCCATTCAGCAAGGCCACGACATAATGAGAACGCGGAACACAAAGCGCGATATTGTGAGTGACGAGTATGCAAGTCCTGCCGAGCATCAAGGGACCCATGATGCAGTGCTCGAATATGTGCTTAGCAGTGTGAGAGTCAACAGCACTTAGGCAGTCATCCAAGAGTACATGTCTTGAATTGCAATAGAGTGCCCTTGCTAGCGAGATTCGTTGTTTCTGCCCTCCTGACAGAGTTATGCCTTTCTCTCCGACTAGGGTGGAGTCGCCATTGTCAAGGATCTCCAGGTCTCTTTCCAACGCACAGGCTGCAATAACGGATGTGTAGCGCGGTTGATCGAGCGGTGCAGCGAATAGGATGTTTTGTTTGATGGTATCGTTAGCAAGCCATGCTTGCTGAGCGCAGTATGCTATGCTCTCGGTAAGATGGGTTTCTGGGTCCTCTCTAAGTGTCTCCCGGCTCTGTCCGCCTGGAAGAAATACGAAACCTTCGATGAGTGTCATCTCCCCAAGCAACGCCATGAGAAGAGACGTCTTGCCAGACCCAGTAGGTCCAACGATGATGTTAAGGCGTCCTATCAAGAAGCGAATGTCCATATCGATCATACGAAAAGCCGTTTGCCCATCTGCTTTTTGAGCGTCTTTACCTCCCCAAGTCAATGTTGCCTTGTTGAAGCCAATGATTGGATCCCCATTTTCGTCTTTGCGTCCTTGAAGAAGCTGCTCATATTTCTCGGTTTCATCCTCGTTCAAGAATTCTTCTACCCGATCCACGGATACTTTGGACTCCTGCACGTGAGCAATCATATCTGCCAATTGATCCAGTGGATAGCGAAGAATCCCGAAAAGCGAAAGCGCAGTGAAGGCCACCGATGGTATCAGAGGCCTCTTTTCAACCACTGTATACAGCAGGAAGGAGAAGAACGTGATGAGTAACGGCACCCCAAACCACACAGTGGCAGCAAACGTATAAAGGATGTACTTGTTCCGAAGAGCCCGCAACTCTACCGCTCGCTTCTCGCTGACAGTTTGACCGAAGCGTCGTTCCCAAGCAAAGTATTTGATAATTCGGATGTTCTGAAGTATTTCGTTTGTTGTATGAATACGCACATCGGTTGCAGCCATGACCTTCTTTTGTACTTTGGTAAATTGCTTGGCAATGAAGAGGTTGAGCGGCATGACAAGAACCATCATGACAACACTCGCCAGAGCACTCCGTCCCAAGATGCGATAAAGAAGCACAATACATATGACCAACTGCACAGGAGTGCTGCCCCATAGAAAGTGCAGATACGCACTGATCTCGCTTACTTTAAAAGAGTCGACAGCCATGAGATTGATGATTGTCCCAACGTTGACTTGCGAGTCGGTAGGGTCTGGGGAAGGGTTGATGTCCGCTTGCTTTTTCTTCTTGGAGCCCCCCTTCTTCTTGCCTCCTGCATGCGGGAATTGGAATGAATTGCCTTTCGAGTTCTGCTCGTTGGGGTCTTTCTCCTTTTCGGACTTCTTCTTCTCTTCTCCCAAGACGGTGTCTGTTCCGGCAGCTGCCTTTCGTCTTAGTGCCTTTGCGTAGATTTCTCCAACTATCACAGCACGCAGTCGGATACATATTCTCCTTCCCAGCCACAGCGCTTGGCCATCAGTAATGGCTTTTATGCATGAGGACATGGCCAATAAAATCATGTAAAACCACGCAGCGTTCACAGGCGTGCCTGCAGGGTCCTCGACATACTCGAGAAATGCTTTTAGGAGAAGGGTCGGAGCGAAAGTGAAAAGACCCGAGACCATTGCCCATGCTGCCTGGATTAAGAGATCGCGCTTGAAGTATTTCAGCAAATGCCATGCCAGTTTTGTCGTCTTCTTGAATTGTCTAAAGTCTGCGGTCACCGCAGCTGCTTTGTCTTTGGCTGCAAGGTTCCATACATCGGAGAGCTCGAACGTCTTCCTGTAGCCCTGCCAGACAATAGCATCTACCCAGCCGAAAGTCGCAATCGAGAAAAGATTGGCTAGAGGCTCGTGAGACGGTTCGAGGTCATCTTCGTAATCTAGCACCACAACCTTGTTCCCTTTTCGAGAGGTGACAGCGATAATCGCAAGTAGAGTGGCCGTAACAAAGTCGGCTATCCTCAGACCCTGGGCCCTGTGTGACCGAGGATGGAGAACTTCGGAGCGAAAGAGGAGGGCGACTAAAATCCATTGCATAAGATAGAGAAGAGCCGTATGGTACCAAAGGTTGGGAATCCAAGAAGGTTTTCTTGCTGTAGTCAGTAGCCTTATGAACACCAGGACGAAGATGTACGCCCAAGTGGTGACCTCTCCAATGGCAGCAACCGTGCCTTTGTGGCCCCAAGCCTGTGTCAATAGGGCGGCCAGATTGATACCCAACTCTACCGCAACAGCCAAAATCTCGATCACGACCACCCAGACATGACCACGAGGTTTATTGACTTCAACCAGGGATTCCTTTGTCTGGACTTTCGCTAGGTGTAGCGCCAACCGATCACTATCATCACTGTCATCATCGATGTCCTGCACTTCTTCTGGGCGGTCTGGATCATCCCTATAGCGACCATGACTTTCGACAGAATTGTACGATGGCTTCAATTTCTGTTTTAATTTTGCGGTTCTCTGTATGGACTGTATTAGGAGGCAGAATAAGGATATGCCGGAGAATATGAGAGGAAGAAGGACTTGAAGGTAGCTACTCGACGTTAGCGGTAAGACACAAGCTATCCAAATCATGGTCCCACAAACTCTCTTTGGAAGCAGACTGAAAAGTCGTCCCCACTCCATACTGGCTTGCCACACTCCCCGAACATGGTCGATCCCAAGAAGTTGACTTGTCAAATACCTAGGGAATTGAGGTAATCCATCACAAGCACCAGAGGAAGAGCAGCAAGTTTATATATTAGGAAGTAAGCAGTCTAATGTTTGCGATGCAGGTATGAGTCTTTAGTCTTTAGTCTTTAGTCCTTATCTGCGACATACCTTACTTCACAAGTTCACCGCTCAACCGGCATTAAGGTAGTCACCCATGCAACCGCGGTCCCGTCTTACCGAGTGGGCTAAAGTTTCCCTTTATTGCCCCCCGAAAACCACACATAGCCGTGATAGCTTAATCTATGGGTAATTATAACCGGGATACATCTACATCAGTGTTGATGAGTAGATGTGCTGTAGAAAGGATGTTCAAACAGGGAATGTTGGCGCCAAAAGCCTTCTTGCTGGTCCTGATGGCTGGAGTGTTGATCCCGCTTCGGCTGCCAATTTTCTTTGTCCACGCCTGTAGCGGTATGACGGTCTATAAGATACTACAACTGATGCCATTATGTCCCATTTGAGGGGAAGCGTTCTATGCTCAATGTTCAGATTTCAGACAGCCAACCTTTCGACTGAGCAGCACGAAGGGGGCACAGTCTGCTGGAAAGCCTTCCATGTGCGACTTTCCTGTCACATTGCCATGTACAGCACGCTTTGATTCATGTAAAACGAGGAGGTAGACTAGTCAGTCCTTGGGCTATGCGTAGTTGCATACTTCTTGGCTTCCTCGGAAGACAGATGCATTCCTGCAATAACAAGGTGATATAATAAGCTGTAGTACTTGTATGCACCCCCAGCTTGATGTTGGAAGTCTTCAAGCTACGATCCTGATGCGGGTTAAGGATCGGAGCATGGAAGGGAAGGGTCCTCAACTCGTTTTTTATGCTTAAAAGCGCTGTCGTGGGGCGCCAAGCGAGCGGCGAGGTGTTTGGGTAGGGGGCCCGGAGGGTCAAGTAGCCTCGCAACCAACCCGAAGGGCAGAGAGAGAGAGAGAGAGAGAGAGAGAGAGAGAACCCCCCCCAAACCCCCACCTTTCTTACAAAGCTTTAAGGCACCCCTCGACACCTCTCGTTTGCTATTGCAACGCTGTTATAAGCATTCCTCCGTGCGTTTAGTGAAGGCTTCTGAGCAATCATACACTGCTCAAACAACGGCCGAAATGCAAGTCGACGACTAGGCAGCGGCACCAGAATTATAGGTGCATCAAACCTAATCGCCCGACGCCCGTGGAGAAAAGGGTCTCGGATTGGTTCAGCAATGGCGTCCAGGTGCAGTAGGAAGGATCGAAGCGCGCGAGACTTGGTCCGACCGAACGAGAATCAAAAGCCCGCCTGATTGAAAAGCTTGCATATATAGTCGACCATCGAAGGTCGGGATTGCAATTGAGACAGCATTTTCGTCGCTCTTGCCTTTGTATTCTCTGCTTGCAGGCATCTTCCGAGAATGGCAACAACGACAGAATCAATCGCCGTGGAACCCTATCTGCAGGCGTCCAATGTTTGTATTCTCGCTCAACAGAGACATTTCGGATTGAAAAGTTTGCTGATGGACGCCTCCCAGTACGGCGATGACCCTGATTCCGCCTACGGTGACGAAGTGTATGTTCAACTGAGCAGGTCCAAACTCTTCCCGGGGAAAACAACGTTGACGAAGTAAACTGGATCCTAGAGGAAGTTACACAACATCACTGGCGTCCAACATCACAGACTACAAAATCGAAAACAATCGGAGATATCATGCCTACAAAGAAGGCAGTACGTCGTGTCTCCCTAGCTGTTGAGACCACCCCCACCACCCTTCTAACATAAAAAAGGCTACCTTTACCCCAACGATGAGGTACACGTGCGCCAGTAGTGAAGTTCAAATAGTAGCACTAAGCTCGACAATAGAAAGAGAGTGACCGCTTAGACATCATGCACAAGTTGACAGAGGTCAGCCTGGGAGGAAAGCTAAACCTGGCTCCCGTGCCCTCCAACCTTCAGCGTATACTCGACATTGGCACGGGGACGGGAATATGGGCAATGGAGATGGGTGAGGATTTCCAATACTGCATCTGAAAACACCGACTGCATGTACGGGTCAATTGGTCACTGACATCGTGTTGACAGGAGACAAATACCCGAATGCTGAGGTATAGAGATTCATCACGTAAAGAGACATTGGCTTATGGCTGAACACACAGATATTGGGCAATGACCTAAGTGCAATTCAACCGCGATGGTAAGTTCTAAGTGCCATATTCGTGCACGGTGACTCTCTATAACTGTCAAGTTGTGTGCACAAGTGCTACGTTTTACAAACATTGTCTGTTTACAGAATCCTGTACTATTCGTCAGGGGCGATTATCCACTACAAGCAAGATACACCATCCTCAAATTTTCACTGCATCTTTGTATTCCTTCCCACTACACTACCAACATCCACAAACGACTGGCTGCAATCGCTTCAACCCTATCAGTATCATGAACCTTACGGCGCTCTTTAGCCCGGCCACCCTAGCTAGAGGCTTTAACTATGAAGTCCTCTCCTTTTGCCTTGCTGCTGTTGCTACCTTTTGCATTCTCCTTGTATATGGTGCCAATATTGATCTTCCCGGCTTCGTCTTTTTCAACTAATGCCACCGAAACTCATAGGGTACCGCCCAATGTACGCTTTGAGATCGATGACGTGGAGGCAAATTGGACATATCATCAGACATTCGACTACATCCACTGCCGCTTCATGGGCAGTGCTATTCGCAACTGGCCTCGTTTGGTCCGTCAATGCTTTGAGTAGGTCACTCTATCGCCCACTCCCTAAGGAATTTCTCAGAACATCAAGGGCAACTAAAGCAATGAAGTTTCTCGGGGTGTCCGTTCCAAGCCAGGAACACGAACGAAATGAAAATCCATTCATTAACATTCAAATAGGCATACCAAACCAGGCGGCTGGGTCGAATGCATCGATCTCGACCTGGAATGGAACTCTCCAGACGGTTCTCTCACCCCCGACCTCGCTTCTAAACACTTCAATACCACCTTCCTTGCGGCTTCACGAGAAGGCGGCATGGAGCCTTGCCCTGGACCTCTTCTCGAAGGCTGGTTGAGAGACGCTGGTTTCAAGGATGTTGCGGCTGAGAGGCATGTTTGGCCTGTGGGAACCTGGCCTGCTGACAGATATCTGGTACCAACAATACCTAAACGTCTCGATATCTATGCACTACTGATCCAACATTGCAGAAAGAAGTTGGCGCCTGGAACTACCTCCAGATCATGGAAGGTCTCGAAGCTTTCACTTACGCTCTTTTCACGCGTGTTCTGGGCTACTCGCAGCAAGAGGTCGATGTTGTATGTGCGAAGATCAGGAAAGAAATGAAAAATCCTAAGATGCACGCATACTTCTATCTGTAAGGCTACTCGTCCCTACTCATGAATGAGGTTTGACTCCCTTCATAGACACGTCGCCTATGGCAAGAAGCCCGAGGACAAGTAAAGGAGACGGGTACAAGCCAGCACACAGTCCGTCACGGCAGCCGGGTTCAATTGGCGAGGGCAGCATCACGGCGGATGGTATCCTTTCCCAGCTTTTCCTTAGCGACTCTCTGTAGTATTCACAAGAGCATTTCCACGGGAGACAGTCTAGCATGCAATCATGGTTTGGGCAATATTACTTCAACGCCTATACCATGCAATCCTTCAACTCCTATGGAAGCACCTGCAGTTCGTCACGCCTCCAGCATCTGTCTGTCCATGCCTTGCAGCCGTCCGTATGTCCAAGGCGTACCGTCAAGCAAAATGCTTCGCTATGCATGCTTACGCGTGAATGCAACCACTTCTAGCCTTCCATTCCATCAGCTGCGACATCTAAGGACCACCGTCATTACCCTCCTTGCCCTCGGTCGACTTGGCCGCCTCGGATTTCTTGGAAGCTTCCATCTTCGCGAAGAGGGATTGCGGCTTCGCTCTGCATCGGCACCACAATCAGACCATTGATCGTTGACGCTTGCCTGATGGAGTTGGGTCGGGGTTGAGGGGAGAGGAAACACTCACTTCCCAAACTGCTTGCTCTTGTACGCCGACAGCTTGGCCGTGCAGGGGCTCATGATCGTGTCCGAGGGTGAGACGTAGACTTGCTTCGCCCTGTAGTCCAAAAACGCTCGTTAGCCGTCGTCCCTCCCTCTTTAATTCAAACCCAACCCATCCCCATCCCCATCCCTCACCACAAGCCTCGCCCCCCCCCCCCCCCCCAATATGTTCTGAAAATGATACGGGAAGCTGGCCCGACTTACTTGTCCTCCTCCAACCGACTCTGCAGTACCTGCCGGTGATACTCCATGCTCTGCGGCTTGCTGACGCTCTCTTTCCCCACCGTGTTGGACACCTGGTCGGCCTTGGGCTTCGTGGGTGAGGGGCCCGAGGTGTTGATGTCGCGGGAGGCGAGGGGTTTGGTGGGAGAGGAGGACATTTTGTGTGTGTGAGGTCTGGTGGTGGTTCGCTGGTGGATGAAGGGGAATTTTTGGGGGAGAGGGTGGGTTTGGTGGAAGAGGAGGGTGTTTGTGGGTGTGGAGGAGGTTCTGTGAAGGCTTGTGGGGAATTGTGGAGTGTGTGGGATTGGGGTTGAGTTGGTGGACAAGGGCTGCTGGTTTTGACTATTTACATAGGGCTGTTGTGAGGGGCAACCATTGCGAAGGCAATCGTAAAAGGCCCCGCTGACTCGCTGGTAGCTTGAATGCTGCAGGATATTAGTACCAAGGTCGGTGAATAAGATGAACCGGTACTTTCTCTACATGCTATACATCATAATATCATGGCGCCTTTTCCCGGACCCAAATCCACATCTACAACTTCGACTTCTGCTGCACCCCACTCTCCCTCAACAACCTCTCCCCCATTTGCTTCTGCCTATCCAACTTCTCCCTAACCTCCGCGCCCCTCTTATTCTCATTCTTCCCCATCTGCTGTAGATGCACCTCATCAGGGCCATCCGCAATCCTTAATGTCCTAATCTGCGCCCACATATTTGCTAGCGGCGTATCCTGACACACACCCGCCCCTCCATAACTCTGGACAGCCCGATCGATGACCGTCAATGCCATTTGGGGCACCATGACCTTCGCCTCCGCGATCTCTTTGAGAGCACTCTTCGCGTCTTTTTCATCAATCTTCATAGCGGCGTTGAGCACAATCAGGCGGGCGGCGTCGATTTCAAGGCGGGACTTTGCAATCCATTCGAGTATGACGCCGTGCTCAGCGAGCAATTTGCCAAACGGCTTCTTGGTAGGGTCGTTCACGCGGGCAATCATCCAATCCAAGGCTTTTTCTGCGGCGCCGATAGAGCGCATAGCGTGGTGAATGCGTCCCGGGCCAAGACGGCCTTGGATGATTTCGAAGCCGCGGCCTTCGCCGAGGACCATATTTGAGGCAGGTACGCGGACGTTCTCGAAGGTGATGTGGGCGTGGCCGTGAGGAGCGTCGTCGTAGCCGTAGACGGATAGGACTCGCTTGACAGTTACACCTTTGGTGCCTGCTGGGACAAGAATGACGGATTGTTGCTTGTATACGTTTGAGTTGTTGGGATCGCTTTTGCCCATGACTATGTAGATCTTGCATCGTGGGTCGCCGGCGCCACTGCTCCACCATTTCTGTGACGTCGGTAAGTAAAGGCCAGCAGCTTCTGGGAAAGCTAACACTGTACCGAGCCATTCAATATGTAGTCATTGCCTTGTTTTGTCATAGATAATGTGATGTTTGTAGCATCGCTAGACGCAACATCTGGTTCAGTCATGAGGAAAGCGGATCTGATGTCGCCGTTCAAGAGTGGAGTGAGCCATTGCTTCTTTTGAGCCTCGTTGCCGTATTTCGCCAAAACCTCCATGTTACCAGTATCTGGTGCTGCACAGTTGGTGGCCTATATTATTCTTCAATATCAAAGAGTCTGTAACCTTTTGAAAGCGGTCTCGTACCTCAGAAGCTGTCCTGCATTTCCCCATATACTCTGCCATCAACCCATACTCCAAATTCGAGAAGCCTGCCCCCTCCTTGAAGTGATTCTTGGGTAGAAACATATTCCAAAGTCCCAGCTGTTTAGCCCTGGCTTTCAATTCATCGATTACGGGTGGGTATGTGCTCCATCTTTTCTCGCCCTCCCCCACCTGTGCGTGGAAGAGTACGTCTGCGGGAACGCATTCTTCCTCGACGAACTTTTCTACCTGTGTTGCGACAATTAGTAATTGACTGAAACGCAATTGAGATTGTCGAGAAGTACCAAGTTCAGAGTCTCTTTTGCTCGATCACTGACAGCACCCCGAGCAATGATGGGGATCTTCTCGGCAGCCGTCTGAGGCTTGCGGCTGCTGGCGAGCAGATTCTGGCTGAAGTCACTCTTGGACATAATTGCTTACAAGAAGTGTAGTTGACAGATGAACATGAGGAGCATCGTGCATGAAAGAAACAGCCTGCGTTCCAGTAGGAAATACCCTTGCCATGCTGCGGCCGGAATTACAGCTCTACGGTCTACCCCACAAACCGTACACTCACTTGCCTCGGCACTGATGACTCCGCCAAGACGGAAATCCACCCCAACCTCACCCTCAGAAAACTTGTCGAAATTCATTAAGATATTGAGGAAGTGTTTCCCGAAGGTTGCGTCGTCCAGCCTGGCAGATAGATTATCGGATGAACGGGCAAAGGAACCTTCGAACTTGGCTTCGAGCGTAAAAGATGCCATCGAGATGTACGAATCTCAAGGTCAAAAGTACCTAAACGAGTAGCTGACGCCAGGACTAGGTTTGTCTGGATGTCGAAATGGATCAACCACCGTTTTGGTACGTCCAGGACATTAGGATCTAGACCATCAGGCACAGTTCTCAATCTCGACTATCTGACTGAGAAAAAGATTCTGCATCTCGAGGTACTGAAGACAAGACGGAAGAGATATTGAGCCACTGAAATCATCTCCGGACCACGCAAGTCTCTTGTTGATAGCGTGTCCAGCTCACAGCCCCAAAGCTATGTAGTAACACCACAGTCGTTTTTCCTTTCTCGTTTCGTAGCGTTAGCCATTATGCGATGACGAGCTCAAGTTCACTTGATAAACAACGGCCAAATCTCAATAAGGTCATGTCCAGATGAGTCAAAGTCATTGATCATGGATTGGGTCACAAGCAATCAAGGGTAGGGCAAGGACAGTTAAGCGCACTGGGCAGAATGATCACAAACGCGTTTCCCACTTTTGATATATTCACGTATAGCTCAGTGGTAAGGTTGTATACAGAGGTATTGATGCGGCAATGAATTAGATTTTCTAGGAAACTGTTTTGTAAATATGTATGATATTTGTTGCATTTAAATGTCTGGTCAATGGGCCGCTGGCGCAACGGTTTGTTCTCCCGACCTCAGTATGTTTGACCTTCTCCTAATCCTGGTTTAGGTAGCGCGTTCGACTCCAGATCGAAAGGTTATCTGTTCAAATCAGGTGTGGCTCAGATTTTGGACATTTTGGTTTTTATTTTTGTCTTTTTTTTTATCCTATCATGGCAGCCATCTCCGAGCCAATTCGACGGAGCTGGGCAGAAAAACATGAAGCGGGGAATAAGCGGGGAATAAGCGGGGAATGGGCGGGTGGTATGCCGACTAGACTGCTGACCATCCTGGTGGGATGTGCTGTATCACCTTTGCTTACCCAGCGTGAAAGCGGCAGCCCTGGAGAGCAGCCAACTGGTGGGCGCAGAATTGTGTCTTCTTTCCATGCCAAGACTTGGCCTTAAGAGGTCGGAATTACAACGGTTCGGGAGGGCCGAGGGGCGTTTAGAGGCTTCGGAACGTTCCTTGTCTATCTGAGGGTATCTGGAGAACAAACGTCTATGAAAACCTTGAACGCCAGCCGCTGCTATGCAGCCAAGATAGACAGTGTAGCTCACGCCTTTTCAGCTCGTGACGCCTTGTGCTTCCTCTTCCCTCCGTTGCCATGCTTCTTGGAATTCAGCAGCTTCAATTCTGCAGGATCAATGTTTTTTTCCAATGCCGTCATTGTCTGCAGCTTCCTACCCGTCAGCTGCCTTTTCCCCTGCTCACTGTACTGGTGATTAAAAGGCATAGTCAAATGTCCGGCACTGCCTTGCCCAGGTCCGAAGAACCTCTTATCAAGCCCGTTTGACTTCTCTCCTTGTAGAGGCACTGCAGGAAGCGACTCCGCATCATCCATCAATGAAGGATTCTCCGAGCCGGATATCGAAGCTTCTACCTGTGCTGCTAACATGGCCCGCCTCTTCTGCGGAAGATGCTCGACATCGTAAAGATCTCGATTGAACTCTCGTGGATCAACCGGAGGATCACTGGGAGGTGGGTGACAGAACAATAGTTTGCCACTCACGTAGTCCTTGAGCACGTAACGCGCAGCTCTCGATTCATCCGGTTGTCCTTGTCCTGTCTTTGCGAATCCTCGAGCAACAGCGTAAGCGATCAAGATCTCCTCGGCCGTTGGTGTTCCGGTGCCGCCTTCTTCCAGGGGTCGAATCTGCACTTTGACGCCGTAAAGAGCCTCATAGAATGATTGGGGGATGCGCTGGGCAACGAGCCCTGCAGGGCCCGTAAACTCTCGGAGCTGGTCAATTGGTAAGATTCCATTGCAGACAAGCTCTGCTTTCGTAGTGGCAAAATTGGGGAAGACAAGTCCAGGGCAATCGCAAAGTATGACTTCCGAGCTGAGATGTATGGTTTGGAAATGCTTCGTCTTGCCCGGCGTTGATGAGACAGAGACCTTCTTCGCTCCGATAAGTGCGTTAATGGTAGAGGATTTACCAACATTGGGGTAGCCCACGAGACCAATTGTCGTCTTCCGTGGATGTTCCGGGTCTGTGTTCTCGACGTCTGGAGCATTCTCTAGGAATAAAGCCTCAAGTTCATCTACAGTCAAGATCCTCGTTCGCTGATCCACTTCTTCATCAAGATCCTCCTCACTTGCCCACTGCTCTTCGTCCTCCTCTGCATCTTGTACATCCAACTTCTCGGCCTCATTAGCGAGCTTGTCACCCGCACCATCTACTACTTCCTCGACAGCTTTGTCTGGCACCGCCGAAGCATTCTCGGCCGGCTCTGCATCTATGTCCATTGCCTCATTCATCTCCTTCGCCAGCGAAGCCGAGAAAAACTTGTAGTTGATCCCTACTCCTTGGAAATAGTCTGCCCAAGCTTCTCTTTGCGGCAAAGTCATCATGTCCGCCTTGTTGACCAATAGTAGATTATTCTTCTTGGGATCGACCTCCTTCACATACTTTTCAAGATCTTCTGACCGGAAGAGCAATGGGTTTCTGGCATCCACAATCTGCACCACAAGATCTGACCTCTCGATGACCCTCCATAACTGCCTCCATACTTCCAAATTCCTCTCGAAGGGCGTCATCAAGAGGTCGTCATTTTCTTGTAACTCAGCTAAGCCTCTTCTCCAATCGAGCAGACTCGCTCTCTCTTTCTGATCCAACGCTTGCGGTGTAGTGGTCTCGTCCCAAGGTGGCCGCCTTGGTACAGTCAAACGATTCTTGTTCGCGTTTTGCTTCCTGATAGCTGATCTTTCCTCGGCTGCTGACAAGAGGTATGGATTGCGTTGATCGGTATGTATGATCTTCACATTGTTCATTTTCTCCGCGGTAAAGTCTGTCCCAGCAAGCTCTGCAGTGCTGAGAAACTCATCAAGAGCACCTTGCTCTGTTACACTTCGCATTTTTACCCATGATGCTTCTTTGGGGGCATTTGTGACATAGGTCTGTCCCTCTTGATCTGTTCTGTGTATTCCTGCCGAGACCTTCTTGCGGTCGTTGCCTTTGCCTCTGCCGAAACGGTCATTCATGAGGCTGTTCCCCAGCCCCACTGCATTCTTGGATTTGGCGAGCACCATTCTTGCTGCGGTAACAGTATATGATTGTCGGGCGAGTGTGTGGGTGGTACTGCGTAAATAAAGCAGTCAAGAAAAGGCGGGCAAGACAGCTCGGAGCGCCAAGATATTACATAAGCCGCCCCGGCCTCGGGTACTCTAAGGTACGCCACCAGCCTTTCTACCCCCAGGTTCCAGGTCGCCCGCCAGTGTGAATGGACCTATAGAAGACAATAAGGTACCCAGGCCACATACTCGTAAAGTGAATTGGTAAGGAGGTAAACGAGCTGGTCTTGGCAAGACTTAAAATTCTAGAACCATCTTTGTAGCCTATAGTTATTAATGTATCTAGCGAATGTAATCGGTACAGAGCCGAAGCACTCAGGCAGAAGATCTATCTTGACGTTACCTTCCCGCTTCACTGTCCTCTTCTCCACGACCCTCATCATGTTCGTCCTGTCTCCCTTCTCTCGGCTTACGACCCGTGAACAGGACTTGTGTCCCAACACCATAAGCCGCGCACATCGACCCCGAAAGCACAAATGTCACCCGAAACATGCGCGATTCACCTAATGCTCCTGTAACAGTAGGTCCAGTGCTCTGGCTACACGTCCTCGCAACATTAGTAATTCCCATGACAACGGTACGTTCTGCGGGCAGAAACATAGAGGCCACAAAGGCAGTGCGAAGTCCAACGACGCGGGTACATGACTGCAGGATTAGAAAGGCTATGGCTAGGGTGGCGGATGGTGAGATTGGTATCCAAGCACTTGTCACTCCGCGCAGGAGGCTCGCAATTGTCATTGCCTGGAGAGAAAATGTCAGCACGGCATATTGCCTGCTGGAATACGAGGGTCACCTTTGCGCTTAGATATTGTCGATGCTCCGTGATTGGACAATGCTTGGGGTATATATACGATGAAGAGAAGGGTGTAGATGGTTTTCTCTCGCATGACAAACTTCTGATTGAAGAAACATGTAAGCCAAGACCTGCTCCTGTGATCAGCTTCAGAGCATTCACACTCTCCAAAAGTCTAAAAGATCTCACGTAACAAGCAGCCCCGAACCAACGGCTTCTAGTGCCAGGAGGAAAGTGCTGCCAAAGACTCCTTGCTTGTTGAAGATGCAACCTGCCAGCCCCTTCTTCCTTTGTCTTTCTTGCCGTCATCCGGCAATAAGCGTGAATTTTCAGATGGTGGCACTGAAGCATTTCCCCGATGCGCAAGATTGACCGACTTGATATCAATCTCGCAAGCCTGACTGAGCATCAAACACAGTACAATTTTGACTCTTCCGAGAACCCCGTAACCAAAGAAGATGATACGATACGCGCGGGCCGTCGTCCAGCCGTCTCTCGATTCGAGGGCCTCGATCACCGAGCCAGAGACAATGGTACCAAGGGCCTGTCCAATCATGCCAATAAGACTATACCAGGAAAAAACCTCGCTACGCGCCGACACTGGGGTAAGCTGAGCGAGTGCGGATACCTCAATGGCACGAAAGGGCCCAATCTCATTCGCGCTAAGATGAACCATTGATAGCTGTCCCAGACCTGATCATCTCCGATGTACGTTTGGTGAAACCATACCTGGGACTTATGACCCCAACAGTCGCCGCGGCGAGCAGCACCCAGAAGTTATTGCTCAGTCCAAAAACAACGCCACTCATCGTAATTGCGAGAGCACCTAGACATAGCACATTGCGCCTTCCCAATCGATTGGCCGTGAAGGTAAGAAGGACACTCAAAAGGATATCACCGAGCAGCGTCAGGGTCATGAACAGCCCGATCTTTGTGTCTGAAAGCCCAAGATCTGCTAGAAACAGCGTCAGGATCAGGGTTGTGACACTGTAGACGAAGAGACGGCTGAATCGCTGGAGGCAGAGAACTTTGAAGGACGCGGGTGGATTGGTACAAAGTCATGACTCGTAATTCGTTGCTGAGTCGTGTGCAAGAGCGCGCTACCACATTTCTGGCCGTTCTGAATAGCCTCTCGGTAGCTTTGAAGCAGACTCCAAGCGTTTGCACCTGAGTTCCCCCACTCAGCCCTCCTGCCACATTCGTTTGGGTACTTAGTAGATCATTCAATTGCGTGTACCAGGTATGCGTGGTTGTGTGTGTGTGTGTGTGTGTGTGTGTGTGTTTGTATAGCCGCCCCTCTAGCCATAGTGCAAATGTTTGGTGCCCCAACTGCAACCAGATACCAGTACACTCTGCAGTCCACATCTCTTCACCCTCGAGCTTCCGTCTAACCGAATCCTAGTCTGAATAATCCACCACATACACACTGACGTCTAGATCCTCATTGTATACCCAACGTAAGAGAGAGAGCAGTGAGGATTGCCGAATCCAAATGATAAGGCTTATCGGCTATTTAAACTCTAGCCTCCAGGGAACCCTCTACAGGATCAACACCAGCGACTGCGTATTACGCGCATTAAATTCAGGGCGAAAAAAGATTGCGGGGTGCATGCTTAGCGCCTTGGGGTTATGTGCATGCCTATGGCTTTACCCATAGAGGGTATGTCTTCGGGATGCGTCGCGATAAAGTTGGGTCTGCTCCAGCAGCTCCCAGTGCTAGGCGCAGGGCACTTTAAGTTTTAGCACATTGGATAGCTTTCTTGTCTGGTCCACCTTCTGCAGAGAGTTTCATACGCACGACTTCGACCGAAGGTCGAGTAGTTCGTATCTACACATGGGTTACCGATCGACGAGGGTAGCAAGATATTCGACGACTGTGAGAGGGGTGATGCTCGCTATCGCTGTCATTGATAACGATCGTTGAGAAAGTGTGATCGCCGTATCCTGCCGATTCTCTTTTGTCTGATGGTGACACAAACGGGACGCTTATACACTTGATGAAACGAGCAAACAGCGCCCACAGAGGCACGTACAGAAGCTAGCAAGTGCCACCCAAATATCATTTGCCGGACGGGCCCTCCTTCAGGATAAAATCGATTCTTGTCCAGAATGAACAACGAAGCCCAAGTTCGCCGATCGACCAAGTCAGTGGTCCTAGGGAAGGCGAAGGTGATGAGCTATGAGGACCTCAGCGAGGCACGAGTGAAGCGTGCTGCGAAAGATAAAGCTAGCGAGGGCAAGGGAAAACGCGGTCGTAAGCGCAAGAGTTCTGCACCAGAGCCAAAGACCAAAGTGGCGCGGATGAGCGAAGTGCCAGAGCCATGGAGGGCCCCGGTGGCGCGGACGGTCGTGGAAGATTGGATTGCCGCATAAGGGATGGAGAATCTTTGCTCTGTTCTTCAGCCTGGATCATTTTGAGGCAGGCTCGCGCAGGCCGCGACCTGTTGCTGTACAGTAGAGAGTGGGCCTTTGGGTCACACCTTTGGCGCAATGGAAGAGGAATTACAATGACCTCCTAATAGTGGACACGTGTCTTCCTCTCCATGTTTGAGCAGACACAGGCAAAGATTGCTTTCACAATTGTCGCTTGTGTTGGTGAATGTAGATGAATTCAGTCAGCCGCTCTCCTCCAAAAGTCACTATCATTGTCAAAATCATAATTATGGTCATCATCATCACCACTCCTATGATAGCCATAATCATCATTTCCTAAGTCACTGAAATTCCTGTCGGAGTCCTCTTCCACATATTCTGCAATACTGATTGTCCATCCGTGACTCTCCATTTTCCTTCGTATATGATCACTCGGGCCGTCTTCATACACCTCAACGATGATCTCTTGTAGGGACGAAATGGCTCTGAAGTGAGTATTGACCAGCTTTAAAGCCTCAATAACGACCTTGGGGTTGTCTAGTGCGTCGAGCCTAAGCTCCATGGCATTTGTGCTATATAGGGACGTCGTGAGCGTGCTCAAATTGGCGCAGCGGCTCTGTATGTTCGCGAGGATGCTAACGCTATCGTCCTCGAGGGTGACAACGCTATCGTCCTCGAGGGTGACATCACCGGGTTCTAGATAGAGGAATTTCGGAAAGTCGACACAGATATGTCGGATATAGTCTGCGTTGTTTCGGCCGATTTGCCCGAGGAACGAGGCTACGTCCTCAGGGGTGCGCGTGGTAAAATCGAACCGATTCTGGGCGTAGAATAGCGAGCTGGCTTCGCGGTGGATAGTCTTGTTCACGTGGAGGAGCTCAAGGGTCAGCTTCGGTCGTAAATAGTAATCAACCCAGGGATCAATAAGTTCTTGGTGCAATAAGACCAGCTCATATATCTGATCGCGAAGTTCGCGGGAGAGGCTGAAGAAGTTGCACGACATGTCGATGTTCGTGAGGCTGTTGATGCTTCGTTCGCTGTGAGAATCAGTCAATGCCTCTTGATTAATTTGAGGATTGTTATTGAAAGGGATGGCCGACAGTGTGGTGGAACCAATGTATAGTTGATTAGTTATCTAACAGTGAGGCCTGAGTCGAACGAAACAGTTCTACTATGTGGGTAGCAAAGGATGTAGAATCTATGGAAGCCTACGGCAGCAGGATATTTATCCCACCAGGCCAAGCTATACTACATGTGGGCTAGCTGCAAAAGCCTGCAAGGAAGCCACGCCTGTTAACTACACTAGTCCCAAATATGTGCTGGGGCGCGGGGCTACCCAGTAGTGGAAAGCTTGTGGATACCGTGGCACCGTGGGAAGACCACTCAACACTGCCTTACATAATCGTTTCCACCCCCATTTGCACGTTACCCCCATTTGCACGCTCTTAAAACCGATAAATCCGACGCAACACCAAAATGCCTACCTTTCATCAAATTTGTATGGCAAACTAGCACAATAATGATGGTCTTTTATTTCTATCCAGGCTTAAGATCGGAGAACCCAAATCACCGTTTTTTGGGCCTTATCGGCCTACCATGTCTTGAAAAAACCGTCACTACCTCTTATTCAACCTCTTCTTCTACTACCTCCTCTTCTACTACCTTCTTACCTCTTCCACCTCTTCCACCGCTTCCATCTTTTCCACCTCTTTTGTCAAGGAAATGGATGACTGGGTCATGAATTCATGTGTGGTGTAAAAGATGTTGATTATTCTATGTGCCTGCAGGGCAGATATGTGCGGTGCCAAGCCACGCTAGGCCCAAATGGGTGGTGGCTCTGGAGGAGGCCTTGGCGTACCGTGACATCTTTCACCTCTTCCACCTTTTCCACCTCTTCCACCTTTTCCACCTTGCTGCGGTGAAGCCTCTGATGGAGCCTGCGGTGGAGCCGGTGGAGCCCGCCACTGTGACGAAGCAGCTCCTCGTCTATCTCGCCGTTGTTGCTGTGGTAGAGCGAGATTTAATGGCATCAGTGGGCCTGATGTGGGAGGTGCAGTAGCCTTTTTCTTGACAGGACTTCTACCTCTCTTCGTGTCTTCAAAATAGCTGGTCCGAGGTAACACCTGCTATGCCAGGCCTACAGATGGCGACTATGGTACCGTAGCATTGGCCATTATGGTAGACTATGGTGGTAGGCCATTTGAATGAGTGGTAGTGGTAGCCATGGTAGTGGTAGCTAATCGTATCTACCCCCATTCGCGCCATACCCCCATTTGCGCCATCTTAAATCCGATAAATCCGATATAGATAGCTACCACTACCATAGCTACCACTACCATAGCTACCACTACCATAGCTACCACTACCACTCATTCAAATAGCCTACTACCACAGTCTACCATAATGGCCAATACTACGGTATCATAGTCGCCGTCTATAGGCCTAGCATAGTAGATATCCCTACCCTCCACTCAAATGTGGCTTACTTAAGCCCAATTAAGAAAAAGACTACTACATCTCTTACATTAAGCCTACTACTACTATTAAACCTCGCTCTATTACAGTAATACTCTAATAGCGAGATAGAAGAGATAAAAGAGGTAAGAAAATAGTAGAAAAGAAGAGGTAGAAGAAGAAGAGGTAGAAGAAGAGGTAGTGCCGGTTTTTTCAAGACATGATAGGCCGATAAGGCCCAAAAAACGATGATTTAGGCTCTCCGATATAGAAGTCTTGATAGCAATGACAGATCAATATTATTGTGCTAGTTTGCTATAAAAATTTGGTGAAAGGTAGGCATTTTGATGTTGCGTCGGAATTGTTAGATTTAAGATGGCGCGAATGGGGGTATAGCGCGAATGGGGGTAGATACGATTATCTATGTCGGATTTATCGGATTTAAGAGCGTGCAAATGGGGGTAACGTGCAAATGGGGGTGGAAACGATTATGATTCATCACTAAATCATTCTAATTATTCGGGGACTCTCTAAGAGCTCTCCGAGAACTACTGTCGAACGGGCTGCCGAAGCAACCTCGAAGTGTCATTAAAATTAGAATGATTTGAAATACGTAGCAGTATTCTTAGGGGGAGACCCCTAAACCCCCCTCCCTCCGGGGGCTCCTGCCCGAGGGGCTCTTCTCGCAAGCTCGACAATTCACATAAATCTTAGTCTTTAGTATATCTTTACGAATACTTTAACAAAATTTATATACGCTATATTGTTTGAAAGCGCATGATTGACTCTATAATTCTACAAACTTACTTTATTATTATTTCTTTAATAGAAGAAAAGGAATCAAAAAAGGTAGATTTGAAGATTTTGAAGTTCTTTTCGAGCTTTCTCTTGTGGACATACTCGTGGATTCCAGAAGTGAGTTACTTGATATTGCGAGGACACCAATAGATATTTCCACTCAGCGGCACGTCGCTTGATCTATTGGCGTCCTCGCTCTATCAAGTAACTCACTTCTGGAATCCACGAGTACAGAGGTCTGCACCGAAAGTCCTGCACCCGCACTAGTGCAGCCCTAACCCTACTTTCGGAAAGCGGCCCTGTAGAGGGGAAGCCTAGAAATATCTTCTTACAGCGCATAGATGGGACTTTAGGTACTTCTTTTGGCTTGATAGGGGCATTAAGCCCTGAAACCTGGCTAGGGCTAGATACGATTCCGCAGAACTCTAGACGCATTGTCTAGGTAGCCCTTTAGGTGGGGCGTTTTTCGAAGTCTGAGCGCAAGAGTCTTGGCGGGTGCAGGACTTTCGGTGCAGACCTCTGTACCCGCGTTTAGATTGAAAATGAAGAAATAAGGTGTGTTTCAGACTAGAAATAATGGAATCCGATGATCTACTTGGTCACTAGTCTCTTAGCGTAGAAGCCATTTGAGCAGTGAGAAAGCAAGCTTTCCAATCAGGCTTAGCCTCTAATAAGCGAGCCGATCAGGATTTCCTGGACCCATGAAATAACTAACTCCACATTATTAATAAGGAGTTTCAGGCCACTTTTTTTTTGCTGTGGTTTTTTCAGGTTTTCAGACTTTCAGCAGTGGTTTTTTCAGGAGGCCTGAACACCTGAAGACCCCACATATAAAAATAAGGCCATTTCTGTGGTTTTATGATAGATTTGCCACATATAGCCCTAGCCCTAGCTTCCGAGAATGCTCCGTAGTTTTCTCCGCATATAGTCATAGAGTATTCTACTTAATATCACTATTAGCCATTATTCCTACTATTAGCAACTATGCCTCGCTTATCTAATAAGGAGATACAGAGACGTAAGGTGTTCAATCTCTTTCTTATCAGCCTTAGAAGACATGATAGAAGACATTTTAAAACGAGAAAATGGCTAGCAGTCCATGAGGCCTTTATGGAGGAACGCTACATGGAACCAAGAACCCTTATATCTAAATCCGACTGGGCGAGTAGTATTCTTCCTCAATACTCTGATGCTCGGTGGCGTACCTTTGCACGAATAGATCCCGGGAGCTTGAGGATGTAGATATATGGAGGATCGCAATAGTGGCAATGGTACTATTGATAAGTAGTGGTAGCGGTAGTAGTAGTAGTAGAAGTGGTAGAATAGTCTTATTTAGCTACTAGATCTATAGAATCTATTAAAAAACCACGGCTGAAAAAACCATTAAATCAAAAAAAAGGCACTTCGGAGTCCCATTATTTTCAGACGTGGTACTTTCAGGTTTTCAGACTTTCAGTGATTTGCCACCGAAATCCACGCGGAAAAAAAGTGGCCTGAAACTCCCTAATATTACATGGCTTCAGGCGAGTCACCACCATATTTTTCAACGATTGCAGACATTGTATCCGGATGATATCTGATATCTCGAAAACTATCAGCAGTACTATTGGCAGCTTTTTTTTACTTTGATGCTATGTGGATGTTGTAGACACCTGGCGCAAGGGATTCTTGGGAGCTTATCATCACGGGACCGAAGCCTGCATTATCAGCTGGCTTTGGGTCATTGGACAACAGTGTAGAGTAGCTGTTACACGACATAGCTGCCCCGCCTACCATTCATTCCAATTGAACTGTCGACTCACCAGTTCCAGCCGATCATGGTCTCCCATTATCATTACTCCCTGCTTATTCTGAAAATTTACACTGGTATGAAACTCCTGACATTATGAGCTGCCGTTGTGTTCTCTGCGATCGAACTTTCGACAGCGACAAGGCTCTGCAGCAGCACAAACGAGACGCACCTGCGCATGCCTTCGACTGTACAACATGCGACCGTCATTTCGGCAGCGAAGAGGCTCTTGACCAGCACCTACGAGACTCGCCCGCGCATGCTCCGTCCTTCAACTGTGAGAGTTATAATCAATTCTTGGGCAGCGATGAGGCTCTGGAGCAGCACCTGCAGAACTCTCGCATTCATCAGCAGGATCCGGATACCCTTTTAGATCTCTTTTTCCGCTCTTTCCCAATCTTTGATTAAGACCCTTCTCTCTCACCAGCTGCGTCGTATGCCAACTTGCGAGAACATGAAGGGTGGCGGCGTGGCGATGCTGCGTCAGACGATGCATGGAACAGATATCAAGATGCATTAGAAAGCGAATTGCGCATGTGGTATGGTGCAGAGAACGATTTGGCTACGTGGCATGCCCTTTGTCGTGCCATTCGTGTCAAGCCGCTTCCGCAAACGTGTGAGCAATGCGAGGAAGTATAAGCGCGTTCCACGAAACTCTAAACATTCATGCTAATCCGGATCATAGGTTGTACGAAGGACACATGTTAACATTGTTGATTTGATTGAGTGGGGACGAGGACGTAAAAACACCGAATAAAGAGTCCAGACCTTTCGCAATGTGGCAGAGCTGCGAGCCTACACCAAGAGCACGGGTAAGATATTTCGTAATACGTTCGATCAAGAAGACGGCAACGTTGTTCTAAGACATTTACTCCGTAAGATCTTTCGTGAGAGTTTGCAGAAAAGTGAAGGTTCGTATGCGTGTGTACTAAGGGCTAGATTTTAGTCCCCCGCTCTACTCCAAAAATCAATATCACTGTTAATGTTATAATCGTCATGCCAAGTATTATTATAGCCATAATCATCATTCTTAACGTCACCGAAAGATCTTTCAGACAGATTAGAGACACGGCAGCCGAGATCGACGTGGTGGAGGTTCTTGACGAGATGTACCGTATTCACATCGCTCTTTTGACGGCGAATGGCCATGTCGGTCAAACCGTCTTGATGTATATTCTTCTTCCCGCATTGTATAGGTCGCTTTGCTGCATAGAGCACCCGCTCGTCGCGCGGCATCAAATAGGAACGCAGCTACGCGACCTGCGTTCCTTCCGCTTGCCGGCATCGTGAGGCCTTATGCATTTCCATTTGCTTCAGTGTGCCCCTGCCGGTTATCACCTTACCGGTGTTATCTTTAAAACTGCAGTTCCAGACTTGCTTGTTAGGATCCTCCCACGGACGAAAATCTGGTGCCGCCTGAGGTGGCAGATAAGGATCGGTGGTATACCGCCACTCTATCTCGATCGCACGGCGTGCGGCAGGTGTCGTGGCTACGGTCCCATGTGCCTCTCGCTCCTGCAAATGAACGAGAAAGTTGCTTCGCAGTTTCTAGGATTTGCCGTAGTTAGGACACGAAGGAAGCTTACATGGGTAGGCCCATATGTGTCCGGAAGAGAGGTCGGTATCGTCAGCCTCGTCATCGAGCTTGGAAGAAACGGAAGGACCAGATACTAAGGAAGTCATGTGTCTGCGTTGCACTGAATCGAGGCGATTATAGAAGCAATGGAGGGTGGTTGTGGATGGGGTGAACGGACCTCAATAGATGAATGAGAAGCGAGTGTTCTGGACTATGCTGCCTTCTGATCTTAGAAAAAGTGCGAGAGAGTTGGACGATGGCGACGGAGGATAGGCAATCGGGTGCTGAGAGGATACTTAGCAATGCATATGTCAGCTACTGTCTATGAAATCGTTCTCCACAAGGATGCATCTTCATTTTGCCGGAGAGCGGTAACGGCGTGGATTGCGAAGGGTCACTAGCATTAATCATAAAATCTATATTAATGAACTTCATCCAGGATTCGTCGCAGATTGCGGCCTCTCGCTTAAACTCCACAGGTTCAATATTGATAAGAGAGATCAGAAAAAAACTTTTGCTGCTTCTTGCCCGACAGCATTTCTCGAATCATCGATAGCTGCAACGAGTCGGTCCTGTGTACGCTGTACTACTTCAGACGCCATGTCAACAAGGACACCCAGACCTGGACTGAACAAGACGGATTAGTTGACTTAGACTTGCCAACCTCAAGGTTGGGAAGTCTAATTTCTTGAAGGTTCCCTCTGACGGCCTTATAAGACCTCGATAAAACAAACGCGAGCCACCTGTAGGGCATCACTCCAGATGACTATTCGTTTCACATCCGGCGCGCTTGTAGTATGGTGGCAGACAGAGCCAGGCGCTGATCCCTACGAACTAAACGTCTTCTTCCAAACGGGAAATGGCGACATCATTCAAGACGCTGATGCTAATGGGCCTTGGGTGAACGATACTATGCCAGCGCGATAAAATGGTGCGAACTTAATTTGCATGGTTATGGGTTGGCGTCCAGACGGCTCCTAATTGGCATCTACGTTAATCTTAGGAGAGTGATGCCCGTCATCGTTAAGAACCTCTTCTCGTGAAATTTGATACGAGGGGCATCGTATCTGACTTGAACAACTTAGAAAACGAAGCAACAGAGAACCCGACCATCATTTAAAGCGAGCGTAGATTGCCTACTTCTCCGACTAACTCACGTCAGAGCTATGTCTTTTCAAATATTCTCAAGACAAAGAATCAGTATAGGTAGATATTTCAATGGCTAAAGGTGTGAGAGGTGTTCTTCAAAGTCGCTAAGTCAAAACCGCGGACACTAAGCGGTCTTCTAAGGGGGTTCAGGTACACGTATCGAAAAAGGGTTCATAAGTACGGTATTTCCTTATCAAATGCTCACATGATAATAGATATGATTGTTCGAATACAGGTATCAGCTCATGCAAAGCAAACGTCAGCTCATGCAGACTATTTTTAGAATCCACGGTCGACAGCCTATGATGCTTGTCTTCACCCCTTCACTCTCGGCTCGGCTTACTCATTCTACTCACCCTCCAGGCTCACCTGTATCACCCTCAGCTCACCTTTGATGGGCGACTTTCAAGGCGGCGAGAGGCGCCTTACTTGATCGAGGCATGTCAGCAGTTGATAATTGCGTTTCCCACTAAAGCTCTTATACCAATCTCATCTACAAATCTCTCGTACAAACCTCGCATATAAGTCCCCTATACACCATCCCACAACAGCTTTGTGTGTTTCATTTAAGACTTATAGCCTTGTATCTGCTGCCTCGCCGATCCAAGGTGATCCAAGGATAAGCTAGGGGTAAGCATATCGGGCTATACAGAGGTGAGCCCAAAGGGTGTTTGAGGGTAAGCCGTAGCGATAAGTATCATGTATAGGCTGTCGAGAACCCTGCTATAAATCCAGAACCAAACGTCGGCAAACCAGAAGCCAGCAAAGTACTCAAAAAGGATGCCATGACCATGATCTCTCCTCTTCAAAAAATCTGTTCGATGAGATGGGAGACCGGTCGGATAGCTCATTGCTGCAATCGTAGGCTTTTCTACCTCGACCTCGAATGTGTACACTACTCTCTGTCACCGTCAGTGTACCAATCCTAAATTCCATGGTGAGGAGACATTCAAATTCAAATAACTACCTATCCTTGACAAGAAACTTCTCAAGATGTAGAGATCAAGCGGGGAAGTGTAGGACAAGTCGTGATAGATAGCCAGAGAAGTCTCTATTAATATGTCGTCGACTGCCCTATGGATGTAAGTTTTTTATCTTATTCGCCCCCTTCTTTCGCAAAGCGCGGACCGTGAGCTTCGATTGGTTGACTCTTTGATATTTCGATAGACTTACTCGTACGCGGCAAGTAAGAGCTATGACTTCCACCATGATTTGAGTCAACGCCTGGAATACCTCTGTATTCTCATTCGATGCAATGCCGGTAGGATCGTCGTTACTGGTGTCGTTGGAAGCTGCACGTTGCTCTCCCCTTTTTATCCTTTCTCTCTTCTTTTGGGCATGGTAGACTGACCGACGCAGAATTTGTCTTTGATTTTCGGAGCTACTCTTCATCGTTTTTCTTGGATGGCAGCAGCAGTGTGATTCGACAATTGCAAATATTTCAAGCGTGAGAATCAGCTTGGAGACACATGTGACTGCCGTGGTAACGATGGTTGTCGGCGCCGGTAAATCATTTATAGCGATTGGTTCTCATTTCGCATGTCGCCAATCCTCAGCCAGTAGCACCCTGTAGAGCCTTCGCGCCTATAGACCTGTTGCGTTTCCCTTGGCGGTAGATTCCATCCACCAACGCTGTCGATGTCAAATTCTTTACTATTCAAGCCAACCATCATGCTCTCCACTATCTTGTCAACTGCAATTTTCATCTCTCTGCTAAGCAGCGCTGCGGCCAACTCCTTGGCAGCTGCAAAGCATCCAAGCAACATTTCAGATCTAACATTACTTAACAACTCACGAGTCTACGAAGCTTCATTGACTTCAAACCTCTCAAACACTCTGAGCTCTCGCATACTTCTTCCCTACAGCTTCTCCGTCCCCAACACCCAGATCTACCTCCGTCTAGGCTTCGGTTACCCCCGCCACCGCCTTGACCTCATGAGCATGGGTGGTCTTATCGCCGTAATACAGCATGACATTGCCGAAGCCATCGAGATTGAAGGTGAGGATACCTTTCCCGTTCTCGACATTGACCATCGACAGAGATTGGCATATACGCTGGGCGACGGCTTTTATCTCGTCGTGCGGAGTGTCAAGGGTTCGCAAAGACTTTTCACGTGGCGGCAGTTGAGCAATGTTGTTGAGGGACTGCGGTTGTTCTTGATTGTTGGGGAGAGAAATTATTGCACGGAATTTAAGTTTTGGGATGGGCCGGGGAGGTGGATGGTGGAACATTTAGGAAGTGGAGGAATTGTGTTGGATAGGAGTGGGGCGGAGGAGGTTGCAGATGAAAAGAGTTGAGCAGATTAGACATGGAGTAGGTATGTTGATGACGTGCTTCCTTCTGAGAAAGATATTGGGAAGATCTTCGCTATTCGTTAGTTTCGTTACCGTAGCCATTATGTTGCAGAAGTTTATAGACGACTCACATATCTCAGGTTTGATGAGCACCTTGAGTACATTCGTATACCTGAACATACGACCAAGGTATCTCACTGCCAGGCTGGCGGGCTTACAAACGCATATATCTATGCACAGAGCCAAAAGAGTTGGCTAACACCCGTTGGACGTCCTTGCCAAAGACCCGTAGACGCTCTGGTAACTATCGCCAGTGATAGCGCTTGTGATATGCAGAATTTTGCTGCCGATGGGATGCTCTAAAACTCTCGGTGTGGTGAGCGGCGTTATAGGCCTCCTGCCTGGTCAATTCAAAATCGGTGTGATGTTCAGATATGTGAACGAGGAGGATGATGGATACTAGGTATGGTCATGCGCATTTCACATTCGCATATTCTTTTTTATATATACTCAGACGTGTACTATATGAACACCCACAGACACGATCATTGCCCATGGCAATGACAAATTGTAGAACAGGCAGCGATCCGTGATACCTTGTTGCTCGACATGTATCTTCTCCTTCAGAGTGTATTAGAAACTGGGCGATTATGTGGCTAACGATGTTTCCTAGCCATGACTTGGCACTTGGGACAGTGGGATACAACTGACAGAATGTATAATTCTTTCTGCTGTCCTATGGCTGTCATTATCAATGGTGTTGGTCTGCCCTTAAGAGGGAAGTCCTTGTGATCCTCGATTTTGCAGGTATTGTCTTACGAAATCGTCAATTGATGTCACAGCACGAGCGCTATTTTCGGTTTCTCCCCTATGAATAGAGGATGTTATTAATGCTCTACAAACTAGATGCCCACAGCTCTAGTCTACGCCCGCAAAGGCATGCTGGGCAATTCTTGGCCCACAGATCTATACAACTGCATCTTGTTTACCAGCTCTGCCACCCGTGCGCTCCTTCTCTATTTCCGCTGCTCGTCGTGCTTCGACTTCCAACCCTGTCTCCACAACCGTATGATCTTTACTCAATACCCGACCCCCGATGAAGTATATAGTCACGAGTCCCACAGCAGAGAAGGCTGTTTGTAAGATCTACAAATCGCGAATTTCCATATAATACGCGTCCCGTGCTGCAGTGATCTGATCTGCGGGTAATTTGTTGACTGTGAAAACACTAGACGCCGCTCCTCCATTGGCTAATGTGCCAGTAAGTCTAGGGCCTGATAGTCCACTGAGCTTGTTATATTGCCCACGCATGACGTTTTGGAAGACTACTTCGCCAAGAATAAGTCCTGTGCTAGTAGCAAGATTTCTGACGAAGCTGAATGTAGAGGTAGCTGTACCGACGTCGCTGCTCTTGACAACGCTTTGGAAAGCGATGGTCAGTGCCTGGAAGTTTGGATCGATACCGGCACCAAGAATGATCTGAAATATAGCCACCCGGGCCCATTGTCGCGAGTGTGGTAGATCAATAAGTAGACCGCTCCCAAGGGTCATACGTGGAATCCACCGCGTATAAACCATGTATACATCCCCATCGCGGAGATAACCCAGCCTGTGAAAGCATCTACGACGAATACAGGAATGGCCATCGGTAGTAGCAAGACCCCTGAAAACAAGGCACTAGCTCCGAGTACAGATTGAAAGTATAGTGGAAGGAAGTAGAAAGTTATGGAGAGCACGAAGCCGTGGAGCAAAGCAGCAACAAGCGTGGGCGAACGTTGCCACGTGTTAATGATGCTCAGAGGCATGAAAGAGACTCGCGGAATTTTCCACCCAACGAGAATGAAGAGGATTAAAGTAAAGACTCCAAAAACGAGGAGGTAGATGACCGTTGCGGACTTCCATGGATATGACGAGCCGCCGAGGTTCATTCCGACGAGGATCATGACAGTTCTACCGACAATCGTGAGATATTTAAGCCAGTCTATCGCTTTCAGCCCAGCTACTAGGGCTGTCTTTGGAGTCTTGAATTTTAGAGTCCATGACATAAGCACAAGCACCACTGCATTGCACGGAACTGTAAGAAGTCAGCAGTTAGTTAATAGCATAGATAATATCACTCGCGGTTGATGTAGAAGCACCACCGCCAGCTTGCTTTCTCTGAGAGTGTCCCTCCAAGTAAAGGCCTAATGGAGCAGGCAACCGCCTAAGTCATACCCAGAAAGCCACCATATTTCGACTGACCCCTCCAAATCATCAGCGTGTATTGCCTCAATCCATCATGGATATCCACAGAAGAGCATATCTCATAGAAAACAAATCCGCAATCAAGATATCCGACAGATTGACCAAACCTCCCCCACCCAGACCCTGCACCGTCCGTCCCGCAATCAACATCGCCATATTAACGGCCGTGGCACTCAACGCACTACCAATGAAAAAGACGGCAATAGCAATAAGGAGCACGGGTTTACGGCCCCAAACATCGCTTACTTTGCCCTAGACCGGCGTCGAGGCCGCGTCGGCAAGAATGTAGGCGGCGCCCACCCAGAGGTAGCCTGCGTTTATGTGGAAGTGCTCGGAGATGGTGGGGAGGGCGGTGGTGACGATGGTTATGTCTAGGGCGGCGAGGAAGGTGGAGCACCGTGTTATATATCTGTATACAGCTTTGCAATGTAAGGATGGTGAAGGTGGGGGATGTTACGTGACGTCAGTTCGATGTGAATGGAATCGACTACTCACCCAGAGAGCGAAGACTAGAAGGGTCGTTTGAGTTTTGGACATGCCATGTCCACTAGGCTGCTCGGGTATCGAATAGACTGACTTCTTTTCCGCCGTCTCTTCTGTTGCCGCTGTCTTGGCGCTTTCTGCTCAAGATGGCTACGGATCAATTCTGGAAGTTACGCAGTCACGGACCTATCTGCTGAGTAGATTATGGAGGAAGCTCGCGAAGTTAATGTGACTAGACAGCTAAGCTTGTAAGAGAATGTAGCAAAAGTCATGTATAGAGGGAATTTTCAATCCATCAAATCCTCATCGAAAAAGGCGTCTGTTTTTTCTTTTTATGTATCTTTATGGGTATTGATCACCCTCTATGTATGACTTCTCTTACAACATGCGGGACGCGTATAGAAAGTATATAAGATCCCCCTGTCAATTTGGTTTGACTCCAACACTAATGCGTTCCTCATTCGTGCGCGTAATAGATCTGATTATACAACACAACACATGCACGAATCCCTGTCAACTCTTCCGATTGAACGATTTACACGATTGTATCAGATAACCTTAAGAAATACTCGTAGAGGAACAAAGTACTTGTCCATCTCTTCTCTTATCTCCACGTCCTTGGCACCAATGAGCTCCCCGTATCTATGAATCTTCAACAACGCAAACACGCATACAATGTCCCTATCTTGTTCTCGTATGCTAGAATCGGGAGAAAATGCGATCGTCATGAAAATGGTCATAGTTCTCCATCCCATGTCAAAGCGCCTGAGTGTGCCCATGGCTCCAAATGTAAAACCACGCCCGCCTTCTGGGTTTCTACAAGCAGCCTGGTACCACGATCCTTATATGCGTCGTCCGCACCATTCGGGCAGATTAGATGGATGTCCGTGAGAGCAGGCAATGTGATTTCCTTCCTGGCGGCGAAGTCCTGAAACATTACGTCGAGAGCCTTGTCATGATGGTCAGTCCCATGTGAGATCAATGATAGAACAGAGACTGAGGCAGGTACAAGGTCGCCAACGAACAGCGCAACACAGTTCAATTTGTGGTCCGATGAGCCTCCGACGAGAGAGTCATTTGGCGTAGAATCCAGGCATGCAGCGGCAGTAATATTACACATCACAATTTCGAGAGGGAATTCGAGCTGTCGGAGGCATGGGAAGCCGCGCATAGATGCCTTGCCAGGAGCAATCGAGCCGAATGGTTTCCCAATGGAAACAGAAAGCTCTACCAGGTGACTCCCCACCTGACGCTCAATTGCCGCTACAAACTTGCAGATATCCCAGCACTGAGGGCTAACATTATACTTTGTCGAGTGTGAGTACCTAAGCGATTTGAGGCGTTTGGTGTTTTTGAGAAAGTCGGCGATACCCACTTCATCCACACAACAGGCCACGAGTGAAACAGATTCAAGGGTCTCTCCGAAGCCGTAATGCGGATCTTTGGGTATGATGCTTTTGTGATTGTCGTCCATGATTACGCAGCTGGGGCCGCGGAAAGACCGTATGCGCGGCAGGGCCAGAAAGGGGCTTGCCAAACCCAAATCAAACCGATCTTGGGGTACTAACGAGACATATGGCTCGAATCTGGTGATCTGGGCTAGGCTAGGCCTGTCGTAGAGGGAATGGACCTGCTTGGTTTTGTGAACAACGGCATGGATGAGCTTATTAGTTGCGTCGAGCGGCTTCCAATACTGTGGTAGAATGAGCCTCTCGACATTTGGCAGGAGTGTCAAAAGGAAAGCAGCAGCGTGTTGTGAGTAGCGGGGGAGTTCATCAGGATTGAACTCCTCTTCGATCTTGTCAACGTATTCCTTCCAGTCGAGACCAGCCTGCTCCAGATAAGGGCAATTCGCAAAGAGTCTAATCACATCGTCACGACAATCGGCATCTGCTACAAACCCACGGGGTATAATATAGCTGCGTGGGCTGTCACGCTTGAAGTCTGCATATCGAACGTAACGTGCCACGACAGGCTCGACAGCGATGCGTCTGATCAGATCGGCCGCTGTTGCGATGGTGGGAGACGGGTCGTTGGGGTTCTCATGGTAGGTAAAGTGATGGAAGCGCGAGCGGAGGGCGTTGTGGCGTTGAATAAATGGGATGCATAATGCGTAGATTTTCCTGCAGGTCACTGCCACGCTCTCGAAGCCCTCGGGCAAGACATGCGTGATGATGATTTCTAGGAGCTCGGTGGGTAGACGAGTGAGGGTCATGAAAGGTATTTTTCTTGGGGATGTGAGGGTATGTTGACAAAAGTGATGAAGATGCCTTATTGCTTATTGGCATGGCAGGATATAAGTAAGGCAAGGACTGGAAACCGGACTTGGCAGCATCAGGATGCTTGGGCGTAAGCCGAACCTCAGCTTACTAGCAGTGGGACACTAGTCTCAATTGGGTGTCGTAGGGCGCTCTGGTGCTCGGCTCAACCACAGAAAAGAAAAGGCCGCACACCCACAGCAAGACTCGCACCTTGTTATTTGGAATGATAATGATGAATTGGTCCATACACCATTCACAATTCTACAGTTGCGGTAAAATTCACCGTTTCTGCTATCTTCTGTTTACTACAGAGCTGAAGAATCTTGATTTGTTGAGACGCAGTATCGTTGTGCCACGGTGCTAAGCCACTAGGATTCCGACCGATAATTTGGGACCTCCTCCGACCTCCCCGTCCTCCAGACTGAAGCACGATACAACAAATTCTCTCAACGTGTGAAACTACAGAGTTCTTCTGTAGACTAGAGGTGTCAAGAATAATTAATTGAGCAGTTCTGTCCGCAAAAGTGTTGAGTGAGATGCTACCACTAAAGGTGTAATAGGAAACGAATTCGACGAAACGTCGGATTCATATTTAATCCACGAGCTCGCCAGGATCAAAAACCCGGACCAGCCTCTGCGGTAGAGCAGGCTGAGGCATGGAGCTTTGTTTTCGGAGATTGGCCGGCCTCTGTGGTAGAGCAGGCTGATGCATCTAGCCTTATTTTCGGAGATGCTTACACCAATCTCTGGTATTGAGTGCCATATCGGCTATGGCGACATTTCACACAGCAAAGCGGCATATGGTACTCCCGAGGCCCAATCTGGCAATGTATCTAGGGCACAGTGCTCAGCTTGCACAGTCACACTCTTCTGCACCGCATGAGACACCAACTCAAGACACACTATCTGCGTTGTCTGTACTGTGCGGAGCATGATCCGCAAACGCCGCAACTCGTACTACATACGAATGCCTTTCACGACATTGTCTGATGATCTGCAAGTCTTGTACCAATCGCATTTCTCGTCGCATCCCTTACGCCATGGACCCCACTCGACTTCCTTCCCACCCCCCATCCCTTCGACCGCCTTAAATGTCAGCTACCCCGTCTGCTTACTGCAAGGCAAATGAGATTAAGGAGCTCCTTGATACGTTAGACGCCAGGTGGCGACGACGTCAGAGGATGAAACACTTATGTATAGGACACAGAATCCTGTTCGGGGAGCTGAATGTAAGTAGGGTCATGGGAATTTTTTGATACGCCATACACCAAGTGGCGATCACATAGCTGGGGCTTCACGTCAGAGGATGAAACCAAGATATATATGGCACAGTGTGCTATTGGGAGCCTAAATGTAAGCAATTCCACCGTACCTCTTGATACGCAACACCCAGGGTGGCGATGATACACCCGGGATCCAATATCAGGAGACCTAAACAATTTACATAGCCCCTACAGTATCTGACGTGAGGGCCTTGAAACATGTAAGATGATGAGAGTGTTTTCCTTCGAAGTATGATGGTTGCGATGATACAATTGGGAATCAGTGTCAGAAAACTCATCCCATTTACACAGCCCACAGTATCCAATCTCCGGGCCTCGAAATAGATGCGATGGTGGGAGTGTCTTTCTTCGTGTAGTATGGTTGCGATGATATATAAACCTCGTGCTTTCCTTGTCCATGCCTGGAAAAATCAGCCAAGTCTGCGATTCATCACCATTACTCAGCCTATCCTGCCATTTGAGAAAGACTTCTACTCTCAGCATGCATCTACTCCCATACACGTTGGTTCTGCTTACCGCTTCTGCGGCCTATCTACCGCCACGCGCTTTGGATCCGTGCATTCAAGATGTACAAGACATTGAGGCGGTCCAGCTCGACGGACCAACTGCCGACGGCACCGCAGGCATTGGAGCTGAATTTGAGAGTCCAGCCTTCTACTTCACAAGTCCTAGTTGCAGTGTCGAGGATACAAATGCGGCGAGAAAACAGGTCGTCGCACAGCGTACTGGGACGAACTGGGAGTTGACGGCAGACTCAACTTCTGATCCAGGAAAGATCAATGCAGAGTACATTTTGAATGGCGTGAACATCAAAGTTGGGAGTGGAGATGGTGCAACAGCAGGTAAAGCGTGGGCGGATGACCTTGTAAGTATTACAGCGACGCCACTTCGTGTCCTGTCTTGTTAACTTTGTCAGATCGCTTGGAGACCGTGGGGTGGGAGCCCGCCAAACTTCGTCAACATTGCGAATAGCAATTGTAACCCGTGGAAGATCGCCACAAATCAAAAATCGGACCCGAATAATCTGCCCTGGGCTCCGCAGATCACTGCGCCAATGCCACTCGAAGCCCTATACAGTCTGATGATAGAGAATCAGGCGGATCCTGACAACAAGAACATTCTCGACGGGAGTAATTTCAGAGGGGACGCCATTCTTGTTGTCGTTACACAGGCGTATTTCCAGTCCAACCCAAATAACATCGACAAATCCAAAATGACCGACGATGTGCTTGCCTTCTGTTCCTTAGTATTATCCTATGCCAAAGCCGCGAGCAACACATTGCAGGGGAATCAGAGCCCTAAGCTGTTCACAGTCTTCATGCCTCGAACTGAGTTTATCACCCTTTTTGGAATTGTCAAATCAAAGCTTACAGGCGATCTTTTCAAGCTTTTTGACAATCTTGCATGCTACAAGACGGTTAACCAAAACGTTGTGTCAGTAATTAGACTCCTCTTACTCGCCTAACTAACAGTGTGCAGGGTTGACACTGACTACTGCACGGGGCCCCTGACAGCCCCAGTCTCCAACAACAGGTTGGGTGGCCTAGAGTATTCTAACCCCGCAACCACTCCGCCTACCACCGTGAACATCAAAGACTGGATTACAGGCATCGGCAGCGGCACTGGCGTAGGGACTCCCCCAGTAGACGCGCTTTCAGACTTTGACAGAAGCATCGACGCATCCATTGGAGGCCTTGCCACCAGAATGGAGAAAATGTACAACTCACAGCGCTCGGTGCCCTTGTTCGAATTTCGAAATCTAGATACAATTCCGACGCCAGGAGTCGAGCAGTTCATGACCAACGTAGACTCAGCGATCCAAGCCCTCCACGGACAGTTCGCCAACGCCCCCACCAAGAGGAAGCGCCAAGCCCCCGCCAGTTGCATAAGGCCCTTCGCCGCAAATGCGACAAGCTCGGTCTTCACCGCGAGCCCCGCGACTCCCTCCCCTACCGTCGTTGCCCCCGCGAGTCCCGCGACCCCCTCCCCAACCGTCGTTGCCCCCGTGGACCCTCCATCTCAGCCGAGTTGTGTTCCCACTCCGACAAGCTCTGTCAAAGACTCCCACGAGTCAGAGCTTGAAAAGGCAGCTGCGTTTTTCTGCAGCCAATACGCCGACAGCACCGTCCAAAACGGCCCCATCAACATCGCAGACACCATCATCGCCGGTGACAAAACGGAGGGCCGGGAAACAGTAGATGTCGCATACGTCTATCCGCCCAGCATGGGCAACCAGGACGATGTCTATAACATCGCAGTCACATCTGTACCCAACTGTACTCCAAACGGAGGATATAATCTTGCGACGCCTGTGGCGAATAACCAGTGCGCTGACATTTTGCATAGCGCATGGAAGCAATGTAAGCATTTTTTTTTCCCTTGCTTTGTTCTTTCTTACGAGTCGCTAATGGGTCCAGGTAACAACCAAGGACGTGGTGGAGCGATCACCGCTGGCTGCTTGGTCTATAGTATCGCTACGAAATACTAGGCCCCGCATGGAGCTTTGGGGCGCTTGCCCGCCGTGTATTGCTTGATCATTGGATGTACATTAAGAAGGGCATAAATCCGGGATTCGAGCATATGATGCGGAATTTGCGGGAGTATCGACAGAATGCGCGAATAATGTGTTGCTCACAGCGTTTTCTTGAGCACCACGCGGATCATTCTATTGTGAGTTTACTTGTGTCACATATGAAAATCAGAAGTATACAACATATATTATCTCATAAACTCCGGGCGACCTAACAAACTTTCCACATATAAGCACGCCGATTCGCTGCTACCCTGCGCTTCCTATGATCAAGACACTATCTTCAAGACGTAGAAGCGGCGTGGAACGATTGTTTCCCTGCAAGGCTAAGATATGAATATGCGACTAGTCTGCACAGATCCCGCCAAAGATCTAATATGCGCAAGACTCGATGGCGGCAACGTGACGGAGAATCAGGGTGGCCTGAACCTCGACAACCCCATCGCCGTATCGTGGACCGCACCGACGTTGTTGCAATCGCCCGGTCGCGACAGCCAATGATGCACACAGATCGGGATAGCAATAGCTAGTAACCTGTTTCAGTTGGTTAGTCTGAGCTTCCTGAATAATCGAACGAATGGTCGTATATCTTATAGCGCCTCAGGACGGACTTCTGATCTTTGACGGTTTTCGGCACATAGGTGCTATCGTTGCTTTTGCTATCCTCTTTATGATGAGCTTTTGGATATAACCGTTGGCTTTTGCTCTCATAAATATCTCTTTAGGTGAGGCCTGTTGAACTATGATCCTGTAGAGCGAGGAGACCTGCTTAACTAGCTCAATCGCTAAAGCGGCCACGGCCGCGCGTGGCCGAATGAGTGGGGGGTACATCGGGTGCCAAGCTGTGCAGGTGTGTACCCCAGCCTACTCGTACGGCCTAGGGGAAATGCCGCTTTACGCTTCTCTTGGCTTGTTTTGCCAAGCCCAACGTCACTTCTCGCCAAATTTTGGTGACAGATTCGAGACCACCGACAGAACATTTTGCTTATCGAAACTTCTGCGTGAGTAGCGGCAGTTTCCAACATGCCGCGAAAACGGTGGATGTGAGTCCGATATCTCATTAATCCCTTGATACTATAATGCTGACTCCGGTAAAGTGACAAAAATTCCTCCACAACATTTCAACTTGTGAACCGGCCTCAAAATGACCCGAAAATCCACGATGCTTCTTCCAGCTCCATGCTCTTCCAAGAGCTTGCTCCTTCACAGGCCCATAAGATCAAAAACCGCAATGACCTAGAAGCAGAGCTTTTCGGCCCAACCGAAAGCAGTATACTTTCAGGCGTTAGAGACAATGAAGGAGAGGCTGCAGAGCATGGGATTTTTTATGACGATACCGAATATGATTATATGCAACATATACGAGATCTCAATGCTGGAAGCGGTAGTGGAGAAAGTTACTTTGTCGAGGCTGCAACAAAAAAAAAGGATGGGAAAGGGAAGGGGAAAATGAGTTTGGAGGATGCACTGAGAGAGACATCTTTACAGGAAGAACGGAGCGAAAGCGTAGCCAGTCAGAGTGGAGGATCCCAGCTTTTGGATGATGAGTTGCTGCCGTCCAAGGACTTGAGGAGGAGCACATACCAGGATCAGCAGGACGTGCCAGATGCGTTGGCCGGCTTCCAGCCAGACATGGATCCCCGGTTACGGGAGGTACTGGAAGCTTTGGAAGACGAGGCGTACGTTGATGATGAGGAAGACTTCTTCGGAGAGATAGCGGAGGACGGCAGAGAAGTCAGCTTGGAGGAATTTGAGGAGGCCGTTTTCGAGGACGCAGGCGATGAAGCTGGTTGGGAGACAGATGAAACGGAGAAGCCGAGCAAAGAGTACGAGACCGGAGACATGCCTCCACCACCCGTCCCGCAAAGTACAGATACGATGATGGAGGATGGACCTGACCATGGTGATGGCGACTGGATGAAGGAATTCAGTAAATTCAAGCAAACCGACAAAGCTGCCAAAAAGGCGCAGCTGCAAGTCTCCAATGCTGAACTGCAGTCCTCGATCATGACGGGAACCTCAATGACTGGCGGTCGACGAAAGAAAAGGAAAGGGGCAATGACTTCTAGCACTGGTTATTCAATGACAAGCTCTTCCATTTTTCGAACAGAAGGCCAGACTCTGCTCGACGCACGTTTCGACAAGATCGAAGAAGCATACGCCGAGGACGAAATGGACATGGACGATGGTGGAGCATCCATCATGACGGGGAGTTCAATGGCTTCTAGTCAAGCACCATCTCTGGTTCAGAGGGCAGATTTCGACAGCATCATGGATGACTTCCTGGGTGGGTATTCCATGAGCGGGAAGAAGAGGGTCAAGAAGGGTGGGTATCAAAGTGGCATGGAACAGCTTGATGAAGTACGAAAAGGACTAGGCCCGGCAAGGGTCAAGCCGCAGAAGGCTTGAAGATGGGCTGCATAAGCTGTATCAGACTGCATTTAGGGGCGTCAATGTTGCTTCGATAGAATTTATACCCCCAGCTGCGGAAGGAATGATCAGAAAACTTTTGCCATACTCGGTTTCAGGGACCGATCCCACTGCGCAGTAACTGACGAGCACATCGTTGAAGCTGAAATTCCCTGTTGACAGTAAAGGAGTTGCCCTAACGCTAGTCCCGAAACACATCGTCTCTACGAGTATCTCCGAGCGTTCGCGTCGAGGCGTCTTTTTCTCAGCTGTCGCCAACAACTCTGCAACTTCCAAACAATCGCTCGTTATAATCCATCAAATCGACATCATGGCATCCCCCCAACAATACGCTCTGCTATGCCTAGAGAATCCGTTACTCGGTGAGTGCCCCCAAACCCCATCCCATAACCCAAGTCAAAGGCTGAAGGAGCTGCCTGTCCAGATATCCAAGGCCAAGGGTAAGCTCCAACACGCCGTCTCACCGCTCGCAAGATATTGAACATATCTACCTAGCGATGAAGCAATGCTCTCCAAATACGGTCTCAAGCCCAATGACGCCATACTCGCCGAAGAAAAGCACATGGGCCTCTACGAAGACCTGCTCCAGAACCACGACGCAAAGCTCATAGCTGGCGGTGCAGCGCAGAACACTACCCGTGGTGCACAAGTACTTCTCCCTCTTTCCCTTCCTCCCCCCCCCATCTCCCAACGCACAGCGACATTGACCCCCTACGTACCCGCAGTACATCCTCCCCCCGCACTCCACCCTCTACATCGGCTGCGTCGGCTCCGACAAATACGCCACGACCCTGCGCTCCAAGAACGAAGAAGCCGGCGTCCGCTCCGAGTATCTCGTCTCTCCCGACCAACCGACCGGCCGCTGCGGGGTCATCATCACCGGCCATGACCGTTCCATGTGCACGCATTTGGCTGCCGCGAACGAGTATAAGATCTCCCATCTCCAATCGCCTGAGGTTTGGAAACTGGCGCAGCAGGCAAAGGTCTACTTTGTCGGCGGATACCACTTGACCGTCTGCGTGCCCGCGATCATGGCACTGGCGGAGGAAGCAGCCAAGGAGGATAAGGTTTTCATCATGAGCTTGTCCGCTCCCTTCATCCCGCTGTTTTTCAAGGATCAGTTGGCTGAGACGAGCAAGTATTGGGATTACATAATTGGAAATGAGACCGAAGCGAGGAGCTGGGCAGAGTCACAAGGGCATGAGACGAAAGATGTGAAAGAGATCGCGCAGTTGGTAGCGGATTTGCCGAAGGAGAACAAGGGGCGTAAGAGGACAGTGATCTTTACGCAGGGGACCGAGAGTACGGTTGTGGCGGTGCAGGGGGAGAAAGAGATTAAGGAGTTTGGGATTAAGGAGGTCAAGAAGGAGGATATCTGCGATACTAATGGTGCAGGGTGAGCGCTGTTGATACGTCTTTTTGGGGAGTACCATGCTGATTTAAGGAATAAGTGATGCCTTTGCTGGCGGATTTGTCGCAGGTGTCGTCGAGGGAAAATCACTCGATGAATCGATTGACATGGGACATTGGCTTGCGAGTCTGAGCATTAAGGAGCTGGGACCACAGTACGTTCATTTCCTCCTCGCAGACACAGTTCATCATCCTGTCAATCATCGCAAAGACATTAAGCGACATCGAGCAACATCAATTCAAGCTCAAACTCATTATTTGTCCCCTTTGGTCCTTAATGACAACTTGGACACCTTGCGCTCTCGAGCTGACACAGTTCCTTCCTCCAAAGATATCCCTTCCCCAAGCAAAGCTATCAGCCGACGTCGAAAAACGACTTTCTCTCCGTGAATTGAGCCGAGCACAGCAGAGGCGTTCGGGTTTCAACAACTAAAAGCGCTTGAATTCTCATGGCGTACGACGGAATGACGACCACGTGATATGACCGAAATGGACTTCATCCTCCATATATCAGTGCACGGCATGCAATGGCGTAGCACATAGCATAGCACATAGCATAGCACGTAGATAGACGAGAGCAGATGTTCTTGCACTATCAGTCCAGGACGCATATTTTTGATGATTTGAGACTCCGGAGTCGGAAAATGACCTTAGCGCACCAATGTTAGCTTTCAACCGGCACCTTGCCCATTTGGAGGTGTCATAACGTTAGTAGCCTTTCTACCGCTCTGATCGCTACCTCCTCCCCAAGTGCTTCCTTCAAAGACTTCCAAACTCAGAAAATTGGGCTCATCCGCTTGGAGAGGGTTGTTTCCAAAAGTCGTGAAGGTCCTGGGACCCCTTGTGTAGTTCTGGACCGAAGGAAACGTGGTTTTCGGAGGAGGCTGGTTCCGGTAGATCTCGTTCGCGTGCGAACCAGGGGTGGGATCTGGCATAGTACTAGGATTGCTAGGACTCGAGTCCGCAGAAAATCCGATTGACTGCCGCTGAAGAGGAAACCTGGTCTGCGAATTTTGTTGAGAATGACTCGGTGTCTTGCGCTTCGCGGTCGAGGGCCGAGACCCAGGCGTTCGTTCGCCTGGCTGAAGCGCAAAGGGAGAATTGGTAATACTTGGGAGTACGGGCCTAGGGGAATCGGGAACCGGGTCCTGAAGGTCGCCGAAATGCTCTCGTGCCGTGGAGTCACCAATAAGGCCATAGCTAGTCTCATCGCCAACATCTCGAGCTGTTGAAGGGCCATATTCCGGGTTTGCGAAGCCATGTGGATTCTCTTTCATAGAATGGTCGATGAATCCAGAATCGTCACCATCGTCGGTCGTTTCAGAGTCAACAAGATCATCAACCATGCGCTTCGAAGCCGGATCCATATTCACGGAAATGGACGCTGCCTGAGAGGCTCCTTCACTGATCGAAATTGGTGCATGATTCTCAGGTAGCGTCGTCTCATCAACATGAGTGACTTCCTCGAGCTCGATACCCGTTGATGACAACGGCGCTTGGTAGCCTTCTTCTTCCCGCATGCCTTCTTCAACGTAGATGAATGTCGTGCTACCCTCCACATCCACAAGCTTGATCGGGACTTTCTGTTTTCCAATGAGCTTCCTCACCAGACATAGAACAGAAAGAACCTACGTCATCTAAGTGCTGAATCATGCCATCGGTCAACAGGTCTCGAATCCTCCCTAGCATCTCCACATTAGGATGATGACGCTGAATGCCTCGATCATGGTACCTGGGCTTTTGAAAACCCAGATTAACCTCCTTATAGTATCTTCGCTTTGTATTCTCATTGTCTAACGGCTTAAACCCCACAGTATCTTCGTCTTCATCGAGGAGATATTCAATTTGAGGCAATTCGGAAACAAAGAATGTTGATGTTAGAAGGGTCAAAGTGGTTGCGTAGATCTTCCACAATTCTCTAACCTGGACGTTCAATACATTGTCGCCCACCTGAGCTGCCAGGATTTCGGCGTTAGAAAGAAGCCAGGAACTGTACTGTCTCAGAGCTGGTAACACACGGCGCGTAACGGCGGTAATTTTGGCGGACCCAGAACTGGGTGCTGCGCCGCCGCTTTGGACATGTTCGCTGACGGAGCGTTCCAATTCTGGTAAAAGTACTTGGAGGAGGGCGAAAAACGTTCTTACGTTCAGGCGTTGAAGGAAGAAGAACGACCGTAACGCCTCCGCAGAACCCCCACATTCTAAGAGAATGGCTCAGCATGTCTGAGCATAGTACAAACATGAAGCTGATAGCTTACCTTGTAGTCGTACTCCTGCAAAGAACTCGGCAGCTATGTTGATCAAAACAAATTTGCTCAAGGTACCTTCGAACGACCGTTCTTTCAAGTCGACCGCGAGCTGGCTCAGCACCTCACTCTCAAGCTCTTCATGCTCTGGAAAGTCGAGGCCTTTATAACATCGACCATGTAGGCGCATGAACCATCCCACCAGCGCTTTTCCCGGTTCTTGGCTGTTTTTGACTGGATCAGTCATGATCAACTCCCCCTTACTCCAAGCTTCTTCAATCTTCTTGAATTCAACCTCCAGGTTGTCTTTTCCCATAGGATAGGGCTCCTCGACAGCCAATGCGCGATAGATATGATAAGTAGCCGACAAGTGATTGACGTCAACCAGTGCAATGACTGCCAGTTGGTTGTGGGAAACTCCTGACATAGGGTGTATCAGACCAGCGAGATTATAATATCCTATAGCTGGGCCCCAATTGCGATTCTTTGTTACAGACTGTGTCTCACGCCATCTCGAAAGGTCGCCCAGACGGACGAGCGTCTGATGGCAGGATACGAGGATGGAATGGGCCAAGGTGCCGGAAACCTGTGTTGGCTCATCAGCCGACAGAGCTATAAAGACACAGTCAACATGTGGGTCTCTTGTTCAGCTTTCGCCTGACAATCTTACTGCTTAGGGTCAATCTGTTAGCAACAGCATCCAGCTCTCGGAGACCACCGAATCGCGATGCTAATCTTTGTATGTAACCACGATAGAAACGCTGACCAGACTTGATGAAGTCAAGAAAGTGTTTGACGAGCTTGCGTTCTTCGACCGCTTTTCTCTTTCCCGCAGTCTCTCGGAACTACCAACGGCATAAGCGTCGAGAGCGATTGGTAACTCGCGGAAAATGAGAGACAAACGTGCTTCAGTTCCTTGCGAAATCGATTGTTGATTTTGCCATGAGCATCCCACAGCCTATTCTCAGCACTCTTGCCGATGGCAAATTCAAAATCTTGCAATATAACGTTTTCACATGCCGTGCGGTATCTTCAACAGTCAGACGTGCCTTTCTTAGGGTGTATGAAAGATGTACTGAGCCAGGAAATGGGCAATGTTCGGAAATGTGGAGTCTTCCCTGCCCAGGTAGGTCGACAGGTCTCTCTCTGCTCGGTGGGCCAGCCTGTGCGTTTTGAGCTTCCATCTCAATAGCAAAACAGGAGACCAGAAGTACCTCCATCTCTCCTCATTTGTGTTTGCCATGGCGAACGGAGCAGCTCCGACTCTTCATCAAGACCCCACGGTCAGCCGCGCCGTTAGAGCTAGTAACGCGATTCCAACGGTTGGGCTGTACTCGAACAGTCCATTGAGGAAGTCGACTAGAAGGCACAATTGCAAAGACTTTGAAAGAGTCTGCTTGCTAGGAAGTCATGCGCGGGATTCATATGTGTAGGTGATGTTCGCGATCGGAGTCCTTAAGTCCATATCTTATGTCCGAGTCTTGTTTTCTTGAGGAGCCGGAAAGCCAATCTCTTGTGACTCTCATGTAATTATCGTTCTCGAGTACACCGCACTACTCTTCCAACACTTGTGGAAGTCTCTTTGAGGGACTGATGTTGCATCATGAGGGATAGTATGTTGGGCAAGAAGTAACCAGAGTAACCTCCTCACCGCTACATCCACACAAGCTATGCCTAAACGCTCACGAGAAGATTCCCCCTCGCCGACGACGACCTTTTCGCTTTCTCCAACACCGGATCCTTCGTGTCCAGCCTCAACAGATGCACCGGTGCACCCTTCAAAGTACATACAGACATCGGACGAGCGTTCTACACGAAGAGTTATGAAATGCTCCCTTCCACCCCACCATGACACGATATCATTCTCTACCTTCGAGGAATTCGAGCTCCATTACGCTAGAGAGCACGCACATCGATGTTCTGAATGCCGGAAGAACTTCCCTACAGAGCACTTCCTAGGGCTACACATTAGCGAGAATCATGATCCTTTGACCGAAGCACGGAGAGCAAACGAAGAGAAGACGGTACGTCTGGGCAGATCATTGCTCTGGGAAAGATCTGGGAAAGATCAAGTCGGTGCTGACAGCGAGCAACAGTACCAATGTTTCGTTGAAGACTGCGACAAAATTTGCTCGACTCCGCAAAAACGACGGATGCATCTCACAGATAAACATATCTTCCCCAAGGTAAGCACGGACCCTGGCGTGGCCTTTTGAGTGCTCGCTCAGTCTAACAATCGTGCAGAATTATGATTTCCAAATCGTTAATACAGGCATTGACAAGCGTAGCTCCATGCTGCGTTCCCGGCCAAGAAAGCATAGCTCTGCTGCGTCCAGAGCTTTCCACCGCGAGCAACGTACTAACAGTACCGAGGCCTTTCAAGGTCACAATCCTGACTCTGCAAATACACTCGAATCTTCAGCGGCAGAGACTAGCAAAGGAAGCAGTGGAAGACTAGGTCATTCGCCTTCTCTTCCAGCGGACGTCGATGAACTCGTGTCGACGATGTCCGCCCTTAAATTTGTGCCCCCTAGCGTTCATTTTGGACGAGGAGGGCGGCGAGGTGGCTTGAGTAGGTCATGATAAGGGCGTGTGCTGTCTGCCGAACCAGTTTCGTGCGAGGTTAGATGTTGTAAACCAAGCCAAGCCAGACCAAACGCCTTACTAACGTCCCAAAACCTGGGCTCAGTCCCCGATGTGTACGCCCCTATCTGCTCTTCCCATGTGCATACGGCCTGTTTGAATGATGAAAATCCCCAAAGTCCTGCAAATCATTATGAGCCCAGAGTGTGGTTCCTTCTGTTGAAAGTAGGATACCAGACATGTTAGAAAGAATGATTGTGACTGAAAGACTGATTATTGATTCATGGGATGTACGGATATTTATATACATAAAATAGGTGGCTGGTGGCTGGTAATTACCAGCCCTGGTAATACGCGACATGTATGCGATAGCCGAAGGGGCTGGTATTGTCCTCGCAGATAACCCCAATTATCTTCAGCTTGGATCGCACATGAACGGTGGAAAATGGTTTTCTAAGAGGTGACCATTTCTCCCTTCCTGTCATCTCTGAATGCGTAACCGCATGTTTATAATTTGAGGCGTAGGGACTATGCAAGGTAGCTCTGCGGAGTGAGCGACGCCGAGTCTCGGAGGCTGCTATACAGGCTGTTGAAAGCGCATCGATAGTTGTCAAAGCAATAACATTTCGATCCCAACTGCTATTACCCTCAGAATTAGTGCCGATGAGGAGGGTCCTTACCAGTATGGAAAGGCGGCTGCAGCTTAGCGTAGAGCTGGCTACTGGTTGCCGCCATTGAAAAAGCTCGAGGCGATTGTGGAAGCAAACACGCTTCCGAGATCTGTATAAAGATGTTGGCAAATACCTCTGAGCTAAGATCTGACCTCTTCTACTCATGCTTGCAAAATTTATAGGCCTCCGTCCCTAAGAAAAACTCCATATCCATTTATATGCATGACCACGACCCTCACACGTTGCCGCTTGTTCCCGGGTTGGCAAGAGAGTGATGTTGGGGGGGAGAGAGGGTGAAGGGGTATTGGCGATGGAGAAAGTAGAGCAATCAGGAAGGGAAAGACACGGCAGAGGATGAAAATAATTAAGCATATATCGAAATACTATGGACAACGAGGGACAAAGGTGGGGAAAGCCCAGAGGAAGACGTATCCGTATTCCTTTCTCTAACCACCTGCTCGCAAATTGCAAGATATCCAGGGTACATACTTAACTCCTGGTCTCGTGCTCGTTCCGATGCTCTCACTGAGCTCACGTGAGAATAGTGATTGGGGCTGTTGGTAATCTTATCCAATGGTGCTTGATTTCATGTCTGGATATGTCAATCTTGAGCATTTGGCTCACAAATGAGCCGGTGCCGATTCACGGCTATTGAGCTGATAAGGGTAACCAGAGCGCGGCGCCATGGAGTCCCTCACCAAAAGCGAGCTATATGTCGAACCGCCGAATTTGTAGAGAATAAGAAGCTGCTGCATCATCGACGTTGTGTCCGAAGGTGCAATGAGAATCATGAACGACTCCTAATTCAACTCAAATTGAGCCTTCCGCTCGGTCTCTGTTGCACTTTTTGTTCGCTGTCGCATTGTCATGCATATGCATATGCAGGGGGAACCGTAATTGCTCGGTTGCTCCAACGATAACGCCCCAAGCGGTAGATCAAGGCCGCGCTACTGCACCTACGACTTGGTGCATGTTGGGGGTTCTGGGCCTCGAGAGACTCGATTGATTAAGGTAGATTGAAGAATGGTTTTGAACCTGTCTTTGACCGCTGATCTGGAGCTGTCCCGCTCTTAAATTTGCCCAACCTTCGCGCCGCCACCGAGGGTGAAGGCCCGCATAGTGTGCCTGAATGTGTGTGTGTAGTTCCTACGTCAGAGGGGCGGCCCTGAAGGAAAAGGCAAAGAATGGGTTTTGTTGCGTTAGCGTGGCCTGCCTTGACAAGGCCGCCATCAATGGAGGGCGAGTCATTCCTGCCTGCGAGAGACATCGCAAGATGTGGCTGCAGCGGATGGCGTTGCGCCTTGAGATCCCGGCTTCGCGTCGTCCACGGCATGGTTGCGGAATCCGTAGAAGCAACCCGAATGAAATCACAGCATGTTTGTCCATGGTTTCCGTCCCTTCTGCTGTTGTTAGTCTGATTCGCAAGACCGAGCCGGTAAACATACGAGGCGGGGATTTCTACATTGATTTCGAATTCGTGTCACTAGGAGGTTTTCGAGAAGACGATTTACTAATTCAGAGATTTCCTGTCGAAATCGCAGTTCGCCGCCTGCTTGGACAGGTTGTTATTGACACCCCCATCAAGTACGACAAGTCAATTCCGGAACTCTTGGCTGGTATTCCTCGTACTGGATCTACGGCCAATTTCTCTTGGGCCGTCATGAGGAAGGTCTATGGGCAAGAAAAAGAGACATTCGGAAAGACATGGGACGAACTCAGGCATCTGTTGCACGACGCCGACATGGAAAAAGACAGTTATGTGGTGGAATGGTCCAACAGTGGGATACCTAGACTACAGTTTCTTGAAGATGATCATGCAACAACACACTCCTTCAAACTCCATTCTACTTATCCATTTCTGGAGGACCGTCCTCCCTGGATTCTTAAGTATGAAACTGAACTACTTCTATGCTTTTCTCTATCCGGATTCCAGCATCCCAGAGCACGCTCACCAGGCGAATTTCATAGCCTGATGCTCGTTGGGCAATGAGGGCTTTGATTGACCTTGCTCATCGGGATGACACTAGAGCTGAAGAATTTGGTAAGGGCGAGCTACGGATCGATGAACAGATATCCCGGCTACAAGAGCAACTGGTGATGGAGTACGACAAGGACGACGAATCCGATGATGGTCAAAGTGTGAAAGACGTCGACTCACTCGAGACTCAGATTGCTCACGTAGAGGCGATGAAAGCAATGACTGGTGAAGAGAAAAGAACTCGCTGATCTCTTTCTTATATCTTTCGGTACACTACCGTCTGTCGACTCAATCTCTGGTCCCACGAACAGCAGCAGTGTCGGGGAACGAGGTTCTTAAGTCGAATCGGAAAGCTTGAGGACTTTCACGGTCACGGTCACGGTACGCGTGACCCGTGATCATGGAGTGCACGTATGACGGTCAGGCACGGCAATGTTGTTGGCAGACCAACCACCACTTATGTTTGGTTTAGGGCCTCTCTTCCCTCCTCATAGCCATCTTGGAAGCATCGAAGCTAGGGCCAAAGACTTCGACTGGCCTTACTGGCCCCTGCGGTAACAAGGAGGAATTTGAATTCCAAAGTGGGAGGGGTGCTCGCAGAAACGCCCTAGAGCAACCACCCATGTAGAATATACATGATTTACATTACTATAGGTTCATTCTTCGAGGTCTCGGTGGTTGTAAATCAGAGCCAAGGCAAGGCCGCCTATTATCATCTCATTTGAAGGTGTGGTTATGTCCTGCGAAATGACATGTCATAGGCAGGCTGAAGGAAGATGAGACAGGGCTGAAGCGTATTACTGCAACCTCCAGCGTAGATTGGTAGCGTAAGCCTCATGTATTGAATGGCAATGATCCGCCCCTCGCGTGAAAACCCTCTCCTCCGACAATTCTCCGCTGTGCAGCTGCCGCCTTGTCAGGTTACGAACTAAGTGCTTGCTAGTCGTTCCTCAATCGCTTCGACAATCTCGTGCCAATCGCACATGGCTCCCTGGCCAACGTCACCACATGCCAACTGTTTTACCTGTGGCGATAATATTTCAAACCAGTCCCATTCCTCGGCCAGTATCGCTACTTGCTTTGCCGTGATGGGATTATGCCACATCATCTGGTTCATCGCCGGCGCCGCAATAATTGCACGCCTTACGTCCCAAGCGCGGATTACAGTGGTCAGGAGATCGTCGCAGAGACCCCCTGTGACCTTTGCCAAAAGATTCGCGGACATGGGGACGATCGCGAGGAGGTGAGCCCAACGGCGGAGCTCGATATGTAAGATCTTCGAATGCCGCGTCCACGGGTCGATCCACTCGTCTTCGTCGAGATACACGGCATCCACGTTGGGGAGCAAGGCCAGGGAAGGGACAGTGGGCTGCTCGGGAGACTGACCGGCAAGGAATTTCGTCGCCGCTTTGGTGAGGATGACTCGAATCGAGAGATTCGGGTGGGTTTCAAATGAGGATATGATCAGGGGGAGTTTGATGGTGGCGACAGAGCCACTTGCGGCTAAAAGCAGGTGCTTTTTGCTATCATGGATTGCGTCCGAAACGACTGCTGCGGGATCTCGATACGTCCCTTGAACGCCTGCGTCGTGGCTGGTTGCCATGGTCATCTCGACTTTTCAGACAGGATGTGACCTCGGGAACCCGTATTTTTAGCGCGGTCAAGTCTCTCAATTTTCTTGGCTTTTTTTTAAAGATATTATTACCTCTTCTAATTTATTGTTACTCGGATCAAGTGGCATATCAGAACCCCACGAACCCCTACGGCGGTGCGAAATACGAGCTGCCTAGCGTATGCTACCCGCACACAAGAAAATGGAAGGGATAGCTGTCCAATTTCTACAACTTCAGCAATGCAATCTTGCCCCTCCTATACCTTCTAGATACAATAATGGCCCCCCAATCACCCTCCATCTTGTAAGTTGAACTCATGCCCCAAAAGGCCCCTCGCTGGTGGGACTGGTCAATTTCATCTCACGCCAAATACCGGCATACAAGTGAAATAATCGAAAGATGTGAAACACTTTGGAAATAGAAGCACTTCTCCACTTTGGTCAAATAATGATCCCCCAACGCCCGCACCTTTCCTTGACAGCATCCGCTATTTGATCTTGCATCGTCGATCACATCCTAGTCGCGGGTGACCTGTCTTATTCAGCTCTGAGCTGCTCGACGAACGCTTCGTTGGTACGAAGCCACCGTTATCAGAAAGCTTCCGGAATATTTGCTGTGAGGCAGCTGCCGTCCGAGATCAGGATGGAGAATGTAGACTCGAATTCGAGAACGTATTGCATGATAGAGATCCGGTTAAACCAGTGGTCCCGGAAAGAATGGAGGAGATGAGAGTCTACGCCAAATCAATCGTCTCTCTGTGGATTCTGGACGCAGCTTGACTACGTCGTGAGTCTTCTCCAAGACCATCGGGTAAGTGCTGTCTGCTTGTGGTGTAAGTGCGAATCTGTTCACAGGCTTGGCCCATTTTACGTCTCCCTACAGACCGTGACGAATGTTACAGTAGTGAATCACCCCTTTTCATCAACGCTCCTCGTCACTCGATGACGTTCATGATCTCACCGATGCCAGTCGCCCTCTAGTGATTGCCACGCTGTTCTCAACACTTCTCGTCAAATGGTGGATTTCATGCTCTGAGTAATATGATTAAAGCTCCGAATCCTAACTTGTCTTTTCTTTTTCTTTTGCTTGCTGAACGCTTCGCCTTCCGGGTGCTTTGCGACAGCGATCTCCCAAGGTCGAAGTAAATAATTCCGCTGCAAACATATTTCCTACTTGCGCGTCAGTTTTCTTGGTGCCCATGGCTTAGGTGCGTGATTTCCCTGCTCCCAAGGAGGTCCTATCTTTCTAATGATCTCTAGGGTTCGGACCCTCCTGAAATGCTACCGGAATATATTATGGAGCATGCTGATCAAAAATCGCGCCAACTTGCGATTGAAATGTTCAACAACCCCATGTGTCGGGAGGCGCCTGTCCCCTGCCAACCTTGCGTAAAGCGCGGAGTAAAGTAGTTTGTCTTGTTGCACCTCGTAGCGTCGGCTGCGTTTGCTGCACCCTACTGACCAACCCGTCGAGAAAGCGTGGCGTTAAGTTGTGAGGCTCATCTCCCTCCTTGATTTTGGGCGTTACTAACGAGAACTCCAGTATCCCGACCCAGAGTGAAATCGAACAAGACGAGAAAATTTCAGTTGCCAGGAGAACATGTGAAAGCTGTGGTTATTGTTTCTCTTCTAAAGTTGGGTTGAAGAAACATTTATCAAACAATGTCTGCAAGAAAATCATGGGTGCTTTTCCCAAGGGATGTAGTCGCAGGTATATCGAGAAACAGAGAAAACCAAAGAACACTCCACAAAGTAAATATGGTCCCAGGCTTCGAACAGGTCCGACGGCTTGCAAATGTCACTATTGTGATAAGTCTCTTTTTCGATACTATGTGGCCGAGCAGGAAGACAGGGTCCATTTCGGAGGCGCGAAAGACCCCATACCACGCGGATAAGAGCAGTGGGGCGAGGAATCTTTGCACCATAAGTGGACCTATAAGTACTCCGGCTGTGGAGCACCTGGTTAGAAAGCAGATGAAAGAATGATTCTTGAGAAGAAATATCGATCAATATTGCACCAATTCGACCCAGTGCCAACGGCAAGTCTTCCCATGCTCTTTTGAGACAGTAGGGAGGTATGCAAACGCAGATGGCTTTGAGGAACACTTCACTTTCAGCACATGGGCTCTCTGTGGCCGGGGCAGCGAATTCTCCAACTTCGGCGCAGCGCAACAGGAAGGTGCTGGAGACACGATACAATGCCTCTTCAAGGTTCCATTAGTTTTAGCTGCACGCGTGTCTTTCACTGCCTCGGGCTTGGCGATCGCATCCCAGGGAGGCAGGGCAAATTGAGCATGTGCTATCAGACGGGATGGAGCCGTTCGGTTGCTTGCAGAGTGGAGAAATGCTAATTGTTATTGACAGAGTATCTTTCTCTTCATTTATAACATGACAAAGGTGAATCACACTGGCCGGCAAAATACTTTTAGGTATTTATTCGACGGTACCTATGTTATGTTCGGCAGTCGCAGGTACACTCTTTCATGGGCGGGTACGCCAATCATCATTGTCTTGTCGCAGACTTGCAGTAGGTCCAAGACTCGAAAGCAAGCCCGAGAGCAAGATGTCATATGAGGTTACTTGTACGAGTCGACTTGGCCATGTCGGTTAGAGGTGCGCACACTTGCATAAAAGCGATCGAAGGCTGCATAAAAGCGTTTGGACTTGCAGGGAGAGACGTGGCCAGAGGGGAAAGGACGAAACAAAGGGGAGTTGAGCTCTTGGCGGGCTTGGCGGTGGGGTGGATCTGACGTAGGCCCCATCCAGAGCTGCCTATCAGCTGAGCCTTCTTCTCCATTGGCTGAAGCAGTATTAGTGTCATCATGTCATATGGATGGATGGGGGCCACAAGATCAAAGAAATTTTAATTTCTATCCGCCATCATGCGATCGCATTTAAGATTAGGAAGAGCATGACGATGAAGTAATGTATTTTAGCATTTAGTCGCCTGGGAATAATAGTCTTGGATTTGAAAGCATCATCGAATATCGATAGGACAGCTGTATTTAAAATGCGTGTGAAGAGATTTGCATTCGGAGAGCTTTGGACGAAGCATCGCCCATTCAGCCAACAGATGCAACCGAGTACCTTTTTTCCTGCTGCAAGCCGGCGCAATTTCAAACCAGTCTCAAACTTGCCAACTTCCGTCGGAGAGGGGTGAGACCGTACTTTAGGCACATAACAGCGCTAAAGCCTGCATCTGTCCGGGGCGGTCCAACGCTCATCACACGCCAACCAAAAGGTCTCGTATCGAGCTATTTTTGGCTAACCGCCTTGGTCTTGGTCTTGTCCTTTATTCTTTGGCCTGAATGGAAGAAAGACGTGGAAACTCTGCGATGCCGGAATGAAGAGGCGTATCAATAGACTAATCCGTTTTCATCCTAGCCGTAGCCAGGGTCTCTCTTGTTTGGACAGCAACGCACCGTAGCACCAAATGTGTTGACAGAATAGCGCAATCTTACGCTAAAGTACCTTAGTCCGACTGTTCCCCATAAACCTGTTGCTTCGTCCGAGCTTCAGCCAACCTCTCTCTCCTACCCACCCTACCTCAACCAATATCCTCAACCATGATCCTACTTCAAGCTACATAGAACATCATCAATGTTCTGATCCTACTTGTCAATTACCTACCTCAGTCATTGTTCTTCCTCTTTGCTTTGTCTTTTTCCAAGCGTCGCTCCCTCGATTCCATTCCTCGTCCCCATCACCTGCACCAACACCTCGGCCTTTCCGCCTACATCCAGCTAAACTCGAGTCATCCAAACCTCTTTTCCTTCTCGCCTTCACGCCATCGACTGGTCATTCCTGCCTGAGACTCCCAGCAATTGAGTCACAACGACGTATACTGTTGCCTTGAAGCCCGCCTGCCTGTGACCGAGTGATGGTCATCAAACTTCTAGCTTCAAGGTCTTGAATATAGCTCACTTGAAGAAACGACGAACATCTGGCGGGCTACATCTTGGCTTGTAGCTCGTGACAATCGAGACGGGATATAGACCAACTCGCAGCTCAGCTTCAAGCCTTCGAATGCCAGGTCTCATCTTCCTGTCAATCCAACGTCTACGATATTTCTGGTGATCATCTCCATTGCAAATCAACACCCTCGGAGTGTCAATCCGTCCTACGGACTTTCGTGTCCGCCGACTTCCGTCAAACTCATAGCCTCTGGCCAACTTTCCTCCACTTCACGACTTTACGCAGCAGCGACATACCCAATTCCTAATCTCATTGCCTGTTGATCTTGGTCGACGTCCTCTCCTTCGCTTTGAAAGCTATCCTATTCGACGCTCTCGCTACAACGATTCCAACCTAAGCCTTCAATAATCCGGATGTTCACGTAACGCCTCTCGACTCCTTTGCACGTACATACGCAGCCTTTCACGATACCACAGCGTCAGCGTCTTTCCTCGATCAACACGAAATCATCCTTATACCTTGCACATGAGCCTCTGATAGAACAAGACGGAGTTTTTGGTCTATGAACGGCGGGCGGAGCGTTTTGTCTCGTACTTGCTTTTCTTCAGTATAATCTCAAAGGTCGCTTCCAGTTTTGTTACGTACCGTCACCATTCTTCGACACATCATCGACACAGTACGTCAGCCCGGGACCTGGTCTCCCCGGGCTGTCACCACGTCATCAGGTGCTTCCACCTAAGTTTTGAGACAACTTCTCGTGTACTATCTACGCCAAAAGTCACCTTTGCACCCTGTCAGCAAGCCTGTGTTGTCGTCGCCTTATATACCGTTCCACTTTTGTTGTTTGCTTTAGGAGGGAGATGGAGTGTATGAAGAATCAGTTCAGCGAAGGGTTGGTGTTAGATGGGCGTTATGAGTCAGTGTCTCCGCTGAACCATGGATCATTTGGTATGGTCTTCCTGGCGAAGGACACGAGCAATGGTGATCTCGTCGCCATCAAATGTTTGAGCAAGGCTTCAGCGGAACAGGATTGCCCTGCAGTCGACGTCGATGAGAACTCAGTGGAGCTTGCCTGCCATGGCCGCCTTGGTCATCACCCGAACATTGTCAACCTCCTCGGCTCGTTCGAGACCAAGGCCCACATCTACCTGGTCCTGGAATACTGCTCCATGGGTGATCTGTACGAAGCAATCCGTCTTGATCGTGGACCTCTTGAGACCAACAAAGTGCGAGAGTTCATGCTGCAACTGGTCGATGCTGTTGAGTTCATGCACGCCAAGGGGCTCTACCACCGAGATATCAAGCCGGAGAATATCTTCCTTTCCGAGGATGGCTCCATGAAGCTCGGTGACCTTGGGCTGGCTACCACTGACGCTTGGTCACATGAAGCTTGCGTTGGCAGTGACAGATATATGGCTCCTGAACAATACGACCCCACAGACAGTGGTTACTCTCCTGCAAAAGCTGATACCTGGGCCATTGGTATCTGCTTGTTGAACATACTTTTTTCACGCAACCCCTTCGTGACACCAACGGATTCGGATAAGCTGTTCACCGACTTTGCACGAGATACCCAAGCTCTCTTCGACATCTTCCCGAACATGTCTCAGGACACATTCGGAGTTTTGGTTCACGCGTTGGCTATCGACCCCACCAAGCGTTCCTTGTCTGCCGTCCGTGATGCACTCATGAACGTAGTCAGTTTCACTACAGACGAAGAGGTCCTGGATGACTTCTGCACCGAGGCTCGTGACGTCGCTCCTCCAAGTGCCAATCGGGAGCCTTTTCGAACACCATCCATCTCCAGTCCTCCCGTTGATCAGGGTGGTGCTTTCCCATGGTCCAAGGCCCTTCATATGAGCCCACACCGACGCCAGCTGTCTGCCGTCCCTGATACGGAAAGTTACACCGAAGACCTCTTTCCTGCTTCTGAAAAGGATCGAAACTCTTGGTACTCTTTCGCTCAAAATTCGTCTACCACTTCTGGTCTGGACTCCATCCTTGGTGCATCTGTCAAATCGATGGCCTTGCAAGCTCCCGCTCCTCGCCACCCTCCACGCTCCAATCCGGTTCCTGTACCTTCATCATTGCCCTCACGCATAACATCTCTTTCGTCCGTGTTCGGCAAGAAGAATAGCTCAGCCTCGAAAAGCTGGACCGACATCTACGACGAAGATGAGGAGGACGAGTTCATGAAGCGCGAGGAAGTAGTCGATAAGAGACGCGAGTACAATAGCCGAACTTGGAGCCAGGAGAGCAAAGACAATGACCCCACTCTTCATCGCAGCGGTCTTTCAGAGATCAAGGACTCTTCAGCTAATGCCAGGACCCAAAGTCCCCACCAGTTGAAGCGTGCAACTACAGACACAGTGAACGACAGCGATGTGTTCATGTTCGAGGAAGCAGCACCACGCTACTCCCCTCCTCCGAAGAGAAATTTCTCTCCTGCTCTAAAAAGGGGGATTACTCAGGATTCTACTCCAAAGCGTTCCATCATGGACAAGTGGTCTGCACTAGGTAACCGTAGGCGTCAGTACAATCATGGGCCAGAGTCTATGCCGGAGACGAGTCGGAAAGCGACGAACACTGGGAATTGGCGCACTGGTTTTGGGTTGAAGGTGTTCTCTGGGAACGGTGGATGGGACAAGGGTAGCAGGAAGGAGAATGTCGATGCAAAGGTACGGGATTGGCGCCGGGATGCTCATGCGAAGACGTCGCGCGAGAGCCTGGACGACGTCGAGTGGGTGGGGGCTTCAAACCCTCCATTGTAGAATCTGGCTGGTTGAGCTTGCTTTTGCCGTGTGGTGTCATCCTCACCCGTCTCTCAACAGAACACGAAGGAGACTGGGGATCAGAACATCGAAGAGCAAGACTGGCTGGAGGAAACGCATGCGATGACATAAGATTAGCTACCTATGTAGTTGATCCAATACATGGCATTTACCCACTCAAGCAGCTTCACCTCCTTGACCGCCTGCTTGTGTTTCTTACTGATTAATGCTTCGAACCTTTCACATTCGAAAATCCCATCGAGGAATGCCTCCGCTCAAACTCAGCCAGTCCAAGGCAGACGCAAACAGAAGCAAACAGATGCAAGAGGGGAGCGAGTATCTCCATTCAGGGCGTCCGTCAGAGGAAAAAGGGCTGCAGTGGTCGCTTGCGATAAATGCGCAAGGACGTCGAGAAGACAGATTGTCGCAGTGGCACGTTGTCAAGTCAATAGTAGTAGACATTAGGTTATAGGGATGCGAATCTGGAGTTGGTACAGTGGATGTATGGGGTCTATATCAGGTGGGTTTTCGTTGGATGAAGAGGAAGGAGAAGAGGAAGGAGGAGGAGGAGGAGGAGGAGGAGAAGATGAAGAAGAAGAAGAAGAAGATTTTGGGGGGGGTGTCAGGGAAGATTCTTCAAATGGGTGTATGCAAACATTGAAACACTCAAAAATGTTCCCTCCAGCAAGTGGAGCGGCGGCTTTCTTCACCATGCTGAGGGCAATCATTAAGAGTGTCTTATCGTTCGCGGTGAACTTTCACTGAAAAGGCTATATGGCCCATTCCTCACCGTCATCCGCGTCAGAGATGAAGGGTTCCTCGATTGCCTTGATTGCGAGATCGCCACAGAGAATACTATTCACCGTTCGGTGTCAGAATACAAATACTCACAGATCAAGGAAGCTTACCATTGACCGGCAACCAAAGCATCCAATTCTCTTCCCTCCTTCTCTCTCCTCCCCCCTCGCCCAATTTGCGCTTGTAATTCACGTATTCTTCCCCTCACTGTCAATCCACTTCCATCCAACACCTTCTTCCCCAGACAGTCACTATGAAATCCGTGCTGACAACTTGGGAAGACGAAGAACTGCCTACTAAGCAATGGCAATTCACATACCCTGCACCTTTCGCCTGGCTCTACAATGGCATACCGCCTGTCAAGCTGCTTGATATCTGTCTTAATAGATTCGGCCGTCGCAGCCGAGGCGTCCATTTCTGATTCCAGTGAAGCTATCGAGCGTGAATACGACTCTAGTGCTGCACAGATTTCGTCTTTGAAATCATCAATGACCACGAAGTCAGGGAAGAAAGGGATCAAATCTTCTATTCGCAACAGGTCACATCGCTTGAGGAAGTCAATGGCGGTTTTGATGCTGCCTGTTCCCTGCTGGCTGATGACCTTCTTCGCAACGGCCAGCCAGAGCCTCTTACGTAAGGCAGAGTCAGTGGAGCCGGGTCGGTCAGCGACGAGAGAAGCAAGATCTATCTCGCCATGTTTGAGAGCCAGGTCGACTGCTGAGGCATAGGAGCCCATGGAGGTGTAAATATGGACCGCGGACTGGACGCGAGAATTTTGGATGCAAAGTCGGAAGGCGAAGTCCGTATCGTAGGGTGGAGGGTTGGACAATGAGCTGGTGGAAAGGTAGGAGAGAAGAGCGTTCTCCGAGGGGGAAGGGTGTGAAGCATATATTGAGATGAGGGTATTGTGAATAGCGGGGACTGTGGTGTGTAGCGCATTGATACAGAAGAGAAGGTAGCGCACAGCTTGATTTTGGGCGAGTGGAGTATTGGATTTTGATTTGTTGTAATTCAAAAGGGCGGGAATGAGCTTGAGAGGATCGAGATCAGGGTGACGCATGAGGATGTCGACGAGCTCGGTTGCGGCGTGGACCATGAGGACGCTCCCGTACCTGTAAAAGATGGAAGGGTCGGTCTGCTTCTTCAGAACATCCAACGACTCCTGCCATCTTTCTCGTTGTACCCAGTATGACAGTACGTAGTTGTAGTCATCGATTGCCGTGGCGTACGACAATAATTCTTGCTCTCGTGCATGACTGCTGATAATCTCGTAAGTAGTTTTCCGATCCAGGTCGCCTTTGTATCTATTCACGAATTCTTCGAACTCCGTTCGGACACTGGCAAGATCATCCTTTGTGTCTGCAGTAGTAGTACTCTCTGTCAATTGTGCTTTGGTCGTGATGGTATCATCAAGCGAGTTCAATTTTGACATGAAGATCTCAACAAGCCAGCTAGCAATCATCGTTCTCTGCATAATGGATGACCTCCTGTATGTTGCTATCTTTGTCAAAAGGTATCTTCGTAATGCATCCTGTTCGCTGTGATCAATGAAAGTCAGAGCTACCTGCTCGAACGGCCTGCTGCTCTTCCCATAGACATTGGCAGCCTCAAGATATTGGCCTTTGCTGATCAGGTAGTCTCCACAGGCCATCGCCACTGCATCTTTCTGCGACGGTGTTTTCGCATACTGAGTTGCAAGACTGAACTGCTGCGACTTGAGCATGATTTTCCATACATCTCGATCCTCGTCGGTCACCACAATCTCGAAGATAACCTCGTTAGTGAAGAGCCAGTATGTATTCTTTTTTTGATCAGCCAAAAGGCAAAGCGCGCTCTCACCAGGCTCGAGTACGACCTGATCATATACGACGTGTTCATCGAGCCTGTGCAATGCTACAATTCTGCCTTCAACTAAGCAGAGTACATGCCATTGCGAGAGCGCAACACCCGCTATCGGTTCTTGTGTCGGCTTTTTCCGGCCACTGGCACTCTGCGAAAGGGGTATTTGAGACCTTGAGATCATCTTGGAGTTGTTGAATACGGTGCTGCCCAAGCTCGCCGACCTCGTATTTGTCTGCAACTTGCCGTGGAGTATACCTTGTGCTGAAAGCCAGGCGTACACGCGCTCAACCTCATCGCCTTCGCCACTTTGAGATTCTGGAGAGTCCGGAGATACAGCCAGCGCTGATGGTGAAGGCCTGGTACCGGGAGTCATCTCATGTAGCGTTGGAGCTTCAGTCTCGAACAACTTGGTGAATATTGATCCTGAACCTTCTTGTCCAGGTCGACCTATCTTTCCTACAAAATGTAACAGCTTGTTCGGCGTTGCCACTATCACTCGGCGAGTATCCACCCTGCCAGGTATGAGGTCTACCCATAATCCTGCCACTGGTCCATCCTGCGCCTTGTAAACCGCCTTCAGATACTTCTCTTGATTGCGATAGAACTCGCTGGACGGTTCAATATAATCTTCGTAGACGTTACCATCTGCAGCTCCAACGAGAATCTCCCGCGTAGATGCTGTGGGGAGGGATGGGTTCCATGCTATGGCCTCAATGCCGACGCCCTTCAAGCGCGCAAGCGGTTTGGGCTGCCTCGATTGTGTATGGAGGTAGTAATTCTCCCCCAGTGTCGTATTGATGATGAGGTGGGAGGCGGAGGGATCGAGGAACATGCGTCGAATCAGGCCAATCTCTGACGTCTTTCTGGGCAGATCGATATCTATGTGATACTCGTTAAATCAGACCCACTTGTAGGAGACTTGGGGCGCCTACCATCAATGTCCGACGGACTATCGAGGTCTATCCGTAAGATACGCCCTGTTGAAAGGGCCAGAATCAGGACATTGTTGGCTACCTGAGCAGCGACAAAGTCGGACGAGATGGAGAATTGTAGCTGTACCCTTTCGACCTTGAAAATGGGCAGAGACGCATCGTCTAGCTCCTGCATGTTATTCATTGCTTCACGATTTTCCTCCGTATAAAGACAAAAGCCGTGTGCTTGCAACCCATTGGTCCTCCATGGGCTGACTTCAGTAGAGCTTGTTGTTGTAGGGAATTGAAAGTGGGTCTCTTTTAGGCTACAAGATTCGGAAGGACCTCCTCAAGCAACGACGACTCTCCAGGCACATTGTCTTCGTCCCAGTCTACGCTAGCTCGTCTACAGTAGAATAATATTTCCGTTCCACATCAGCATGGTCAATGTTGGAGTTTTGGAACCGAGTTAGGTGACAGTGGACGTCTCGGATTCCATGTCTCAACATTTGACCCCCATTCTCGTTGCTATAGAACACAGCCTTGCCAGCGAAGTTTAGCCAATAAATCAACCTTGGCATCATTAACGCCAATTAGTGGCCTATGTAAGAAGATTGACAGAGGTCGCATCAAACTCCCGTTTCGGGATGCGCGCCGACGCCGACGGGGAGGCAAAGCTGAAATCAGCATAAGCATGACTTGCAAATTGCGATTGGAAGTACATTTGTGGTGAGGGTGAGGCGGTGTCAACATCAAAATCACAATCACAATCCTCACAGGGATGCTGAGCAGTGAGTACGAATATCAATCAAGTATCAGGCAACGGCCTTTGCTCCACAGCACTCGTATAGAAGATAGAAGTCGACACGCTATCGAGTATTAGTGCCAAGCAATGACGTAGGTAAAAATAGAACTGAAACGCTTCAGTAGCGTCTGGTGGATGTGGCCATTGCAAAAGACATGAAAGTTCTACGAGAAATAATGATTGAGGCGTGGAGCAGACGGTGTAGAATCGAGTGAACTTGAAGCCAACATTAATAACATGCGGATTGAATCATCAGACAAGATCGTAGTATAATATCTATTCACTTAGAAGCGATAGCAGTGCTGTTGATTTGAAACGTCTTTGGCGCATCCTGATCCACTAGTCACTTGTGCTCAGCTCGCCGTCAGAACCATCCTCTTTTCCGTCAAAGATCGCTGTATGTAGCATACTTCTATCAGCTCCTCATCTATTCAGCATCGTCAGCCGGACTCTCGGTAGTCGTCACATGTTCTGGCAATCTTGGCCGCCTCTTACCACATCTCAAACGCCCGAAAGTCTTCGAAGCCGTCACGAACGTCAAAGCAAAACCTTCTCCACCAACATTCGCTCAGTCTGACTGTTATTTTCCTGGAAATCCCTCATTCACCATCTCTTGAGGCTTCCTGCATCTTTCGCATAGTACGACGGTCCAGCTGTACAGCCTCAGCATCTAGTTCATTCCGGCTTTGTCCTAGGGCCCCTCCGCCTTGGATCCTTTGTCTATCGCCTTTTCATCCGCATCAGCAGGACTAATCTAATGCTTCATTTCAACACCGCACAATAGACGGACAGCGAAGGGAGGTGGATAGAAAATGGCGGTCCTTGCCTCCAAGGCTCCGTACGGTTCATCGATGGGCATGGGTCCCAGTCAGCCATCAGTGGTCTCACAATACGCTCTCAACTTCTCAAATCATAAGGCTTCCGCTGCGCAAACTTCACAAAATGCTGCATTTTTGAGTCCTACCGAGTCAGAGTTCTCGGAGCCCAGCGATGGACAAGATTCAATCCGGTACGCTATCTATCCTAAGAAGACGCTGCGAGGGTATCATCACGAGAGCCATTACTGACAGTGATCCATTGCAGTTCCTGGGACGAGAAACGTGTTGGAGAGTGGCTGCGTGCCATCAACTGCGCTCAGTACGAGCAGCTATTTAAAGGTAGAGTCTCCCCTACCTATTGACAAGGACACCTGGAACCCCTAATAGCATGGAATCGTGACGCTTGTTTCCTGGACAAGTTCACTGACGATTTCTTAGTGAACAATGTCACGGGGAATAACCTTATTGAGTGTGATCAGCTTGTGCTCAAGGAGATGGGAATCAAGAAGATTGGAGATCGTGTCCGAATATTCGTTGCCATCAAGCAGCTGAGAACAAAAGCTGTCGGCAACCACAAAAAGCGGAATAGAGACTCCTTGGCTGCCCTAGACAATCGTCAAGCACATACGCCCTACACGCCCTCGTCTTCATCACGCTCTCCACGAGATTTCAACACAGCAAGAGATCGCTCTCATACTTCTGAATCTGCAAGGAAGCGGTGGTCGCAAAGAGTCGACCTTTCCGCTTTGGATAATATGCACGCTGCTAATGGCAACCCGAGACCAAGCTCGCCCCTTGCCGAGTCAGACGGCGTCAACAAACTCAGATCTCAACGTCTTGGCGGTATGAGCCCTCTGGCGACTGCCCGGAAGGACGGATACTTCAATGCTCCACCTTCCGCCAAGACCTCCACTGGTCCACGACCATCAACACCAAGTCAAACAAGTCAACCGACCCGACAAAATCCCGGCATGGACTCCACAGTCGGCAAACTCCCCGTAGGTTCGCCTGTGATACGTGTTATCTACGGTGGGGGCCAAACGAAAGTACTGGACATCAAAAATTGCAGGACTCTGGAGGATATCATCTTAAGTGTGCTGAGGAAGCTCAACCTGCCTGAGAATCAGTCCAGGAACTACTGCTTTTGGAATCTTGATGGAACTGGTCAAGACTTGAATAACACCCATAAGCTCACTGATGTGGAACTTGTGGAATATTGTTCAGATCCTTATGATAAGAATGAGCGTGGGAGACTAATTCTGAGAAAAAAGCACGCTGGCGAGCCAGATGATGAGGAGCTCAGGAAAGCTGCCAGCATCGCCATGGAGGAACAGAATGAGATGCATGCCAATGCACTTTCATCCAACAATCCTCGCAGCCAGCTTAAAGTGCAGAAGCTAACAGGCGAGTCCTGGCGTGACGTGTCCTACCCTCTGTCTCCAGCAACCTTTCAACCACCACGAGCACGAGACCGAAGTGGAAGCTCAACGTCCCAAGGATGGGGAGACCCTCCGGCCCGATCGGACTCACGATCGAAGCCAAAGATAAAGGAATTCCTCGGTGGCAGACCACCTAGCGAACTGATCAGCCAAGAATTGACAACATACTTCCCAGATCATCAGAAGGAAACGATTGAGAGGACGGTCCGAATGTCCATGCGGAGGTCCGCTCGTTTAAGCAAAGCAGCAAGCCGGATCAGCGTAGCAAGCAATGCCAGCTGGACATCGAGTCTCAAAGATGCTCCTCCACTTCCCAATATTGCAGACGCTTGGCTGACGGGAGCTTCAAACGCTCGTGGACCCCGGCCTTTGTCTGTCTCCCGATTTGCCAACCCTCAGTATCGTGACTCGATCGCCTCCAGCTCTCTTCAGCCGTTGCAAGAGGAATCTCCTGTTGAGCCCAATAGAAAGTCATACGTCTCATTCGAGAGCGACTCGCAAATGGGTGGTACCAACGGCACTGATTCCGACACCTCGCACGCAGCGCTCCAGAGCTATTTTGATGAGTCAGGCAGCAGTGGGCCTACAACAGAGGCCGGTGGCTCAATCAACGATCATCTAACCCACGCCATCGCCGCAGATGGTGAGGAGCCTGATGAAGAGCTAAATCAGTTCCTCAAAGGTGATTCATGGGACAACGTCAAATGGATGCAGGGTGCCCTCATTGGCCAAGGTTCTTTCGGCAGTGTCTACCTTGCTCTCCACGCAGTCACTGGGGAACTCATGGCAGTCAAACAAGTTGAGGTTCCGTCCGCCCACAGCAATAGCACCCTGGACAAGCGAAAGGAGAGTATGCTTGCCGCTCTCAAGCATGAAATTGATCTCCTGCGTGATCTTCAGCACGAGAACATAGTCCAATACCTTGGCTCCAATTCTGACGATCAGCACTTCAACATCTTCCTTGAGTATGTCCCTGGTGGTTCGGTGGCAGCGATGCTCAATTCCTATGGTCAGCTCCAAGAACCTCTCATTCGCAACTTCGTCCGCCAGATCCTTGCCGGCCTGTCATATCTGCATGGAAGGGACATCATTCACCGAGATATCAAGGGCGCCAACGTACTTGTTGACAACAAAGGCAACATTAAGATTTCTGACTTTGGTATCTCCAAGCGTGTCGAAGCCTCTGCCCTACTCCAGCCTCAGAAGAACGGTGGCCACATGCACCGTCCGTCTCTTCAAGGATCCGTTTTCTGGATGGCTCCGGAAGTCGTTAAGCAAACCTCCTATACCCGCAAAGCGGACATCTGGTCATTGGGCTGTCTGATCGTGGAGATGTTCACAGGAACGCATCCTTTCCCAAATTGTTCACAATTGCAGGCAATTTTCCAAATTGGGAACTCGAGTGCGAAGCCGACCACGCCAGAGAATGCTAGTGAAGAGGGCCAGGAGTTCTTGAGCAAGACGTTCGAGATTGATCATGAGAAGAGACCGAGCGCTAACGAGTTGTTACTCTCGCCGTTTTTGAAGCAAATTGCTTGACCAGAATGGCTTGATGAATGACATAGAAAGGAAGTTGAAGGTCTTGGGAGTTCGAACAGGATTGGATCTTTGCCGGCTTGGACGAGGCCGCTCAGGGTTTCATTGAGCTGTTTGAAGGGATTGGCCTGAGACGGCTGTAATATTATGTGACATGATGAAAGATCGACGCGGCTGAACATAGAGCAATGGGTCCTTTGGGCCTTACTACGAAGTAGGAAGAGGCGCCAGATTGTGCCCCTTGGACTTTGCTCCCAGATATTTGATCTGGTTATAATGTACAATACTTTGATAGCAAGTGAACTGTATGCCGAATCCAATCGTTACGAGGACTGATAGCTGGGGTACCTTATGATGTGGGCTGGGAAAGGATGTTGGAAGAGCATTCTACGGACAATAGACCTCATCAATTGAGTTGATGTGCGGGATGCATAATTACCCGCACCTGCACCTGCATGGTTTCAGGGTCAGGAGTCAGGACAGCTTCGTAGCGAAGGGCCCTAACGCTAATGCTCCCGCGCGGATCTTCATTCTAGGCTTACTGGGCGAGGCGGTCTCGGGGCTTCTCTCGGCATGTGGGGCCGTCGAAGTTGTCAACACAATAAAGTACCAATACATCACTCACATTGCTTCTAATTGAGAATGATCTTTATAGCAATGACTTGTGGATTCATTGCCCATCGTCGACAGCCCCTAGATTCACGTCGCAAAGCCGTTTCGTGAGGATTGTCAGGCAACGGTCCCGAATACATGCATCCGAGGCGGCTCCTGCCAACTTTGTTTTGGCATACTTGATCCAGTATGAGCACTATCAATAGATTTCTTAGCCGGAAAGACAAGAATTCGCATGGGACACACAAAGATAAAGTAATGTCTTCTTCAGCCTCCACGCCTTCGCCGACCCCGACTCCTTCCTCCACAAGATCAAGAAACAGCTCCTATTCTTCCTTCTCTTCGCTGTCTTTAGCATTCTCGACACTCGTCACCAAGCGATCCCCACGTCTAAAAGCACTTGATGGATTGGTTGAGTGTTGCACTGCTGACTCTGGTGGCTTCCTCCTGCAGCCTAAACGCTATAGTGGGCACCTCAACGGTTTCTTCGAGGGCGAAGAGGTCAAGCCCCCTGAAAAAGAGGAGGAGAAGAAGGTGTGATATCGACAAGAAACGTTGGATGTGGGACTGACTAGGATAGATTAAAACTCTCTCACAACGACTTGCGCGGAATGGAATCACAACCTTCAAAGACGACGACATTGCGTACGTTTTGACTGGCGCCTATGCCCAAGGAGATTCGGGGAAAGCATACGAACTGCTTTCGCTGCTGAAAGAGTCGGAGGAAGGCATCATCCGGGACTACAATCCTAATGTAAAGTTACTTGGAGCAATCAACCGGGAGGGAGTCACTTGTTACTTGGACGCGCTGCTGTTCGCCATGTTCGCTAGGGGCAGCTTTGAAGCAATGTTATACAAGAATTTCGAGGATGCGCCTAGGAAACGCCTGGCCACTTTGCTGAGACTATGGGTAAATATTCTCAGGGCAGGAAAATTGATCACCACGGATATCGTACGTTGCCATGTTGGCATACCACAAGATGCAACATCAAACTGATTCGACATAGACAAAGCAAATACAACTTCAACTATCTCATTGCGGTTGGACAGAAGCCGCCGAGCTGTGTCAGCAGGATGCTTCTGAGGCTTTTACATTCATCACGTCCACCCTTGCTCTACCTTTGCTTACTTTTAGAATGGATATATTCCACACTGGGAAGGAAGACACAAACGATGATCACAAATTTATCAACGAGCGGTTGTTGGAACTTGCCATCCCCGAAGAGCCTCTTGATGGACATGTGATCACTCTTGAGGAGTGCCTCGAGATGTTCTTCAACAATAAGATCGAAGTGAAACGATATCTCGACTCGCTTGAGCGGAGAGGTACTCTCAATTCGATACGCTCACACCAGTCCTTTGATTCAACAAAAGCCCACGCTTCGCATTTTGAGGTTGCCGAACTCGACAACTCACCACCATCGTCGCCCAAGGTGCTGCAGCCGCAGGTGTCTGCAATACCAGTCTCGCCAATAGCGTTAACTCACCAACGGCATCGAGCACCTAGCATCATCCAAGAGCATTACATAGATGAAAAAGTTGGAATTCTTGCTCGCTCTCCATCTATCGCCGAAGAGCCAAGAGGTCGGGGTGGCCGTTTGAGAAAGGAAGTCATGATGCCTGCTTGGCAGTTCTTTAGTCTAATACCTTGGTATACGAACAACGTGCCTAGTAACGACGCCCAAGTTGCTGCGCACTTCTCATCTTCAAGACCTATCCTCGGCATTTGCTTGAAAAGGTATTCCATGCTACCCAACGGGACTGCGGTCAAGCGGAAAACACATATCGATATTCCATTAGAAATCGGTCTACCTCATTTCATCCAAGACGACAGACTGGCCGAAGATGGTCCTGCATTCGGCAATTTCAAACTCTTTTTACAAACAGTAGTCTGTCATCAAGGCGTCTCCGTCGAATCGGGCCACTACATCAGCTTGGTCCGTAGCCCAGATCCACTGAAAAACGGCGAAGATCGGTGGATGCGCTTCGACGACTTGGCCAAGGAGAGGGTTACCTACACCAACGTCGAGCAGTTCCTTGGCGTGGAATCTCCGTACCTCTTGTTCTACCAAGTCATCCCAATTGAAGGCGACCCAGCCAATATCGCGGATGGCGAAACGCAAGTGCTAAGCAGTGAGAACCCTCCAGCTTATTCGGAGTCAGCTATTAGTCGTGACTCAAACGTTGACTCTGCCGTCGGCGGCCTCTCTGTGACCGTCCCCTCACATCAGAGTGGGAGCTCCGAGATGCAACGGCCTAGTTTTGAGATTCGCAGGCCAAGTTTTGATGCTTCGGCATCCGATGAGGATCCTCGAGGCCGGTCCAGCGTTGAGAGGCGGCAAAGTGTCGGCTTTGCCGACGACAGCGTAAGCAGCGCCAATATCGATTTCTCGCCCACACCAAACCTTGGATTGGGGCAAATGAACGGGCTCAACACTCTGGCGGCCTCCCGCCGAGGCTCCAAGGCTACGAAGTCGAGTTCGAAAAGCAGACCCAGCAGCCGAGTGGACGATAACAGGATGAGCACATCATTATCTCGATTAGCAAACGCAATGTCACGAGACAAACTCAATACCCCGCTCGGTGTGCCAACCCAAGCAGAAGATCATGTATCAAAAGTCCCTGGGATTCCCGTAGCTGCCTCGACCGGAGATGAGGAAGCTCACGACAAGGGGACTCTAAAAAAGGAAGCCAAGGAGAAAAGCAGAGCACATCGCCGGGATCATCAGCACCTCGTGAAGGGAAGGCACAAAGATGGAAAGCCTGACAGAGAGTGCTCGGCGATGTGATCTTGCCAGAAGGGGTCGAGCTTTTGGAGCGTGTATTTGAACATTAGCGGCAAAGGAAAAGTAACACCATGAGGCATAGCGCTGGAGTTAGGATTAGTCTAAGATTGGTACAGTGGTAGACATTGCCAGTCCGTACATACGCAGCGTGGATTGTGGAGTGGGAAAGATACATCGACTGCTGCTTTGGGGCCATCCGGATAGGGTCTTCCCGCATGCTATACAATCGCTTTGAGACCCGTATGTTGTACACGCCCGGCTCATTTAATTTACATGCTTCCCATGAAATGGCACGCCCATCGAGCTCAACAACAATCTCGCATCCTTATCATTCGTAGCCGTTGTGCAAACAATGATATGGATTTCCGGAATCATCTTCGGCGGATATCTATAATTCTAACATGTCAGTCAACACCCCATACCAACATCCCTTTCCCCCAATCCATCCCGTAACAACAGAGGTGAAGAGCATAGGACCACTCACGCATCATAATTGATTTCTATCTCCGGAAACGTCCCCACCGTCTCCGATCCAAATCGCCACGCAATGTCCCCACTGCTATCTCCACTCTTCCCCCTCACACCCTTATATTCTTTGATCCTTGGCATCACCACCTCGGTCACCTTGGCGAGGAAATTGTACATATCCTCTCCCCTTAGTTCCACCCCTACGCTGCAAGGGCTTCCTTTCCGCAGGTTGAAATTGGCGATGGTGTGTTTGGCGCGGAACACGGTCGCGCGCACATTGGTGATGGCCTGCATGATCATGCCTGCCACCTGCAGGTGGGCGGCCTCGGAGCCGGCTTCCTTCAAGAAGCTGTGGACGTGAATCTTTTCGAGCCTCGGGATGTTTCTGAAAGTGATGGGCCGCCGCAGTAGCAGCAGCGTAGGTCCTCCCCTCGGTCCCCGCAGTGGTCGGTTCTTGTGATATGGCGAGCTGCCGTCCCAAGAGCGCAGACGGGGTTCTGAGGGTCCGGGGAGGGTGCCGGGTGGGTGATGTTTGTACATCAGGGTCAGGAGATCGGGGGCGACGGTTGAGTGGTAGGTTTGCTGGAGACGGGGGAGGGAGAAGGGCCCCGGGATAAATTCGCGGGAGTCGGGGTCGGTGGCGGGCGGTGGTTGATGCGGGTGGAGGGGGCCGCGGTAGTATTTTGGAGATCGGAATTTGTATCTGGGGCATGTAAGCGGACAGCGTTCAAGGAAACTGGATGCTGTAGGGGGTCGAGAGGAGTAATAGAATGGTTAAAGGTGCAGAGTGCGGAGGCTGACCTGCTGGATGGTAAGGGCGTCTTCCGTCGTCTACTTCGTGCTATGGGGTCGAATGATGCGCGATGCTCTTCTGAGGGTCCGGGGGTTTGCATTGAGGACAAGGGATCGACATCCTCGGAGAGCTCGGTCATGCCATTGAAGGTTGATGCTTTGCGGCTCGAGTAGAGGCATTGGAAATTCCGAAAACTTCTCTTCCTCAAGGATAGTGACTGGAGAACGTATGGTACCCGTCGGCTCGCCATTGTGAGCGAAATTGGACTGGAACGGCCAGATACCGAAGGAATATCATACTCGTGTGGTTAACTTTTTGACATCTGCGGCCAAACTAGGCTAGCGCATTGAGTCGGAGCTCTACCCGCGAACGCTAAGGTACAATTCCAAGACCGAATACCGCAATTCATTCTCAACAACCACCGCAGCATCGCCCACAATGTCAAACCCAGCAGTAGACATAGCCTCCACCATCCAATCCGCCTCCATAAAACACAACCCTGATCCCGCCCACGATCTCAACCCTTCGACCGCGGCCTCCACCAAACGCCCCGTTTCCCCCACAACCTCCATCGCCAGCTCCGAAAACAGCATCCCCTCCTCCGCAGTCAAACCAGTCCCTCGCCGCACAAATCTCCCTCCTCTCCCGGACCTCCGTTTCGAACAGAGCTACTTGGCAAGTCTACACGGGGTGGATACTTGGTATGGAATTGCGTGGATAACAGGGAGGGATCAGGTCCTGTTGCCGCTTGTTCAGGGGACGTTGTGGACGCTGGCGTTGAGTGGCTGGAGGCACTGGAACAGAGGCGCTTCGTTCAGTGGGCGGAACCTGGGGGGTAAGGTCAGACGATGGTGGTGGGGGGTAAATAACTGGAGCATTCCGAGTATTCCAGAGGATGAAGTCAAGGGATGAGTAAATGACGGATGGATGCATATTGCTGTCCCGAGTCATACGGTTGGGAAGCGCTGGCTATGGGGCTCGGTCGAAATCGCGGGCGGTATAGCATACCACATACAGGCCACATTGGGGATCATTAGAGCCGATCGGAGGCAGATGTTAAGCCATTCTTCAGCAAAGCGCTCACGCCCAATTCGATGAGGAGTCTCGGGCGCAGGCGGCTTCACATTGTTGTGACAGAGGCTGTGTGAACAATGGAGGGCACGAACTAGCAGCACTGTTATCAAAGCAGTATATTGCCATCTGGGCGCGCTGGAATGCAGAGCAGGCTATGGGGTTGGCTGATTCGGGGTCAATGGCTCGTTCTTAACAGATTGTGTAGATAGCACCGCACAAGAAGAGCGGAAACCAGTGAGCTTGATACGAATTCATGGTTTGTCTGAGCTATGAAGCTGTCTAGGAGGTTCAAGGCAACAATGAGTCCATTAAAATACTGCAATCTACTCTTAATATTACAGTATGACACCTTGGGCGTCTGCAAGATTTCGACAGGAGCGTGTACACTGATGTAGGTAACCAGCTACATCTGAGTGCGATTAGGTGCCACCACGCCTGTTTCTGGGCGTGACCATGAGGCTGTTGGTGCAGGGTGCTCCTCAGGCTGCGAGTGGTTGGGATGAAATGGGGTGTGATACTTTTCTGGAGCAATTGGGGTGCTTTGACCAGAGTGGCCGGCTTGAAGCCGTGGGTCTGTGGGAGCAGCGTATTTCGCAGTTGCGGTGGACCTTGAGTATTGGGTATGCGCTGCATCTTGGGTGGATTTGGGCGCATCTTGTAAGGGCTTGGTTAGGTCGTCTGTCGAATAAGCCGTCTCTGACGATCCCTTTGAATTGCTGCTCGGCATTTGGGCAATACTGTGGTCCTCAGAGATTGCAGCAACATTCGGCGTGTCTTGGCTCGGTGGAGAGGGGCGGCTCTTTATATATCGTAAAGACACCACCAGGCTTTGTCGAGGGTCGTCTCCCTCTTCTTCAGCCCCTGAATTGTCACTCATATCAACATCCTCATCTTCTTCGTCGTCATCAACGTGGTCATCAGGCTCATCTTCGTCTCCTCCGTCCCATTCATTCCCACTTGAAGTCGCGTCGCTTTCGTCATCCATTGAACCCAGAGAGTCGTTAACTTCGGTGTGCTTTCCGGAAAGAGGTTTGGCTTTGACTCTGTTCTGTCGCGCAGCCCTTCGAGGGAGCCCACGATTTACTGGCTCATCCTCATCGTCGTCGTGCTCGGCTCCGTCTAAATCACCGATTCTAGAGTGTCCCGTGGCATCTTGCTGCCCACTCAACATTATTTCGCCATATGCACCACCGTGCCTAGATCTGACCTGTCGACCGCTGGCCGTAAAGGTAGGTCCATGTGACTCCGCCGGAGTCGAGATGCCCGATTGTCGGTTCGATCGTCGTGTAGACAGCGCGTCTGAGCCTTCGTCTTCTTCATCCGAGTAAGTATATCTTGGTCGCTTCCCACGGGTCCGACCCTCGTAGAGGGAGAAGCCTGGTTCCGGCCGTACGAATTGTGCTTTGCGAGCCAGACGATAGTCTCTCCGTCTTCGTTTCTGGAACAGTATCATCAGCCGTCTTAGATAGAGTCACAATATCCCCACTTAATGGACTGACCTCTTCAGATGCTTCAAAACGAGGTACAGCTGCATTTATGCGGTCACGCAACCGCCGTGAAGCCTGGGTATTCTCCTCATCCAGACGCTGGGCGACCTCTTTGACCTCATCGATAGTTCCCGCAACGCTGCGCCATGTGTTATTCTTCAGAGCCGGGTTACTTTCGCGGTAGAGTCGGAAATGCGTGTCGTCCTGCCCTTCGATGAGCCAGAACCTGCGCTTGTCGCCGTCTCGACCCCAGGCTTGCACCGAAAGAGGCTGGTTGAGATCATCATCGTGACGAGACTGCTTGTATGACTCTTTTATGATGGCTTTCACGGCTTCTGAGGACTCAAGTGACCATATGGCAAGCGCCTTGAGGAGTGTAAGCTGTGCACAATGAGTCAGCGATCGGCATACGTTTCAGCAGCTTCTATCCACACGCACTCGCTCCTCCGGGCTCATCTTGTTGAAGCTGCCTCCCCCATGAAGGGGATTCTTGCCATTCCACACGCGAGGCCATTGAGAGTTGTGTGTCTGTATTGCCTCCTCTAGTGCCCGGGTGTAATGACCCTTCCTATTCACGAAAGATACCATAGTCAGTGGAGAAAAGGGGAAATGTATAAATCTTATAGAGCTTGGGCAAAATAGCTATGTGTATGAATCGTTGAGGACCTACTCGATGTCCTTCTTCCTGTTCAACACCAAGCCCAGCAGAGCACATAGCAGTCTTTCGACTTGGTCGCCAGGTATTGGATCTATCACGCCACGCTCAATGTCCTGCGGCCCATAATGGGGAAATGATTTTGGAAAGGCGTCACTGAAGCGCGAGCGGAACATGCAGAGGAACTGCGTGTCAAAGGGATCAGCAATGCTTTCCTGCCGGCCAAGGCGCGCAGCATTTGGCAACATAGGATCGACCATCTATAGTACTTACAGCAATGTCCGGGTTGTCTGCGAGAACGTATTCGTGGGCCGGCGAAGGTGGGCGCTTTTTCTTTGCGGGCGGCGACGTCGGTGTTGCGCTCAAGCCTTGCTTGAAATAATGGTCGAGTTTGCCCTTTGGAATCGGGACTGACGCGATGCCCTCATCACTGGATAGTGATGAAGAGATGTCAGAGAGCTCTGAGGAAGACATTGGCGTTTCTTGTTTGGGGGGTTTTATGTCAGCTAGGAGCTCCCAACTTTGGGTCAGAAAAGCGTGAAATTAGATGAACGGACTACATCTTACGGGAGCGCGATTTGCGTTTAAATCTGAATTGATAGGTATCGTTCTAGCTTCAAGTTCGACGCCTAGGTAGTCTCAATGCTATCACTCAGCTCCTGTTCCCATAAATGAAACCATTATGTGGAGCCGCGTAATGACACATGGCAAGCATTGCCATCCTTTGATAGTTGCTGGCGAGGTGCAGGATTGGGCGCAGACGCGATCTTTCCTCGCCAACACCCATTCCACATCTCCACGCTCCATCATCCCAGTGAAACGTGTTATTCAGCCATTCCATGCAACCCCAGATGTCGCATGACGGATTGCGATGTAAGTGTCCATGTCGCATCGTACTGTTTCCTTGAATCCCGGCCAGAGGCTATGCGTAGATTTTGGAGATTTTGCGCCCGTGTCTCGGCTCGAGGGTCTCGACACCAATACAACAGAACGGAGCAATTGCGCCATGATGATATTCTGTAAGCAATCCGCCTCCATACAATATTTTTGAGAAAGGATGTTTCCAGACAAACGATGTCATTGGTAATACATGATCAAAGACGTCTGCAGCTATGGGAAAACAGGCCGAGGCCGACGTTGCAGCCATGATAAACGCGATACCCAGCGCAAAGCAACGCAATAAGAAAGCTGATTGTGATTTGGACACAAGGGACCAGTAATCTGGAAGGTGCCAGACTGGTGATTGTACGCATAGACTTTTGAAAGACTCGTTAATCATCAGCGACAGCCATTATGCGATCTTTCAGAATCCCCATATCCATGCCCTCTCGGAACACTTGTGTGTCGTATCTTCAGTCGTTCCCAGCTCCATCCACTGTTAAAGATCCATTTGCTTCCACAGAAGAGGTAAGCAAAGCTATTGACTGTGACTGCAACAGCACAAGTAATGAAGATTCCGGAGCTTCCGACGGCCTTTTTAGTAATGGCATCTTTGACACCTGCTCCAACCCCGATGGCGAGAATAATCTTTCCAGCCAAAATAATACTTTGCCAACAATTTCTGTGCTATGCTTAAACCATCATCAATCGTAAATTTTGGATAAGTATAATGGGAAAGTTAATTGGATTCCTACGTAGCCATATTTGCTACGTTGCAGCTCGTCGTATATATCACTCCTTGAATGCCATATTTTGCGCGCCAATCCTCTTCTGAAATTTCATACAATCCGCTCCCGTCGACTATTGTTTTCTGAGCCTTTAGCTTGGCTTCGGTTCGATCTTTTCTAGCGTTGAGAACGAGGAAATTTTTGATGAGAAACTCCTCGACTTGAGCGGCGTCATCGTTGGGATGAGGGACTTCTGGGCGATGGGACATTTTGTAGAAAGCAGCTTGATATAGAGCTTTCAAAAGGTAACCGTGGCCAGCCTCTACCACGAATTGATTATGCAAAACAACCCCAGCGCAGTGACGATGGAAGACAGAAGAGGTCCACGGCGCGAAGTGAGGTTGCTACGGCGGCTCAAAAATTAGCGCCCCGCTAATGCTGAGCCAAGCGAGTCCTCCCACAAAGTGCAGATCCGAACTGAACGACTTACAATTTTCAAACGCATCGACTTCTTTTGGTCAGTAGACGCCTAGAGCATACCTATGTCATAGCTGACAGCCATATTCAGTAAGCCACGATGGGTCGAGTGATCCGCAACCAGAGGAAGGGTCGTGGATCCATCTTCAGTACGTCCCCCTCAAGACAGCCCCAGATGACTTGCACCTAATACAGATGACCAGCGGCCCATACTCGCCTGAATAAGGCCCCAGCGCAATTCCGAACCCTTGATTTCGCAGAAAAGCATGGATACATCCGAGGCGTCGTCAAAGACATCATTCACGATCCTGGCCGAGGGGCACCACTGGCCAAAGTGCAATTCCGTGACCCCTACCGCTTCAAACTCCATACAGAAACGTTCATCGCCAACGAGGGCATGTACACCGGGCAATTTATCTATGCTGGCAAGAAGGCTACTCTCACCGTTGGAAACGTCCTGCCCTTGGGCTCCGTACCCGAAGGTACAGTGGTGACGAATGTGGAGGAGAAGATGGGCGATCGTGGTGTCTTGGGGCGGACATCGGGAAATTACGTTACGGTCATCGGCCACAATCCTGATGAGGGAAAGACGAGAGTCAAGCTACCCAGTGGTGCAAAGAAGGTCATCAAGAGCAGCGCGAGGGGCATGATTGGCATTGTGGCAGGAGGTGGACGAACAGACAAACCACTGTTGAGTATGTCATTAACTGGGTCATTGTGGCGTGTTCACAGACACAGACTAATCGAGCTTCTAGAGGCCTCCCGTGCCAAGCATAAGTTCGCTGTGAAGCGCAACTCGTGGCCCAAGACTCGTGGTGTTGCCATGAACCCAGTCGACCATGTAAGGGTTCCCTCCACTTTTGAGTCTGCAACTGTTATTTTAACACATCTGTCTAGCCTCACGGAGGTGGTAATCATCAACATATTGGTAAAGCGTCGACGATTTCACGGTATGCAGCACAGGGTCAAAAAGCAGGTCTCATTGCAGCTAGGCGGACGGGATTACTACGAGGCACGCAGAAAACCAAAGATTAAGAGTGTGAGGTGTTTTGAACAAACGATAATGTGAGGAATTTTATAGCTTCAGCAAGACCAGCCTTTTGTCTTCCGAAATAGCGGCCTCAAACCGGACTCGTCATGTGTCAAATGAAACATGAACATACGTATCGTGCGAATCAAACAAGGAGACGTCCAAGTACGAAACAAGCCTAGAAATCTGAAACAATTGTATTACCGCCCCCAAAAAAAATTAGATATTTGATGGCTTGTAGATGGAGCGAAAGCCTATGATCTGGATACGTAAGGTAGTGATCGTGTCAAAAGCAGCCCCTTTGATGGATTCCTTTGATTGGCTGCTATTCTTGGCATTAGTGCGTCACGTCCTCGATCCCGAATGAAGTGGGGTTAGCTGCATCTTCATTATTGCTTCTCAACAACTAATTGACATCAACAGCCAACTTTTCAAGATTATTCCAGATCCTCTTTCTCCTTCGTTCTTGTCTGTCGTTCCAAAGCATCTTCGAAACTCTCATCGTTTGTTCTAGCTGGATCTTGGAACACCCACGGCTCTTGAGGACATCGGTTCACGGCATTGGCATCGTGTCCACTCCTACATTCCGGACCAAAACCTGCTCACCACTGAGGAAGCTACCACCAAACAGCAGCAATCCACAATATGAACGTCAATAAGAAGCTCGGCAGGTTCAAGCAATGGGCGGGGGAAAGAATGGGTGGTGAGGTCAAGACAAGCGTCTCGGACGACTTTAAATCGCTGGAGGTAGAGATGGGCCTGAGGCAAGAAGGTAGCACAGAGCGCTATCACTCTTCCCAGATGATCCTGGACTAACTGCTTCCAGGCATGGAGCGCCTTCAACGATCAATGACAGCCTACGTCAAAACGTTATCAAAACGCCAAGAGGGGGACGATAAGGAGAAGATCCTACCAGTTGCTTACCTGGGTTCGACAATGGTCAATCATGGCGAGGATTTTGAGGACGATTCAGAGTTTGGCCAATGCCTCATGAGTGATTTTCACTGTTGACACCCTCATTCTCAAGGCTAACGCTGGCGCAGGCATGGGCAGGACGAATGAAAGGATTGGTCGCATTCAAGAGACCTACGTTGCAAATGCGACTACAAGCTGGCTTGAGTCGCTCGAGAGATCCCTCGCACAGATGAAGGAATACCAAGTAGGTCCTGTTCATACGCGCAAAGGGCAGATCTGACGAGTGCAGTCTGCACGAAAGAAGTTGGAGAGCCGTCGACTAGCCTACGATGCATCCTTAGCTAAGATGCAGAAAGCGAAGAAAGAGGACTTCAAAGTGGAAGAAGAGCTGCGGTCACAGAAAGCCAAATACGAAGAAACCAGCGAGGACGTTTACCGCCGGATGCAGGACGTGAGCGCTACGTAGAATATCCCTCACCATTACAAAGCTAACGATGGCAAAGATCAAAGAGGCAGAGGTCGACAGCGTTGCTGACCTCGGATCATTCGTGGATGCCGAGCTCAAGTATTACGACCGCTGTCGCGATGTATTAATGCAGCTGAAGCAAAATTGGCCTGCAGGGTAAGACTCTACGATAAGACAGCTCCTTCTTCTCTAGGTTGACCGAAGTCTTCAGAAAAACCGAAGCTGATGGTGGAGACAACCGCCGGGAGTCTCGATCACGTTCCAATACCGCACATGCGTACGGGGACAGATACAATCCAATAGAAGAAGAGCCTCTCCCCGTGGTGGAGAATCGGCCAGCCATTCGCTCTACACGCGCAGCATCTTCTTATGTTCCTTCTGTCGAGTCTCCTCGAAAAGAAGTGAACGGGTACGAACATAGCTCCGCCCGGCCTGGCGTGAACCGCGCAACAACTTTCGAAGGTCCAACACAGCTCTATCGGGATGCTTCGCCTCCACGGCGAATGTCACGGGTTCCAAGTAATAACTTTACTGTTCGAAACCAGCGGGCACAGCTGCGGCCTTTATCTACTATCAGCCCAGAGAACGATCTTTTCAGTGATCCTTCCGACGAGTCTAATTTCAACAGCAACAGCAGTCCTGATCGGTCGTACAAGGAGAGGTCTGCCTCGCCCGCTACTTCACACGGCAGCGCCGCGCCATCCCGTAGTACGAGCTACTCTACACTGACATCAGCTCCGAATGGTAAGAAGCAAGCACCACCGCCTCCGCCGTCGAGAGCAAAGAAACCACCGCCTCCTCCACCGCCGATGAAACGAAGCGCGCTCAGTACTACTAACGTCTCATACGCATGAGCTGATCCAACTGCATTAGAGTTGGGCGTTGTCGGTCTCGGTGAAATCTGGCATTGGCAGAATGCTTGTGACCTGGCGTTGGAGGTTGTATTGAGAGGTCTGGAGATCGGTCTTACCAGACTCATCAGTCGTATACCCCGAAGGATCATTGCCGGGCGAGGAGACTCTGTCTTTGGGTTCTGGGCAATGAGAGTATTGGCCAAGGAGAGGACCCCGGTGGTTCCTTTCAAATTGGCTACGCGGATTTAAAGCGTGAGCAGTGTGTAGCTTAGACTTTGATAACAGCCGTATGAAACAGGTGCTGTTATTTACAAGATTGTTTGCCAAAGTAGTAGGTCATTATGCCACACAAACCTAGTACGACGGAAAACGGCGTAAATATACTCAGGGATAGCCGTAGTCTAGTGGCTTGGCAGAATCAGACGCTAAAATCTCCACCTCAGGGAAGGGAGAGTGACCAACTTTGCAGCATACGCTTCATCAACCAAAAGTTGTGCCTCGGACCCCGCCATCACCCTTTTGCCATACAAAAGCTTCACAACCTTCAACACGTCTCCCGAGACGCGTTGAAGGGTCACCCTTCCTTTGCCAAGCTTGCCATTCACACCGACCCCGGCAATCAGCCTGTCATTCATTCTCGCATTGCGCTTCTTCCATCCCACGGCGCCTTGCCCTATCATCCATTCCTCCACTCGCTTGCGCCGCGTCTCAACACCTCCGCTTGCTGACTACTACCGCATCTACGACAATCATAATCATTAATCCCGGCCGCCGCCATGGCTTCTGTCCAAACTGCGCCCAACCTTCCTCAGGGTCTCACCCAGGCTGCCATCACTGAGACCTATTCCGTAAGATTTCCCACAATTTCATTTTTCAACACCTTTCGCAACCTAGCACCTCTCATTTCAGAGTATTCTCAAACTTGGGCTAACATTTTGATAGAAATACAAGCAGCTGAAAGATCAAGGCGTCCGGTCAGATGACCCGGAATTCCTAAAACTGCAAAATATCCTGTCCGCGGTACAAAAACAGTCACGGTTCAGGAGCCAACAGGCAGAGTATTTGAAACAACAGGCTCAGCAACAGGCTCAACAAGGTCAGCAGCAGCATCATGGTGGAGAGACCAATGGCGTCAACGGTATGTAACATATCATCATGCCACAACGAGTGAGTACTGATACAGAATGCCAGGACATGCACCCACCACCACGTCAAATGGTATATTATCGGCCCAAGCCACTTCGGCAACTGCATCTGGCTCTGCAACAATGCAACTCACAGGCAACGTGGAGAAACCGGCGAGCTCACCGCCAAAGCAACAGGCTGACAGCAATGGCAGTCTATCAGATGAGCAGATGCGAATCCTTAAGAACCAGATATTGGCGTTCAAAATGCTCAGCAAGAATGCTGCGATACCTCCTGCTCTGCAACAGCAGCTATTTAAATCACAGCAAAGCAAGCAGCCACCAACGGTTGCGCAGGCTGTCGCAGCTGCCAGTCAGGTCCTAGAAGACGTCCATCGCACGACGAAGCAGAAGGATGCAAAGGACAAGGAGCGACTACATATGCACAAAACGTACAGCGATCCCCACAATTACATCAAGCCTAGCATCAGTTATGCGAACCACACCGTCAGAGCAAACCGGATTCAAGTGTATCCTTTGATGCCAACCGGTGTCGACGTCAATCGACTCCGTCGTGATCGCGAGCTTGGCATTTCCAACCTTCTGACGTCGCGAAAGCTGGATCTGTACGAGAGCCGAGCTTTAGCTGGTGTGGATGGGGACCGTATCCGGGACGAGCGCGAGCGCATTGCTTACAATCGTATCACGTCAAGGAAAACAGAGCTCGAGAGTCTGCCCGCCAATCTTGCTGTGTGGGACACAAGCAAGAGTGACACGCCGCAAGAGGACGACTCCCTAAAGCGGAAAGCCCTCATTGAATATAAGATGCTTTGCTTGCTTCCGAAGCAACGTGCCTTACGCCAACAAGTTCACAGAGATTTGGTGCACTACGATAATCTAGCTCAAACTGCCAACCGTTCGATGTACCGGCGACAGAAGAGGCAGTCTCTTCGTGAAGCTCGCATGACCGAAAAGTTAGAGAAGCAACAGCGAGATGCTAGGGAAACAAAGGAGAAGAAAAAGCAGAACGACCACATTCAGTCGATACTCATGCATGGCGAAGAAATAAAGAAAGCAGCCGAAACGCAAAGGGTCAGAGTGCAGAAGCTAGGTCGAATGATGCTGGCGCAGCATCAGCACATCGAGAAAGAGGAGCAGAAGCGTGTCGAGAGAACTGCGAAACAGCGTCTACAAGCGTTGAGAAACGATGACGAAGAGACATACCTTAAGCTTCTTGGCCAGGCGAAGGACTCCCGCATTTCACACTTGTTAAAGCAAACGGATGGTTTCTTAAGCCAGCTTGCTGCTTCCGTGAAACAGCAGCAGAGGGGTGCTGTCGAACAGTATAATCCTGAAGTGGAGATGCCCGAGGACGATCTTAGTGAAAGCGAGGATGAAGTGGAGGGCGGGCCTAAGGTGGACTATTATCAGGTCGCCCATCGTATCAAGGAAGAGATCAAGGTGCAACCCAGTAATCTCGAAGGTGGAACGTTGAAGGAGTACCAGGTCAAGGGTCTCCAATGGATGATATCGCTCTACAACAACAACCTCAACGGTATCCTCGCAGACGAAATGGGTCTCGGAAAGACTATTCAGACCATCAGTTTGCTCACATATCTCATCGAGAAGAAGAAGCAAAATGGTCCATTCCTCGTCATTGTGCCTCTAAGTACGCTTACGAACTGGAACCTCGAATTCGAGAAATGGGCACCTACAGTATCCAGAATTGTCTACAAAGGGCCTCCCCTTGCTCGCAAACAGCAACAGTCGCAGATCCGGTACGGCAACTTTCAGGTTCTCCTCACCACCTACGAATACATCATCAAAGACAAACCTGTCCTCAGCAGAATCAAGTGGGTCCATATGATCGTTGACGAAGGACATCGTATGAAGAATGCCCAGTCCAAGCTCAGCAACACCCTGACTCAGTACTACAACACGCGCTATCGTCTCATTTTGACCGGGACTCCTCTGCAGAACAATCTTCCAGAGCTGTGGGCTCTCCTTAACTTCGTCTTACCGACTATTTTCAAATCGGTCAAATCATTTGACGAATGGTTTAATACTCCATTCGCTAATACCGGAGGTCAGGACAAGATGGAGCTCACCGAAGAAGAGCAACTGCTAGTCATTCGTCGGTTGCACAAGGTCCTTAGACCATTCTTGCTACGTCGCCTCAAGAAAGATGTCGAGAAAGACCTACCCGACAAGCAAGAGAGAGTGGTCAAATGCAAATTTTCGGCCTTGCAGGCGAAGCTATACCAACAATTGGTCAAAAACAACAAGATCTCCGTTACGGATGGCAAAGGCGGCAAGACCGGCATTCGCGGTCTCAGCAATATGCTGATGCAATTGCGCAAATTATGCAACCATCCATTCGTGTTCGAGCAGGTGGAAGATCAAATGAACCCTACGCATTACAGCAATGATATGCTGTGGCGTACCGCTGGCAAATTCGAGCTTCTCGATCGCATATTACCCAAGTTCAAGGCTTCAGGCCATCGGGTATTGATGTTCTTCCAGATGACCCAGATCATGAACATCATGGAAGATTTCTTACGACTTAGAGAAATGCAGTATCTACGACTTGACGGGTCGACGAAGTCCGACGACCGGTCGGAGCTGCTATCACAATTCAACGATCCAGAATCACCATACTTCTGCTTTCTGCTTTCAACACGTGCCGGAGGTCTCGGCTTGAACCTTCAAACCGCTGATACTGTCATCATCTATGACTCGGATTGGAATCCTCACCAGGACTTGCAAGCCCAAGATCGTGCTCATCGTATAGGTCAGAAGAACGAAGTCCGCATCTTGAGATTGATCAGCTCCAACTCCATTGAAGAGAAGATTCTCGAACGAGCTCAGTACAAGTTGGATATGGATGGCAAAGTCATTCAAGCTGGCCGATTCGACAACAAGTCCACAAACGAAGAGCGAGATGCCATGCTGAGGACCTTGCTCGACAGCGCCGAGGCTGCAGAGGCGGGGGCAGAGCAAGAAGAAATGGACGACGATGATTTGAACCAGATCATGGCTAGGTCAGAGAACGAAATTACGCTCTTCAGAAAAATGGATGAGGAGCGAGCTAAAAACGCAAGATACGGTCCAGAAGAGGACAAGCTTCCTCGATTGATGGGCGAGGACGAACTTCCGGATATTTATATGCAAGAGGACAATCCTATCGCTGAAGAGATTGAGGAGATCGCTGGTCGTGGGGCTCGCGAGAGAACGCGGGTCAAATATGATGACGGGCTCACCGAAGAGCAATGGTTGGCTGCTGTTGATGACGACGAAGATACCATCGAGGATGCCATGGCTCGAAAACATGCCAAGATCGACAGGCGCAACGCGAACAAAGATAAGCGGGCGAAGAAAGCTGCAGGAGAAGAGAGTTCTCCCGACATATCCAGGGACAGCTCCGTGGCCCCTTCATCTAAGAAGCGTAACCGCAAGTCAGCCGGTGCAAAGCGTAAAGCGGACGAGGACGTCGACGATGAGCCAGCGCCCAAGAAAAAACGTGGTGGTGCACGGCTTAGCAAAGCTATTGAGACTCTCAGCACGAGTGAGCGCAACCTTCTTCAGAAGATCCTCAATAGCAATTATCAGTATCTCATGGACCTTGAAGAAGAGGTTCCCGGCGAGGAGGATGACGAAGGTGGCCCACTAATCAAAGGCTTCATTGATCCTTTCATCAAGCTGGTACCGAAAAACGACTACCCCGACTACTACGTGCTCATCCGTAACCCTATATGCATGGAGCAGATCGAGAAAAAGATCAACAAGAAGGAGTACCGGAGCCTGAAGGAATATAGGGAGGACATTCGCCTTCTATGCGATAATGCCAGGCTCTACAATGAGGATGGCAGTCCACTCTACCAAGATGCGGATAAGATTGAGGTATGTTATACTCTTCCTTTGTGACACTTTGAGCACTTGATTGATGTTCCGATATAGGCTGCTACTGTGGCGAAGCTGAAAGAAGACACGGAGAAGCATCCCCAGCTCCAAGACTTTGATGACACCACACCTGCCGACGGACGCTCAACAGCAGCTGTCTCGAGTGTCGGTACGCCAATGGCATCGGGTGCCAACGGAGCCCCCAAGCTCAAGCTTACTTTCAACGGAGGCAGAGACGGATATGCTAATGGACTTAGTGATGAAGAGTGACCAGGCAAGGTAGCGTTCTACAAGAAAATGGACTTGACGATGATGAGATTTTGTTATCTTGATGTACCAACAAGCAAGGGGTTTAAAAGGAGTCCAACGCGGAGCAGGGCATGCTGAGGCGTTTCGCTCAGACGATTGCTGATCGCGCATGCGAATGTTGTGCATCTCGGTTTTCGTCCCCTAGACTAGAAATGCACATAGCTAGAATGCGAAAAGAAGTTCTGCTCATCGGTTGAACCACTTTCAGTTTTGGTCTGGTTGGTGACCACTTTGCTGTTCACGCGCTCGCCGGGTGAAAGACATCTCCTCTGCCACCATTCATCTCTCCCCTATCCATTCAAGGCCTCCTCCACTGCGACCCTACACATTCTGGCCATCTACCCATGCCTCTCAGACACACACACAGAGAGCCAGAACAACGTCACCAACCCTTTTTCCGAAGAAATTCCAAACCCGAGAGCCAAATCGAAACCGCCCGAAGTACGTAAGATTCGACCTCCACTCCCCGACTTTCCCCTTTTTCCGGCAAATCTTTGCATGTCCGACGGGATCTACGGGTCCGCTACCGTTCACGACACCATACCCGCTCGGGCTCGTTGGTGGGAGTGAGTTTTGTACATTTCTCCGATGGGATGCGATCTCCAATCTACGGTGACGGGAGCCCCCCCCCTGGGGACCTCTCGGCGTTCGTATCGAAGACCCTCGGCGGTCTTCGATACGATCTTGGTGTTGTTCACTCGGCGGTGAGGATGGGGCGTTGTGTTGGAAGGAAGGAAGGAAGGAAGGGTGTGCGTTTCGTGGGGAGCGAAAATCTGGATCTATTGAAGTCTATCGATCTACGTCGCTCCTAGGCTCTATGTAGTATCCCTGCCTTTGAGCCTCCAAGTCGCCGTTCAAAACGCAGCGAGACCTTTCCTTCACCTGCCCACCCTCTCACCTCTCACGACCTCGCGGTATAGATCCCGGAAAAAGCCCGCAGTTTCCCAGAGCGGCAGGATCACGGAGATGGCCGTCGAGCAGAAGACCCAGCAGAAGGTGATGACCACCCAAGCGATGAAGAAACCTTGCGAGAAGATGTACTGGGAGAGGAACATGGGTATCGGGATCAGGAAATCCATGGAGAGGGTGAGCAGGAAGGACGCGATGCATGCGACTTTGAAGGCTCGTCGAAGCTTTCTGGGTTCTTCGACTGCCAGTTCGTCTTCTCGCATCTCTCGCTCCTCGTCTCGAACGGTGGGGAGGTTGCTGTTTTGGTTCGGGTCGTCCTTTTCGTTCTCTTCTTTGTCGATCGAGCCGGAACTGGGGGTTGTGATGAGGGGTGGCGGTGCGTTGATCAAGCGTGTGGTATCCCAGTCAAAAGGTTCTGGCTTAGCCAGCGAGACAGCCACTGTGACGATGAGACCGACCATGATGGCGGCCAGATTCCCGGCTAAAGTTGGATACTCTGCGGACATTTCGGAGTCAGTATCTCTTCTTCACGGCTAACATCCGAATAGTGAGACAGTTTTGGAGAAGTAAAGGACCCTTTGACCCCCCAAACATGTCTTACAAATCAAAAAGTGGTATGAAAGAGGAATAAGATGCTCCGAAGTATACATACCCATTCCAGTGGTAGATACGCTCAAGCTCCCATAATACTGATGCGCGGTGACAAGCCATGCAATAAGCCCAGCACAAAGCCCGGACACAGCTCCTGATAGAGCCCCTGCCTTCGTTTGGCCTTTCCAGGTGATTGCGAAGGCTGCTGGAAATACGGCACCACCAATTAGGAGGCCCATAACTAGGAACAACCAGCCTAGGTCGATGCCGATGACATTCCAGATGCAGGCGACGATAGCCATCACCAAACCCCAGACGCCAATCATGATGTGCGCGACGGTGATGAGCTGCTCTGGTGTGGCAGCTGGCTTGATATAAGTCTTGAAGATATCGAAGGTCAAGATCGAAGACACTGCGATGAGCTCTGCTGAAGCACAGCTAGTCACGGCCATGAAGAGAACGATCAGCAAGGCCACAGCGCCACCTGTTCCCAGCAAAGCCGTAGCTGCAAAGGGTGCCGACAAGCCGGCAGAGACCTGTGCTTGGGTCATGCTGTTTGGGTACGTTGGGAAGGTGGGTGAATCTGTGAGAGCTACCGCTGCAAGCCCTAAAGTAGTGGCAAAGCCGAATGGGATCGCATACCAAGCTAGACCTCCAAGAATGTATGCCCGGACAGCAGTAGTAGGTCGGCTTGCAATAGCCCGCTGCCAGTAAGCTTGATCCAAAAAAACGGTACCGCTCCCAGAGCAGAGTTGGATCACGCCAAAGATGAGAGCGAAGTTGCTCTTCATCGTCACATAAGAGCCGTCTTGATTGCCTGACACTGGGCGTTTCAGAGCTGCCTGTTTGAGAAGCTGATACATGGCAGATGGAGATCCAATTTGAGAATTCGTTGCGTACGCGGAAAACATGAAGTAGAGGATGATGACCATTAAGATGAGCGTGTGAGAGTAGTCACCTCGGTGATCAGGTTAGCATAGGCACCCTCAAGTGCTTGCGAGAGGCCTTACAAAGGAACGTTGCACGTAAACCGCCCAACACTACATAGACACAGACCCCAAGCGGTATAAGAAAGATGGCAGCATAAACGTTCTGCGTAGATTTCGGAGTCAGCATTGCTTGTTTTCGAGGTGGGAAGTGGAGTTGCAAGATAGGTCTAAGGAGTAGGACAATCTTCTTGAAACATGTCTTGCGACTCAACGTCAACACCAAATAGGCAGGATCAGCTCCGAAATATACGTACCATGCCGGTCAGAGACGTGACAACTGCACTGCCGCCCAAGAGAAGCTGGCTGCTGACTAGAACGTTTGTCAGAAGCGCGAAGAAGATGAAGACCCAATGCGTTAGGACGCCATAACGGGTGTAGATGATTTCCAGGTACGTATGGCATCTCGGAGCGTTCTGCTTGACTTTGCAAGCCAATATCGAGAACATGAGAATCTGTACAGTCGCACCTGCCGCATACTAGTACAAATGAGCCCCTTTTCGCAAGATTTAGAGGATACTTGTGTACCCAAAAAGGCCCGGCCACACCATATTCATATGCCACCGTTGAACTCTGAAGCAAGGTTGCAGCCCAGGTCCATGCGGACACGATACCGCTTGCAATCAAACCTGGCTTCACACTTCTACCTACGCACATTTCGGAGTCAGCGTTGCTTAACCAAGGCACGAAAGCTGGGATAATGACATAGATCTCAGGAGTAGGAGCAGGGGTTCGCTCCAAGACATAGCTTTGCGGCTCAATGTTTGGTACAAGATGGGGAAGAATAACTCTGAAATGTGCGTACTGGCAGTATTGAACTCCTCGCTCGTTTTCGTTGAGAACCTGGTATATCGATTCTGCGCATGGTCAGCCACTCTCATCATTGGCCCAATTCATGCAGTACACACCTGAATGTATGAGATACCACACATAACAGCAGCGAAGAAGAACCCAATTCCAACAACGACACCATAGCCAACACCGACTGGAAGGGGCTGGATTGAGGGCATTGGAATTGTGGTTACTGTGGTGGCACTGAAAAAGACGAGGATTGGAAGAGGGACATGAAGAAATACATTATTCTCAGAGTCCCCCAGTATTTACATGCAGATTGCATGATGTATGATGACGGCGCGCTTATCGCCGTTGGGGTTCGATACTTGATAACAACGATAAACACTTGAAAGCTTAGAGACTTGATACAATCTAGCCAATGAAGATGTGAAACGATGGCGCCGAAATCCTCTCCAAAGTCCTAAAGAGGCAGGTGATAAGAAAGCGCAAATGCAACACCCATATACCGTATTCAGCCTTATGAGGGATACGCCAAGAGGAGTCAGAAATCCTGCATGGACGAAAATGGTCGCCGTCAAAGGAAAGTCTTAGGGATTAGGAGCTGGTCAGGAGATATGCTCCCTTCGGACTTACCAAGTCTGTGCGCTCGAAACGCCTCGTCGCCCACCAGCCTGCCCGAACAATTCAAACACTGCGTTTCGCCGCTCGAAAGTGCCCCGAGGCGAAACAAAAGGTGAGTAATACATTTTCCAGAGTCATTCCTTTTTTTCGGCAGTGTAGAGTATCGTTCTACCGGCTAGCTGTCAAGGGAAAGTGACAACCGAGGCGCGGAAAGATTGTTACCTTCACGTCGAGTCTGGGCAATAAGCCGAAAGAAGCTGTCGTTAATGTTCATGACTGTTACCAGAAGAGCGTGGAACAGAGTGAAATGTGGTCTCGCTGGTACTGTCTTGTCGATCTCATAGAGACATGTACCTTTTCGACTGCCATATTTGGGCACCTTGCCTATTAGTTGCCATGTCGGAAAAGATGATCATAGCGATAATGTCAAAATGTGCAGTGTGTAGTCCCTCAACCTTGGCAGATATGTCCGATGCAATGAATAAGAAAAGTTGTTCATGTCTCGGACATCGAAAGCTGAATGCTAGCTGGGGAATGTGTGAATGCACCCTGGCTGTCCGAAGACATGGATACAGAGCGAGGCAGAAAGTGTGTACTAGTACTGTGTCCTCCGTAGCAAAGCCAGAAACGAATGCCGGACGTAGGGGTGCCCTGGGCAATTTTGTCAAGACATTAGATCGATATTCTATTGGCCCTTGGGACAAGACCAGCGGACCAATAGAAGATGGAATTATATCAAGCTATCAAATAGGGAAGGCGCTGGAACTTGGAAGGCTTGATGCCAAGAAAGAGGCAACCTCGGAAGCGGAGGCTAGGGAACCGCTAGACGCTAGAGGCCGGGATCGCCCCGAAGAAAACACGGTCACACGGGTCCCCGCCCCGAAGAAAACACAGTCGCACGGGTCCACGCCCCTCTTTGAATCAATTCATTATTCTCAAGCAGCCAGCGGACAGACAGAGAATCTAATATGAACCACTACATCGACATAGTCATGCTCAGGCACAGGCACAATCACAGTCACAGTCACAGGCACGGCTCAGGGGAAATTGTGCTTCAGGCTACGAAATGAGTGGCGAAATACGAATTATACCTCCATTCTTGACGCCAAGAAAGAAGCCTGGTCCAATGAGACATTGACCTTTATCTTCCACTTTCCTGCTTGTATGCAGCAAAGGAAAAACATCATAACGAAAGGACCAGGATCATGGTATCTACCTATTATTGTATCGTGCATATGGTACCTGGGTTCTTAGGCCCAACGGAACAAGAATCTCAAAAAGGAGGGTGCCAACTAGCGCTCATCCTGTGATAATATAGCCTTGGCTTGTCACAAACATTCATTCTATTCGCCCTTCGAAGAATATGCACCTGCTGGATCGACGTCGTGTGCCTCCTGCTTCCGAGTGCCTAACAACCACTCGGACCAGACACATAGCTCCTTCTTCACTCATGCTTCGCCGCCGCTCGACATGCGTTCCTGTTTGGCTGCCTTCTCTATATAACACCCCAAGCAATGTCTTCCCAAAGAACCCACGTCGTTCTTCACACTATTCTTACTTTTCCTCTTACTGTTCAACATGCGCTTCTCCTCCCAAGTCATCTCCGCTGGGCTCGCCCTGAGCTCCTTTGCCCTCGCCTCCCCCCTTCCCAATGACTCTCAAGCCAAGGACAAACGTTCCTTCGTCGAACGTGATGGTACTAATTATACCGTGTTTGAGCATGCTGCTACTGGCGCCAAGCTTGAGTTCGTCACTAACTCCGGCATCTGTGAGACTACGCCCGGCGTGAACCAGTACTCAGGATACTTGTCAGTGGGCACGAACATGAACATGTATGGTCTCCTACGGCTCTCACCCTTTTCGCTCATTTCCTGACAGCATGTAGGTGGTTCTGGTTCTTCGAAGCTAGAAATAGTCCCACCACGGCCCCCCTCGCTACCTGGTTCAACGGCGGTCCTGGTTGTTCTTCCTCCATCGGGCTCTTCGTCGAAAATGGACCCTGTCACTTCATCAATGGTGACTCCACCCCGTCTCTCAACCCATACAGCTTCAACACCTACGCCAATATGTTGTATGTTGACCAGCCTATTGGAACCGGTTTCTCCTACGGTACGGACTCAGTCACAAGCACGGTCACGGCCGCCCCATACGTCTGGACATTGTTACAAGCGTTCTACGCACAATTTCCCCAGTACGAGAGTCGCGAATTCGGAATTTTCACCGAATCGTATGGAGGACATTATGGGCCTGAGTTTGCTAGCTATTTCGCATCTCAGAACGCGGCCATAAAGGCCGGAAGCGTGAAGGGTGACAATATCGATCTTATAGCCCTGGGCATCAACAATGGCTGGTACGATAGTGCACTTCAAGAGCTAGCCTACATCGATTACTCGCTCAACAACACCTACAAACCCATTATCACTGCAGCCCAGCACACACAGTTCACCAACACCAATGCACAGAGTTGTGCGCCTCTTCTCGCGAAGTGTACCGCCACTACGGGAACCAACTCTGCCTGTGAGAACGCCGACAATACCTGTTACAATGACATTGAAGGTCCCCTTAGCTCTACCTCAGCCAACGGCGGTGTTGCATTGTACGACTTCGATGTCTACGACATCCGTGAACCAAGCAATGACCCATACCCGTACGTACACTTCGGAGCTGATTCTTCCTATTAGGTAATGAAGTTGAGTCGCAAGATATGTGTCGGGAGCACGAAGACCTTTCTACTCCCCAGACTTGTCTTGCAATTCCATTTCCCTACCTCGAATAAGCAATGCTGACTCCCGAATCTGCGTAGACCAGCCACCTACTCTAGCTACCTACTCCAGCCATCCGTCACAAGCGCAATCGGTGCCAAAGCAACTTATACCGAGTGCGCAAATGCCCCCTACAACAAATTCACCTCGACCGGGGACGGTAAGCTTACCTCTTCGGTTACACAAATAGCCGCTAACAAACCCAAAACAGACGCCCGCAACTTCCTCCCAACTCTCTCCACCGTCGTCCAAAGCGGCATCCGCGTAGTAATGTGGGCTGGCGACGCCGACTGGATCTGCAACTGGTTCGGCGGTCTCTCCTCCGCCAACGCTGTCACCTACTCCGGCACCTCCTCTTTCGCGGCCAAATCACTGGCGCCCTACACGGTCAATGGGACGGAAGCTGGTACGTTCAAGACGGTCGACAACCTCAGCTTCTTGAGGGTGTATGGAGCGGGGCACGAAGTGCCGTATTACCAGCCAGCGCTGGCGTTGCAGGTGTTCGAGCAGACGATGAGGCAGCAGGCCCTGGCTGGTACGTAGAGCGAGGGCGTGGTTTCTTTTTTCTTGTACATGGGTTTGGTCCTGTCGATTGCATTGGATGCACGTTTCGGGAGTATTGGATCATGATGTTAAGAGAGCAGCCTTTTAAAGGGAAAGTCCATAATAGCATAGCAATCTAGTGGCGAATGTTAATAACGGACTCCTGATCCAAGGCCTTTGCTGTACGAGTAATTTAGAGGGAGTCTTGCCTGATAGCTCAGAGACTGAAGTTCATCATTGGCAAGCAACAGCTATGGTTGGACGCAAGAGCCTCTGTGCCTGGTAATCACTCTTCCTTCTCCTTCCGGCAATGCACTCGACACATCGATGCTCACATGCAATCTATATTACAAAACGTACAAAATTCGGCCGGTAGATGGCCGTTCCATTTTCAACCAGTCCGCGCATATGATGCTCCATTGATGTCCCCATTTTGTTGTTGCCTCTTGACTCCTGTCTCCTAGCTTACACATCTGTTCCCTCAAGCTCCACTGCCGTCTGCGATAGCAAGTCTTTGCTTCGCCGTCTTGGCTTTTTTACTGATGCCCTTTCTCTTCCCCGGCGCCGTGGGTTCTGGCACTTCCATGGGGGTGGCAGCACCGGAAGGTTTGTTGCTGCCGTCGTCGAAATGTCCTTCACCTGTTGCAAAAGCACCGTCAGTACAGTTGTCCATCACTGTTGATAGATATGAGGGGTGTCTTACCCTCATGATACATATCATCCAAACTGACATCCTTCTTCCTCCCTCCAGTCTTCTTTCTCCCACCTTTCTTCCCCTGCTCCTCGCTCTTCGCCGCGATCTCCTGTTCCTTTTTCTCAATCAGCTCCGCTTCGTCGTCATCCGCAAGCCAGAGTGCGATATCCTTATTCCGATTGTCTTTGCTGCGGGTATTGAAATCTACACCTGCACCGCCACCGCCTGAGATGACAACACGCTGGACTTCTTCCTTTTGTAAGGCTCGCTTGCGGATTCGCTCCTCGATAGTGCCACGAGTGATCATGCGGTAGACTGTAACTTGCTTGGTCTGTCCGAGACGATGAGCGCGATCCATGGCTTGAGAGTCGATAGTAGGGTTCCAGTCTGAGTCGTAGAAGATGACGGTATCGGCGGCGGTCAAGTTGATACCCAAACCACCAGCGCGAGTAGAAAGCAAGAAGATGAAGATTTCTGGTTTTGTCTGGAAGTCGGCAACTGTATCTCTTCGGTCTTCGAGTTTCGTGGAGCCGTCGAGTCGGAGATATTTGTAGTTGCGGTAGGTGAGGTACTCTTCCATGAGGTCGATCATGCGGGTCATTTGAAAGTAAAGTAGGACGCGGTGGCCACCGTTCTTGAGCTGACGAAGAAGCTGGTCAAGCTTCGCAAGTTTGCCGGAGTCCGTGACGAAGCGCCGCATCGAAGGCACGTGGATGTTGGTGAATCGGGATTTTTGTGACAACGGCTGTGGAAGGAGGCTGGCGACTGGGTATCTAGCTGGATCAACCTTGGCCTCGATGAGTGCAGCTTCGTCTTTCTCCGATACTCCGTAGAGTGCCTTTCGCAAAGGTATATTAAAGATGGTGTTCTCCTTCTGGACGCGCGCTTCCTGGTCTGAACAAGAGATTTGGATCGGTGGTGCTGAAGCCCCAGGTCTAGCACACTGTTCGATCGTGTTCAACCCCTGATCTTCGAACGTATTCTTCGAGATGTTGAAGAGATTGTGCAAGCGGCTCTCTGCAGTGATACTGCAAAGCGGGCGGCGATCGTTTCGCTCCACGATGTTGAAGAGAGCATGTGCAGGAGTGTGATTAGTCTCTTCAGTTTCATCATACACGACATTGAAACGTGCAAGACGAGAGGCTTTTCCGGCAAGCTGAATTGCTCGTTCGGCCACACCTTGGTGGGAGGCTCTGTACGCTTCGGTTGCTGATATGTTGGCGAATCGCATCCAGGAGAAAGTGGCATTGTCCGATGAGCTCTTTTGGATGTTCTCAGGCGTCCAGATGTTCATCAGTTCAGTTAAACATTTGCCTCTGAACCCGGCTTTTGAGTTGTTAGGGCCTGCCACATCAAGTCTCGCTTCCGGACTGCAAAGTAGGCGCGGAAGGTCGTATTCGATCAAGTTTCTTGTGGAATAGCCAACATTGACGTTATTGCCTTCTCTCATGAAGGAAGCACATTCTGCAAAGTGTGCCAATGACAGCGGTGAATTTGTATCGGCTCTCTCGAACAAGTCAGGATGATTGCAAACCTTTCTGAACTGCATGACTAGGTTCATCAAAGTCGCTGTGTCTTGATCGTCACCAACTGCAGCCTTTTCGATAAGATCCATGATGCTGATCCGATTACGGAGATTGCCATAGTATGCGCGTTGACGGTACGTCAGATCGCAGAAGACATCTTCTTCGATCTTGTCGCCCAACTCTTTCTGAACGTGCTTCTTGATACGCCGTAACATGAACGGCTTGAGAATCATGTGCAGTCGCTTAAGCTGATCCTCGTTGAGCTTGGTATTGCTCTGGGCGTGACTCTCAATGTCTTTGGAGAACCAGTCGCTGAACTCATCGTGGGAATCGAAGAGACTGGGCATGATGAAATGCAGCAGAGCCCAAAGCTCCTGCATGTTGTTCTGAATTGGCGTCCCGGTCAACAATAGGCGATTTCGGCAAGCAAATCCCAGTAAGCTCTTCCATCTTGAACTCTGCGAGGACTTGATAGCTTGAGCCTCATCCAGAATCATGTACTGCCAACGGATTTTCGAGAAGTATTGAGTGTCTTGCACAACCAGCTGATATGAGGTAATGAGGACATGGAATGGCGAGTCTTTTGTATAGGTGATGTGCTTCCGATCCCAGAACTTTCGTAGCACCTTTCGATCCTTCGCATTTCCCCAGTAAGGCAGACACTTTAAACTGGGAACGAAGCGTGTTATCTCCTGTTGCCAATTGTGCAACGTGGACGAAGGTGCAATGACAAGGAAGGGACCCCAGATATTGTGCTTCTCAGCGAGGTAGGCCATTACCGATATTGACTGCACAGTCTTCCCTAGCCCCATCTCATCTGCCAGAATCCCGTTGATGCCCTGCTCGTACAGGTTGACCAGCCAGTTGAGCCCCTTGAGCTGGTATTCCTTCAATTGGGCGTTCAGCATCTTGGGCTGAGCAACGTCAATGTCGCCTAGCCCAGTGGGGTTCTGGAAATTCATCTCGCCCTCGTCGAATTGTGCCATCTTGTTATCATCGCCATTAAAAGCACGAGCTTTGTTTTGAGCTTCCTGAACGGCATTTTGCGCATTCGCCATTGCAGCTTGTCTAAGGGCAGTCTCATCCTCGGCGTCAAAGTCGAGATCCTCAAAATTGGTGACTTTGCTGCCGACTTGAGCTACGCTATCCGGCAATGTGATTGCATGGGCATCTGCCTTGCCTGGTTGAACAGTCTCCTTGGACACACTAACATCTGCACTGTCTGTTGATCGCTCCACCTCATCGGTCTTGATCTTGCGACCAATAAAATGGGAGTAAAGTTCCGTCTGCGAGATCAAGAAGTTGAGCTTGCGCTTTTGCCGATTGGATTCACGGTCTGCTTCGGCCTTCTTTGCATTCTCTTGCTCTTGCTTCTCGGCGACCTTTCGTAGGTCTCGCTCTGCCCTCTCATTGCGTTTCCAGAAGGACATCATCTCTCGCATGCTTCTCTTGGCTCGCGCTTGCACATCTTTGGTACCTTTGTTGGTACGCAGCTGCCATCTCCGAGCCTCCTTTGCTGCCAGCTGGGCTGTCTTCCGGAGATTGGATTGCTTTATCGATAGTGAATTGTCCTTGATTCTACTAACCTTGGGTACATCCTTCCGTGCGATGTCTTTCCAGATTGAATCATAGACCTGCTGGAAACCTTTGGAATCGTAATTGGTCAACGTCGACGTAACCGGTGAAGCATCCTTCGGGATCTCTCTAGGCCGGACCTCTTTTGTTCCTCTTGGATAAGTATCTCTTCGGTTCTCTTCTTTCGGGGCTATCAACACCAAGTCGTCCCGTTCCCTCTCCTGCAAGGCCCAACCGTGCTCAGCGGCATCCTTTTCGGCCTGCTTCTTCTCTTTTGATTTCTTCGGTCGTACAGAAGGGCCCTTGATCTTCTTCCGGGGTGGCTCAGGCGAAAGGTGGCTGGCACTCTGGAACGTGCTCATGGTACCACCTTCAAGATTTGGTGCCATTGGTGTGACTTCACGAATCTCTTCCGGTATGTCACCCCTTTCTAGAATTCTCTTGGTGGTTTTCGCTTTCTTCTCCGCCTTCTGCGCATCTCTCATGAATCTTTCTCGTTCGGCTTCATCATCAGCCAACTTGACTTTCTCGAGCGCCTCTTTCTGCAATTGGGTCTGTTGTTGTATGGTCTTCTCGCGTCGGCGCTTGCGTTGCATGTCCTTCTTGCGCTCCTTCTCGTCCTGGACCTCTTTGCGTTGGACCTCTTCAAGGGCTTGAGTTTCGTTGATTTGTCTGAATCGCTCCTTACCATAATCTGCATAGGCACCCAATTGGAGCGAAACAGTCCTGGATGCAGCGGTGCGACGGCGCTAATATTTCTGTGTCAGCTTGGACGAAACAGTGAGGGGGAGAAGTGGTCAACATACCTTGCGCTTGACTTCCTCGCCATTTTCAACATCCCGCTGTCGCTTCTGGGAAGATTTGGCATGCTTCTGCTTGTCGGCCTCATATTCTGGTAACTCAATAGGACTCAACGGCGTTGCATCTATCTTTGCCATTTCTTTCTTGACCTTTTCGTTCTCTTTGTCTGAGGTCATTGAGCCAGGCTTCAGCTTGCTGCTACCTAAGCTCTTTGCAGGAGGGGGAAGTTCAGGTTCGGCCTTAACAATATGCTTTGTCGGGGCCAGATAGCCTTTTGGTGAGGCAGTGCGTTTTGAGCCAGACTTTCTCGGTGCTGTCCGTGAAGGTTTGACGTCTCCGTTCGGGGTGTGCGAAGAACTCTTTAGCGGCTTCAAGGCAGGTGTAGACCGCGGAGTAGATTTCGGGGGATCAGGAACATTGCTTGAGAGAATGCTGGAGAAAGACATCGGGTTTGCGGTCCTTGTAGCCTTGGGCTCTTCCTTTGCGCGGATCTGACCATCATCTTCATCAATATTTCCTTGAGAAGATGGTAGGTCCATGGAGCCGTTGATTCGCGATGTGTAGTTGAAGCCGCTTTGCGGATGTATTGGGGATCCAAGAGCGCTTCTTGCAGGTGATTGTGGGATGGAGCTATGTCTACTGGGTGGATGTGCATGGGATGACGGTAATGTTGGCGAGCGCTGCGAGAGGTGACCGGTCGGGGAGTTGTATGTGACTGGAGAAACTTTTGGATCTGAGTACTGGCTAGAATATGAGGCCGGGTCTCGAGTCTACACCACAACTATAGTCAGCCACATGGAACGCTGGACACACTTCACTGCCCAAAGGACCTAGACTCACCTGACCCGGCGAGCGTGTGTTGTACTGTGATTGCTTCTTACTTGGCATTTCACGATGTTCCGACAATGGATCGTAGCGTGTAGAGCCGTCAGAATCTCTATGGGAATATGCCGAGCCGTTTTGTGAAGGTCCATTCGTCTTGGGAGAAGGCGGAGGTCCTAGACGCGGGCTAATGGCGGGAGGTTGTTGTGACATGGTTGCAGAGGTGGAGGGTCGAGAGGAGTATTGATGGTAGGGTGAAGGAGGATGTGTTCCGTTACCAGGCGAGTAAGGATGACTATGGGTCGGCGACTGCGGATGATAATCCCTTCGCCGGCGATCATTTTCCTCGTGGTATCTCCGCGTCACTGAGGCTGGAGGAGAGTGCATCGTGTTTGATGTTGCAGCAGCCAAGGTAAATGCGTGATCTCCTTGGCGAGTCGTTCGGGGCGTCATTCAGTCAAGAGAGCTTGGATGGGTGGGTGGCATGGTGTCCAAGTTGGAATAGGGAATGAGGCTATCCAGAAGGTTGAACTGTGGGCGAATGTAGTCATCAATGAAGCCACATCAGGCGCAGATCTTATTGTGCCCAGACAGGGCGCGGGTGTGGGTCAGTCAGCAAGGGTCGTGGATATTATTCGATGATTTTGGACCGGAACGACGAGGAGGAGGTGTTAGATTGTGGTGTTGCGATGATTTAGAGGGGGGAATGATGTGGGAGAGATTGCCGGGAGGATGGCGTTCCATTTTGTGATGGTGTTGGTCGGCCTGCTGGAAGCGTCAATCGCAACCAAACGCGAGCAAGATTATTGCCTACCCATCGAGTGGAAGCTTCGTTGGCGGAGTACTTTCTACTGAGATTTCATCACTGCAGCTACGACTACTCATGGAAATTCTTTCTCTCATCATTGCACATCAATGTTTTTCATCTATCTTATTTTTTATCATAAACTGACTATTACTCTTTGGAATGCGTGATCTTCTTTTCACGTACTCTTATCCAGCGGGCGCATGCTTGTTTCATGGGGGCAAGCTGAGTAGTACGTGCCCTTGATCCAATTCATTATTGAGCCTTATCCTTGTCCTTAGCTCCGGCTCGCTTTCTCCATTGCACCAACCAGATGCGGCCTACATTCACCAAAATTGCCCCTCGCTGCCGCTTTGCCTGTCCTACCACGCATATATGCACGGATGTCATCGGGGCATACTTCTGCCTCCATACATTCATTGCCCTTTGTCGGCAATTCTTGTCCCATGTGAGATTTCATCTTCGCTCTCCCGTCCAGGCCACCAAAGCCTTGATTACGACGACACCTGCAGAATAACGACATGGATTAATTCTACAACGGAGCTAAGGCAAGGTATGCCCTTCCCAGGCTATCTAATACATTCATCATGTGGTATAATCACCGTACTAAACCATCCCAAGTCATTTCCTAAACGCCGCCGCCGCCCTTCCTATTCTGATCCAGCAGCAGCCTGGGCTTGATAAACCCTTCGTCAAGCTGTGTGAACCACGCCGCTTGTTCTTCTGATGTGCCAGAAAAGAGTTGGCTGAATGCTCCGGTGGCACTCAGATCGACATCCCCGCTTGGCGGGTGGTTCGTTGCGGCATGAGATGATCCTGCTGCTGCTGCCCGAGGGTCACCCCTGGTTGGAGACGCTTTTATTCTTGGTGGCCGAGCCCGAGCTGCTGGCGGAAGGTCACTATCAGAGTATAAATCTTCCTCTTCGCTGGGCACATTGTCTCCTCGAGCCAACAAAGACTGACGCGCGAACTCGGCTTCCCTCTCCCTCTGACCGACAGTAGAGTTGTTGCGGGATGTTGGTCTGTTTGGAGGGCTGACGCTGGGTGTCCCACTACTATATCCAGACTCCGCACCTCCATTGACGCGGAGACCGTTCCTATCAACTGGAACACCGCTGCCCTTCCGTGGCTGTGGCAAGTAGCCCACTGCATTGCCCGCACTTTTGTAGTAGGTACCATTTGTAGCTGTTTCGATGTCAAATTCGTCGTCCGAATCGATCTCTTCGACCACGCCAGTCCGAATGCCCATGATCTCGAGCATGCGGGCGGTAGTGCCGCCAAATATGATGACGGTGAGGACAACCACCACAAGAACCGTAGCCTGTAGAGTGGGACCATTGGCTCCAGTTAAACCAGCAGCCAAGGCCACCCCGACAGCACCACGTAGTCCAGCCCAGAAAAGCATTACTTGATACGAATAAGGGAGCTCATCGGCCACATCTTTCCCTCTCCGTCTTGCACGGTAGCGGATGAACCAGTTGATGGCTCTCGAAAGAGGGAATACCGCACACCATCTTGCCGCGCATATGCCGATGATGGCAATGAGAATAAATAAGGGCTTGAAGTATAGTGTCGTCTCCGTGAACAAGGTCAGTCCGAGATAGATGAAGATAAAATTTTCTGACAATTGTGCAAGTGCTGAAAACATGTATTTCGTAGTCAATTGTGTACGTCGTGACATGTTGTAGTACGCATAATGTTTCAAGGTAATGCCACAGAATAAAAGGCTGACGATACCTGGCGAATATTTAGCATTGCCACCACAAGCGACCATCTATGTTTGCAGCCTGCACGAACCTGACATCATTGCTCCATTGGCAAAGTAGTAGCTTGCGTATGCGATCAGGATGATCAGACAGCTCTCAATCTTGGGAAATCGGCGAACAAGGGTAAATTTCAGTAAGAGGGCCGTTCCAATGCCGACGATGATTCCAATGATGAGACTCCCGAAGAACACCAGGAAGAATATACCAATAGCCTCGAAGAAACTAACGATGGTCAGAGAGCCGCCCCTATTGCCGTCCGGCTTATATCTCTGTGCCGTGTCGAAGATGACGATGGCGATTGCATCGTTCAAGATCGACTCTCCAAAGATGACGGTGTACAGCTTTGGGTCAACCTTGTACGTGTTGAAAATAGCCAGAATAGTGACTGGGTCCGTAGCCGATAACGTTGCCCCTACTGATATTGCCTCCACGAAAGATATCTGGAAGCCGTCAAGAGGTATCCGTGTCCACAACCACAAAAACAAGCCTAGCACGATAGCTGAAATGAAGGTCCCCGCAAACGCAAATGTCAAGATAGTGCCAATGTTGCGGAAAAAGTTTGCTTGATGTAGTTCGTATCCAGAGGCTAGGATGATCGGAGGAAGGAGTAGGTTGAAGAAGAACTGGTAGTTAAAGCTGACGGTGTTTTGGATGAATGTTCCCTCGGTCAGCTTTATTATCAGACCGGCGCCCATGCCTACACAAGTTCAGTCGACACATTACTTCAAAGCCAATGGCTGCAGAAAAAGTCCCACCAGCAAAGATTGAGATCACCGTTTCGTGTATCGCTTGTATCTTCTTGTGCTGTAGCATATAACTGGCAAACAAAGCCAGTATGAGCAGCATGATCAGAATGAACAATGCCCAGGAGGAGAAAATCTCCTTCTGTCCAGCCTCCGGCTCTGTAGATTCCCTCTGTCAGCCATCCAGTCGTTGGCCCGACGCCGAGAGTCCACTCACCGCCATCTTCCGGATCTGCCTCATCGTCGGCTTGTCTTTCTATACGAGTCGGAGTGTCAGAAAAAGTCCAGCGTTCTGTAGGGGGTAAGGCATCATACTAAGAAGCTCATAGACGGCGTTGCCCATGAGCGAAGCCATGCCGACGAAGTGCTTCTTTTCCAGGCGGCTCCCGGGACGAACGCATCTGCCTCAGCAATCACGGCAAGGCAACCTGTGTGACGGTAGTGATATTACGAAGACGGGAACACATCATCTGGCGAACGTCTTTCGATGGTTACTGAAGCTCCGCAGTGAGGTACTTGATCTACGCCAAGACTTGTCGCGAGAATGGTAGCCTTGGCGGGACTAGAGGTGTTATACAATCCGATAACCGATAATATGCACCTCGCGGCTACAACAAAATTCCCTAGCGGACTTAGGAACTACAGCCACAACCTGCTATTATTGTACTGTCCTGCGTGGATACAGGACATTCTTGCATTAAGTATTTGCTCGATGTCTTGAGGCCTCGAGGGTGATATCTTACTGATGGCTTTGATGATCTGCGCTAGTGCTCACTCCCGCCCCAGCCCCACCAAAGCGGGACCTCCGACCTCAAGCTTCGAGGCTGGCTGTTGACATTTGGCCTTCTTTACCTACATGTCCCAGTACAGTCTCGCAAAGATCGATCGCTCGCCCAGGCTAGAGACATCTCTCGCTAGACAGCTGCCTGGGAATCCTTTCTTTACCAGAACGGGCGCCTGACTTGGTCATTCAGCCCAAGTGCAGAGGAAACAGCAGACCATGGACCCATTCAAGAATTCATAAGACCCTCTTGGATCTTGACCACAAATCAATTCTCGTCCGAATCGACAAGTGCTTCGATTATACAAGGCTCCCACTTTCGCCTTCTACCGCTGCCTACCTTTTCCAAACCATCACGGTCGAAGCGTCGGGTTTCATGGCACAGGATCCATCAGCATCGCGCCCTGTCTCCAGACTGTCGAAGGAAAGCTCTCGGCAGCAAGGAACGACCGAAAGTCATGTCTCGTCTCCTTTGAGTTCTGCGAAAGACCGAAGTAGGCCAGGATCCCTTAACTTGAATGAGAGTTCGCCTCTGCTTTCACCACAGCGGTCCCAGGATGAGCGTGGACCCGAGGACCGCGGTACCTCTCCAGCACTATTAGACTGGAACGAGGGGGAAGAGGAGCAATCTAAGAGCACATTTTACCTCATCATATTGACCTTGGGCATCGGAGGGTGAGAGTACTCTACCCGTACCCTGTCAGCGTTCTATAAGAAAAATTGAGTACTGACAGGATGGACACAGGCTACAAATAGCGTGGGCGACGGAGCTGTCCAATGGCTCTGTAAGTACAGCGGCCCGATCAGACGGGTCTTGTGTGCTAATAGATTGATGAACAGCCATATCTTCTTTCACTGGGCATGAGCAAGTCCCTACTCGCTTTCGTATGGATTGCTGGGCCGCTCTCTGGTACTCTTGTTCAGCCGTACATCGGGATCCGAAGTGACAATTGCCGGTCACCATGGGGGAAGAGGGTACCGTACGTGTGATCCGGAGCCATTCTCCACAATGTGTACCAAAACATGAGTCGCAAGACATAGTCCAGGAGCAAAACCCTCCTTCCACTCCTGCACCTGTCTCCGAACTTAGGCTTCTTGCCTCGAAGAAACAATGCTGACTCCGAAATCTGCGTAGGTTCATGCTAGCAGGCGCATTCGCTACGGCAATTTCCCTTCTATGCTTGGCCTGGGTACGTTGTACATTTTGACGCAATTCTTCCCCATTTATGCCGTCTTATGAACCTCCAATTATGTCTCAAGAGTTCTCTGCTCCAAAGACATATCTCGCGATCCTGAATTTCTCCCGAGAGAGTCATGCTGACTCCGAAATCATCAAGACGAGGGAAATCGTGCACGGATTTCTCGGGCTTTTCGGCGCGAATCCAGAATCGCATGGTGTCAAAGTCTGCTCAATCATCTTCGCAATCATCTTCGTATACGTATTAGATTTTGCAATCAATACAGGTGAGTTCTGAGTCACATCTCTCGATGAATGTCGCTAACATTCTCTAAGTTCAAGCGGGCGTCCGCGCCTTCATAGTTGACTATGCACCAACGCATCAGCAGGAGGACGCCAATTCGTGGGCTGGCCGAATCACTGGCATCGGCAACATTCTAGGATACATCTCCGGCTACGTGAATCTCCCAGAGATCTTCCCCTGGCTAGGCAATACACAATTCAAGGTTCTCTGTGTCATCGCCAGTGTCTCCCTCTGCGGCACGATCGTGATCACCTCTCTCTACATCCGCGAACGCGATCCTCGTTTTGAAGGCCCCCCTTCCGAGGCTAACCCTGGGATCCTCAGCTTTTTTCGCCAAGTATTCAACTCGATACGTCGACTTCCCCCCCAGAGTCGCAAAGTCTGCGAAGTGCAGTTTTTCAACTGGATGGGCTGGTTCGGCTTTCTATTCTACATCACAACCTGGATCGGTCAATTGCACGTCAACCCTTACTTCGCCTCACATCCCGACCTCACACCAGCCGAAATCGACAAAGCTTGGGAAGACGCCACGCGGGTTGGCACATTCGCACTCTTGATATTCGCCATCACCTCCTTCACCTCCAACATGCTCCTCCCATTCCTAGTCGTTCCCTCCTACCACGCCCCTCCTCCCAAGACTCCTTCCACTCCGCCGCACCACACTCCAGGGACACCCGGTACCCTCTCCGCAAGTACATATTTCTTTCCGTCCGCACCTTCACCATCTCCAACGCTTCACGCCCGTTTAAGCCGCCTCTTGGACCTTTGCCAGATAAAATGGCTCACCCTCCGCCGTGCCTGGCTACTCTCCCATATTCTCTTCGCCCTCTGCATGGCCTCGACGTTCTTTATCTCCACCCCGACTCAAGCCACGGTCTTGGCCGGCGTCGTCGGCTTGCCATGGGCTCTCTCTTTGTGGGCTCCTTTTGCTCTCATAAGCGCTGAAATATCGAAACGAGACAGTGAGGCCCGGCGGGGAGGCCCCAACCCGAAGAACAAGCCAGAAGATCAAGCCGGTGTAATACTTGGTCTTCACAACGTCGCCGTTGCAGCTCCCCAAATCGTTTCGACATTGGTGTCGAGTGCCATCTTCAAGCTCGCGCAGAAACAGAGAGGAGAACCCTACGATACTAGCGTAGGGTGGGTACTTCGGTTTGGTGGACTAGCAGCACTGGTTGCAGCGGTCTTCACTTGGAGGATCAGGGAAGACGCGGAGCCGGTTAAGGGGAACGGAAGAAAGCGGGAGGGAGGGACCGGGGAAGAGGAGAGAGGTTTGAGAGATCATCAGGATGGGGAAGCGGTGTGAGTTGGAGTGGGATGAGCCAAGGAATTTTCGACCCGGGCATTGGACAGGCTTCACAGACTCGATACGGTGCATGGCCTGTGGTGAGGGAATCTATTCGATACCGATTTTGTCGGCCTAGGCTATCTCGATGGCAATATGCTCGATCACTATGGATTCAATGAAGGGCGATACCCTCCGCTTTCAATGCCGCTTGGAAGGGGCGTGTCCGAACTCCCTTTCCAAAAAGAATCCCTCTCCAATTCCTTCGTATGAGCCAGAAATCCCTCTCACTTCAAGCCTTGCAACGCCGATCCATCCCCCTTCCATCGCGGAGATGAGGGACCCATACCCACCCCCCAAACCTCTCTATCCATCTACTGCACCCCCTCTCTTCTCTTCTCTCCCCCTCTTCTCTTCTCTTCTCCTCTCTCCCCCTCTCTTCTCCTCTCTTCTCTCCTCTCCTCTCCCCTCTCTCCCCCTCTCTTCCCCTCCCCTCTCCTCCCCCCCCTTCCCCTTCTCTCCCCCTCTCCCCCTCTCTCCCCCCCCCTCTCTTCTCTCTTCTCTTCTCTTCTCTTCTCCTCTCCTCTCTTCTCTTCCCCTCTCTCCCCCTCTTCCCCTCTTCTCCCCCTCTTCTCCCCCTCTCTCCCCCTCTCTCCCCCACTCTTCTCTCCTCTCCCCTCTCCTCTTCTCTTCTCCTCCCCTCTCTTCTCCTCCTCTCTCCCCTCTCTTTCCCAGCACCCATTCTGCACACAAGCTCTCACGCTGCTCCTTGAACGCTTTCGCCTACTTGGGCCCCTTGGGGGGGTTTGTCGATATCCTGGCTGGATGAATGGATGAATGAATGAATGTGTCTGTCTGTCTGTCTATGCGTTGGATCGGAGACGGGTGTTGGTCTTATCAGTTACGGATGGAAGGGAGGGAGGGAGGAAGGGAGGAAGGATGTGCGTGCGTGCGTGTGTTGTGGAAGAGGAGGGAGGGAGGGAGGGAGTGTGTCTGTAAGGACGGACGGGGAAGAAGGTTGGTATTTCCTTTCCGCCATTACAACAACGTGTTTCGATTTCGCCCATCTATGAACATATCGATCTCTTTCCAAAAAACCCCCTTGGGCAAGAAGCCGACAAGGCCAAGGGAGGTGTCTAGTGCAGCAAGACATGGAACAAATCATGGCAAGGATTGCTTCCCGTTTCCACCGACGGCCGACCCGCCAGATCTTACTCTACAATCCTTTTGTTCTCCGACCGACCCGCCTCTCTCCGACACCATGCGTCGTTCGGGTCTAGCATGACATGCGTAATACGTACATTGGGGGGACCGCAAATGCAAGCTTCAGCTAATCAGCTGAGAGGGATGGGCTTCCACCCATGATAAAGTGACTTTCAAAGGAAATTAGAATTAAGCAAACGAGGAAGGGAATTCGTGACGTCGTGAGTATGTAACGGATAACGGTAGAAGGCGCATGCTATACAGCAACCAACACAGGCATTTCGACGCGCTTTAAATCTGTTGCTGTAGCATATGCTGGGTCGATATCATTTGAGGAGGCGCCATGACGTGGCCTGTTCCCATGCCGGTGGTTGGCAGTCGCATGGAGGCTGCTGTAATATTGGCCATTGGGCTATTGGTCAAACCATTCGTCAACCCATTCGACATGAAGCTGTGGTCCGGCGGTGGTGGAGATTCATCATCGAGTACCCCAAATTCATTCTCCTCGGCCTCAAGATCTTCGTCGCTGTAGGCGCCCACCTCGCCATCGGGGCGGGCTTCATGTGTGCGGCGGTGTCTGGGGAAAGGGTTAGTTAGCCCCCAGAATGATCATGAATTGGACATGCGTAATGCGTAAACTTACTGAGCAAGGTTGTCAGACCGTGAAAAAGCCTTCTGGCAGTGTGGGCATACGTATGGTCGCTCCTGAGTATGGGTTCTCACGTGTCTAAGCGCCGGAAAACTGTCAGCGGTTGCGGAAATTAAGGGGCAACTGTTCACAGATTTTGTCCCCCACAAGGGAAAACTATTTGGGGGTACATTTCCAGGGGTTGTCAACGTCGAGGAGGGAAGAGAGCCTATCAAACGTACCTTTTGAGATGTTCTAATCGCTTGAAAAGACGGCCACAGGTGGGGATTGGGCACGAATGGGATTTGTGTGGGTAAGGACCCAGCTCCATCAGAGTCGCACTCCGGGCTCTCCGCACGGGTCCAGGCCTATCACCTCGGGCAGCTACCGGGCTGTTGTCTATTGAACTGGATATGTTCTCGGCCTGATACCCGTTGTAATTGTCTTGTGGCGGCATCATGCCCAGGTTGTGTGGCGCTGGGCTACCTTCCAGAGTGGGCAACGGCGTGGTATGACGGGACATTTGCTCCAACATCTCCTTATGCTGCTGCACCATGTTGGCGTAGCCATTGGCCAAAGTCCCCGGTTGTGGTGAATTATGTTCGCCATCTCCCTCTTCTGGCCCAACTGAAGCGGACACCGACCGGCGAAGATCGCTCTGACGGTGTGGTGCGTGGGGCATGGCAGCAGTCGCAGTCGCAGTAGCAGTAGCAGTAGTGTTTGGGACACCGTTTGTCACGTTCGGTGGGATTGAAGACCTTCTTCTCCTCTGCTTGTAGGTAGGAGATCCCTCAATAACGGAATAGACGTTACTCGAGGGATACCTCTGAGTGGCGTTGTACTGGCCTCCCGAGAGGTTGGCAGTAGGCAAATGCATCAAGGGATTGTAGTTTTGAGAGTTATCAGGAATGGCTGTGTAGAGACCAGTGTCTTCGTTGGCAATGTACGCTGGCTCCGCTAGATTTTGTGCATGCTGAGGCGGAGTGACAGGCTCGAACGACATACCTCGCTGGCTGTAGTCTTCGTATTGCGAGGAGACGAAGGAAGGGGCCGGGGAGTATTCCATGTACGCGGGCATGGATGTGTGTCGTTGGTGCACTCGTGTGAGCGGGATGCCGTTTCGATCGTACTGCAGCTGTCCATAGTCCTGCTCACGCTTTATGAAGTTTGTTGCAGCGGTAGAAGGCATGGACACTTGAGAATAAGCACCCATAGTTTGCGGTAGATCTTCGGTGACCGTGGGCATTGAGCTGGGGACCATCTGTGGCGGGGGCATCGAGTCCACTGCACGCAGGACTGGCGAGGTCGATTGCGAATATGCCGAACTAGCGTTCAAGGATGAGGTGTTTGCTTGTTGACTCTTTGTGAGCTGCTCGAACAAAGACTGCGAGGAGTCGAACTCGAATGAAAGAGCTGGTTCGTTGACTGCCATTGTAGTCGCTTCCTGGTTCATCTTCTCCCTCTTCAAGTCTCTTTCCAACGCATCGAGGAAGAGTCGGTCATGTGGCACGCTGTACCAGTAAAACACCTTCTGCTTCTTTTGCGTTCTGATACAGTTGTTCTTGTACATGAAGTCGAGGAAGGGGCTCTTTGGCTCCTCGAGCGATGCATCGGTGCCAGACTTGAGGTTGCGCAGATCTGAGAAGATACCCTCCTCGAACTTCTTCGGATTTTTCACTGGCCGTCCGAAGGCTTGGAATCGGAAGGAGAGACATCGCACGATATCTGTACCGGAGATGTGAAACAAATTGTTCCTGCACGATATCAGGACTGCCTATCGGATGCTGGACCAGGGGATCAGGCTTCTTACCATAAGACACACGACACATACTCGCCCGTTGGCAAGAGGAATCTTCTAATATATTGATCGGGGGTCCAGTCCACGGGTGCAGAGATGAGAAAGTATTTGACTGGCAACGGAGTTAGCCCAAGTCCGCACAATGCCAGCAGCACGGATCGCAGGGCAGTGCGCCCAGCTGTCACCTCGTAGTATTCGGATACCAACACGAGGGGATGCTTACGATTATCGACCTGCTGCAGTGCGACTTGCGCATCTTGTGGAAGACTCTGTTGCGCTGCATCAGAGAGCATAAAGGTTTCTGGCTTCTGCGGCGGCGCCATTGCCGTTGGGTTGTTTTGAGAGTACATTGACATGGCGCTGTTTCACCCCGCAGCTGGCAGACAATTGCTGTGATCCCCTTGCGAAGAAAGTTTCGTCGTGGGAGGAGGATGCAGGAGGTGGTGATGTGGGCGGTGCTTGTGGCGGGTCACTCGCAGCTCGCAGCTCGCGAAAAGCAGTGTCAGGCAGTGGAGAATTAGATGGTTAACGGTGTCAGGGCAGTTTGGAGCGAATGTAATGAATCTCGTTCTGCAGGTACCGGCCTCGAGAAGTTTTGAAGTGACGCTGACACGATTTGGTGGGAAGGTTAAAGGCAAAAGTGCAGGGCCTGCCTGTGCTGTCGATTTCGCCTGTTTCCAAACCTTGCACCGGCAAGGCTGATGAATGAATGGGCAAGCGAAAACACTGGCCTGCGGTTGTTTCACGACCTAATGGACGCCTCAGAATGAAGTGTGTGAGAAGCTGTAGCGACGGGAAGTGAGACGTGGGAAGAGAAAATGGGTGCACAAAGGTATTTTGGATGTATGTTTGGGAACGAGTAAGGGAGGGGGAAGCGCTGGGTGTTTTAGAAGTTAAGAGGTTGTGTTTGAGAGTTGTCAAACGGGGCCTGGCCTAGAATTCGGTAAAAGGGAGAGGGGGGGGGGGGGAAGACTAAGGGAAGGCAAAGATATGCTAGGATTCAGGTTGGGATTTGTGTGTGTGCAAAACAAGCGCCAAATTTACCGGCGGGGGCGGAGGCACCTCTACAAAAAGATGAGCCGGCCGAACTAACAAGGGGGGCCCAAGGGACTAAGGTACTTTTGGATCATCATCCTTGCTGATCCTCAAGCCAGTCGCCAATAAAGTATTAATGGACTGGCCCGACACGGCCACTCTTTTTACCATCTCATCATCATCTTTTTTACATCTTCCATTTTCTACGCATTGATCATTGCATAAATTCATTCCTCATGACTACCTTACGGCATGTACTCGCGCAGAGTAAGTGACGGTAGCGGCCCCAACGACAATGAGTTGTGCGAGAATGTTTTGGTTCGTGGACTGTGCGGAAATGAGCATCTAGGTGAAAAGGCTAGAAGCAAATGCTCACCTAAGGCACAGCCATGCCAAAAGCCGAAAATAATGCCAACTCCAGCTGACTGGACGACATCCTGCAAGGCGCTCCTCTCCACCTGTGCTCCAAGACATTAAAGACAAAGACTGTAGTCTAGTAAGGGTTGTCAATCATGCCTTGCTTCCACGTGAAGCTGTCCTATCCATCACGACGTTCATGAACATTAATAGCTTCCCTCGGGAACAGACTTCGTCGAATCCTCCGGTTCTACGGAGAAAGTGGCTTTGCCAAACGTGGGTCATGGCTGTCGACAAGTCACTCGTCCAGCGGCACGCGAAAGGAAGGAGGCGTGGTACCTGCTGCAAGTGATTGGTTTGAGCTTGCAAGTGCAAATCTAAATTTGGGCGCTTACGGTCTTTCCGGTTAGCCCGCTTTTCGAGAAGCTCTCAAACTGGTTTCAGATTCTCACCCAAGATGGCGTAATGGCCTCATAAGAAAAGTGGTCAATCATCGTATGGCAATCTTCGAATTGACCTTGACTTGCAATCTGCAATCAAACCTGGCGGGCAACAGTTCTCCAATGGCAATGACTATGGTGACTATGCTGACTATTTCCACAAGTTGAGGTCATTGTTCTGCACGTCCCGCAACTTACCACCAGTGACTGATGACGCCTGTCCACACAGCAAAGGGCGATCAGAATCGGATCCCACCACGGCACGCTTCTATACAAGCGTGCTCTGTCGGCTCAAGCACCACCCTAGACGACGTGACCGATGGCAACTGGATTATCGCTAAAGCAGCAAAAGAAACTTGCTGGCCCTCGGTTAATGATCCATCGGACACTCCGGCCCCATCTGCTACCAAAGAACCCTGCGTCCGCGACTCGGCATGCTAAATTGCTGCAGTACTGTATAAATCATGCATCATTCTGGTGGCGTTACGTCGTCAAAGCTACGTGGTCGGATAGACCATAGAAGTCTCCCTCTTGCCGTCCCAAACGGAGTGGGACAAATCTCCGATTGGAATGGCTACGTACATTATTAGACCTGTCTCGCGGCAATCTGTAAGCCACGTGTGAACAATAATGCACTTCCCTCCACGAAAGAGCCGTAGTCATAATGTTGGCATTGTGTTTGATGGGAGAGAACTTGGGCAAACGTAGTATTGGTTCGGTTGCCAAGCTTGAGAAGGTCCAGATTGCATTTACGCAAGGCTCCATGAGTATTGGACCTGGTACTATGAGATTGAGGTTGCATAGCACGTGCTGCACTGTGCACCTTTGGTCCCAGGTGGATCTTCACCGCAGCGGGAAGAACCAAGACATGTAGTTCCCCGCGGTCGTACTGGGCTGGAAGAGCACGAATGGGAGACGGCAGTTTGATCGACGGCCTGAAACGGAAGATAGGCGCGCCAACGCACTTGCGCAAGAAAGATTTCCACATTGGGAAATTCGAATACCAACACACTTGACCACTTGTGCTTTGCCAAACTACTAAAATATGCTTAAGATGCAAGAGAAAGTGCAAAAGCTGAACTCTGATGTTAGGCTAGTCAGGAGCTGCTGATTGTTGATGGGCTTGGCCAGAGGCCTGAGCAATAAACATGTCTACAACATACAAACCTCCTAAAGGCCGTAACCCCAAGCTGGACGTCGATCAACAAGGAAGACAAGGCATGCGATAGTATGAAACCGAGTCCTACCACCACCCACAAGGATCCAGTCACCATGTATTAAAATTTCCGCTGGCTGGCTTCCGGCTATAGACGACAACGTCCGAGTCCACGCTGCTTCCAATATCGACTCTCGACCTGCCGTCCCGCTGTCAAAAAAATTGTTAATATGTACAAACCCTCTCCGGTACCTGAGCCTCGGAGGATGCATGCACGCTGGAGAGACGTCTGATGGTCAGTCGCTCCGTCGTCGCGCGAAGCTCACTCGTGGAAGGAACCGAGAAGCGGATCCACTAATGTGGATAACCATGGTGGATATGATTAGTAACATTGTATTTGTTTCTTTATTGTAAGCTACTCCATCGTTACCGATGGACTCTTCTTCCTAGCGCAATTCGACATGCCGTATAATGGCTCTTTGCTGGAGGCGCTTTTGCCCGAATGTTCGATATCACAACGGGGGTCCTGCCGTTAACCTCCAGCCACGAACATGCTGGGCGCCGACTCTGGATATGTACAGCGTTACTCTCTTCCCTACCAATTAAGATTGCTTGACTCCGAAATTCTCGTTAGACGTAAGTCAAAAGTGCCCACAGTCGTAGTCGTGGTAGTTTCAGATGAGTTATTAATGGCTGAAACCTCGTATTTCGGACGCCGCACCGATGCGCCAAACTCTATAGCCCAGTGTCTGTAAAGCCGACATATCGATAAGCTACCTTTTGCGTCTTGCACTCTTCTTCGGCCCCTCAATATCAGCGACGTCTTTCTTACTGAGCTTCAACATCCCTCTTTGAAACTTGCCAACGCTAGGCGCACCTATGCCCCTCTGTCTGATGGCGTCGCTCTTCTTTTTGCTTTTGGCTGCCTTCTCTAGGATGATACCGTTCTCTTGTGCTTCTCGTCTTCGGTGCTCTTCTCTTTCTGTAGCTTTTGTAGTAATTCCTCTCCTCTGAGCAAGTGGCATCTTCTGCTGCGCAAAGACGGATGTTTTGGAGCCCATATCCTGGAGTCGCAGGTCCAAAGCTTTATGCCGATTTTTACCGGAATGTGACAGCGAGGATTGTGGGTCCAGCAAATGAGACTCTTTCAGCAGCCGCTGCAGAGCTAGATCTTTTTTGAGATTGGCAGCGTCTGTGGATGACTCGTCATTCTCTGGTGACTCAGGCCATTTCCGTTTCGCTGTAGACGCTATCTTTGTAACCGAGGATGGAGGTTTTGCACTCTGCGATGATACATATTCAGCGTAGTATTGGTGGACGACACGACTTGCGCTCTCACCATGAATGTTCTGAATTCGTCCTTGGAAACATCCGCTTTGGACGGTGCAGAGGTAGCGTGGTGTACAGTCTCTGCATGCTCTTCGCCGTGTTCCGAAAATCCGTCCCAATCAGACTCGATTCCTTCGTCAGTCGCCTTGGTATCGAGCTTATGGACTAACGGTGGGTGCGCAGAGGAGCCTGGCAATGGTTCAAAGGTGGACTCGAAATGTTGCCGGAAGAGAGCTTGCAAATTGGTGGAGTCTTCGTCTGCAGGAGCTTCACGACTAGACTCAAGATCAGTAATTTGATCACGCCGCTTCCTTTTGCCCAAAGCTGGTGCCATACTTCGAAGTTGATATGTAGCAGCTGCAAAAAAGGAAGAAACTTGCTAGGCACGGAAGAATGCGGACAAAAGTTTCTCCGGATCATTCTAAATCTACAAGTACAACAATTCGTCCACAAAATTGTGCATCCTACCTTGCTGCAGTCTAGAGTGATGACACGATTCAGACCATGCATTGACTTGCATTCTGGTCAGGTGAAGCAGATTGTAGGTGGTACTCTGAGTAAGAAGGCCTCCGATCTCAAGACGAACTATGTCTCCAAACTTCCCTCAAGTCATTATGCCCAACTTTACAGAGATAGCGAACTAAGTGGTGCGCATGTTATCATGCTGGGGCCCGGAAATGAGACAGCGGCGCAAGAAGCCCTATCAGCGTGGCCAGGCGCCTTACAACTAGGTGGGGGTATCAACGAGACAAATGCAAAGCAGTGGATCGAGAAAGGTGCGGAGAAGGTAATATCGTTTTCTTTTGATGAATGCCTATTTTCATTTGGCTGAGGTCGCTCGGTAGGTCATTGTGACATCTTATTTGTTTCCAGATGCCAAATTCTCTATGACCCACCTCCATGCAGTCCTGCATGTGCTCAATCAAGACAGAAGCAAGCTAGTCATTGATTTGAGCTGTCGAAGGCAAGGCGCCAAATGGTCCGTTGCAATGAACAAGTGGCAGACTCTGACCGATATGGAGCTCGATGAAAGTAAGTCCTAACTGTTGCCAAGACTCCCCGGTGTATACTTACAGACTCTGGCAGAGTCTATAAAGCTACTCGAGCCTTTCTGCTCAGAGTTTCTGATACATGCCGCTGACAATGAAGGCTTGCAACGCGGCATAGATGAGGAATTGGTGGAGAAGCTGGGACAGTGGTGCACTCTACCAGTGACTTATGCCGGAGGAGGGAAGACAATGGATGACTTGGACAAGGTTAAAAGGCTCAGCAGTTCCCGGGTAGACCTGACAATTGGAAGCGCGCTGGACATTTTCGGCGGACAAGGGGTCAGGTTTGAAGACTGCGTAGCATGGAACAAGCAACAAAATACAGAATGAGCTGCAATAACAAAGAAAACCGGACCGTATGCCAGCTCTGAACATTGCCTCTAGGTGGGTATATGCCTAAGGACCATGCCTCTCTTGAGAACCTTCCTCGTGTTATCCGGAACATTGCCTTTGAATGGGCAATGCTTCTTCAGACCACACTTTTCTTTGGGAATGCTTGAGCGATTGGTCCTGTCCTCATGGCCAAAACCCTTCAGATGGCCCTGTTGTGGACCGTTTCGCCAAGAATCTTGCCTTCGCTAGCTCCTTAATCAAGTTTGACCTTTCCCTTCATTCACCTTAGAGATACCTGCTTCGGTGTCTACGTTTTAGCTCAATCGAATTGCAGTCAGCCCAAAATCTGCCTTTCGGTCAGACTATGCATCCTCAAATTGCCTATTTCGGTCGTGTCAGCCCACGTTTTGAATAAATTGCTGCAGCTTGCGGCCCACCGTTTTCCATTTCCTAAGCTTTTAATTATGGTTTGGCCCAAGGAAACAGTCGGATCATCCGGAGCAATCGTTGTTAGCGGAATCAGTCCCGGCGCGGCCCTTAGAGCTGGCCTTTGAGTTTGATATAGTCGTTTTTTAGTTTTTCGACTTTTCCCATATCATATCGACTTCAACCGACGGTCACACTTCCAGCGAGGTTTAACATGAAAAGATGATGTACTATCGTGTATGTTCGAGGTTGTGACTTCCTCTACCTTGCACTACACCCAAGAGAATTTTTCAAGGTGTGCTATGCACGGTCCACTTGGTCGTGACTCACGGTCTTGACTTATGGGCTTGACTCATGAGCTTGACATGGTATATCTATAGCACACATATACAGTCCATAGAATAATCAATCGATTGCTCAAGAACAAGAAATACTGCTCGCAACCCACTCACGATGGCAGGAGTAGGTGAAGAATGCTTTACATTGCCAGCAGTGACAACATCCATTTACACACTCAAGGGTAAATTGAAAATTTCGCCGGCTTAAAGACATATGTCATCTCCTCTACCTCACCAACTCGTGGTCTAGTCGCCGCATGCGATGTCTTCGGCTTCCATCCATCAATTAGCAAAGGCGCCGAGCTGCTGGCCGATGCTGTCGTCTCAATGCCGGATTTCCTTCAGGGCGGACTCCCTCTTGACGCCCACCCAGCAAATACAGAGGAAAAGAGAAGCATTCTGATGCACTTCATAAAAGCAGGGCAGACCCGCCACGGCACACAGCGAAGCTTCTTGATATCCAAAGGAAGCAGAAGAGAAATGGCCTAGCATCAAAGGCTGGGGTGCCTACGGCTTTTGTTGGGGAGGAAAAGCTCACTGCACTTGCTTCTGGTCCTGGCACACCGTTCGAAGCTGCGGGAAGTACTTCATAGCCAAGGAGGACGCTGAGAAGTTGACGATCTCTTACATTTGCTTGTTCTCGAGTCAGGATGTGTCACCGGTGCCGATGGCGGAGTATGGGAAGGCATTGAGGACAGGAAAGGGGAATGAGGTTGAGAACTATGCTCCTGTGCAGCATGGCTGGATGGTAGCAAGAGCGGACCTTAAGAAACAAGATGGGTTGAAGGAGTTTGCGAGGGGGTACTCGTAAGCAGGTGGCGAACTTTTTTGCGAAGCATCTCTAACACTTTCTCGGACCCGAGAGATCAAATTAGATCACAAATACTAAGTTTCGTCATCAGTCTTTGGCACTGCGTGACTGAAGTGCGCGATTGGTTGTAAGATCACACGAATGGAGGATGTCGAGGTCTGGAACAGAGGTCTGTCTCAGGATCCGGGTCCAAGCCATCCCAGCAGCCTTCTCTTGGTAGTCAACCGCCTTCGTGAAAGATTGGGGGGGTGGAAACGTGCGGGTCGGATTGAAACGGTACCAAACGGTACTAGCGTAGCACAGACATGTGTCTTTCTTTAACACACTCCGTGGTTTCACACTCAACAGCTTACAACCCGGGCGCAGCTTCAACTGCAGGCAACATCATCATCACCATCCTCATCATCAACAGGAAATAATATCATTCCTACTTTGCTTTCCATCTCTCCTCTCATTTGCATCGACTACTAAGATCATCCGACCATATCCAGACATGGCGGCCAATACAAGCAAAGACCAGCCGCCTGCATACACAAACAAACCAGGACGATCACGGATTGCCGACCGGTGACATCGCAGGACCTTCCACAACCCTAGCTCGCAAAACTTATCACTCGACCCGCGCCTCAATGCTCTCGCATGCCGTCTCTCGAGGCAAATGTAAGACACTCGAATACCTTGAACTCACATTCTCGGTCATGCTTCTCTACTAGGGTAGACTCGAGCCTGTTGTCCTTGCAATCGACGAGGATTATGACACGTTACTCCAGGACTTCCACCACATATTCGTCAATCCAAAGATAAAGGAGAGGATGAAGAGAGAAAACAGAAGGATGGGATTGATGGGGATTGTCTGGTAGAAGAAGTGGGGCGGAGGCGCGCTGCCGCCGTATGACTCTCTGGTGACGAGTGGCAACACTATTGCTATGTTACGGCATCTGAAGTCCAAGAATGGCATGGACTACATTTCTATCCACTGAGGACGTGTTGTCCCGGTCCCGGTTCGTCACGCTGCTCTTCCTTTCTTTGTTTTCTGGGTTATCCGTGCTTGCTATTTGGTCAACATTGTTCGAATCCATCTCACACCGACTATCACAACACTCTGCGATCATGCAGGTTGGACAAGGAAGAGGTTTTTCCTATCTGGGTTAGCAAGCAATTCTGTGACTAGAGGCGTCCATTTCTCACCTACGCACCACTCGAAGCACAACAACCCATCAGGAACTCCATATCAAGGGCGAAAGGCCGGTCATAGCGTATGTCACTGTACATACAGACCATGAAAGAAAGCTTCATCCCTGGTCATGTGCCATAACATTGTGCAAGCCGTTTCTCAATTGAGCGCTGAAACAGCCTACGTAGAGGCTGACGGACCTTCGAAAGGGTATCTAAAACTTGAGTCCTTTTTGGAAAAACCTTGCAGAGGGGTAGCTGTAGTCGTAAAAGTGCTATCGCAACGAGTCTTCGCCCAAGCCACCACTGCTGAGATAGCATCTACGGACTGCCAAAGGCAGAAGTCCATCCAAAGCGTGACGAATAGCGAAGGGAAGGCAGGCAAGCTGCCAGAACAGGTGGCCATCGTTGATGTTGACTTTAACCACATTTCAGGACATCTGAGGCATCAGAGCGACGCTTTTAACAACGGGCGGATAGAAGCAGTTCGAACGGAGCACATTTTAGACGACAACATTATATATTCGCATTCATCTTTTCCTTAGCAGCGCACCAGAGTGCCTCAAAGCTTGGCGTCTTGGCACCCTGCCCCAAGCGGCGAGGCGACGACACTGTTCCGCCGCACTGGCGGCACACCTCACATCAGATAGCCAGCGCAGCATCCTCGAGCCCATCTCACGATCTTTACCATCGATAACCTCGGCCCCAGCCAACTGACCGCAACCCCATCCCCGTTGGCGCTCGCCATCCCCTTATCTACCACCTCGCCCATCATCATCATCGATTCGTCACCATGAAGCCCGTCGTTTCCGCCCTCAACGCGTGGAGCTGGTGAGCCTGATCTACTTCCAGCTATTGAGACCAGGATGGGACTGATCGTGGATCGCGACACAGCGTTGTCGTCTCCGTTTTCGCAATCGTGATCCTTTCTATCATCGGCGGTTTATTCAGCGTATGTCGCCGGCTTCCCCAGCTCTGTTGCAGACACGTGCCAGTGCCCCGAGATGGATACAGATGCTGATAATGGTGTTTTTTCTAGGTGGGCCACCATAGCATGATGGGCAGCACGAAGGACCCAGCGGACGGAAAAGCGGTGGCTGGCTCGGTTTTTGCGGCCGTCGTTGTCTACGCGGTATGCTACACTCCGTCGGAGCTTTCGAATGGGGCTTCGGTTCTGGAACATGATCTGCTCCAGTGGATAAGAAGTAAGCTGATAGGTCGGGTCTAACATAGGTCTTCCTCGTTTTCTGCGGATTCCAGGCATATTTACATGTACGGCAAAGCAAGAGGGGTGCTATAACACTGAATTAGAGGCGTGGGGGGAGTACATGAGTGTGCGATTTTGAGGTGTAGGAGTCGGCGTTCTCAAGGCTATGTGGTTTCTAGAATGACCCTCTATCGACGTAGCCCGCTGGACGAAAGTCTGTGGGATTGGCTCAGAGAACTGGACATATGGAACAAAGATGCTTAGACTGTTCGTCTATGCTCCAGGTTCTGCGTGCTTGTGCACATTTCTATGCTCCATTCGCCTCGCTATGCCAGATTCCGATTCCAGGAATGCCCTGATAACTGAACTCCAGCGACGCACTAACTCCAGCCGAAGCTCATGATGGTCATTCGTCTTCGCAGTTATAATACTTTCAACGGTCATACCAGTCGTCGATTTCGTCACTGTCGTCTGTGCTCTTCTTTTTCTCTAGCATCTTTGACGCATAGGGACCGTCGAGGGTACATTGGGTTGTAGGCTTTTCATCGTCAAGACGCAATCTCAATCATTGTCATCATTGCTGTCGTCCTCTTGCATCCCGCCTCCAAGGATCTTACTCATATATGGCTGTCCTCAATCAGTGATTACTTCATTCACGTTTAAAAAAAGGACTTACTCCATCAAGGGTATATCCGAGCTTCCCGTAGTAAGATCGTACACCAACGCCAGAAATTACACTGATCTTTTGACTCCCGTGCTCGTCTCTCGCAATCCTTTCTGCCTCCTCCATCAGTAAAGTTCCGTATCCTTGATGCTGGAACTTCCTAGGATCTCTCGAATGCACTGGCACCGCCAAGCCGTACACATGCAGCTCCCTTACCAGACTGGTAGGTTGAGATTTCAGTTCCCGTCGGAACGTATGCGTGCTACTGCACTTTCGCAGTCGTAGCAGTGCAATCAAAATATCTTGCTTCGGATCCTCATAAGCTAGGAATGTCTCCCAACCTCCGTTGGCAGCGTAGTCTCTTCGTACTAGCTCGACCTGAGAAGGGCGAATCTTGTTCTTGACCTCGTTGATGCCTACCTCGCGTGTTCGGACGTCTCGGCAGGTAGTGCCAAAGTCCTTCATGCGACTCAATGCGAGTTCTCGAAGATTCCCATTCTCGACACCAGACGTTACCAAGGGCATTGGAATGTCTCGCTGGACTCGGTATATTCGGGTCCATGGGGGTACGAGGGCTAGAATCCTAGCTACCAGGTCTATTAGTGCGTTAGGGGTGTAGTTCTTGTATCTTCCTGTCCGCCATAGCTCGTACAGTCCGGTGCCCCGAATTACCAAGGTCGGGTATATCTTGAGACCGTCGGTACGGAAGTCTGGGTTCTCGAAGTATTCTCGGAATTGATCAAGGTCCCGCTCCATACCCACATTTGGCAAATCAGGCATCATATGGCTGACGATTTTGAAACCTGCATCCTTTGCCAACTTGAATGTCTCTGCTACCGATGCAACAGTGTGGCCTCTGTTGGTATCTCTCGCAACGTCCTCATAGAGTGATTGAACACCAATCTCCAGCCGTGTGCACCCGTACCGAAGCATACTGCTCAGATGCGGGTCCAAACAGTAATCAGGCCTGGTCTCAATCGTAATTCCAACACACTTGATGTTGCTCATTTCTCCAGCTTCCACGGCTTCATCCACATTACTCCCTTGATACCCACTCAGTGCATTGTGCAATTGTGATATGAATTCGTCTCGGTAATCCTCCGGTAATGACATGAAAGTACCTCCCATTATTATGTACTCGACCTTGTCCACACTGTGCCCTAGTGACTTGATCTGATCCACTCGGCCACGAGCCTGCTCAAATGGATCATAGCGAGCTCGTATTGCCCGCATTGACGTTGGCTCGTAGCCAGTATATGACTGTGTGGAGTACTCAAAATCGGAATCAGGACCACCAGGACAGTAGACGCAGATATTGCCAGTATAAGCAATGTGTGGACAACGATGGGGCTTGCACATGACTGCCACAACTGCAATACCAGACGACGTCCGTATTGGCTTCGCGATCAGCTTTGGAAGAATGTATTTCTTGTAATGTTCGGGCACAGCTGCAATTATAGCTGTTAATGGAGGCTGGTTGCTTAACCTATGTTTCTTTGCCATTTGACCTCTCAGACTGTTTAAATTGAGGTCTTTCTTTGGAGCCGTGTCATCTTGCTGGGCTTCATGATCTTGTATCAAAGCACTAGCAATGTCGGAGCACGCCCGCATGTACCGCTCGTTTTCTGGCGGTAGCTTCTCATTTTTGGATAGCTTGACCTTGGTTACCGCCGGAGCGGTCATAGTCTCTGTGGGCATGATGTCTTGTGGGGCTCGAGGCCGTGAAGTTGAGAATAAGTCGTGGTGACTTGATTTTCGCATGGTTTTATGCAGGGTTCAGATTGCGAGGGACCGCTAGCGCGCCGTTGGACCTTCACTGCGAGGGACCCCATCTTTCCTCACCTGATACACCTATTATCCTAGGTACCTGTTGGTCTTGCTATTCGCCATCTCGTAGCGATGCAGGTATTCAGCCGCCGTACGGCTGGCGCCTTGCAAGCTGCTGCCAGGAGGCAGAGTTACTCAACTGCAACTTCAGGATATGCCTCAACAGCAGAGAACCTTCGCATAAACAAAGATACCAAAGTCATCTTCCAAGGCTTCACTGGCAAGCAAGGAAGGTGTGTCATCGGGAATGTCAAATTGGCTCTAGTGTCTGCTAACAGTCGCACAGCTTCCACGCCCAGCAGGCGATCGATTACGGTATTGACTACATTTAAATATGGGACAGCACATGGGATTGACGGGGGGACAGGAACAAATGTCGTCGGTGGTACAAATCCAAAGAAAGCCGGAGAGACACATCTGGGAAAACCGGTGTTTGCCAAAGTCAGCGATGCTATCAAAGAGACAGGAGCAACTGCATCCGCGATCTTCGTCCCGTGAGGAACCTTTTTGGATTCTATCTATACTCTATGCAGCGATCATAAGACTGTGATAGTCACTGACAACACATCAGGCCGCCGTTGGCCGCCGCAGGTATCGAAGAAGCTATCGAAGCAGAGATGCCCCTTATTGTCTGCATTACTGAAGGAATTCCCCAACATGATATGGTCCGCATCACCGACATCCTGAAAACCCAAGGCAAAACCAGATTGGTAGGACCCAATTGTCCCGGTATAATAGCTCCGGGCCAATGCAAGATTGGGATCATGCCAGGCTTCATCCACAAACGAGGACGAATAGGTATTGTCTCACGGTCTGGTACTCTCACATATGAGGCCGTCAATCAGACAACACAGGCTGGCCTTGGTCAATCGCTTGTCGTTGGTATTGGAGGAGATCCTTTTTCAGGCACAAACTTCATCGACTGCCTCAAAGTGTTCTTGGAGGATGAGGAGACAGAGGGTATAATCATGATTGGCGAGATTGGCGGGTCTGCCGAGGAAGATGCTGCAGACTTCTTGAAAGCAAATAACACATCAAACAAGCCTGCTGTAAGTTTCATTGCAGGTATATCCGCACCACCGGGGAGGAGAATGGGTCACGCAGGTAAGTTGATTCTCTATCTCTAACCCTCATAATCCATACTTACCCTACTATCAGGTGCTATCGTGAGCGGAGGTAAAGGAGGCGCAGATTCGAAGATATCTGCATTGGAGGCTGCTGGGGTCATCGTTGAGCGCAGTCCAGCCGCTCTCGGCAAAACATTGCATGCTGAGTTTGTAAAGCGAGATCTAATTTGATTTTGGTGAGAAGAGCTTCCCCATTATTCCCTCCATTCGTCTCTCCTCGGCGTCCCTATCTATGTATCTAGCTAGCTGTTACGTCTTTCTCAAGCCTCCCATCCAGACACTGTACCGTCACGCCTTGCTCGGTATACTGCGTAGACCCCGTTTCAACCATTTTGTTAGGAAGATCGGTAAATTTAGATCAAGAGCAGTAAATGTCACGGAAGCAACATGCAGTTATGGATTCGCATCTCATTGCTGAGCACAAATGCAAAGTGCGGGCCTAGTGCAAGAACGTTTATCAAGGTTGGACCTGCATGAGCCTCCATCCACACCATCAATTAAGATGTTATCCGGGATCCTCATCTTCAACCAGAAAGGCGAGAATCTCATCTTCCGCGCCTTTCGAAATGATTGCCGTCCACGGCTCGCCGACGTCTTTCGCATCCAGGTTATCTCCAATGCACAAGTTCGCTCTCCGATCCTCACCCTCGGATCGACGACCTTCAGCCACGTCAAGCATGAGAACATATATCTGGTGGCGATAACCAAGAGCAATGCCAATGCGGCGCTGGTGTTCGAGTTCTTGTATCGACTGGTGGGGCTGGGGAGGGGCTACTTTGGGAAGTTCGATGAGGAAGCTGTGAAGAACAACTTCGTGCTGGTCTACGAGCTCTTGGATGGTGGGTGACTTCCACTGGAAGAAATAGTCTACAGAAGTAGGTGACTGATGTAGATTGCAGAGATCTTGGACTTCGGATATCCTCAAAATACGGAGACGGACACATTGAAGATGTATATAACTACGGAAGGTGTCAAGTCGGAACGAACGATGGAGGACTCGTCCAGAATCACAATGCAGGCTACGGGCGCCTTATCGTGGCGGCGATCAGATATAAGGTATCGAAAGAACGAAGCTTTCGTGGACGTCATAGAAGACGTGAATCTCTTGATGTCAGCTACAGGAACAGTCCTACGAGCGGATGTCAATGGCCAAATTGTCATGCGTGCCTATCTCTCGGGAACCCCCGAATGCAAGTTTGGGCTCAACGATCGGCTGCTGCTAGACGGCGACAGCCTCTCTGCGCCCTCAGGAAATACAGCAGGTACTAAAGCTACGAAAGCAGCCGCAGGCAGTGTGACGCTTGAAGACTGTCAATTCCATCAATGCGTCAAGCTGGGCAAATTCGATGCAGACCGTATCATCTCTTTCGTACCGCCAGACGGCGAGTTCGAGCTCATGCGGTATCGAGCTACAGAGAACGTCAACCTGCCCTTCAAGGTCCACGCCATCGTCAATGAGGTCGGCAAGTCGAAGGTCGAGTATAGCATTGCCATCAAAGCCAACTACGGTAGCAAGCTCTTCGCTACTAATGTTGTAGTCCGGGTACCGACACCGCTGAATGCTGCAAGGATTACGGAAAGGGTGTCCCAGGGCAAAGCTAAATATGAGCCAGAGCAAAACAACATTGTTTGGAAGATTCCAAGATTTTCAGGACAGAGCGAATACGTCCTTTCTGCAGAAGCGTCTTTGACTTCGATGACAAATCAGAAGACTTGGAGCAGGCCACCGTTGAGTTTGAGCTTTTCGCTTTTGATGTTCACGAGTTCGGGTTTATTGGTGCGGTATTTGAAGGTGTTTGAGAAGAGTAATTATGGGAGCGTGAAGTGGGTGCGGTATATGACAAGGGCTGGCAGCTACGAGATTAGGTACGTGCTAAGCTTGGACGCTGGCTATCATCTATGGGTATTTGAGCTAACATTTCTAAAGGTTCTAAGAGGCCACCAAGAGTATCAGCATTGGGAAATGTTGAGGCGTTGCATAGCGCGGTGTTGGTGGCCTAGTAATTGCGAGGCTGGGCCGTATGTGTACAGTCAGTCGCACAACAATACACGTAGCATAGACCTCGGGTCTGGGAGCGTGCAAAGGCACAAGTATCACCGAAAAGAAACTACGTGTATTTCTTCTTTTCACCTTGAAGAAAAGGATAAAAATGGAGGGACAAGGCGTCTCAGATAAAAAGCTCTTCAATTATCATTCGCTTCCTAACGCGATCGCTATGCTGCAGAGGACCATTTCTTCCTGATGATGCCTCACGATCGTCCGCAACATGTTTAATGCAAGAACACCCATGATCTGCTCGACTATGGCTTGACACGCTCCGGTCCTTTCCTCCACTTCGCCCTTTGGATACCCCGATCTCCTTCCATTGACGTTGCCTCCGAACAAATCCGTTCGTTCGGTGTAAGTGGATGAGATCGCTCGAGGTGTGTGTGGTCATGCCGGCGAGATGTTTAGGAGAGTCGTAGAGCGTAGATCGAGTAGGTGGTGTGTTTACTTGCTGTAGGGGAGACAGATGTTAGCACGTGCATCATCAATTGAAGCTGCAGTTGCAGCCACAAAGACAGCTAGAGGGGAGGGAGACCATACCTGCGAGCTCTCGTCTTTCTTCTCTTACGCTTGAGGCGTCGGACACGCTTCTTCCTCCACTTCGCTCTCATGGTCAACAACTAGGTGATCTGGCAAAAATCGTGACCGTTAGCAAGTGATCCAAGATGAACAACGACGGTGTCTGACTAAAGAATACCCATCGACGAAGCCAAAGGGTTAACCAAGCTTGGAAAGGACACTTACTCGTTGTTGAGATGAGGATTGATGGTGATGAAAGAAGAGGTTCGAGTGAAACTGGCATAATATGTGCGGGGACTTTGACGCTAACGGCTCGCGAAAATTCTTGGCGCCAAGCCCAGAGACAGTCCGAGGGTCAATGTTATAGCTTCGATTGCCTTGCTTGGACCTCAACATCGACGCGTCCTTGCTCTTCCCCATCGCCTTCTTTGTACACCGTTTTAAACCCATTTGCATGCTCACTGTACCCGCTTGCCCGCTTGCGGCTGGAGCTTGGAACCATGCCCTCGTTGGGGGCACCTGCTCTATTTGGGTACCTCGAGGAAGATGGGTGTGATGGCCTCGGTACGCGGACTGCTCATCAGAGCACGTCTCGTACTGACCTTAGTTTTGGATAGCCAGTGCAAGACATCAGATACTCGACGGGCAAGAGCTCTTGATAGGGAGGGACCACAAGAGCTGGTGAGATCAACCGATCCACCAAGCCATCGACTCCGCTAATTTCTTTAGCAATGTCATTCTGACGGATCCCACTGTCTCGAATCAGCATCTACAGATATATACCATCGCTTACAGCGAGGATAATCATCAACGCATCTTCGTCTACGCCAAAGATCTCTCCACCAATGGCACCTACTGGTGCTATGAGCATGGCAATCACTGGAAGGAATCTTTGATTGGGAGAGGCAGTGCAGTCTTACTGAGCAACGGGGACAAAGTCCGCCTGTGTAATGGTTCTTCCTTTGCCTTTCGATCTGTATGTCGAAATCCAGAGTGTTCGCAAGACGCCAGCACTGTCCAAGGGGAAGACGCAAAGGCAGGCCCTAAACTCTGCTGATGAGACTCGGGCTGATATGTAGCAGCTGTTTACGAATTTGTTCAGGATCACAGGTCAAAAAATGGGATCTGGAGCTTACGGAGAGGTCTGGATGGCTGTCGACATTGCGCGCAATCGTCAAATGGCTTGTAAGGTAATTAAGCTGCACAAATCACCTCATCAGTGGCCAGGAAGGGTCAGCTTTTCCGAATCCTGCTGGCGAGAAGTGGAGTTGCTCAAAGACATAAGCCATGTGAGGAAGGAAGTCCCATTGTTGACTCTCGCTCATGAGATGTTCAGCCAAACATCATACACGTCGAGCGTGTCTTCTTCACTAAGACAAATCTGTATGACAATGTCTTCAATATCAGTGTCCGAGCTGACATGTCTCCAGCTTTATCATTTCAGACCTTATCACTGGAGGAGACCTTATGTCTTACATTGAAAGGCCTCAGACCAACATGAACGATGCAGAGGCTTGTATGTATACTTTCTGAGCGAGTTCTTCTCCATTCCAGACCTCGTCTTGAGTTGCAAAACATGTTTTGGGAGCAAAGGGCTTTTGATGCCCCTTTCAGCTGTCTCATTGCTCGGGGACTTATCTTGCTTGGCGAAGCCATACTGACCCCGAAATCTTCACAGGTATCATTACTTATCAGATGCTAAAGGCTCTTGAATACCTCCATCGACAAGGGATCTGTCACAGAGATCTTAAGCCTGAAAACATTTTGATGAGCAAGCCGGCGCGGGGGGCTAGGGTGATTCTAGCAGACTTCGGGCATTCAACCAAGTTGAGCGGCAGCAAGCAAGTTCGCAGAAGAAGAATGAAAACCGCCTCCGTGGGTACAGACTATTATGTGGCTCCGTGCGTGTCTCTGACAAATCAGCAAATTGTATGCTGACTAGCTCATAGCGAGGTTCGTGGAAAGAACAAGAACACTGAAGGGTACACAATGGCTACAGACATGTGGTCCGTAGGCATCATAACTACACTACTACTCACTGGGGAGTCCGTCTTCGAAAATTCCAAGAGTGACGCCTCATCGGCGGCCGTTCTGGACGCTGCAGCAGAATGCGATCTAGCGAAAATGGACTACAACTCACTTTGGCAGACTGTCAACGATCTAGGGAAAGGTTTTGTCAAGAGTCTCCTAATCTTGGATGAAAAAGCGCGACTCGAAGTAGAACAAGCCTTGAAGCATGGGTGGTTCACGAACGTAAAGCGTCAGAGAACCATACAGCAAGAGTATAAAGACGCGATCCGAGGATGGATGCCGAGTAGACCCTTGCTGGACTATAAAGAAGACCTGGCTTTGTTCAGAGAAGCTAGCCAACCTAAACTAGATGTGCGTTCTCCCACTGCATGATCTCCTCAGTACTGACAATCTGCCAGTCGATCTTAATGCCTCCGCCGGCCAAGCCAAATTCGAATAGAAATCTACAACGATCGTTGCATCAATCGGAAGATGGGCATCAGTCGAGTCCGTTTTTCTCGCGAGCAATTCAGGATGGTGCTATGAAAATCGTGGCTCAGGCTGGCAAGAAACGAGAAATAGAGTCCGAGGACGAGACAAGTACGCCTTCAATCTTTCCAAAGCCAGCCGTTCCAGCAAACAAGCGACCAAACAAGAACGGTAGAGAAAAGTATAACGTCCGATCCGAGACTAAGAAGCCAGCGAAGAGCTCTGCAAAGCAAGCTGTTGGAGGGGAACACGAGACCTTGTTTCAATTCGAATCCAGTCAGAGAATACAACGACCGAGCTTAGATCTAGACTACGAAGAGTATAGATTGCATGACAAGGTAAGCCGTGAGGAGGCAAGCATCTTTAGATCTGCCAAAAGTTACGGGCAATCCGTTGAGAAGAGGAGGAGACTTGGGAACTGACGCCCGCCTCGGCATGGGTCCGAGCATTTCCTCTTAGCTTGCCTAGGGGCTCCTTGAGCGCCTACCTCAGGCACCTTTCATTTTGATTTCTTTGCCGCCCAAATCATGTCTTATCCTCGACATGGCTTTTCACATTTTCTACCTTGAATTCATCACCTGACATTCTACCTGCCCCATATCAATTGGCATTGACAGGACCTAGACTCTCTTCTTCCAGCTGGCTTTGTCGCATTGGCCGTCTTGGCAAATGCGATCTACCACCTCCAAGCCACACCCGTGCGTTCTCGGTCTTCTCAAAAAGGCCATTGTACATAGACCACAGTGGCTTATTGTGACAGTACCCTTTCATTTGGTGTACGACCACTGTACCTGACTAAATTCTAGGGAGAAGGTAAACGAAATATGGGCGCTTAGCGGCATGAAAAAGATCCATACGGGTACTTTACAGCCAAAATAGGCGCCAGAATACCTGCCTTCATCAAATCTAGACCAATGATTTCTTTCCTCCATGATTCAGGACCTCCATCTGGATTGGAACCCTCGGTGACTCTGCATGATCAAATCAAAGCCAAGTCAATCTTCTGCATGTGAAACGAAAATGTGTCACGCTTCTGTATTTCGCTTAAAGCATGTCTTTGTCCTGTCTTCTCTTGATATGAGCCACTTCTCTCACTGACCGTTTCTCTTCTCTGTTGCTCTGTACAATCGTTTGCCTTCTCATCTCGAGTAGATCTCGAATCGTCTCGCTTTTTGCGAAGACTTACATTCATTACCATTTGTCTGCTGTCCCTCTTTCCAGCAATCAAGATCCAACACATTCATTTCGAAACTCGGTATTCATTCTTTTCCAAACCCCCAATCAACCATGTTTGTCAACAAGTCGTCACTTCTTTTGCTATCCCTTGGTTCCTGGACTGGCCTCTCGCATGCGTTTTGGCGCATGAGCTGCTCAATAATCCAGACCGGTCGTATTGATCCAATTATCAGCCCTGGCACGGTCTCTAGCCATGTTCACAAGATTTCTGGCGCCTCAAGTAAGTGCCCCCCCCACTGTGGAAGTGGCCATTCTCCGAACCAGCTGACACGATAATAGACATCGGACCGAGTTCCACCTATGACTCTCTGCAGTCATCCGGCTGCACATCCTGTGAGATCAAGAAGGACTTGTCCGCCTATTGGACTCCACTCCTGTACTACGAGCACGCCAATGGCTCTTTCGAAGAAGTCCCCAACGGAGGAATGGCTGTTTACTACCTTGGCCGTGGCGACAACAAGACCAATATCCAACCCTTCCCTCCAGGCTTCCGAATGCTTTCTGGCGACGCTGCCGCTCGTTCCTTCAACGATACGCCGGTCAGCTCGGTTGAAGGTGCCGAACCATACGGTAACCGCGTCAGCTTCAATTGCTTGACAGACTCACCAAATCCCCAATCGCCACAAATGAACATGACTGACTGCGACAATGGTCTCCGTGCTCAAATACAGTTCCAGTCTTGCTGGGACGGCGTCAATAAGTACTTGCCAGACAGCAGCCACGTAGCCTACATGTCTACCATCGACAATGGCGCCTGCCCTCCAGGGTATCCAGTTCAGCTTATGCATCTGTTCTATGAGGTCCTGTACAGCGTTAGCGAGATCGCACTTGATGGTGGGAAGTTCGTCTTTGCACAGGGTGACCCTACTGGTATGCTCCTCTTCCCCTGGCTCCCATGACCAATCACTGACATTAGTCCAGGCTACGGATTTCACGGCGACTTCCTGAATGGCTGGGATGTTGATACTCTTCAAGCCGGTATCGAGCAGTGCGCAGTCGCCAACGAGGCCGGTGTCGTCCATGAATGCCCAGTCTTCGCTGCCATTGATGACCAAAACTTCTCCACCGACTGCCCCGCCCGTCTACCTGAAATTGACGAGCCCGTTCACGGCGTGATCGACAAGCTACCCGGCTGCATCACCATAACGCCTGGCCCAGAGGAGGCTACGTTGGCTGACTTTGTCTGCCCAGCTAACGTTCCAGAACCAACACTCTTGAACGTAAGTTCTGGATCTGGCCCAGCTGTTGGATCGACTGTCGACGGGTGGACATACATGGGCTGCGCAAATGAGCCTACTGGGGTGCGCGCTCTAGGTGACGCGACGTACACGAGCAACACCATGACCAACGAAGCCTGCCAGAGCTTCTGCGCCGGCAAGGGTTCTCCGATGGCCGGGACAGAGTATGGAACGCAGTGTTACTGCGGTTCTGCTCTCGCTCCGGGGTCCAGTCTCAATCAGACTTGCAGCAACATGCCCTGCGGCGGTAGCGATATGGAGTACTGCGGAGGACCTGACCGTCTCTCTGTATATCATAAGGCCTAGCGGAAGAAAGGCTGATTCTCGGGGATAGGCTTGGTGGTACCCACTAGATGGATGATGGACGGACTTACTCTCGACTTATGATGCCAGTGGCAGTCGTTACTTTCTCATGCACGATGTAGATGGATAGAATTACGTTGAAACATGAATCAATTACTACGTTGCAAACTGGTCGCCTGGAACATTGGTTGAAGTGAAATGTTGGAGAGTCGATGCGTGCTAAGGACTAGGAATGAATAGGTCCATGGAAGAAGAAGGGTGAAGACGTTGACAGCTGATGTAAGGTATGGCCACTATGGCGTCAAGTAGTGGGTTCTAATACTGAGGCAAACGCGAAATTTTGGATCTAGGTAGGTATCTCAGGACTCAAGATGGAGAAGAGCAGAGACTTCATCGAAAGCACGCGGATTACCGTTTGGGCCTAGGGCCACCAATTTAGGTAGGTACCTTACTTTGACAGGTAACGCCATGCTTAGCGCTTGTGCACGGTGCCGTCCCCTTGCATCTGCATCTATATCTGCACATTCATCTTATTCCTCCTATCTCGAGCCAATAGAGACGACATCTCATCCACCGATTTCTTCTGAAAAAGAACATCTGGCCCACAAAGACCCCCAATCATAGCCCTTCTTTCCGTCCAAAAGTAGCTTCTGCCGAAATTGCATCGTATTTCAGACCCCAAATTCCCAGCGGTAAGTAGGCACATACTGATTACTGAACCGAGCTTCTCCTATCAACGCCCGCTGCAACCGAGGGTGCATACAGCTACCTGCCCGTGCCTTCCACGCACAGAAAGGCTGCCCATATGGAGAGTGTGTATGTTTGTCGTTGTAGCCTTTCGCTGTAACCAAAATATCCCGTCCTTGCTTACTTGTGAATCGTGATCTTCTTCAAAAATGCATTCAAGAGACGGCCTCTGCCGGCTCGAGATCATGCGTGTAATTAACATTATTCCTTACTTTCTTCAATCAAAATGTTGCCTCCTTCCACGCCTATTGATTACTTCCTTTACATCTCCCTCCTCATCTCTACCACATTTGCCCAGGGCCGAATCGCTCAATTTCTCGTCTTGGACTGCACCGAAAAGAGCGCTGTAAATCCTACTGTCTCGCTTCCACTCGATACCTGCCTCGTCACTACCGGTGCTTTCGGAGTCGTCGTCGAGCGCCTTCCCGCATGCCCTCCCGGCAGTGCCAATGCCACACTACAGCTGTACCAAGACCAGTCATGCGCCATACCTGAGACATCGAGTGACTTCGACACCAACGGTTGCTTCGATTACGGGCTTGTGGGTATCCCTGCTGTCATGTTCATATGCGGCAGTGTCGCAGATGGGGATTCGGATGCTACATCTACGACTACGTGAGTCGCGAGACAATGTTGGAGTAACAATGCTATCCAAATTACCACCCTTTCTACTCCCCAAACATGTCTTGTTACTCAAATATCTGTCAATGGGTGGGAATGCTGACTCCGAAAGGTGCTAGTGTACGTACATTTCGAACTTATTCTTCCCAATGTTGAACCAAAACCTGAGTCGCAAGACATTGCTCGGGACCCAAACCCTTCTTCTATCCTGGATACCTGTGTCGTAAATCAGGAATCTTGCCTCGAGGGAGCAATGCTGACTCCGAAACGTGCGTAGGTGACCGCTGGCTCTGCGCTCGTGCCTGTCGCTGGGGCGACTGGGGCGACTGGGGCGACTACAACTTCGACTCCGGGTGGCCTCTCTTCGCAGTCTACGACTGATTCGAATGCGCTTCTTACCTCTGCTACGTCGGCGTCTTCGGCATCGAGTCCCTCACAGACTAACGCAAGTGGCACCGGCGGAAACTCGAGCTCGGGACTCTCCCAGCATGACCAGATTATACTCGGTATCGCCCTCCCTGTTGGTTCGATCATAGTTGCGCTGCTGGCGTGGCAATGCCCGAAGCCGTGGAGTAGGGGATCGGGTTAGGGACAGCAGAATAGTTACCGGATGCGTCACTACCCTGTGGTGCATCCTTTGCCATATTGGCATCGAGCATGCTACGTCTGGTTTTTGCTGTGACCAATAGTCGCCCAGTGAAGTTGTTTATTCAGGGTATCAGGCCCAAGGAAGTCACCAATCTTGACCTGAGTTTGGTACGAGGAACGAGAATGCCTTGGACGGGAGTTGTTTCGCTCTGACGATGTTACATGTACTTGCAAGCGAATGGGTGGGTTCCATGTCTCGATAATATTAATGGTTTCGAGTCAATTTTTCAAATGTATTACCATAAGGCCTTGTGTTCTCCTCCAGCCACAACATCTTTTTATTTAGCTTACAGGTTCTCCAAACTATCCAGTTCTGCTCAATTTCCCCAGCATTGCTTCTCATTCGCAATGAACAAGGATTCGGAGTCTCAGCCTACCCTGTAAATTTCTATCACCCTAAAGGGTGAACAAAGGCCCTTGTTGCCCACCATCTCCAAACCCAAATCAGCCGATGATCGAAAAGGCCTCGAACAAAGACATTTCATCACATGGTGCAGTAGGACAATACCACTCTCCCTCCCAACCCTTCCCCAAGCCTGCCATTCCCGTTCATCCTAATTCACAACAACATCTAAAGTCCCTTCCTTCCTTCCCCCCTCTTCTCGCAATATGTCACATCGAATCCCACCCCACCCCACCCCGCAACCCGCACCCGTCTCCGACGCACCCGCCCGCATCATCGACGCCTGCCCCGCCGCCATTCCATCCTCCAACCTCGACTCCTGCTGCCGCACCGCCCTTCGCCAATCCGAGACCGTCGTCAAAAACAACCCTTACCGCCGGCGAAGAGCCGTATTGGCGTCGCGGCGGGGGCGCTGATGCATCGAGCGGTGGGGGTGCGGTGTGAGCGGTTGGGAACTAGGATCAGAGAGGAGGGGTTGGGGTTGGGGTGGCGGGGGTTGGAGCTGGTGCAGGCGTTGGATGCGCTGAGGATGAGGAGTGTAGGAGTTTGTGTGGGGTTTGAGATGGAGATGAGTAGGCGCGGGGGCGCTTGGGGGTTGGTGGCATTGTTCGAGCTTTGTTGGGTATTTTTACGCTCAAGACGTGTCACGTATGACCTGTTCATTCTTCTATGTCTTTTTCGAGTTCGTGGCCGGCTCTTTTGTTATCGCCGGGCTACTGTGGAGATTCTGCGACATGAAGAAAGGGAGAGAGTTTTGAAAACGCTAAATTCGCAGTCATCTACAGGCGAATCGCCTGGAAAGGTTGCACCTGGGACATCGATATTCTGGCTGTTATGTCGAATCCTTTGGCCATGACACGTCTGATATGCTGGCTGCCTGTGGGCATAGCCTCTCGAGCATATAACCTACGGTTCTTTGCAGACCACAATTTTACATTGTTATAAATGCTTCATACTCGAGATGTCATGAAAGGGACGTCCGGCTTCATATCGGCTGACTTCAGAATCAATAAGCCAGCTGCAAGTACCGAATCGAAGGAACCGGAAGGAGCGCAACAACACGTGGGTCTGACGAGATAAAGATCAGGTAATGAAGATTATCTTTAATACACATAGTTGTAGATCCTTGCTCGATTGATCTAGCTGCATTGCATGTACCGCCGATTTGATCGGGTGCTGATAAGTATTTCGAGATATTCCTGTTTCTGTTCCTGTTCATCAGCTTTCAAGGCTTCATGGAGCTCTGCCAACGCCAGGACCCATGTCTTAATCGTTGGGAAACGGCCCACCAAGAAGCACTTGTGTCGTTCGCCTTCGGCATGTGGCTCTTGCTGATAGCCACTCAGGCTGCACGGACGGCCCAGTTTGCAGAGGGGCTACAATCGTTGCAGGATGTTCAGAGGTTCCGGATGCGTCACCATTGCCCATGGGCTCTCTCACTGTGAGTGTTGCTTCTGTTTTTGGTTGAAATGAGCCGGCGTCAATGCTTTGATGGCATGAATCATGTGGACCAAGTACAATGGTGGATTGAGACCGCTGGGCGGCAAGACAACGGATACACCAAGGGAAGATGATTCTTATAACAACAATGCTCAGAGTCCAAACCATGGGAGTCAATACGGTCTTCTGTGCGCTGTAGCGATCGTACAAAGCGATTAGCAAACACGAAAGTAAATGAGGTAAACCAAATCTTCGAGGGGCTTTTTTTCTGCGTCAAGAGCTGCCCTGCCACCTAAAATGGCTGCACTACCGCCTGAACGCTCCCTAGAGTGACCAGCAATTACTGGTCATGAATATATAATCGTTATTGTCCTTACAATGATGCTTTTACGGGCGTGTGCATCTCCGCCAGTCTCCGTTCGCTTCCTTCGACCCCTTTCCTCCAACTGTCGTACCTGGCACTGGAGAACGTCTTAATACCTTGTGGTCCGTGAGCAGCTATATGCTCGGCCAGATCAACGCCATCCTTTATAGCATTATTGCCACCCTCTCCACCAAGCAATGGCATAGCGTGGACGGCATCACCCACCAACAGTACACCCTGATCTGTAAGGTCCTTGATCTCTTGCTCCGTGCCCAATGTACTGCGCATCAAAAAATGTAGTATCCTATCCTGCCTGACCTTGGTAACATCGAACATCTCTTTGTAGGCTTGCCCCAGGTCCTTTAGCTCCTGCAACTCTGCGTAGAACTCTTCAGGAATGTCTGTTGCTCCGGGGATCGGCCTATCCGGTCTATGTAAGGGATCATTCTGGCGTGCAGGGCGCGAGTACGTGTAGTCTACATCGACATACGTTGCAGTGTATTGATTCGCGGCGATCTGAAAAACCACGTCTTCTTGGCGACACTGGATAATGCTCAAGCCTTGCATCTGCGGTGCCATTGTATTCTGGAAGCTGTCAAGCGACATCTTTCTCTTGCCATTAAATACGACAAAAGGTAAGACTTTGAGCTGTATACCCGGAGCCAAAGATTTGCGGACTTGAGAATGGACGCCATCGGTGCCGATCAGGACGTCGCTTTCGATGGCCTGCTCGTTCTGTATCCGTACGATAACTTTTTGTGGGGTTGTCTCGATGTCTTTGATGGTATGCTCCCATCTGATGTCTTGATCTTCCCGAAGAAACTGCTCCAGCCTTCCACGGTGACAGCGAAATGTACCAGGGATGGTATCCACGCCTGTCACTAGCGCATCTCCTGAGATGCTACCCATGCCTGATGAAATTGATGACGGCTTATTGTTTTTCTATGGATGAGTATTGCTACTTATAGTCCTTGCCAAGCATAAGAGGGCTGAGATGCTGAATTCCAACACTCCCCCTGCAGCGAAGGCCTACTTATATTTGCTCCCCCCTGGGACTGTAGCTGTAGCTCCATATGAATCAACTGCCTGTATCCTGCTTTGAAGCCTCCTTAAACCCGTAAACCTCACTCATGTAGGGAAATCGGGAAGAGTGCTTTGGATGTGAGTGTGTGCCTACCGTAGTAGGGCTTTCCGAGACGACTTGCTGTAGGGTATCGAGTGACTAATTCGACTTCGAAATGTACGGGCTTCTGGCACTGGCATCGGGCACGGGCATCGTTGGCTCTGGCACTGGCATCTGACACTGGCATCTGACACTGGCATCTGACATCTTTCTAAACTGTCGAGTCCTCCCCTAGAGCCTTGTCGAATGCCTTCGTAGAGGGCTTTGTGGGCGTGTTGTAGGGTCCTCCCCTAACTATCTTGTCTGGTGCGCTTCCGTCTTTTCTCCCCTGTATCCTGGCCCTTTAAGCCCCTCAATCTTCTGCCTTTAACAGTGTTGTGGTCGATATCGTATCGTAGGATATGCGTAGAGGTGTGGAAATGCGCTGAGAAGCCGTAGAGGTATGAGTAGCAACTTGTTTTAACGCAGCGGACGTCGACCGGGACCTCTACTCTGTGGCTGAATTGATACGACGTAAGAATACCTTTAGTAATCCCTTACGAAGGAAGCCGTCGTGGCGACGATTTTCATCAAACCGGGCTCATAACCTGATGAAATTGATGACGGCTTATTGTTTTTCTATGGATGAGTAATTGAGTATTGCTACTTATAGTCCTTGCCAAGCATAACAGGGCTGAGATGCTGAATTCCAACAATGCCACCTCTTAGATGCATCGATAGACAGCCGCTCGCGGAAGCTGGATTCGTCCATTTGTGGAACGTTGAGTAAAGGTTGGTACGCCCAGGGGTGGAGTGTGATGCCATAATTGTATCGCGGCGATGAGGAGGCCCTCTCCAAGAGTATGCTAGGGATGCCTTTTTGTTTGAGACATCTTCCCAAGGTCAAGCCGGCCAGGCCAGCGCCCGCAATGGTTGTTGGAGGCTTTGACATGGCCGCAATGTTTCGATAGACATTTTAAGAGTAGCATGACGGCCTTCGGGGTATAAATGAGTGGTATATGCGTAGATCATCTGCAGTATCAGTTAATGGCTGGTTGGCTGGGGAGGTGGGGTGCGTGGGGGGCTTTGGGAAGTCCGTCTACTCACTCGTACTCGTGCTGTCCAGAAGTGAGTTATCTCGCTTAATAGCGCCGGGAGAGTTGACCAATCAAACTACTCAGTTCTCCACGAAAATCGTAGTTTGATTGGTCAATTCTCCCGGCGCTATTAAGCGAGATAACTCACTTCTGGACAGTACGAGTACACTTAGGGGACCACGAAAAGATTCAACTCGCGACGACACCACAACGAAAAAAGCTACAAAAAATTCTGTCATCGCGGAGTCGTAGTTGTTCTGAAGCACTACAAGTCTTACACTGACAGTATGCTCGTAAATGTGGTTGTTGAGATCGTAGAGCAGCACAAAACCTCGGAAGATCTTCGGCTGTCCGGATATTAAAAACCGTTTTGAGTACCTCGGCGCGATATGTAGAAGATGTTGGCAATTGGTCCTACTAAGGGCAATAAGATTCATAGGCTATACCTAACATCATCGTACAGAGTACACACCATTGTGCCATGTTGCATGGTAATTCTGAAGAGTACTACTTGACTACAGCGTACGGGGTACACACCGTTAAGATTGCAACCGTCTTGCATGATCTGCCCGCTTTATCCGTTCTACCACCCACTGGTTGTCGACTGGCAAGATCTCTGCTCGTGTAGGCTGCAATCATCCGCAATCTGCATCCATGTCACATCCATGCTTGACCACGTCCAATCGATATCTCCCTTTTTTATGGAAACATTCGATGGCGGCTACCAAGTAGAGTACCAAGCATGCCGTCTCCTTCGTGCCTCAATAAATTGTTCGCCGGAAAGCGACTCTGCAGGTTCGTGATGCTTGTCGGCCCTGCAGAAATGTGGCACCCAACGATTATTTTAAGGGTGTGCTCCAAATCCTCTCAACCTGGTCACCCAAATGCTGGATGTACTGTATTCTATATCTATCACCATTTGCTTCTTTCTCCGAAATTAGCTATCTTTTCAACGTGACCTTACCTCGTTCTTGACTTTCATGGAGGGTTTTGCTGTCGCCTCAAGCGCCGCTGGACTTGTGAGTCTCGGTTTGACGATGTGTCAGGAACTCTTGAAGTTCTATGCATCGTGGAAAGGAGCGGAAGACGATGTAAAAAGAATGTATAGTTCTGTTGAAATGTTGACCAAGAATTTCATATGTCTTAGGAGTTCGATTCAGCAAACTCGGTTCGGCCGGGATGTCGTGGCAAGGGTGGAGGAGAGCATTGCGATGTGTGAGAGTGGTGTCGTTGCTTTGAAAAAAAAGCTTTCAAAGATCAACAGTGTCTTGCATGCCAACCGTGGATGGAGTCATAAGTTGAAGAGCCAATTTCAGCGAGCGCTGTACCCTTTCAAAGAGAGTACTATCGTCAAGCTGAAAGAGATCTGCAGCGACCTGCAAGGCAATTTGACCCTCGCTCTGGAGACGCTACAGATGTAAGTCACCGGAACATCCGGCCCTAGCTTTGTTCTCTTCCAGTGTCACAGAGATGCACACTTGCTGACAGTCTATTGCAAACAGTGACGCAACCTCCGTATCATTGCAGACCTTGGGTGTACTTCAGAACAATGTCTTTGAAATGTCCCTAGATATCAAAAGCTTCGACAGCCAGCTCGCAAAGGCTTCAGCCTGGGTTGGCGAGCTACATGTGTTTCAAAAAGGCAAGATACATCTTTAACGACTTCTTACACTTGACTGCCCACTTACTCTCTGTAACTCGATTCAGATCAGTATATGTCGGCCATCTACGACTGGCTTTCGCCTCTTTCGAGAGAGTTCAGTAGCAAACAGCATGATACTTTCAACATCACAGCACGGCAAGACAGGTTGAGCGACTGGGTGTTACAGACAAACCATTACCAACAATGGCTACATGGGGCGGGGACCACATTATGGTGTTTGGGTATACGTATGTTCCTCCCAAACTATGACACTTCGCTTTTTCAAATCACCGTCCGAACTGCTAGCAGCGCGGGGAACGTTCTGTGGGAATGGGTCGTCTCCATTGGACGCAGACTTGCATTGAGCACCTAGTCCGTCCACAAGCGATGTGCTGAGTTCTTGAAGGCTGATGAGACTCTTAAAATAAATGGAGGATCGTGATTGCGTTGTCTCTTAGAGGGATTGCATTCGCTGACTCAGATCCTAGGTGGCGCCGGGAAAACGGTGCTTGCGTACGTGCTCTGCTCCGTGCTGCAGATCGAATGGACTGGAATGCTGATGCGAAATATCTTTCAACAGGTCTTTCATTGTGAACGCCCTTCAAGTGGTCAGTAACGAACACGTTGGTGTTGCCTATATATACTGCAATTACAGCGAAGCCGAGAAACAGAACCCTACGAATTTGCTGAAGAGCATACTCCTGCAGCTGGTCTCTCGCAAACGCGTAGTTATGGAAGAATTGACGGAAGCCTACAAGAAACATTCGAAGGAGGGGACGGCACCATCTCTACCCGAATGCTGCCGCCTTCTTCACGCTGCCATTGGTTGTTTTTCAAAGACCTACCTGGTCATTGATGCCTTAGATGAATGCGCTGAAGACGCTAGGGATATATTGTTTGCGGAGCTCCGGAAAACGAAGCCTCTGATCAGTATCCTTATCACCTCACGGCATACTTTCAGCGACCATTTTGACTCAGAAAGTGCATTACGCCTAGAAATCGAAGCCAATGTATTTGATATCAGACAGTACCTCGAAGAACGCATAATAGAATCAAGGGTACTGCAAGCGCACATAAAGAAAGACAAGAATCTCCATGAGCTCATCATATCTGGCATTGTCAACAAAGCTAAAGGAATGTAAGTAGTTCTGATTAATCATAGTCTAAAATTTGGTATTGCGCTGACATTGAACTAAGGTTTCTACTTGCCCGCCTGCATTTGGATTCTCTGATGGCCAAGACTACACTGCGCAAAGTGAAGACCGCCTTAGACTCCTTGCCCGAAGAATTGGACAGAACATATTACCAGGTATTGCAAAGGATACAGGCCCAAGATAGAGATCATGCTGTGCTGGCTCTAAAGGTTCTTGGCTGGATACATCACGCTGTGAGGCCGTTAGGCACTCGGGAGTTGCAACATGCATTGGCCGTGGAGCCTGGGGATGCTCAATTCGACGAAGATGGTATACCTGAGATCAGCCTAGTCTTGTCTGTGTGCGCTGGCATTGTGACGATTCGGCAGAACAACATCATGGGACTGGTTCATTATACCGCTCAAGAGTACTTTGAACGCCGATCGCTAGATTTCTTCCCAGATGCGCAGACGGAGATTGCAAAGATATGTCTCACCTACCTCTCATTCAACGAGTTCGCACAGGGACCATCACCTGATGATAAAGCCTTTGACGACCGAATGGAGGTTTGTCCTCTACTACAGTACGCGTCCCAGTACTGGGTTCGTCACGCGCGCGATAATCCAGAAGCAGGAATCAAAGCATTGGCCTTGGCATTCCTCAAGCAAGAATCCAATGTAGCGTCGTCCATGCAGGCATCAGAAGCATTCAAATCTCGATTTACAATGCATAGCCAGCAATTCAGACGCAACGTTCGAGGTTTGTGGGTTACTGCATCAAATGGTCTTTACGATTTAACCGTTACATTGTTGGAAGATGCTGCATCGATCGAGCCAGAAGACTTTGAGGGCGAAAGGCCGTTGCACCGGGCAGCTATTAATGGACACGACGACATAACACTACTGTTGGTCGAGCATCAGGCAAACATCCACGCGAAAAGTAATTCGGGAGCCACAGCCTTGCAATGCGCAGCCTCTCACGGGCACCAGCAAATAGTACGACTACTTATTGACAAAGGAGCTGACGTTGGGACTTGTGACAAAAAGGGCTGGACAGCGCTACATTTGGCCGCCTCTAACGGTCACAGAGATATATTGAGACTGCTTTCAGATCATGGAGCCGACATCCAATTAAAAGATGGATATGGAGCCACCGCCTTGTACCGTGCAGCTGAGAACGGACATCACGAATGCACACAACTACTCGTCGAGTGGGGTACTCAATTAGACGCCAAGGACACTTATGACCAAACTGCTTTGCACCGAGCTGCCGAACTCGGATACCTTTCCGTGGCTGAGATACTGTTGGAGCGTGGAGCCGACTGTACAATCAAGGACTACTACGGATGGACGCCAAGGTATCGCGCTCTTGATATGGGCCATGATGATGTGGCTCGCTTGATACTGAAATTCTCTACTCCGCTTGCACAGTCGACCTTGTACGATAGTGAACAAAGCAAGAGGGCATAGCGTTCTTCGAGAGCAGCGTCGATTTCTACGCTGTATTGATCTCGAGAATTCTGTTCTCACGGGCGAGCAGCTGTCGAGGTGACCGGGCATGGAATTTGGGTTGGGTCCCTGAAATGTGCGTACTTGATTTGAAAGTGGTTTGAGATCTGCTTGGACTCAGATGTCTGAGAATCTACGTTCAGAGTTCGTTTCATAAGGCCTTGGCACCTCCCACAATTGACCGGGGTTTCGATCTGAAGTGGAACGTTTGCTCAGTGAAACCTACCAGGCTGTCACCTGCGAGACTGTCAGGAAGCTCTGCTTGCTCTGAGAGAAGGACCGGGGCAGCCCCTATCCGCAGCTTCCATGCAAATCTCCTCACATCTTGGCAAGCGCTGGAGACAGTCAGAGTACCTCGAATGACGATAATGCCAATATTTTTGTGCCCTATGAATGCTATCTCTGCTGAGAACCAACGATCGTTATCCTCGCTCTATCAACAGCTGTCCACCGCGACGAGATCTCCGAGAAGCCTCTTTCCAACGTCGTCTTCGCGTTTGGCTCCCCGAACCATGTCAACGAAAAAATTCAGTATTTTGCTGCCAGAGATGCGGGTACGAGCACTGAGCGTTGAGACTTAGGGATTGACGACAAATAGCGCCACAGTCAAGAGTGTAATCAGGATCAGTGCTCCTCGGCATGCCTCTTGTCAAATCTCCCGTCGACATCGCTGTTCGAATCATTATTACCAGGCACCATATGACCATGTTCATCACCTGAGCGCCCTCTAGCCACTGTTGTCTCTGACGACAACTGCGGCATTTGCAGCTCCGTTACGGCCTGGGTTGGAAGCTGCGCCATGGGGGTTCTTTCCTCCTGAATCATTGCTGCAGTGCTTGTTGCTTGGGGCTTCGTGGCTTCTATCCTCATTATTCCCATATTCATTGCCATCATCCTCGCCACTGTAAGACCTCATCGCTACTAGTTGAAGCGCGGCGAATACTTTCGATGTCATCCTCTTCAGCCTCATCATCGTTGCTGTGGTGCCCACCACTCCCACTGTCTTCGCGCGGCTTTCATCGCTCTCGTTCTCTTCAATATCACTGTCGCGATCTGATTCAGTGTTTCTCTCCTGTTCGGATTCCTCCTCCTCGTCGGACATCTTATCTGTTGTTCAAAGACTCCAGTGCTGTCTATAACCTTGAGGGTACGATAGTTATCCCTCTCGATGTCGCGGCAACGGTGTCCTCGAAGTGATTTGAGTGGAAGCCAGATCTTTTTCAGGAGCCGTTCATATGGCCAGCCCAGCTGGGGCAACGCCACCAAAGAGTATAATGTCCTTAGCTGGTAAGCACGGCAGCCACACACGCCAAGTACCCTCGGGCAGATACAAACGAAGGTCTGGAGCAGCTACAATCATAGAGACCCTTGCGTGTTCACTGAGTTGCACTTGGTGGTTCATCTGGACGACGTATGGCGGCAGCGGTGCACCTTCGGGAATGTAGTTGAACGCGACGTTCTGTGGTATTGTTTCGACTATCAGGTAAGCGCGGTCGTGATTATTCCAATCGATAAGTACTAGGATATTACTATTGTAGAGCACAGTTTTTCCTTCTTGACCAATGAGCCGATTATAGCGGAGGATCGCGGTATGAAAAACATATGTGTATTGATGCTGAGGATCCCAGTGAGGTACGATGTCTGAGGACTTTGCATGTCTCCGCCGGCGGGAATAGTATTCTGTAGATCATGTTGCGTATTTCAGGTGGGCAAGACTCGAAACGAGCGGTTGCTTTCCTTGACGTAGCCATTTTGGTGGTAGAGTGGATTTCTTTCTCGCTCAGCAAGTCTAGTGAACATGACTGGCCGTACAGATCTTGCTGCTTCGCTGAGGGCATATTGATCCAAGAATCTGATGGTAGTGAGGCAGTCTGATCAGAAAGGATGAGCGTCTTGGGCACTGGGGAGTCGAGGCTGTCATGCCACGAGAAATGGCTCCCAGATGTGTGAGAGAACTGCAAGCAAGGTAATCGTCATGGCGGAACAGGGATTTGTGATCATCGAAGAGTCGTTGTAGTTGTAAGTGAACGCGGCTTGTTCTGGCGGCAGATGTATTTCATGAGTCCGACCGCGTACCAGTAGCTGTCAGGGCTTCCATATCTGCGTTGCTCTTACCTGTCACCACGTACAATCTTGAGAGCGCGATGTTCCGCTTTCGTAACTCATCGACAAGCACAGCGTATAAATATTTTGATGCGATTGAGCCCTATAGATCTTTTCATTCACGGGCCTTAACATTCCATTTCAAGTATCTGACGGCAACAAGATCCGATACTGCAATGCTTTATTCAATGACTTACGGCTTGTGGCCTTCCGCAGCTGGAGCACACCATTGTAGGATTCTTTTGTTCTGTTCCTTTGTTGATGGTGCGACGCATCGTCTCATGTATTCATTCATGAAAGATAATGTCCATTGTCTTCACTTCCTTTGTCAATAAGTCCCCATTGATACATTGTCTCATTGTCTGGTATCCTTCACATTTCTATACTTCTTTTCCAAGATCATGTTACTCCCCCTTCTTCTATCAGCAACCGACAGAGGCCTTCCACTCGACTGTCTACCTTCAAATATTATGTATACTTCACCAGACCTCTATCCCAGTGTTTTCAGCCCGAGGCCATACAACAGATCGCAGAGGACAATGTTCTCTCTTGGATGTTCCTGTGGTCGCCCGGAGTGCCAGACTCCACTTTCTCAACCGCGAAAAGACTGCTTCTCCTATGTCGTCTCTATCGATGGTCTTCATGTCTGTCATCCACAGAATATCATTGAATATCAGAGTACCGGAGAAAACGAAGCCGAAAGCGGTACACAGAAACCCGTCGAGTATGAGAGTACCGAAGCGGCAGCCCCTGAACGCGAATGCCCCTGCTTGCTGCTTCGAAGACGCGGTAGATCGATCTCAGGAATGCGTCTTGCGCTTTCGACTCCGACCCAGTCCACATTGGTAGATCTCTCAGTTCATACAGCAGTTGAAAGCAACGTCGACGACCATTCTGATTCCAAAGGCGGCGACTATGAACTCATCAAGCAAATCGGCAAAGACGGCGAAGGCGTCATTCACCTCATGAGAAGCAGAAGTGCACGCCAACTCATTGTCCGCAAAACAGTCAAATATGCTAGGTCAGCCTACGGCAAACCAATAGAGGCTGCCATACTCCAGGACATCTTGGCAGAACGCCACGACAACATCATTCGTCTCCAGGCCTTCGAGCCGTACCAAGCCTTCGAGTCGGACCAAGTAGAAGGCGCCCGCTACTATCTTGAGTACTGCTCTGGAGGCGACTTGCATCAGCTGGTCGACCAATACCAGAAACAGGGCGTGCTGTTACCGGAACTCTTCATCTGGCAAGCTTATCAGCAATTGGCCTCAGCCCTCGAGTTCCTGCACCGAGGCTTCGACCCCAGATGCAGCGATCCCGATCGGCGAGGGGTTTGCCATCGTGACATCAAACCCAGCAACATCTTCCTCCGTCCCACACCCGACTCCGACTACCCAGACGTCGTCCTCGCAGACTTCGGCCATGCGACTCTGGCCTTCGCCACCTACGATCCCGCCGGGACATCACTCTGGCAAGCCCCTGAGCTCCCGAGACACTCCCCCAGGGGCGACGTTTACTCCCTCGGCGCCGTCATCCATTTCCTGATCCATTTCAAGCCGCCCATCGCCCAGCTGCCTGACGGAGCTTCCAACACCGAGAGCGTGATGGACGCATGGGCGGCAGCGCCAGAGGCGCGACAGCCGATAATGCAATTCGTGGAGGAATACAGCGAGGAGTTGATCTGTGTGATGTTGATTGCGCTCGAGGCGGACGAAAATAAGCGGAAGAATGCGAGCCAGCTCTTGAACTTTGTCAGTGATTGCATCGAGCACAAGTTTCCGCCGGGCTCTGATTTGCTGCGGAAGGCGGAGGAGTGGCCTATGGCGGAGTGGGCTTTTGATCATATGATGCCTGCGGGCGGCGGGTTTGAAGGGGAGGATGGGGAGCCCGAAGAAGAGGATACGGGTACGGAGCAGTATTTTGAGATGATGGAGAGGTTTGGGTATTGCAATTCGAGGGAAAGTTCCCGGTCTCTTTCTCCTGCTCCGTCTGATCGGCGGCGGGGAGTCTCTGGGAGGCGCTCGAGAGGGCGGGAGACATCTTCGATTTCCTTACTTGGTGAGACGTATTGAAAGTGATTTCCTTCGAGATTAATCTCAGTGGGTAAAACTGAACAAGATGGCAAAATATATACACTCAGCTCCCATTTTCTCCCTCGCTTAAGCTTCTATGACATTGGCTGCCGCCATTGACTAGAGCGGCTGGCTGTACGTAGACGCTCCTAGACGGTGACTTCTTGATCATCCTTGTGCTCTACCTCGGCTTCAAAGTCCTTGACAGGATTCCGATACACTTGTAACTTGTGCAAGGAAATCACATCCCCTTCGCAATAGGAGAGGGAGCTGTTCGGACAGCCAGAGAGGTAAACGCCAAGACGTTATCTGCACCACCTGCACCTTTGCGCTGCATTTCCGAAACCCATTGGAAATCCTCTAAGAAATGCAGCGCAATGGATGAGTACGACAGAGGCCACCAACCATCGGGTTGAGTGTTTAGCTTTGGGCGATTTCGCGAAAAGGTCGGAGGATTCGGCACCGTTGCGCCCTTTACTTGCGACGCACTCAGCCTCACCGCTGTCAGTTTGGATTCTTCACGCCGAAGTGGTGCATGGACACATGAGTTTCAGGATGTGGAAGCTGAGGGTATCTAATTTCGGCTCAGAATCCTTTGTATTCTTGCTTAATTGGCGCGGCTAAAGTAGTTGGTCAAATTCGGTTCCGACTCGACACTCCAGATTCGCCGTAAGCGCATGGCTTCTATGTGTGCAATGATGATTGGGCGAGTGAGCAGGTTCTCGTACTTGTGCAGTAAGGTTGTCGGTGGCTGCGACTGGATGGCCGCGGGGAGGACAAAAACGTTGTACCCTCACTGCCTGTTTTAGAGTGCTTAGAGCCGGGGAGTGGACTCCGCATAGCCTTCGAGCAGCTTGCATGTGGCTTCCCTTCCCAGATCAAAATTCATATCGGTCGCGCGGAAAAGGTCCTAGATGTCACTCCGCCAACAGATGGCCAAAAGCAACGACCTTAGTCTCGCCCGGCTCATCCCACAAAACAACGAACTGTGCTCCCCTCCACTCATTTGCTTCCAAATACTGTGGAAAGAGGGGTAGCACCTCGGACCAAGAATCCCAGAGTAAGGTCTCACCAGGCTCGACTCTCAGCCACAAATTCACATTGCCATCCGAGTAGGAGTATGGGAGTTGTCCCATTGGGGTGGCCCAGTAACCCGCCCACACGCGCTGTGCTACTTCATCTACTGCCTTCATTACACAACGGTGGGTCTCAGATACGGGGAGTGGATCTCGGTAGCCGTACCACTCGAGCGTTATGGGTGTACCGTGAACACGCATGTCCCAAGGGTCGCTCACATTGCTGGGTGCGGTTAATCATTGCTCTGAAGGGGCGGTATGGGCGATCTTGCTTACAGTAGTGAAGGATGGAAGTTCACCGGTGGTGCTGGCAAGTTGAACGGGAGTGTTGAGTTGCGCGATTCCCTAAAACTCCCGCCTGCAAGTGGGGCTGCTGGAGGTAGAGCTGCGAAGGCAAGAGCCGGTAGACAAATTGTGATTGCAAGATAAAACGGATAGGAGATCTCCATTGTCCTGTGATATAGGGAAATGGGCTATTGCGAAGCCAACTTGAGGAGATGGACCCATCGACAGGATGCTTCGCCAGTCGCCTCTACCGGGCACTCGGAACCGCGTGATTCTGCGGAAAATGGACGTACTAGTACCCCGTCTTCTACATCAAAACTGAAAGAGCACATTAATGAACAGACGAGCATGAAAGAGTACATGAAGATACTGGGGAAGATTGAAGTGGGAATGTCACACAACAGCTAGCTATCGTTTTCTACCTCTCCTCTCCAATTGTCTTTTCGAGTTCGATGAGCTCCTCCCTTCCCGCATAGGTATCCCGTCCGAGACACAGTAATGTTCTTGATAGCTCATGGTTTATTGACTTGCCATTGACGTTTGTGGGCCTTTGCTGTTCGACATTCTAGGATTAGGACTGTCATTGAATCACAATCAAGTTCGATACTGGACTGCTCTTGAGGGGGATGTGGGGTTTAGTGCAGCTGTCAAAATTGCCAAGCCTGCCAAGACAGGGATCGCGAGACTGACGCGCTAAAAGCAATGTAGTCTCCTGCGTTGGACTGAGAACCTATCCCTCCACTCCCCGAACTCTCTCTCCGGATCGTGATCATGGAGGGCCATCGGCGGCTACTCACTGCATCCAGTGGGTCCTATGCGTCATTACATGTTGACTTTGATTGGTTTCACTCCTAAAATACCATTGCCGCCCTCCCGATGCTAGGTATCATCGTTGTCCATGGTAGTTCTATGCTGGCATGGGAAATCACGCACCGTACTTTTCAATATCCTTTACATGGACGGAAAGTAGTCGCCGGTGGAGTCGATAGCTGCAGTAGGACCAAGAAGCAGATTACATGCCTAGGGGACAAGAGCGCTGAGACCGCTCGTAACCCAGCACAGACGTGACAGCTGACCTCCTGAGACGGAACGGCTATTGAGCATGAAACTTCGCCTCATTGTTCTCATGACCAGAGATGACCTGAAGAAACAATAATAATAATAATGTCAAAGCGTCAATGCTACACGACAGCTCCCCTGAAAGAGAAATGCCAATATCCAACGCCCCCAGATCTGTGACCCAATGTCAGACCAGGGTCTCCAAATCTATGACTCTTCTCCAAACTTAGCATGTCCAAAAAGCCCGATACTGTAGCTTGCTTCATCAGTACCCGACGAGCGGATCGATATCCAATTGGTGCATCTATGCTGGGGAAGGCGGCCGAGGACTAACCTATATCTCGTCGAACTGCCCTAGTGGTGCTAGCGCACTCTAGCGCATTACTTCATTTTCCCTTCTTTCATCGTCCCAAACGACTTAGAACTGTGACCTCCTTCACCACCATCCGTACTTCATCAAACAACGCGTCGCAACAGCTTTGCGAATTACAAAACTTGCTTTGTGCTACCTCTGCGATCCTGTTCTTGCCATCTTTGACCGTCCATCACACAATTTGCTCCTTCCATTGCATCCGGCGCAAACCCAGCCTTACACCGCTTCTGAGACAGCAACCGCGCGCACTCGCCCAGACGACTCTAAAACATGCTTCTCCCCTCATCGCTCGATTGCGCACCTCGTAAGCATCCGCGCACAGCTTCCTACACACCAGCGACAACGATGCTGTCACCAACCTCATCGACTTGCCAGTCGCCCAGCTCCAACAGGTACAGCACATGTCGCGCCCTGCAATCACTCCTCGCTAGCAACCTTCCCACAGCGCTGTCTTCGAGTCCAAAGATCATCCGTGCACCACCACACCTCGGCAGCCCCATCGTACTCAAATCTGGACCTCGCGCGCAACCGAAAAAGGCGAAGTCGCATACAATGCCAGAAGCCAAGATCACAAAATCGCAACCACGCACGCCACCGCGCAGCAATCTCAAGCGTCGCCGCTCCTTCAGCGACGACGATGACGGTCCCGCGCGCGACCAGGAAAACGTCGAGCATGCCAGACCCTCCACACCGAAGCGCCAGCGCACATGTCCGCCCACCCTCCCTCTCGGCCTCGAGCGCGAGGACTTCGACGCACTGAAACCCGTCGCCACACCACCGCACACGCCCGAAGCGAAGCCCCCACCCGCGCGCGCATGCCGAGGCGACAACGACCCCGAGTGGTCCACGGGCGACGACAGCGCGCTCGTCGCGCTCATCCTCAACAAACTGCGCCTGCGCCAGAGCGACTGGGACGAGTGCGCCAGGCGGCTCGGCAAGGAAAAGGACAGCATCGGCAAGCGCTGGGCCCACCTGCTGGGCGATGGCGAAGTCGGCCTGCGCAGGGGTTCCGGCCAGCAGAAGAGGGGCAATGTGCACAAGATGGAATTCGGGCCGCCACTGCCGGCGGTGCCTAGGGAGTGAGGCGACGAGGGAACTGCGGGCGGTTCGTTCTTCAGCAGCGCGGAAGGATTGATATCGAGAAGGAGAGGAGAGGAAGTGGATGGGTTCAACGCGTGCATGCATAGGATGTTGGCAAACTCGGGAAGCGAAGAGGAGGATATACCCCGTCTCGTTTGAGACTGAGACATGGTTTTTCGCATTCTGGACCGATTTTCATCTTTTTTTTTTACTTGGGATTGAGCATAGACAGACAGACAGACAGGCAGACAAAATTCCTACTCATCATTTTACCCATACGTTTCGTGTTTTTACGTATTGTGCACTCTTGGCGTGTGCCACATTGCCCGTGTAAGAGTGATAGGATGGGTCTTCGCTGCAGGGCTTTGATAGTTGTTATGCTCCCCATACGAAGTCAACGTTATCTTCGGTGACGGGTCCGTAGCCGTGTCATAGTCTGCGAGGGATTAGGGGCCAAAGCAGACCCGATCGGCGATTCGGACCCCATGAAACTGGCTTGTAATGGGAGCTGAGTTGAACCGAGAGGAGGATAGTCTATGTACCGATCGCACTCAGCTATGAGAGCTAGGGCTCTAGCATGATCATGCATTGCCAACGATCCCACCCACCGCGTTCGCCAGCCCGGAAAACAGAACGCCTTGCAACACAGCGTCTCCCTCGGCAGCAGTCCACTGCCCAGCATCGACCAATCTCTTCTTCCAAGTCTCCTTCTCATGCTCCTTCAATTCCTCCCACCTCTTCGCCTCATGCTCGCCCTCAATCGCCTCATTCGATTTCCTTAGCTCCGCCGACAAAGCAGTCTCTCCTCCTTCAGCAGGTGAATGCTTGACGATGATATCTGTTCCGTCGTTCCCATTGTCCGAGGTATCACCGCCCAAATCCCTTCCCTTGAGAAGGTCTCGTAGACCCAGCTTCTTCTGCGCCTTTGCCGCTGCGCTCTCGACCACGTGTAATGGTGTCTGTACGGCTTCCGAAGCTGCACTCAGCGACGTCTTTACAGCCTCCGAGGTGACTTTGGCGTGCGAGCTTGCAGCACTTAGGTAGCCGTCCTCAAACATGTATGGTCTGGCAATCCACGAGTGGATTGGCTTGCTGAGCCATCCTTTTGCGCCCAAGTACTCTGGTGTGCCACCTCTTATCTCTGTAAACGCTTGTAGGAAGAAAGCCCCAATGGCGATGGCTAAGAGGGCGACAAAGGTAGAGATGGTGTTCTGGGCGACACTACTGCGGACAGGGGCCTTGAGGAGATAGTGCGCTGGCTGATCTTTGGGAGGTGGACTTGGATGCGGCGTCAAGGGTAGGGTGTGCACGACGCAGGTATTTGCAATAGATGTAGAGGCGAGCTTAAGGTATTGAGGTGGTGTAGAATTCCAAGGTGTTCCTGGCGGGTTGAACGTGGAGAAAGCGAGCGAGGTGATAGAGGTTGGGTGGACAGAGGGAAGGAAGCTGTGAGGGCGAAATTTGACCTTGCCGTAGGGCGAGGATGTGAAACGGTCGACGGTCAAGATTGTGATGGAGGTGTCGGCGCCAGCAATGGCGATGGCGTGTTGATCTATTTGTGAGTAGGAAGCAGTGGGAAGGAGAGCGACGGACATGGCCGTGGCGGATTTAATCTTTTTCTGAAGGCTTTTGCGGAGTATAATCACGCCGGATATTTCGAGCAGGAGCAGCTCTGCGCCTTTGCTGTTGATCCTGTTCTGGAGGAGAAGGAGGAGAGTAGGAGTGAGGAAGCGCAGGCAGCGGAACTTGGGCCGAGCCTTGTTCGAAGCGAAGGCGTCTGGGTGAGGAGTACCATGTATATTCTGAATGCTCTGTTGTGTACCATTGTCTTTCTTGCTGTAGTCCACCTCTGTGACATAGACCTCGTAGTCTGTGCAGTAGGCGACTCGGAATTTGCCCTCCTGTTGGCCGTCGTCTCGTTCAAGGCCAATGATGTCCACATCTGCAGCTTCTTGCTTCTCTTCAAGCTTGATCCGGCCCCTGATGTCATTAGATCCTGGTCTGCTGGTGTCCGCAGCGAACAACACGATCTCCCCCACTGGCGCCAGCCCAGTAGCCACTGCTCCTATTCTGGGACCGTTGTCCTTCTTCTTTTTTGACAGCCTCAGCACCCTTTGGAACGTTTCCTTCGTCTTGGAATTACTCGGTGCAAACAACGAGGCCTTTCCCAACGCCTTGGTCTCCCCTTGGTATGCTGTAGGCTTTCCTTTCTTCGAGTCTTCTCCATCTCCGCCCGTCTTTCGCCGAGGGGGATATTCTAGCAAGAAAGATCTCAGATGCTCGTTCTTGCCTCTCTGCTGCTCGGCAGTCGAGGAATTGATGCCTGCAAAAGCTGTCGCCCATTGCTCCGTAGATTGCGCATAGGATAAGGATGTGACCGAGTCCTCGTCGCGCGAAAGGTCGATGTCGACGATTTCTGACAACTCTGTTTTTTGAGAGGTATTGAGCAGCGTCTATCGAGAATAACGTAAGCACAGTCCTTGTACACCAATAGCTTACCCACTATTTTGTTCCCCACTCCGCTCCGTCCTTCTCCTCCACCTCCGCCAACGAGCAGAAAATCGCTGTTCTGCGGGTCGAAGTCGGCCGCATAGAGGGGGTAAGTCAAGGTGATCTTAGCGCAGGGTATCGGAGGGGGAGCCATCAGATAGATAGAGAGGCAAAAGGTGAAGAAAGCGAAGGATTTAAAGGATATATCTGCAAGATTTGGGGAAGATCTTCTTTATTTGGTGCTTTTTGCAGAAGCCAGGTTACCAGGCCGAGAGTCGCAGATCTTAGGCCAACTTCTACACAGGTATCATCTAGACCAACACCAGACATGATCTACATTGAAATTCTTCCTCCACATGGTCAACATCGAGGTCAGGTACTCGGCACCGTCTTCTCGGCATTGTGTCCTTTTCGTTGACCCATAAAGTCTACCGGACGTCCAAGACAATGGTACAGAAGTGGAGAGCAAGATACAAAGAAGACCGGTCATAGTACACCATGTCTGATCAAATGTTGATGTGATCGCATATCATCATTCATCAGCAGGTCCGTCTCCCGCGTTAGATCATCATCACATCAGCTTCCTCGCTATCACAAATTGGACACGGATGAAAGCACGCGCATCCGGTCTCATTACCTCCTCTTGTACCTTTCGACAAAGCCCCCTCACATCCTCTTCTTTCCACCCCAGATGCTTCGTCAGTAGTCGTAGACTCACAGCCTCCAAACCCTCTAATACCGCTATCATTGCCATCTTCCCAGTCAGCTTTTTTCGCGGATCCGGATCATATGTACCCAGCGGAATTTCGAATACCCTGGTCTTTGCCACACTGAGACCAGCGTTGTCAAACATGGGCTTCTTCAAGTGATCCAGATCGAGTGGCCTTCCAGACATGTCAGCCGCCGATCGAATAGCACCATTGAAGATGCTGGTATTCGAGTTTGAGGTCTCCCTTTTATATTGTATCGGACCGGGATCGGCGATCTCGAACGAGCCGCCTGGCTTAAGATTCTTAGATACTTCAGCATAAACTGCGCCCCAGTTCGCAAAAGCGCCAGATAGATTGCGCATGTGTATGAAGTCGAAAGGCTCATTATAGGCCCATTCGTTTTGCGCGTCGTCGAGCTCGAAGTAGACGTTGAGAGGGGCGCTGGGAGGTTGAAAGGCATTCGTGATGTCTGTAGCAATGATCTCGGCATTTGGGAAGCGCTCCGCAATGGCTGTTGCCCAGTCTCCGGTTCCGGTACCGATGTCGAGGATCCGTTTTGCAGACCGTGGGATGAGGCCCCAGGTCAATTGGTCGTCAAGGGCGGGCATGTAGGCTTGATGGGCGATGGCAAGGCGAGTCTGTTCGGGTTCGTCATTGGGCATGTAATAATCCTCGCTGCAATAGCGTCTGCCGTTCTCAAAGTGCTCCTCGACAAGGCTACGGGTGATAGATCTGGTGGAATGCCTGAACAAATTAGAACATGTAAAACAACACAAGACTATTGGAGAAAAAAGCTCACTTGGACACCTCGGAATGTTCTGGCTCGGATGAAGTTCTGGGGATGCCTTCATCCGTAGGCTCGTCATCTTTCGACGCCGGTTCTTGGTCATCTACCTCTATATGTTGATCCATAAGTAGTGGAGTCGACCTCAATGCAGCCTCGAAACTTTTCGGAGTTAGAAAAAGGAAAGGGACAGAGATAACGCACTTGATGGTAGCGACCGGGGGCTGCACAGAGGAGCATTATAGACAATGAACGGATAAGCGAATGTATGGTCTATGAAGGATGCATGCAAAAATCTAACACAGTAGGAAGGGACAAATCACCAATGAGAGAAGGAGATGAGACAGGAGAGTGTGAGTACAGGGACAAAGGCTGACCTATGAAAGATGAGAGCATTTCTTTTTCGAACGATGTAACGGGACGTCCTCGGGTAACTGTGGAGAAGGTTTTCTTCGAGGCGATTCTGGATCTACAGCTACTGCATGTACGCTGGTGGCATGGCCTGCAGTAGCTTCAGTAACGGCCAAACGAAGGCCTGGTCTACCTAAGGTAATCCCTCGCCTTGGCTTGGTCCACCAATTTCAGTGGTTGAAGTTTGATCGTAAGGCATACTTCGAACCTCTCGCTGTGACGCGGTTTCTCTACAACAACCAGAGATAATGATGAGGTGATGTAAACCAAAGAAAAGACACCTCGGAATCTCGGTTCAATAGTAGGATGGAGAGCATTCTACAACAATATTTCACACATCGCCTAAGCGCGCTCGTCGCTTAGGCTAGATTGAACGGCTGAACCAGAGTCTCGGGTCAGGAACAAGGGTTTCATCCATCTCCTCAAACATAGTGTGCTGTTAGAGTGACGATAGCCAATGGCTTTCTCTGGAGCAGATGTTTCCTCTTCCTTCGTTCCACTGCACGTACTCTTGCGGACGATTGTCGTGGCTAGCCGCCCAACGATTCGGCTCCCCTCAGGATCGCAATGCAGGGGTATATAACCGCAATGCAGTACAGCACAGCGCTGCGTTCCGGCCCATTCATAGCAGCGGTTGAATCAGTCGGTTTCTTGCTGTGTGAACTCTGGCAATTCCTCCTGCACATCCGCCCACGTCTTCTGGCCATCCACAAGGCTTCGGATTGCTGCACATATCGTGTCCTCATCCGATCGCACTTGTTTCGTACTATCACGATCTCGAAGGGTAAATGTACTATCCTTGACTGACTGGAAATCTACTGTGATACCAAGAGGTGTACCAAGCTCGTCGTTTCTCGAATAGCGTTTGCCGATACTTGCCGAAGAGTCGTCGACACGGTTGGAAATGCCAAGCCGACGCAGCTTCTGGCCTAGGCGGCCCACCAATGGTTTGAAATCTTGGTGACCGGACAATGGGACCAGAAGAACTTTTGTGGGTGCAATCGGTGGTGGAAATGAGAGCACCTATGAAAATTGTTAGGTTTTAGTTCGTGTGTATAGGGGGACATAACATACGCCTCTCTCTTCGTTGCCTTCTCTAGACCAATAAACGTGCTCCAGCAAACTGTAGAGTATTCTGCCAATACCAAACGCCGGTTCGATGACGTTTGGCGTATATTCGCGAGTGTGCTCTACCCTAGTACGCTTCTCGATCTTGACTAGGTCTTGGTCGATTTCGACATTACCGTCGCCAACACCAGGGACATTAACCTCGATTTTGCCAGTCTTTGCAAGGTCGATTGACAATTTCTCGCGCATATCTTGGGTCAATGCATCAACCGCAGCTTCGACGGTCTTGCCATCCTTCTTAAATTTGGGGCCAAATTTCTTTTTGTCCAAGTCTACTTGCCATTCTTCGATATGTAATGGCTCATTTCGTGTCTCCCTAACACATAAAGGCGCACCCGTCTTTTTCGAATGGACCGTAAGATCGTAGGCACTTCGATCAGCGCAGCCCACACACTCAATCCAGCCGTAGCTTGTTAGTATCTCCGCATCCCAACAGTCAGCGGCATAATGTGCCATTTCGTTGGCCATGTGCTGTCTGAAACGCATCTTCTTTGCGTCGACACCGATTCGCACCAAAAACTGATATATTCTCGCAATAAAATAGCCCAAGGTCTCACTATCCACTGTGCCTGAAGCAACAGCTTCGCCAATCGTCATTTGGGTAACGTTTGTGCGGCCTGATAATTGCACCTTGCGATCCAAGAGACCAACGGTAACCGTTTTGACTTCAGAAAACCGTGGGTGCTTTTTGCCACCCTCCGGGTCCACATAATGTTCTATTTCTGCCATCAAGAATTCTCTGACTCGAAGTAGACCGGCTCTTGGCGATATTTCGTTACGGAAGGACTTGCCAATGCAGGCAGAAGCAAAAGGCATGGATTGCTGGTTGAATTCGAGCAATTTCTGGAAAGTCAGGAATTGGCCCTGAGCCGTCTCCGGTCTGAGGTAGCCGGCAAGGTTGCTGCTGGGGCCGATTGAGGTTTGAAACATTAGGTTGAAGGCCACTGGAGGTAGCACATCACCACCGGTTGTAGGATTCTTGATATTGTATTTGGTGATGAGAAGTCCAAGCTCATCACCACCATAGTTGTCTATCTTGGCTAGTACCTCTTCATACTCCTGGATCACAGCGTCGTCTAGCTTTATAGCCTTGGTATCTTTGGTTTTTCTCTTCTTCTTGGCTTCCTTCTCTTCATCGACTTCAACTTTCTGGCCGCGAGCTTCCTTGTCACCCTTCAGTCTTGACTCAAGCACCTCCTCAACCAAGTGATCCGCTCGAAATATTTCACCAGTCTTGGGATCCTTGCACATCCAGTCTGCGAACTTGTCCACGTGGCCGCTCGTTTTCAGCACCTCATGGGGCGTTAGCATTGTGCAATCGACTTCAAGCATGTCCTCCTCCAGCACGAAATGTTTTCGCCATGTGTCAACGATGTTTGCTTGCAATGCACAGCCTGGCGGGCCATAGTCGTAAAGACCAGAAATACCACCATAGACCTCGAACGCTGGGGTGAAGAAAAGTCGACGTCGAAGCAGGGAATCCAGCTGTGAACGATCGAACGGCTGGCCAGTCTTCGTAGTAGTGGTGGCCATGACGGGCTCAATTCTCCGCACCTGATACCTTAGATTGGCAACCGTTGCAGAGAATGTTCTAGAGGTAGATGAGTCGAATTTGGGAAAGACTTTGCATGCACTGAGAAGGCGTGAAGGTCCACGGAGCGAGCGCATGTACTTTTAAATGTTCGAAAGCGAGCCTTGAACAGTCATAAGAGCTCATTGTGAGTCAAAACCACTCGAGACCCTGTAATGCTGCGGAATTATAATACGTTACCGTACTCGTAAGATACGGTAAGCTTTTCCTTCCCGTATAAATCGCTCCTCTCCAAGACCATGGCCATGCTGAGAAAAGATGACCGGTGCCCATATTTAAATTACCACTTGCCTAGCAATTGAGCTCGGGAAATACGAGTTAGTGGTGACGGTGCTGGCAAGCGGTTAGAAAAGTTGGATTTCCTGGGCTGCGGCATTTTCACATACCACAAGTTGAGACATAAAGCTGGACCAATGCTTTCTTCGCAAGTATATGTGTCCCATTAGGAGCGTTGGAAACTGAAGAATCTTTTCTTTCGGTCTTGAATGTCGATATTTCAGGGGCTTGTAATATGTTGACTGCCACCTTTTCTGGCACCACACCTGTGTTCATCTCGCATTGATCATCGAACAGCATGCAAGGTAACCTAGCGTCATTGCATTATTGGTACATTTTTCGACCGTCTGCGAGCCTATGGTAAACTAAACAGGAGGCGCACCACCTAGCAAAAATCCTGACAGGAAAGCAAGCTTATGTAACAGATCCACTGACATTCAGTACCTCACTCCATCAACCGGTGTCCTTACTCTACTGCTTCTCCTCCTCTTCATCCTCCTCCTCGTGTCCAGCCGTCATCCCTGAACTGTGCGCCAACATCGCCAGGGCCAGGGTCCCAACATGGACCAAGCTCCGAATGTGGTCATGGTTCATACCCGCCTCTAGAAAGAACATATATCAATAACACTATCTTTGCAAGATCACACCAAAGACAGACTTACTTGCGATGTTTGCGAATTGCTGCATTGTCGCGTGATGGTGTGGGTCCTGGGCGAGTCTCGAGTGCGCATGGTGTGGGACCACAGCTCCCTTCTTTTTCGCGCCAGCTGCTCCATCAGGCTTCTTAGTGACTTGGCCAGCGGTGCCGTTTGGCTGAGCTTGACCTTGGCCAGGCCTTCGGGGCTGCCCTGGTTGCTTTTTCGATTACTGTGGGCTCGGGGTGTTTGGGTCTAGAGTTTTCTCGTCGGGGTCGTCGTACCCTTCTCCTTGACCATCTTGACTGGCCGCGTCTGGTGTGTTTTGAACGCTACCGGCTCCTGGTCTCTGTTGTTATTGTTATTGCTGCTGCTGCTGCTGCTGCTGTGGTTGTCCGCCGCCGTACGGGCTCTGACCGTAACCTCCGGCTCCCTGGCCCCGTTGATTGAATTGGTTACTCATACTGTGCAGGTGAACTTTTGGGAGACTGAGTGTAGGTATTGTGTGGAGAATCCGCTTTGTTTGGATGCTGGAAGAAGACTGCAGATTTTGGGGCCCTTTGGGAGGGAACTTATATTCAGTCTTCCCGGCCCCTTTCACTGACTCTCTTGTGGATGAAGCATTGTTACAGTGGCGCACCAACACAGCTAGCTACTCGTAAGTTGATATTGGCGGACTGTGCAAATACCCAAGCTTTGCACCGCTTCGACTCGCTTAATCGGGTGTAAGGTTAAGCGTGAGTCAGCATTCGCTTGTTCACAATGCGATGCACCAAAGATGCCAGAAAAGAATTCTTTCTCATCATATTCCCGAGCTCTTTCTGTTGTCGCCTTATGCTATTGTCTTAACGGGATCGATTCAGCGCAAGTCAAATTTTGGCTTCTTAGCGAGCCCAGATTCAAAGCTCTAGTCTTGGACAGCTGCTTTACAACTACCTTATAACATATCTGCGAGCCGGCCCAAACCCCAACCTTTCAGCTCCGGCCAACTACTGCTTTTTGGCTGAGGCGAGCGATTCTGAGTACTATCAAGAATCATGCAAGCTCGCCTGGTGTGGAGCCTCGAAGTCGGCTAGACTCTGGGACTGTCGCGTTTGCTTTTTTGCATATTGATCTCAGCCTTGGAGTTCAATATATAGCGGCAGGGCTGGGATTGCTGTCCTGGGGTTGGCCCGTCTCTGTTATATACCCTCCAATACTCTCCCTTGTCAAGCCAATCTGGTACTGCCGGTGCAAAACAATTAAATCTACTCAACCTTTGTCTCCCACTCATATTGAACCACCCACCAGCTTCAACTTCACCTCTTATATTAAAGGCCAGCCTCATCTCTGGCGCCGTCAGCGGCCTGATCAGCGGCGTCAGCGGCCTTGTCAGCGGCAACGCCAACGACCAGAACTTCCGCAACGGCTGGACGCAACAAAACATCGGAACAGTGACCGCCGCCAACCCAAAGAAGAATGTCATCATCGTCTTTCCGCCTCACGACCAGAACCTCCAAGGTTCCAAATATCAGCAACTCGTCAGCAAAACACCCACACAGACTCTCAGCTACGACTGCTACATCTTCGATTCTGGGGATTTCACGCTCAAGGGGAACGGGGGCTATTTGAATTGGGCGTTTGCGGGGAACTTCACGAGGAATGGGAATAAGCTTACTTTCAAGCCATGTACATGAAGGTCACGTGCGTTATCATGATGGGCTGAGGGAAATCGGGTGGGGGTGTTAGCGGTGGAGAACTAGCTCTGGGAGAGTACACCCAGAGGAAGGAAGGAGATGCGAGGAGGAAGAAGATGTTGCTACTGAGTGTACACATTCTTCGAGATCTCTTAAGGCATCGTCATCCAGCAATGCAGGAGCCAAAATCAGTTGTCACTGTCGATGATTCCCCAATTCCTAGGCACATTCGAGACTTCAATGCCTAGAATTCATGAACACATCACACCACGAAGACTGAGAATTGACTATCGCGTCAGGTTCGTTCTCCTTTTCATGCTACACACGGCATTGCACATATAAAGCGCCTGTACTCCCGAGTGCGGTGCGTGAGCAACAATAAATCTCCAGGATACTGAAGGTGTGTCGGATGCTCACGGCCAGGTTAGAATTACCCACGATCATGAGCAGGTCCGCTTCTTACATCAACCCTTTAATTGTCTATCTGACGTGGCGAAGACTGGGATGCTTCTTCTTTTTAGTCTATACATTGGCCGAGCTTCTCTGTGCCGCGTTCGCCTGCCCTATCTTGCGTCTGTATGCATGAGCTTTCTCGATTGAGAATATTCTTTCCACATGGGGTGCGGTATCCCCAGTCCATGGCAAGGGTTGATTCGAAAGAACAGCTCCAAACGAAACCGACTTACTGGCAAGTACTGTTGCTATGATCATAGCCAGCCATACCTGCTCCAAAATATCGATCTGGACTCTACTCATCTTAGTTGCGCCGTTCAATCTCAGGCTTCACTTAGGGTCTTGGAGACTTGTACCGTGCAGTTGGATGGCACGAAGACGAATGGAAAATGCATCTATGCAGGGACCGTCCTAATACAGGCCTTGATGGAGTGCACGTTTTCGACTTCGAAGTTGGTAAAGTCTGTGAATGTCACAGCGATTAAGTCAGCGAAAGTAGAGATGGTACAAAAATATGGACAATATCATTAGCATCTTGTTTTGCTCCTCTTGAGCTATTCGAGAAGAATGTCTGTCGACTTTGAGGCATCGTGAAAATTGGACGATGTATGGGTAAGCATGCCAAGAAATTGCAGCAACTATGTGCGCTGGATGGTGATTCTGTTGGCGGTGAGACCGTAGCAGTGAATTGTCAATGATGGCAATAAAATCCTTGTTACCGCACCCGTTTTGGCATGAAGTGCCAGATAGCGATGCACAATCAACGTAAAGCCAGATATCTCCAAGCTCTTTGATCATGACATGGCCTAACGCTGCTCCATACACGTACTTTAGATCGGAAACAGACGCCGGGATACATATTCGAAGCAGTGGTAAATGGACTGGCAGCTGACAGTGGCCAGACGAGTGATACTTTCTTGATTTGACTCTACCATGGGTTCCTGCGTGGAGTGGCTGAGGATGGCGGACATTTCCGTTGATGAGTCTCATTTTCATGAAATGATGACGTTCACATAATGGTTCAAATCAAGCAAACAATCCTGGAGCAAGTCAACCATCCCATCCAGCATGCTTCAGTATCTTGAGAATGATTGAATTGGAAGAGAGAGCGTTCATTGTTTAGAAGAATTTCTGAAAGGGAAGAAAGAGCCCTGCATTTTCTCCACCGAGGCATATGCAGCTAGAGCGCGCTAGACATGCAGCCAATCATCATTGATCAACCAAGATCCCCAATGACGGCGATATTTTTAAGGGGGGACAGAATCGCCTCTTTGTCGAGGATCCAGTAGCCGAAAACCCTCGACAATCAGTCTACAAATCCCCTCGAAGGGCTTTGCGACAAGCCTCCTTGATTTTCTCCGGAAGACTTCTACGGGCCTCCAAATCCCACAGCTTGTGGAATCCGGTAAATTCCTCGGCGGTCGTCAGTTCGCCTCCGACAGCTGCCCCCTCTGATGCCACCACAACTTTGTCGCTAGCAGGCCATGCTCCGCAATTGGCCCTCCTAACCAAACCGTCGATCTTCAAGGCCGCTCCTCTCCGACGTAGCAATCTCCCACGCCAGAGCAGCCTCCAGGTCGAACCCCTAAGCTCTGGCAGAAATCCAACTCCGCACAGCAGAACCGCTAGGTCCCTTCGAGGCGAGCACCCATTCTACTTTCGACCGCCACCGCTGCCCAAAAGGCTGAGCCTCGCCCAGAGTGCAATGACCCCCACACCCTCCCAGCACAGTCTCCACTCGGACAGCCCTTCAAAACGCCCACCAACCCCAGCTAAAGATCTTGAATATGGCATACCCCATCGACCAACCCACCAATCCCGTGCTTCTACCCCACGTCTCAGCCACCAGGCATCCTCTACCAAGTCAAACCTCGCCTGGGGCCCCTTACACCCATGCTACCCACACCCAAACCCGCACATACCTCTCACGTCGCCGCTACGCAGCACGACACGTATAATACGCATACCGAGGGATTGGATGATAGAGGGCGACCTAGCGCCCACATTCAGCCACACATACCCCGAGGTCCTCGGTCCCTGGGTTAGCGAATCGGATTTTCGAAATTTGATCAAGAATGTTAATGAAGGGCTCACAGCAGCATTCTCACCATACGGATGGAGAGCTTGGCTAGACGCGGTATTAGGCGTAGCTACTGGCTGGCTATACGAGGATTTGGGCTTTGCGGGCGTGAAGAAGAGGGCGCGGGATGTGGAGTTGCTAATCGAAGAGTGGAATGCAAAAGGGAGGAAGGGACTTGACAAGGAGGACGGGGACCTGGTGAAGGCAATACCGTTGAGGAGGACGGGATACCTGTGTCTGGATATTCAGATACCAGACCCGCATGTCGGGGCTGTAGATGATGAAGGAGACGGTGAAGAGACTCCTAACGGGAGCGCAGCAGGCAGTGGGAGGGGAGAGTAAGCGGACGTTTGATGTTGCTACTGCTATTGCTTTCAAGCATTTTGAGCGTATTGATACCATTTATTTGTTACTCGCATTGCTGGGGCGTTCACGGCTCAGATAAGAGGCTGGTATCGCCGTAATGTAGCATTGCTTTTTCATCGCTCCCCTGCTCTTGAACGTGGTCTTGTTCAATGAAAAAGAAATTACAAACTAAGGCGCTGGAAAATTATATCCTTACGTCGGTTTTGGGCTTCAACCCCCTACGAGTAAGAAAGAGATAATACGATTTGACGGTTAAAAAGCCCCCAAAAAAAATCCTCGTTCACGTGAAATCGGTACCGCTCCGACTGTCCCTTTTTTGGATTCGCCTCTATCTATCCTGCAACTCTGATTCGTAAACCACGGAGCTGGGTCATGCAGGTCCTACATGAACCGATCGACCCGATCGTGAGATTTTCAACAGCATCAACACTTCAGCCGCCCGCACAACCATCTTTCGAATCAAGGACACGGGGATTAGAGCCCGGCGTCGTGGGCTTCGTGGCCATTGTTGAGCCTCACCCAGACCCAAATATGAAATTTTTGGGTTGGATGGATTCGGAGCTGTTGCGGCGACCGGGGAGAGCTGGCGAGACAGGGCATGGCGGTCATCGTGCTGGGGTAGGCTCCGCAACGTGTGCGAGACCGGTCGTTGAGGAGGACGGGGGCTATTCTGGGTCTTTGGATGACAGTGTCATTGAGGAGATCGAGGAGTACTCCGTTCTGTCTCGTCTAGCGTGCCTGGTTCTTCTGACCTAGGTCACTTATCCACCCACTGACTTACTGCTGCTCTGATCGGTGAGTCGGATCAGGGATGTCTCACCAGGGCGCCTGCTTTTCATAGCGGAAACGTGCGAGTCGACGGTCTGATCAGCGTCGCCGTACTCATGAATGGACCCCTGGCAAGTGTCTTCGCTCTTTCATTGCTTCTCTTCGCGTCATTCGTGCACTTCCAGCTTCGGCGCGACTATTACCGGCTTTGTGTATCACGATCTGCCGGCGACCTGTGATTTCCCGGAGAATTTTGAGGAATCAATAGCAACAGTTTCGACCATGTGGGCTCGGAATCTAATTAGGTATGGCAGTGGGAGTCGGATTATCTACTTCCTAGTGGAGGTACGCTCATGACGACAATGCGCTCGGTCAAGATGAGGTTGCAGCAGTGTCCTCGGCACATGTCGAGCGCCTATATGAATTTAGCTTCCGCGAAGAAGACAGAGTTCAGATGCACGAAATGACTGCGATATTCCATGACGGACTGGTCGAGAACTGCGCCAGCATCAATGCACGTATCCACCTCATTATCCTCCCCGGTTCTGGGGAAAAGATCCGCCAGGAAGGGATCGAAGACATAATGCTATCATAATTCGGCTGTATGAGACTGTAGGTGCTGGTACTCAAAGAGAAATTTCAGATAGACGGGCGATCACTGACCAGCCAATGTCTGATGCAGGGCTTTCACTATAAGATTCCATGCCTGTAAGATTCTCCTCCAGTGTAGGCACGAAACTCAAGCTGTGCAACATCCAAACCTCTCTTGTCCTTGACCGACTCCTCCATCACCGAGGCAAGCGAGCCGCGACTTTCCGTGCTAAAAATAACCTCCTCCAACCCTTGCATTTCCTCGTCTATCAAGTATCAACTTTCATCATACGTGTCTCGATGGTGGATGTGCCAATTGTACTGCGGGAACTCGAATCGCCAGTTGTTATTGATTGAGGTGATGGAGTCAACGCGATTGGGGAGATGGTGCTGGAGAGGTGTATCACGTTGAGACTGGAGGGAGAAGACTGTGATGGTTGAGTAGAAAAATGTGATGGCTTCTGAGTAGCTAGATGAGTAGGTGCTGTCAAAACTCTAAAGCTTGTGTTTGAGCTGTGCAAGATATACGTAAGTAGAAAGGAATTGGATGCGCCTCATGATGGCGGCTTTGTCCTGTCTAATTAGAATGCACTCACATGCCTGAATGATCTGAACTCGATCCTCACGGTTCTCTACAAGTCAGCAACAGCCCCAGCGCTTTATTCGCTTCTGAATGCGCTAGCGTTTCATGCTTCTGTACAATGTGCAGTACCTAGTCTGCCAAGGCTTCTCTGTAGATGAGACGTCGAAGGTCGCGCTGTACTTCGAAGAAGACATTACTGCAATCATGGCTTACTGCAATGACAGGAGAAGTCAGAATCAAGACTCGCAGCCTCCATTCAAGCAACGGAGTCACGTCAGGTCCTGTGTGGCGAGCTTGTGACTTTTCCTCCTTCTATTTGCATCATGGTGACGAGAGACCCTTCTCCTTTGAAGTCCAATGAGGAGGCAGGGCAAACAGGCGATGTTGCAGAGACGGCCTAGCACTTGACAGTACTGTCGCCGAATCCTGCTTATTTGGGTAAAGAGAGATGCACTTGGCGAAAGATAAGGGAGGAAACAACTACATCATGGCAAGTGTGAACCAGTAGAACATATCCATCGGCGATGTGACGACAAGTGCGCTAGAATTCTATTAACGGTGACTTATGACACTGGTACTGATGACGACCATTTTCCTTTTTTTCTTTTTTCTTTTCTTCTTTCTTGATCTTTCTTCTAGCCGAGCAGTATCCTTGCCAATGAAAAGGACAGATATAGATACAGATTACAGGTACATCAGACATTATTGGAAGAGAGGAAGGCATGTCGTTGTCGCTTGTCACCAAAATAAATGATCAGCAGAAGATCTCCACGCAATTCCCCAACTGCCGGGGTACGGCTGCTTACTAGGGATGTGATTTTACATGTAAGGCCATGTGCCTTACAGTAATTACAGTAATGTAAGGCAAAAACTGCGTGACAGCGTGTAAATCATGTAAAACACTTAGTAATCCTTATGTAAGCCTTCTGATTGGTCAAATCCATGGTCTTGGCAATTCTCTGCGGAGAAATTTTGCTTATCTATCTGCACCGGAGCCTACAGGCATACTGGCTGGCGACGATAAGTCCGATATTAAGGCGGGCGAGGCATTGGAAGACGTCCCATTACGTTACACACGTACCTCAGATGTGTATAGCCTCATTTCTTGAATACGCCATGGCAGAAATCTCGCAAGAGTACCCCCAAGGCCCCAATGTAGCAACTACATTATTCGGAAATGGTACCTCCCAATAGGAGGCTTTCAGGCCAAATATTAAGTACCTACTAGCGCTCTACTAGCGTGACCGTCAGGCTTATGTGTCTTACAGTAATTACACGTGTAATTACTGTAAAGTGTAATTACTGCAAAGTCAAAATCACATCACTACTACTTACCGAGCTGAATGTATTTAAGGTACAGACTACTACAAGAGTAGTAAGCTCCAAAACCAGGCCCCTGAACACGCCATTCCACTTGGCGTAATTGCAATGTCTTTTTCCAGGGTTTGGACAGCACAGCACAGCTTCCTCCAATGATGATGCTAGTGCTTGTGTGCTTGTGCTTGCATACCTAGGTACCTATACTCTTTATCCATCTACGGTAATTTGGACCAAGTCACCGATTGGAAGGTCTTACTTTGCACCACAGCGACACGCTCAAGACCGTGTCGCCAACCAAAAGGTTGATGACTCCGCGTTTCTGGAAATTAAAGGTGTGGGGTGATCTCCGACCTTTCCGAGATTGCATCGAGTGCATGAAAGGCAGAGCATCAAATGCATCAAATTTCCTTGCTCAAACCCCAGCCGCGTAGGGTCCGAGGGGGTCCAGGGAGAACAGTCCAAAGACATCCAAAGAGGGAAAACGTGTTCATGGCTCCCGTGCCACCAAGCCCAAGAAAACAAGTCGATCAGTCAACCCCGGCTCACCGCTGGGTCCGCTCATACTATCAGCCTTTAGGAGGAAATGGCATCTTCTCATAGCCTCATGCAAGACGAGAGCCTCTTCACTCCACACACTACAACATCCACCCCTGCAATGCGGGACATGGATTTCATTTCTGTAGCCCAGCCTTTGTGGGCGTCATTTTCCTATACTGCAGATCTTGGGCTACCCGTTGCATCTCGCTCTATTCTTCACTTTATTTTCCCTCTGCGTACCATACCTTTCTCTCTGATGAACACCTCTTCATCGCTCTCGAGCTTCTTTCAATTGTCCACGTCCAATGACTATAAGAACTGCTGCTACAGATGCTGCAAGGCACGGCGTCATTACCAAACATCACTTACTCTGCTGCGTCCATGGACAAAATGAAAAGAAGCTTTGGGCCATAGACATCGCTGTATCCTGCCTTTCCAAACCTTCCGCCTAAAAGCTGCCGCCATGCGAGCAAAATGGCTTTACTTAGCCATCTCGGCCATACTCTTGGTTAAAGACTGCCCTACAACCACAGCTCAACGATATGCAGTGCTCCCACGAGAAGCTACCACCCCCACCAAAGATGCAGCGGCTGCTTCGACAACCCACTCCACAACATCTTCGCCTAGTGAAGCTACGCCCGATGCCTTATCAGATGGAATGAGCAGCACTTTGCGAACCCCAGCGAAAGCTACCAACGCCGCAGCATCGGGGTCCACGGCATTCATAACGGCTACGCCAATCGTGAAAGGCTCACTCAATGTCAATGGTACCACTACGCCTAAGATCGAAGGGCTCCCCATACACCCGAAAATTACGCCAGCCTTGGCTGTTGTAGGACCCATCTTGATACTCACTGGTGCCCTCTATGCCCTTGTCGGCATCAAGACTCTATGGCTCCACATCTTCCTCTCGACTGCCTACATTTTCGCCTTGGCAGTCACGATACTGATCGAATTTGTGATGCATACCCCGGTCTCCAATGCCGCCCAGGGCGCCTATGTTGTGGCTGCATGCGTTACTGGCTTGATAGCCGGAGGCGGTTCCCTCCTATTCAAAGATGTTACGGAAGGTATTAGCTGCTTTCTTGGCGGCTTCTGCTTTAGCATGTGGTTCTTGGTTCTTAGAGCTGGAGGGACGATTCCCAACACAACTGGAAAGATTATTTTCATTTCCTGCTTGACCGTTGGTGCCCCAGCTCTGTATATCAGCCGTTATACTCGACCATACGGCTTGATCGGATCAACATCTTTCGCTGGAGCTACTGCAATCGTCCTCGGCATTGACTGCTTTAGTCGTGCAGGTCTCAAGGAGTTTTGGCTATACATCTGGAGTAGGTTGCCGACCTTCCCTTTCAAGCCGAGTCACAATAGTAACCTTACGATCGAACACAGATATTAACAATGAGATATTCCCTCTCCACTACGACAGCCCATATCCTATCACCCGCGGCATACAAGTCGAGACTGGAGCGATTGTCATTGTCTGCGCGATGGGCGTCATGTCTCAAATGAAGGTCTGGAAAATAGTCAGGAGACGAAAGGAAGAGAAGGCAAGAGAGCAAAGAAGAAGAGACGAGGAGAGGAATGTGGCTGATGAAGAGCATGGGAGGCGGGTTGAGGATGGTATCAAGCGAGAACGAAGCTCGTGGGAAGCTGCCTATGGTGATCGTGAAAGAAGCAAACCTCAGCATCTGGACTCTGGCATTGGAACGGATGAGCTGAGTATTCGAAAGGGCTCGTTGAGCCTTGTTGGAACTTCAGATGTCCGACGCTCGGATTCTGAGGGCATTGAACTGCAAGAAATGGACGCTTCTCCAAACAGTCCAAAGAAAGGTGAAAGAGTCACAATTCACGTCATCAAGGATGATGAAATTTCCCCTACCCATTCTGCTACTGGTCAGCATTTGGCACGCTCAAGAGGAGAATCCAGAGAGCTTTCCATCCACGAGTCTCAGACTGGTACATCACAACCGTTCTGCTCCTCGGCGTCTCTCGGAAATGCTGCAGCACTCAAGTCGGTAGACCAGAAGCTTACTCTGAAGCCAAAAATCACACACCTGCCGTTTAAAGCGCCGGATCCCGATTCTGGAAGCGAAGATGGACGCTCTTCAGTTGCCGCATCTGCTGCTTCGGAGCACGTGACCGACAGATGGCTCAAGAGATTATCAGGCACGTCTATCGTACGACAGCTGTCCAAAAAGTCACAACGAAGCTTCATCGCTGCAAGCACGTCGGAGGAAGCCTTGATGATTCCAGAGCCCGACGTTGACCGAGCCTCGTCGGTAGCCGCGACTATTGATGACGTATCCGAGGAAAATGACTCTGAGGAAGAAGCGCTTTTAGTGAGAGATCAGAAGCCATCTTTTGAGATTCTCAGAAAGCAAGACTCTATGCAAGCACTGATACAGGGAGCAGACCGGAGTGCAAATCTCGGAAAAGATGCAGAGAAACCGCCAGGACAGAGCGCAGACAAAATGGCATCAGGCGATAGCCAAGCCAAGGAGGCCCAGCACGTCAATCGGTCGATAGATCCCCGGCCAGAGTCTGTAGCTTTACCAGATTCTGAAATTGCCAGTATCACGGACGCACGATCGACCGCCGAGGAGCCAAACATGGAATTGGAAGCGAATATTGCAGCGGAGTCAGAGGCACCTGAACCCAGAAATAATCTTCTCAGTATGAATTTACCCGGAGGCGCTTCAAGATTGGTGACGGCCTATAGGACTAATGAATGGGCGAAGCATCTAGATGGAGCGGATTTGCCAGAGATTGATGAGCTCAAGTTTACGAAAACCCGAGCTCCAGACGCGTCGCAGCCAATCGAGCGTGTTGCACCAGTAGATATCCGCGCTTTGCAGCAGACGCCACAAAACGCGGAACCGGCTTCAATCCTGACCGTCAAAACGCACAATTTAGGTGAGAGGCCCGCGGGCTACTTCAAATCCAAGAACCCGTTCCACAGACAGCAGGATACGCAACAGCTCAAACCAGCTGTGCATCAACTAACCCGCGAAAAAGCTATGGAAAGAACGCCCTCCCAGAAATCCCTAGCAAACAGCATGGAACGATCCCCGTCGCAAACATCTCTCAGTAGCACTCAAAGCCGCAGAGAACAATATCGGCCACCTCTCCCCAAATTTCGCTCTCCCCAATCATCCGTCCCCTCTGCCCGCGGATTTCGCAGCACCTCAAGTCCCATAATGAGCTCACCACTGATCGAGTCTCCAATAGAAGAAGGCGTCGAAGCCTCCTTCCCAATTCGCTTTACTCCCTCCTCGACGCACCTGATGTCTCAACGCGACAGCATGCTTCACAACAGACCATCTTCTACATCCCTTCTGCGGGCCAGCGCATCGAGCACTACCCAAGAGCAGCACCCAGCATTGCGCGGCCTGAAGGAAGACGACAACATTTCCCTCTCGCAGCGGAAAACCCTCCTCCAACAGAATCCATACTCTATTCCTCAATGGCACCGCTCATCTTCCGGCCCAAGCTCAGGTGCAACCACGCCAATCTACTCCCACAATGGCGCAACTACGCCCATCCACTCCCGCAACGGCCCCTCTCCAACACCGCAACCCTTATTCAGGCGTCCCTCAGCCACGCCTCGTGACTCCACCATTTCAGCATGGCGCGCCAGCCTTCAAGCATCAAAAACAGCCCACTACCGTGACCAAGAGATCGAAGCCCGCCGCGCGAATCTCCTAGCCGAGAAGCGGCGTGAGAGTAGCAGCAGGCAAGAGCAAAGGGTCAACCAGACCGTGACACAAAATGTCATGGACCGCGGTATGAGACAGAGCAGTATGATGGAGCTGCACCAGCAGCAGATGCGGAAGATGCAGGCGGAGGCGAACAAAAGCCTTGCCTGACTCTGTCACGTTCCTTCCAGATTGCTTCACGTTTGATCTTGATATTTTTAGTTTGGTTCTGATTTCGAGTTCACGGAGTCTGGATTCTGTTTTCTGGTTTCACCAGTTGGATATACCCACTCCTTCCCCGACGTTCGGATAGTAAAGAAGCAAAAGGCCCGGATACAGAGCGAGGGCGTTGTCGCCAACCATATATTCATGAGCATATTCAAGCATACATACACTTACACAAATTTTTCCCACATCGACAACAATTCAATGTCTGTTATCTCAATATAATCAACCAAACCGTCAACCAATCTGTGTTGTATCCCTTCCCACCCTACCCAAACAACGGACACACGATGCGATCGGATTGACTAACCCAATCCCACTGCCCCTAACAGCATAGGTAAAAACGGACCAGCATACTCGGTCCAGAGCTACTGCCGTCACCGTCCGTGAAACCCCCTCCCCCGGTCCCCCTATTTATCCTTTTTCCCCCCTTTCAATAGCCACACGATATCGGGGATGAGACGCTGGGGATGGGATTGGGAATGGGGTCGGGGATCGATTGTGGGCGGAGAGTGGAACTTCCGATCTAAGCGTATCCACTGCCGGTTTTGGGGAAGGGGTTTTTCATGCTCATCTGATATACATGTGCGCACTTGGGAGGGGGACGTGATTATCTTTTCATAGAGTGGGTTCAGTAGACACGCGTGTGGATGGAGTAGCATCATCTATGGCTTTATTGTAGTAGTAGTAGTAGTAGTAGTAGTAGTAGTACGTTGTTTAACTACGCTTTTTTGATAATCTAATGTTCTTTATAAGTACAATGGTATACAGTGGTACAGTTCGTCGTAAGAGGGTGTGTCCGTAACACATGTAATCATAAAGCAACGTAATTTGCCTGCCCATCCTTAGGACTTCCCCCCCGTAGGCTTTTCGTTGAATGTCCCTTGCAGTAGCACCACCCGTTGCTTTTCTCTATGCTGTCAGCATGAAAGATTCCTTTCATCCACGGCCCCTGGCCAACTCCTTTTGATAATACAAGTCACATCAACTTCTTCCCCGCTCTCCCCTGCAACCTCCTCTTCTCACTCCCACTGCCTGCTCTTTTTTCAACAACGCCCGCGGTCCTCATCTCCCTCTTAACTTTCTTCCCTACCCAACCTTCCGCCCCTGCCGCCACTGATCCCATGAGAGATGCAACGGCTCTCCAGGGCAAAGCCACTACCGTCCAGCAAATCTGTATCGGCAACGACGCCACTGCCGCCATATCATCGAACAAATCGAACACCAGACCGACACCGCTTCCTCTCCGTTGGCGAGAAGACTGTGAGCTGCGTTCTGCGGCTGCAGCAAGAGTTATCGCGTCACCTAGGCGCTTTTCGAGATCCTGGAGGCGGGACTCGGTTTGGAGGGAGAGGAGGGTGGCACGTTTTTCGTAGCGGCGGACGGCGCGGTTGAGGGCGTCAAGGTCGGGCTGGAGGGTTTTGCGGACTTGAGTGACTAGATCTGGGCTTGGCGACTTAGTGGCAGTGCCGTTCGTGCCATTAGTGTTGGTGTCGGCGATGTGCCTTTCCAATTCCGCAAGACGGTCTTGTAGGCCATCAATCGTAGCGGAAGACATGTTTCTGGAGGTAGCGGAGTAGGCATTGGTATTGACGTTTCGTTGCAGATGTAGGGTTCGCGCTTGGGCGAGTTTGATGAGGTGGGAGAGGGGGCGCAATTCGGCGGCTAGAAGGAAGATCGTGAGATTGTAATTCGAGACGAGGCCTTCTGATGGGCGGGTAAGCTGGCCACGGATGTGGTGGAGGAGCCATGCACCGCCTGCTGGGAAAAGGAAGCACATTAAGAGTGCAAGAAGCTCATGGATCCGAAGCTCGCTTGTTGCGGGGCTTTGAGACGGAGAAGGTTGTGCGGGCTTTGGATTAGGATCATTGGCTCCGTCTAGCGGTGAGACAGGTGGAGTATGTTGTTCCTCCTCTTCACTGCCCTCTTCGATAATGGTGTCGGAAATGTAGTCATCATTAGATGGTAGCTGGTCACTGAGTTGGACGGACTGCGCTGAAATGTACCAGTGCCTGCCTCGGTGTAAGTTTAGATAGCAAGGAAATGTGTTGGACTGAAGCTCACCAAGGTAGTCTTACAGACCAATTCAAAAACACCGCCGCCAGACCCAGCAAGGTCAAATCTGTCACCACAGCGCTTCCATTGTGAAAGAACAGCCCACCTACGGCCGGGAGCAGCGCCAGAGCGAGCGGCACAGAGTGCCAATGAGAGGGTTCATGGTTTGTTTCCAGCTCGGGACTCGTCGCTGTCGGCAGTAAGAGACTTTCCGTGGACGATTTAATGGATTTTCGCGTGCTCTCGACGGAATCCGAGAAGTTGGAGCTTCGGCGATGTCTTAGAGGACTCGATATATCCGCGATGGTCGAAGCGCGTCCTAACAGCCGACTGCGAATAGGAGAATCGCTTTGTCGCGCTGTGTTCTTCGCCATGGGTGTTGGGGTCTCATTCGAAGGACTCATCGTCCGGTCACGTTCCATATTGTGGTCCCGTTGGGCTGTGAGTGATATGGTATTGTGGATGATGGGCAGCTGCAGTCTGAAATTGGATTGCTGAGCGGATACGGCCGCACGCATGGCTTGGCAGCCAAATGGGCAAAGAATTCACATGATCAACTCCTTGCGAAAAGGGAGCCGTGGAATGCTCTTTTAAGATGAAACATTTCGGTGACGACATGTATATTGGTAGAGTTGGTAGTTGGTACTAGTACGGTAGGTACTAAAGTAGTACCTGCGACGAAATAGGAAACTTCCCGCGTGTGTGGCGGCTCCTTCCGCTGCTGCGCGGCTATGTACTCTACGATCGAAGTTGAAGCCAAGAAGTTCAGGAACCAATGTTGGCAATCTGGCACTGATGACTGAACGTACTTTATGTTCAGCTAGGTATGACCTTTTGCCGTTGGAAGGTTGCCCGAGTGGTGAATTAAATGGCAATTGGCACCACCTTTGTTCCAGGCCAGCACCGACCCTCGAGAGACTCAAACCTTTTCCAATTTCCATCCATACCTCAACCGTTTCTGCCAGCTTCATCATCAAGCACCGGACGGTCAAAGCATAGACATAATGCCTTGTTCCTACCATCAGCCAAGGGTTGTCGTTTCGTTCGCTGCAGCTAAAAGCTTGAAGCGTATCCGAGGCAGCCCGGGCTCATCCACCAAGAATCTTCATGTCGCTTGCATAAGACTTTTTGCCGGGCAAAATCGGGCCTCGTGCGATGACTTTGCTGCTTCCTCCTCGTAGTAACGGAAAAAGAGGAGAAGAACTCCCGCCGTCTCTCTGCTTTCGTCGGCCTTTTTTTTTGGCGTTCATGTCAATGTCTTGCCTATTGACACCCAAAAAGGGAACAACAGACCACGATTGCTTCGAGACAACCACCAAGGTCTGCTTCACATCTCATTTCTTCAGTTCTCTGTCAATAAGCTATTGGCATTTCAGTAGTAACCACAACTTTCCTTTTGAGTTTTTTACATTTGCGAGAAAAAAAACCGGCACGGCTATTGGCATCCAACGTTATTCTATTGACGCAGTGAACTTGCTTCCTTACGAGGCTCTACTTGTATCTCCTCGAAAACTCATAGGTCCGCATTGCAAATACATCTGCCTTGTACCCCGGTCTTGACCTTTCTACATCTTACATCATTTCGTTACATCGTCAAACATATTTTTTTCCGGACAGCTACCTCCCAAGCAGACAATTCTATATCTACTTTGCCTTAAAGCGAGCCATTCAGACAAGCTCTCTTGCCTCCGCCTCGACTCAGTACATCTTACGCATTAGCTAGAGCAGCGTAAGACTCCTCGCCATCTGCTTCTTGCTGGCCAAGGAAGCGCAGCTGGTCTGGCTCACCACTCGGGCAGGCCTCACTTCTTTCTTAACATCAACGCAACCTACTCTATCCCATCAACAAAACTACTTTACTGCAGACCTCACTCCAGTATCGTCTTCGCACATCACTTACGATGGACGAATCAACCTTTCCAGTCACGCCTAATGCGGTCGCAGTCCCTATATTGGCATTGATAGCGCTCATCATCGATGTTCCTCCATTTGTCTGGCACATCAGAAATCGCAATCTAGCAGCATCAAGCCTGGTGTTTTGGGTCATCATCTCCAACCTCATGAACTTCATCAATCCGCTCATCTGGCCAACAGACGACATACAGCATTGGTGGCATGGTCAGATTCTCTGCGACATCGAGATCAAACTCCAGATGGCTGTCAATTTTGGTGTCGTTGGCTCCATGGCGTGCATCATGCGCAATCTAGCAAAGGCCCTGGATCCTGAGAAGACAGTTCTATCCCTAAGCAAGGAACAACGCCGTAGACAGACCATTACCAATTGCCTGTTCTGCTATGGAGGATCCATATACGTCATGCTCATTCACTACATCGTCCAGCCAAACAGATACTACATCTACGCAATATCTGGATGTACGTCTTCCTTCGACAACAGTTGGCCCAAGCTAGTCTTAGTGTTCATCTGGCCTCCGATTATCTGTCTTGTAGATGCTTACTACAGTGGTATGTGTATACTCCGTCCCGTAGGGTGCTTGTTGAGCTAAACTTTACCAGTCCTGGTCATCGTCCGAATGCGCAGATACCGCAAAGACTTCTCAGAAATCCTCGTATCGTCGAATTCCAATTTGACAAAGAATCGGTTCCTACGCCTGTTTCTCCTGTCAATGGCACTCATAGTCACCTTTATCCCGCTTCAATTTTATGTCCTCTTCGTCAACTCGGCCGAGCCTCCTCTGCTCCCATACAGCTGGGACTTGATTCATAGTCCACAATGGCAGGACATCATGCTGATACCTACTGGTGGTGAGGTGTACTACGACCGCTGGATTCAAATTGCTCTTGGATATGGAGTGTTTCTGTTCTTCGGATTGGGTCAAGACGCACAGACTCTGTACCGCAAATGGCTCCTCAAGCTTGGATTTGGACGAGTGTTTCCTGGTCTACACCGCCAACCTGCTCGCCGTACAATCCTGCCGACAAGCAGCCATACCAGCTCTTTTGGCAGTAGAACACGAAGCTTCTTCAAGGACCGATTGTTCCGGATGTCTATGCTTTCTTTGTGAGTTTGAACACGGCCCCTTTGGTCTTCCTGATACTAACACCATCAGACACAGCAAAGGAGATTCTACCACCGCATCAACTGCGACTTTATCCCCAGTCGAACAACAGAGGGGCTTTGGCCGACTCTCGACGATCAACGAAAACGGGCCCAGAGCCGGCGACGCTCTAAGCGCCTCAAAAGATTCTATGGACGAGAAGGGTCCTTCCACAAAGTTCCCGCATTCATGGCTTACAAAGTTCCTTGTTGATGCCCACCTGTCAGCGCCCAATCGTCGCTGGGAAGCAAACTCGAACAGATCTCCACAACAGTGGTAATCATCATAGTGACTCAATTGCAAGCACGGATCGTGCTTAGTGTGGATTTCGTGTGGTGACCGTTCAGGCGGATGGACCATGCATAAAGGCACTGGGAGCTTATACATCTACACTACACACATCACTGAGAGCTGTTCGGGCTCGAACATGGAAGCGATGGGCGTTGTGGATTTGGTCGCATCTACCTACCATTCCCATGATCTCTATTTTGGATTCTGGCGTCTCTGGGAGGCTGCGGAGTCTGGTCAGTCAGCGACATTGCATCTGGAATAGCGATGATTTCAGCATATAGCATATAGCACATTTAATCATGCATCAATTGTGAAATATATCTCTTCGACCGCGGATGTTGATCCTCAGAAATGCTGCGATATGACTATATTTCAGTAGACTGAAATACTGGAAGCTGATTGGCCGACGCCTGACTTGCCGCTAGCCTCCTTTAATCTGTCGCGACTTTCCCAAGCTGATTCCACCACGTCAAATTTACATCCAGCATATCGCCCCGCCCAAACTTCCAAACAACTCGACTCCCAACCAACCCAGCGCCATCCGAACCTACCATAACTCACAACCCAAGATGTCATTCCTGACCTCCCTCCGCCCCACCTCCTCCTCCACCCTCCTCCGCCTCCAAACCGCCCGCCGCCCTTTCTCGACCTCCCCCGCCTCCCGCCTCGCCCGCATGATCATCGTCGGCCGTCTCGCCGACGCCCCGGAAATCGTCGCGACGAGCAGGGGGCAGGACATGATCAGGTACGCGCTGGCGACGAACCACGGGCCCAAAGATAACAGGCAGACGAGTTGGTGGAAGGTCGCGTCGTTCTTGCCCGAGGGCGGGGCGAGGGACCTCTTGATGGCGTTGGGGAAGGGGTGGGTGGGGATTTTCTTTACCCTTCTTTTCTTCTCTTCGTGCGTGGGTGTGGTAGGGAGGGCGGGGCTGGGAGGTGGATTTGGGAGCGTTGGGGACTGCGATTGAATGGGGACGATGCTTTCATTGATGGCATGTCGAATGCAGTCTTTGGGGACGAATGGCGCGACTCGTCTGCTGACCTTTTGCTTCCGCACAGCTCCCTCGTATACGTCGAAGGCGACTGCAGCATGAACAAGTTCCAAAACAAGGATGGGATCGCCTCCAGCGCGTTGAATATCGTGCAGAGTGAGCGTTTTTTCCTTCCGGCTTTGCGCCACGAGGTGGGACGTGCTGATGGCAAGATTTAGGGAATTTTGAAATCCTGGACCGTAGGGATCCGAGGGCTGAGGGACAGATTGAGGGCGAGTAGGTGGTGTTCAGGGTGGGGAGTGTGTGATGGGGTGTAAAGATTATTGGCGCTGGAAAACATTATCAGCTCTATGCACTCATCGTTGGCGTGTGTCCATCGGGGTGCTTTGGGGACAATTGTATTTATACCCCTGGGATCGGTATTGTTCATCGCCCAGGAGAAACGAAACATTGTACTTTCTACTCTTGTGGGCCTGGGATTGCAAGCTTGCATGAATGCGGGATTGATTGATTGGGTATCTCTGATATGCACACATCATAGCTGAAACTTGGTCCTTTGCTTCTCCATTCCACCCTGCCACTCCCACTCCTGCCCGCTAGCCCTCTGTATTCCCTTGTCAACTCGCCTCAACTTGAGCGTAAACCTTGGCCCAAGCTCTTGCAATCCGGCCCTAATTTCCTCCGCGCCTTTCACTTCCTTTCCGTCTGCGTCCACGACACTTTTCTCCGTCTTTCGCTTGTCCCTGAAAACGTAGCGATGCCTGCGCACGAAGATGTAATCACGCTGGTTATGTAGCGTGACCACCTGCCTCCCTTGCAGCTCAGGCTGAGCTGGGAACAATGTTCTCATCAAATGCGCCACCAGTAACCCTAAAGGCGTAGAAAAACCGTTGAGTATGAGCTCGGGCGTGTGATCTGTAGCATTTCCGTGGCCGGGCAGACGCTTCCCTTCAATCCAGTTCGATATGGTAAAATGGAAGGTAGGCCCGTGGGGTAAATGTACGACTGTTAAGCCCGTCGGCCTTTTCAAATCTTCCTTGAGTACGATAACAGCCGTATATTTGCGGCTTCACGTTCTGCAAGTCAGTGCTGCTTCTTTGAAACGGATAAGGAGTCGTAAGACAAGGTAGGTATTTACGCAAATCTCGAAACATGTCTCAGAACTCGGACTGCGGTACAAGATAGGAAGGAAACGTTACGAGATGTAAAACGTACTTTGTAGCGAAGGAACAGATTTCTCTGACCGAGAACTTATGGCTGTACCGGTGTGAGGATCGGGGAATGTAGACTGAGTGGGGGAAGAGAGACGTGAGGTGGTCGGCTTCTTTGTGAAGAGTCGAGTTGAGAGATGTCGTGATCAAAACCTTCGGGACAGGAGGGGCGTCGGTGGAGAACAGGGTAGGAAATTTGGCTGCGAGAGCTTCAGGTGTGAAGTCGAGGTTCGTGCTTCTCATGGATTGAACGGGAGATGTTGCACGCTCTGTAGGCGTCCTTCTCTTCGGAGCCTTCGCATGTTTCACAATTTCTATTGCCTCGTCTTCGCTGGCGGACTCGATCATGCTATCCCTCTCTTCATCTTCGCCTTCGGACCTTTCTTCTCCTTCTTCTTCTTCCCCCTCTTCCAAAGCAGCCTGCTCCTCCTCGACCTTTCTCCTCTTCAATCTCTCGATATTTACAGAAACTCCTAGCCCGTCACCAACATCACTATCCACATCATCCCACACTCTTTTCCTCTCCAATGTCAATGGCACGTTTTCCTTCAGCCTCTGTTCTCGTAAAGTGGGATTTTTGTCCTCTTCTCGTCGTCGGCGGAACCGCTCATCTCGTTTGATGCTATCAGTGGCTCTCTTTCTGTTAATATGGAGGGACTGCCGCTTTTCCTTGTTCTTACTTTTGAACGGGAGATGGGCTTTTGCGGAGAGCTTGAGTTTTTGCGAGGCCATTGTTCGAGGAGGGGTATAGACGGACCAAATTCCACCTATATTCTTGACTTTCAAAGAATTTTGGCGCAAGGTTTCTGTAAAGATGACCGTAGCTTACGGCAAAACATGCGTACCAAGCCAGCACGGCTAGATATCGGATTTCGATGCAGTCGCAAGGGTACAATCTACAGATCCTCAAAATTTTGACGATGAACGACTGTTTTTTTATGGAGAGGACGGCATGCATTATGGCCTGGCCTGGCCTTCTTAAATGGCTATCCCGAGAGAGATATGGTGTGAATTTGCGTGTCTAGCTGCAAGAGCACCAGGTGTCGACAGATTTCTCCACCCCGAGGTTTACCCGGCTACTGCACGCATTTGGAGAAAACTGAGAATCTACCATATATATTCCTTCTGAATATCACCATAAATCAGATTTAATACGTCTACCACCTGTTTCTACTAGTTGACGACATCGCCAAGGCATTTCAGCGATACGGGCCCGGACTTCGTACATAGAAGTCATGACCCGTAGCAACTCCGCCTTAGTTCGACGTTGTAGCCGGGTAAACCTCGGGGTGGAGAAATCTGTCGACACCTGGTGGAGCATAGAGTATTTGTATGCATCATGCTCGGGTCATTTTAGGTTTAGCCACGTTCATTTGGTGATGAGAGGAGAACGCCATTGCGATCATACGTCTATCAAGCAAACGCTATCAACTGCACCAAATCCAGCTGCTACACCGCCCTCCTCGCTTTCCCGGCCTTTCGTCCTCAACAGGTGTCCTGCCTCCCAGTTCTCCAGTATCTCTCGCTCTCCCTTCTCATCGCGGCCATGTCTCCAAAGGCAAACTCCATACACTCCTAGCTCTCCAATCACCTCACCCATCGTGACCTCCCCATTCCTGAAGACCCCGTTCCGTAGCGCAGGCGGCTCAATCAATTCCATAAGGATATGGCCTCGGTATTTCTTGCTGTCATCACCCAACGATTTGATGAAGGGCGGTATCTTCAATCCGTAAATGTTGTTACCGCCGCCCTCTCTCTGCGGTTTCAGAACGTAACCTCTAATCCTCTCGGGATCAGTAGCGATTTCGATCGCGTGTTTACCTTCTGCCGTATCATCAAGAGGGTAGATGGCAGCGAAGGTGGCCTGTATGCGGTCTATGTATGCCGCGGATGCCGTAGATGACAAGAAGCGGGATAAGTGAGGCGAGGATGGTGTGGCCAGGATTTGTTGGATTTTTTTTGACCCCGCCAAGTGTGTCAGAATGGAGGGGCATTTGATGGCTGCTGATCGCTCGAGATGGAGGCGTGCATTCCATGAGTTTGGGGAGGTGTATTCGGCGGGCGAGTAGCCGGCGCGGAAGTACAGGGTCGTTACTTCGTAAGGGGTACTTGGGGAGTGTGGTGGTGTGTAGATTAGAGGTTGAGATGGCGAGTCGGATGGTATACTTGTATGGGCGAGTACGGTAGAGAAAGGAAGGCGGAAGGTGAGGACACTATGGTCTGTAAGAAGATTGGTAGCCAAAGCGTGTTGGTCAAATGCGTTGTTTTCGAGATCTTGAACGATGAAGAGGGTGCAAAGGGGCAACTGAGAGCTGGTTTTGGGGCGGCCATATGCTTTATGGGCAGTGGCGATGCCGCGGGATAGTGATGCGATGGATGGGTTGGGAGGGAGCGAGGAATCAGATATGAGTGGTGGAATAGTGGGTGGGTAGGCGGAGATGGAAAGGAGGTGCCTAATGTAATCATCAGGATCGCAGATGGCAGCAGATACATAAGAACGTACTTGTGAAGAGCCGAGACTTTAGCGGAGAGACCTCCGAAAGAAGACGCAATTGTGTTGAACTCGACTTGCTTGATCTCGGTCTTGGCCTCTTGGTTTGATGGATCCTTGTGAACCATGTAATCTGAACGAAAGATACCCAGAGAGAGGTCCTTTGCGCTGACTCAGTACATGTGCACCTCGAAGAGGTAGTGAATAAATCTGAAGTACCTGCACATAGCCCTCCTTCTTCACTGCTTGATGGACATTCCATAGATTTGAGATGAAATCATCTACTTCGGCTAATCTGCAAACACACAATTAGGAAACAGTAAAATCCATATACTCCCCAGATAAATTTGTGTAGATTTCCGAGAAACAAGGTAGCAGCTGATTAGACGAAACCCCCTTCCCTGCCAATTGAAACATATATGTTCTGAGCATGGTCAGAGCAACGGAAATTTTCGTAGGTATTGACGAGGTAGAAATGCACGCATACTCCTTCACGACTTCTCCTAGCCATTCTTCATCATTCGCAATACACGCATATAGCTCATTATATGCAGTCTGGATTGCCCGAGCTTCCTCAAAGCACTCTCTAGGAAAGAGGCTAGGAAACAGAGTGACAGGTGCGGTTACTGCGAGAGATCGTGAAGGATCTATCTTTTCCGACACAAAAGATGAAGAGGGCCGCACAGCCAAGCCACTGAGAATTGACCAGTCCTTGATATTGGAGACAATGTAGTCCGATTGCTCTGATGTCAGATTCGGAGGGTAGTCAGGATAGATTAATGCGGCCATCTTGAGCTGCGCCTAGTCTTTATCTTTGAGAACGAATGCTCTCACATAGTGATACAAATCCAAGATGAATAACGTGAGGTGAATTTCTAAGCTCGGGTATAAGAGCACCTCGGGGATAAACTTGGCGCGTCACATTTGCAAGCAACCTGCAGTCGCAACCAAAACATTGCGCTCTCCATATATTGGTCCCTCCTACTAGTGTCGCAGCTTTCGATTCTCGAGAAATTGTATTTAATATCAGCTAATGCTGCAAAGTACAATTGAGGTTTCACCAAAGATGGGTGTGAAGAAGACGCAGTGACCAACGAAACAAGGTAGACACCTGCACAACATCTACCAGGAACATTACTGACTGATGTGAAAGTGAGGATCAATCGTGGGATCCAACAGAAAGGCACCTTGTCCGAAACATTCACTACAAATCCATCGTCACTCCTTTCCTGTCTCATCACGACGTCTCCTGCTCGCTATGATTCTTAGAAAGAGAACGACATCGTTCCTACTACTACCTACAATCTCACTGCTTCCTTGCATGTGCAATATCGTACGCTGGCTCAGGTAGTCCTACCATCTATCTACCTGGGCAAGCATGTCATTCATACAACCGTCAATCGAAGGACCGCCTTCGTCAATCCAGGACCCGCGGGATTGGACAGTCGATCAGGTGATATTCGCCCTGACCGACCCTGAAAGCCGGCTGCTTACAGAAGATGCGCGATCGTCACTGCCAGATGCCAGCATCCTCGCCGAAATCCTCCGCGAAAACGATGTTACAGGGCTTGCCCTCCTCACAGAGGTCAATACCTCTTCTCTACGAGATGAGTTAGGGATCAAGTCAATGGGCCACAGGGCCACTATCAAGCATATCATCCAGGAGCTGCAATATATGTCCCCGAAATTTCAGGAGCAGCAGGCTCGGCGTTCTGCTAGGCTATCGAGTGTGGGCTTGGATTCACGAATAGGATCTCCATATTTTGCAACTCCATCATCCTTCGAGCCGCGAGCTGCCTCTAGGGCACTGGCATTGACGACCTCCCCATCCGCTTCGTCTGCGCAGGTGCAGAATTACTCTGGGCCTGGTCAACCTCCAGCACAGCCTCGCGATGACCTCAAGGAAGGGCCTGAGCTCCAAGGACTTGATCGACCGAATACAATCACATTCCGCTCCTTGGAAGATATGCAAGTTGGAGAAGGCTTGGGAATCAACATGACTGAAGGAAAATTATATGAGGTCAAGCCTCAAGAGACCAGGAACAATCCCGGCGTGATAGCTTTGGTTCACGAGGAACCTTTGAGCGACGCGAAGAATGCTTCTAACACAGAGCAAGCTGAACGACTTGGTCTTCAAGACGAGACTATCTTCATCGATGACACAGGAAAGAAAAGGCGGCGTTTGGTCCTAGCCCAGCCTAGTGCCTCAGGACCAACACAGACCATTGCAGCGAAGTCGTCAACTTTCGATGAACCACCCAGCTCCCCGGAGACTCTTCGAAAAGACACAAACGCAAATACATCCTTCGAGTCGAATGTCTTATCAATCTCTGACTGTCCAAACTTTGATGACGAGCTTTTACAGGAGTCCCGGAAGCCTCCCGTTCTTGTGGAGGCGGCCACGTCGATGTCAGGTTCCGCACTGGACTCAGTAGAGGCGGCGGCAGAGCCTGGAGCTGTATTGATCAATGATAATGGACAAAAGCGAATGAGACCCTTCCTGGTCCACGAAGCCGATCTCGACTCTGAAGATCGGCAAACCGTTAAGCCAATTCTGAAGAAGGTGAATGACACCTTCGGCTCGTCTGTACCAGATTTGCGAGAGGTCGAACATACAGAACACCTATTGCAGCGGTCATACGGGAAGAAAGCTAAGAGAAAGGCAGACCAGATTTATCTCGGACTCGAATCGATGCCCATTGACAATCTGGTCTACGGCGATGTCGCTCTGGGCAAGGATTTGGGCAAAGATCAGGCGGTGGGAACCTCGTCACAATTAGTACCACCAGATGAGCCTGATGACTTCAACATTGCTCCCAACAACGATGTCGCTAAAGGCCAACGCCTATACGTCAATGCCCGTATGAAATACCTTCTTAGGGGCCAAAGAGTATCACTGGAGCGAGACGGACGTGGCCATGTTGGAGTTATCCCTTACCCTGATATGATTAGCAAGAAAAACTGCCCTCTGTCCATCACCGTATTTTCCCCGTCTTCCCAGGGTGTCATAGCATCAAGAGCGAATCGTTCAAAGTGGACCATAGACAAAGTCGTCCCCGACGCAACAGAGGTCCATGGAAGGACAGGCAACGTGTTCAACGTTGCTGACCCGGCTCTTGCCCGAGATGAGAGCGAAGATCCCGAGTGGAAGGCCCTTGAGAAGTGGAACTTCATGGATGGGAAAGATGAGGTTCTTCCTGTGTACGGTGATTCGAATTCTGAGGGAGAATACGATCTTGAGACATGGCGTGAGATGGAGAAAGAACGAGGGAAGATCGCACGGCCACTAGGTCTGTCAAAAAGTGTAAAGCTGACAAGCGCGGAGATTCAAGGCGCGATCGATGTTGCAGTGGAGCAGATCGTCTGCGAGTGGACTCTCAAGAGGCTGCCAAAGCTTAAATTCAAGCAATGGCGTCTATGGGCGAAATCCAGACGAAATCGAGATTCACGAAACCAGATTGAGTCGTTCACCCGTGAGTTCGAGAAGCTTGAAGCTCGTATCGCTGGTCTTCGAAAGGAGATTGCTCAAGAGGAATGGTCAAAGTCCAGTCAAATCAACAAACAATGCAAATCCATGCAACACTCTATCTTCGACCGTGAAGACTACAAATGGAAGATCGCCACATTGCAATTGCAGAAAGCGCCCGAGAAACTGCCGCCTGAAACAAGACAACCCAGGCGCGCCAAGAGCCTAGGGCCTGGGGAGATACTCAAAGATGGCGAAGAGATACTTACGGCTGATACCGAAACCCCAGACAGTTCAGAAGATGACTTGGAGGACTTCATCGTCGAAGACGACGCCGACGAAGACATCTATCAGCCTGTTGTTGTTGATGATGACCTAACGATGGCCGATGTCGAAGATGGCATTGACTCCGACACTTTGATCGTCGAGGGGCCAAAGCCAAAGACACCAATTAAGCGAACCGAGAAATTCAGTCAGCCTGCACCTTCTCCGTCCAGTGTCATCGACTTGACTCAGCAATCAGATCCTGTGGAACCAGAAATCTCCGCTCCGAAGCACGAGCCTTCTTATGCAATCCAGACGCCGCCTCTGTACAGCAGCGAAAATGACAGCGAGATATTCCAGCGCAGTCGCAGTAAGAAGCCTGTATTTAGGATGCCTCCTACGGTGCCCAAATCTCCAACCAAGACCACGGAAATCATTTGCCTAGAAAGTGACTCCAACGACTCCGTGGGATATCGAAATCTTGATCCACCTAATCGATTTCCAGCATTGGACGATGTTGACAAAATCAGGAATATGAATGCTGCCGAGTTGGTGGAAAGGCAGGACAGAAAGCGACTACTGAAATGGATGGTGGCCCATGCATCAGTATCCCAACGACAGTCTGCGTTTAGCTACTTAAATCAAACGAGCATGGAAGTCTCTCGCGCAAACGTGGTATCAGGCCTTACAGAGCTTCGCAATCACAAGCGACGCCTAAAAAACATGGACAAGGAAGACTCAGACAGCATCATGCGGGTTGCCACATGGCGTGTTTGCTGGACGATACCTGTGAAGATAACACCTGAAGGTCTTCAGACCCCCCATATCATTGCAACTTTGGAGGACGACGGATACGAGCTTTTCTACGACTTCTTGCTCGAATGTTTGCAACATTACCAGATTGCTCCTGCTCTTCCCAATCGTATCAAGTCGAAAAAGAAGCGACTCCGGGTACTTCGAGAAGAATCTGACGAAAGTCCACAAGAGAGCCCGTTTCGGAAGAGAAAGTACCTTGTGACAGAGAGTCAAGAAACCCTAGACAAACGACAAGCCGCTCAAGAAAGAATGCGTGGCGACGAAGAGCGCCGTCGGCGAGAGGAACTGAAGTCCAGACTCTCCAAAATGAGCTCTCAGGCGGGTGATCCACTGGAAGTCATCGTCAACCCCGGCAAACTTGAGGATGAGGAATTTGTCCGGCTTAACCCTGCCTTTGGAAATGGAGCTCGCTTGAAACCACATCAAAAGGAGGGCTTACAGTTCATGTGGCGGGAAATCACTGGCGATCATCAAAACCTACAAGGATGTCTGCTTGCTCATGCTCAGGGGCTTGGAAAGACCATGCAGGTCATCTCGCTGCTGGTCACCATCGCAGAAGCATCGATTTCTGAAAACAAGGATATCCGTCAACAAATCCCACTCGAGCTTCGCGAAAGCCGAACCCTCATACTATGCCCAGTCACATTGGTAGAGAATTGGTGGGACGAGCTTTTGATATGGCCTCCATCATCGTCCAATTCTCTTGGCAAGCTTCGGAAAGTGAGCTCGGCAATCGGACTCCCTATACGCCTCAATGAAATCCTAGCCTGGAGTAGTGAAGGTGGTGTCTTGATACTTGGATATCCTACTTTCACAGAATTGATCCAGAACAAATCGCGGGCAAACAGACCACCTGCGCTTGACGAATCCCAGCATCAGAGGATCAAGAAAGCTCTGCTAGAAGGCCCCAGTCTCGTCGTAGCCGATGAAGCCCACAATTTCAAGAATCGAGCTTCAGATATCAATCGAGCCATCAATCAGATCAAGACTACGAGTCGGATCGCACTCACGGGGACTCCATTGGCTAATCGTCTCGGAGAATACTATTCAATGATTGACTGGATTGCGCCAGATTACCTGGGAAAGCCCGCAGAGTTTCTTGCAACTTACGAAGAGCCTATCTACGCAGGACTGTACCGAGACAGTTCCGATTCGCAGTACCGAGAGTCTCGGAAGAGGTTGAAAGCTTTGGAATTGGAGCTGGAGCCGAAGGTCCATCGAAGGGGAAACGCAGTTCTGCATGCCGAGTTGAAGGGTAAGATGGAGTTTGTCATCACGGTCCCACTCACCAAGCTCCAGGACGACCTTTATCGTATCTATACAGGATCCATGCTTGGTGCCAGCAAGGGGGGTGAACCCAAACAGGCTCTTCTCTGGTCCTGGCTCGGCCTTCTCCAACTCCTTTGCAATCACCCCAAAAGCTTTAGGGAGGGTCTCCTCGCGCTCAGAGCTGAGTATGAATACTCATCCAAGACGAAGCCTTCTGTGGCAAAAAAGAAGGCACGCCAATCCGATGCTGAGGAAGGGCCGCTTGGCTCCGAGGAAGATGCCGTTCAATTGAACGAGCCCGTTTCCAGGATTGGTCTGAGACAGATTATAAGCGAGAGCGAAAGGGTGTTCGAGATGTTGGCTACACCCGTTGACGCTCTGTGTCTGTCCAACAAGATGCAAGTCCTGATGAGTGTCCTAGAATTCGCTGAAGCTGCCCAGGACAAGGTCCTAGTCTTCTCTCATAGGATTTCAACCCTTGACTTCATTGGCGACCGGCTTGCCGAGGCAAACAAGCCGTACGCTCGTATTGACGGGAAGATGCTGCCAGAGAAGCGGCAGCCAATCACCAAAGAGTTCAATGAGGGCAAGATGAACATCTGTTTGATATCCACAAGAGCTGGGGGAACAGGGCTGAATCTGTTTGGTGCCAATCGAGTGGTAATAATAGACGACCATTTCAACCCAATGTGGGAACGGCAAGCCATCGGCAGAGCGTACCGCATCGGACAACGGAAACCGGTCTACGTCTATCGTCTCACCGTAGGCGGCACCTTTGAGCAAGCAATCCAAAATCAAGCTTTGTTCAAGGAGCAGCTTGCTAATCGAGTGGTCGATAAAAAGAATCCAAATCGCCACGCTGTCAAAGGTGCCGGTCAGTATTTATTCCTACCGAAGACTGTCAAACAGGAGGACTTGAGTCAATTCCTGAATGAAGACGCTCTTCTAGACCATCTCCTAGCTGACCAGACAACGTAAGCACACGTCTACCCTTTCTCCTAGATTTCCTCTGCTGATCCCCATTTCTAGCAACCGCATTCTCTCAATTACGCCGTCCGAGACATTTCATATCGAGGATGGTATAGAACTGACACCAGAGGAGAGTAAGGAGGCTGAACAGATGAAGAAGGACTTCGAGCTGTCCCGTCGGGACCCAATAGCTCATAATGCATTGATGACTCGGCGTAGGGAGGAAGAGGCTCGTAAGCTCCGACAGCACGTTGCCTCATTCCCTCAACAGTCAGGAGCCTCTAAACACCATGCCCACAGTACCCAACCGTCGCGTTGGGACCACCCCTTGATAGCCACGGGAGACATGTTGCTTCCCCCGTCGACGGCTCCAGCTGGCGGGCCTTTGCTCTATGAGCCTACAATCGCAAACCCCAGCGCAGCCGTCTCGCCAAACCTAGGTCAGCCCCAAACTGGGTCATTACCTGATTCTAATTCCACGGCAGGAAAAGGCGCTTCCGTTCGAGCCCCAAAGCAAACGCACCCACGTTTCGGTGCTCGCCGGCGTCTCAGTGGAACTCCTGATTTTACTTCTCATGACCTGCAGAAACACATCGAAGACTCTATTACAGTTCCGGATACCTCTGGGTCAACTCCTAGGAACAGCGCCAATGGTAACACGACAGAGGTGAATGGAAAAATGAATGAATCGAAGGAGAACAGAGGCGGTCGAAAGCGCAGCGATCCAGCGGATGAGCAGCACAAAAGGAAGAAACTAAAGCGTGCACTGGCTCCCACGGCCGGTCCTGCGCATTGGGAAGCGATGAACAAGAACTTTGAGGATTTCCTGAGTCGTGAAGCTGATAGACCTTCTAATGGTAGGTCTTGAGCTTGACTACTTACATTCCTACAAGAGCGGGATTGTGGCAGATATTTCGCCTGCCTCTGACACCGCATTCAGTGCGAGGGCGGTGCATACATATTTTGATCGTTATAAAAAGCTGGACTTGCGCTTTGGGCGTTTGGAGGAGGTCATATTGCTTGATACGATAGATACCCCCAGGAGCGCTTTATTAATCATGTCGGTGGTGTTCTTGCAGTTCTAGCTTTGTCATGCATCTACTTCTTGCTATCAGGTGGATAGTTGAACATGAAGCTCTGAGAAATGCAATCTGTTCTACAAGTGTGCTCTTCTGGCAGTCCTGTTTTGAATTGATAAGATCTTGTGATGTACGAATACGAACACCGAACGTGACCCGTATGCCAGATTTGGAACCCCATCTGCTCCAGTCTTTGGCTTCAATATTACAAGCTCTCGCGAAAGCAATGGACCCCCACATCGCTGCGCGCAGTAGATAACACTGGGCATTCTTCACGTGCGAGAGCCGTCGTTGCTAAATCTCAAAACCCTGCCTTCTGCCGCGAGAAGTCTTGCCGACACCCCAGATCTGATACCGAAGAAACCAGCTCCAATCATGTACGTACTGTAACCATCTTACCCCGCTTCTAGTAGCTTCGCATTTGCATCGGGGGTACTATTTCGAAAGCGCTTGCCAAGGCCTAGGCTGAGGGATTCTGCTAAAGGGGTCTTTGATGATGTTGGCAGATGGTTGTAGCATGGTGTCGCATAGCTCTTCGGGTATGGAATGGAAAGGGTGTAGCAATCTTGTTTGGGCAGGCCTGGGGGGGTTCTATATGTCTTTCTGATTGCGGATGTGTAAGCACTGTTAACCACTAGGCTATAGGCCCAAAAATGGGTGGGTATCGCGCTTCATGCACGAATACGCCCTATTAAGCCCTATAAGCTTAGGTGTCGGGTCAGGCCTGACAGGATGGGTGTATACTTTTGGCGTATCGCATACCGGTCTAGGGTAGATGAGTTCGAGTGTTGGTTTTGTTGTTGAATGAGCGACTTGGAGGAGCGACGACGTGTATGAATTTGGGTGTGGATAGATGTGGATAGGTGACGACGTTGATACATAGTAATCTCTGTATGTATGAGCGGATTTGCATAAGCGAATTTATATAAAATTTAGGCGAGTATATACATGCGAATTTACATAAGCGAATAATTTATATACAATAATATGAAAGATATAAGTAAATTTATATAAACGGATTGGTATAAGGAAACTGGCATAAGGGGATTTGCATAAGCGGATTGCTATGAGCGGATGCATATGAGACATGAGCGGGTGCATATGAGGCATAAGCGTATGTGTATGAGACATGAGCGGGTGCATATGAGGCATAAGCGTATGTGTATGAGGCATGAGCGGATGTGCATGAGGTATGAGCGGATGCCCATAAGGCATGAGCGGATATCCATGAGTATGAGCGGATATGCATAAGCATGAGCGAATGTGTATGAGTATGAGCGGATGTGTATGAGTACGAGTAGCATGAGCGGATATCCATGAGTATGAGCGGATATGCATAAGCATGAGCGAATGTGTATGAGTATGAGCGGATGTGTATGAGCATGAGCGGATTTACATGAGCATGAGCGGGATTGCATGTGCATGAGCATGAGAATGAGCATGAGCGGATTTGATATATGAGCGGGTTCGATGAGCGGATTCGATGCACGGATGCTATGAGCGGAGTCTATGCGCGGAGTCTATGAGCGGATTTGGATGAGCGGGTTCGATGAGCGGGTTCGATGAGCGGGTTCGATGAGCGGGTTCGATGAGCTGATTGCCATGAGCGGTTTTCGTGAGCGGTTTCCATGAGCGGTTTGCATAAGCGTCTATTATGCACGAGCTTGCGTACACATCGCGGGCATTCCAAGAAGAGCCGCAATATCACAACGGTCAAGAAATGAAAAGGTGGTAGGATCTTGCTTGAGCAAGTCAACATGCTTTTCTATCTATCTAATTGCAAATGGGCTCTATGATTGACACTGCATACGGTCATGAGATATAGGAGACCCTCCGCTATGAGAGCCCCTATCAATTATAGGATTGTGGAGCATGAAAATAGCATGTGAAAGACCCTTGAAATTCCTTGCACTCATAAAGCCGAAAACTTGTAGACTGGTTCGCGCCGAGACTTCCCCTCGCCTGCATCCCATGCTAGCGTGGCCTCCCATTTGGTGCACCCTTCTTTTGCCTTGCCCCTTTCGATTCGAGGTACCTTGCCATCGCCTCCACCTCGGCGCGTATTCCTGGAGCGTCTTCCCTTCTGAACTGGACGCACACTGCCATCACCAAAACTGAAACATGTTCTTATAGAGATGCCTCTCTCGAGCACGACGCACGCGGTCCTGGATCCCCTTTGGCATACAATTCGGTAGCCTATGCCTCTCTCCACTCCGCGCGCTCTGCCGTTCGCCATTAGGAGCCTTCAGTTCACACTGCTGTATCATATGTCCTTCTCGACTCCACGCACGTTACGACCAACCACGTGTCACGTATGCTTCTGCGGCCCCTTCTTCTCTCGATTCAACGCACGCTGTGGCATCCCTTCTGCCCGACGCACGCTTTTGTAGTCTACTCGCCTCACAACTCGACGCAGACTGCCATCAGCGATGTCCAAGTACACACTCCGATAGCTTATGCCTCTTGTACTCCATCAACTAAGCACTATTTGATCCGGAATCCAGCAGTGGTGGAGCAACCGGAGTGCGTAGCCGATCAACAAGTAGTAGCTTCTTCTGTAACTCATCAACGGTGGCGCAGTCGGAGAGCGTAGCTGAGGACGTCGCGGAAAAGTTTGTGAGAGAAGGGAGGTAAGGTCGTGCTATCGTGAAGCAATCGAAGAGTGAATGAATGCGTAGCCACCGATCAACTAAGACTCCTCGATCCTAACTCCAGCCACGGCAAGATAAATAATGAATGCACCTTGTGAGCATGTATCTTGGCATTATTCGAAGAGTGTGTCGGGCATTGAGAAGTGACATTGGGATCCGCCGGTCGACTGAGATTTGCTCAATTCGGATGGTTGAGCAGCCGAAGAACGCATCTCAGAACCTCGCGGGGAAGTGTGGTGAATGCGATAGGGAAAGGGAGAAAGGTGGTAATGTACCAATACGCCGAAGAATGTGTGTTCTTTTCAGCTGTTGCGCAAGTCTCCGCTGATCAACCGGAGATCGCTCTATCCGGTATTGTAATCGAAGGATCTTTCTCGGAATTTTGCATGTATGTGAGTGACATCTCGTATGGTGCCGCATTTACGGAGGAAATGGCAGTCTCGGACGGCAGAGCAAACGTCATAATATATTGGGGTCGGAGCGACGTGGTAAGGCCGTTGAATCGGCAATGATTGCAAGGATGGCGACTAGATCGTGATATAGAGAAGTCGGAAAGATGTGGCAAGGCCCTCAAACGACCAGTGTTTGCACGTATGGCGAACATATTGTGGTATGTGGAGTCGAAGTATTGTGGTGGGGCCTTTAGGTGGCCAGTATCTGTAGATATAGCGAATAGATTGGAATGAAGGGGACGGCCCATCTCCACCAGTCCCCAATCAGCGTATTCCGGAGTCCAGCGTTCCTAGTGGCACCAGAAAAAAACCATCTTAGGAAGTGTAGAGGACGAGGTGAACAGTCGCGGCGATCGAATGTGCGGTGTGAGAGGTCGAGTGGTAATGTGACAGAGATCGATATGTCGTATGTGGGAGCTCCAAACGCTCCACCAGAAGTCGACCAAATTCGCTCAGTCTGAAATCGCAGGCATCGAAAACTCAAACATCTAAGATTTGAGCATATCAAACGCAAGGATTGAGAATGCAAGCAGAGAACGTATGGCAAACCCTGACGCCAACTCCTGGAGCCAAAGTTGAAGAAGAATACTGGGTACAGACATCATCAACCCGGGCGGGCTGAATCGCGGGCTCGTTTCTCGAGCTTCTTCTGCCTTGATGATCGGGGTGGCTTGATGGTATTGGATTGTATGTTGGGCTTCTTCTGCATTGATGTTTGGGATGGTTCGAACGAATTGGGTTGTATCTTAGGCTTCTTGTGCCTCGATGCTCGGGAGGGCTCAACGAGATTAAATTCCTTTTGGGGATGCTTCTGTCCTGATGAGTGAAAAGATTGGGTAGCGTTGAGTTCCGGTGGTGATGTAACGGCTGGGGCTGCAGCTTTCTCTTTGAGCCGTTCACTTCTCCGGAGTGGTGGAGAATCTGGAGGAGAATATTCGTTTGATGCAGCATTCAATAACATTATAGTCTGTTGTTCTGTGAACTCTTTGGCCTTTTTGGTCGGCTTCTCGTCTGTATTCTTGAGAACTCTGCCAGAAAGAGCTTGGTTGAGCTTTGTAGCAGATCGAGTCTTTCTGGATGTTGAACCTTGGGCGTTACACAACGACAACTTCCCGAAATCAGTACTTGTGGCAGGCCTAGACCGAGCATCGGGTGAACATGATGAGATATGAGTGGGAGGGTTTTCGAAATCTGTCATGACCAGGTCCTCGGACTCTGCTTCCTCGAAATCATCCATAATCTCGACTGGCGTCAGATCCCCCAGGGCGTGGGCGTCTGTCATCTGGATATCATCATCCTTCCCGACTTGAAATGGATCTGAAGAAAACTTGGGAAGGGTCCGCTGTTTCGTGTTGTCCATCTTTGCTCCTCCGCTACCCTTCTTTCTTGCTTTCTGCTTCTTCGATCGTCGATGACCTTGTTCGGTAGAGCTCCTCTTACTCAATGGTCTCTGATCCTTGAAGAGATGCTCAGGAGACTGAGAAGACTGCGAAGACTGCGAAGACCGCGAAGACGGCGGAGAAGGAGAAGACGGCGAAACTTGCGAAGAGTAAGAAGACCGTGAAGACTGCGGGGACTGTGGGTCTGAAGGAGGCGGTGTAGGTGGAAATGGCGTCTGTGGATATTCTATTCCGATCTCACCGCCAGTGGATTGACCGTGATCCGCGAGGGTATAAGCGTGCTCCTGCTTGGCCTTTTCGAATCGTTTTGTGGCTTCCGCGAGTTTTGTCTCTGAGTCTCTCATGTGTGAGCGCGCTACCTCGGCATGGTCGTCCAGATTCCCATAGGTGAAATCTGGGTGAGGCGTCTTGATTTCTTCTTCATACCACTTCACAAGTCGCTGCCAGCATTGGAGCCAAGTCGAGGTGACGTTGCATTGAAACAGTCGGAATTCCTCAAATTCCATGGGGAAATCTAACGCTGATTGGAACTGGAGACATCGATACTCTTGTGGTTTGTCACGGAGGTTACGCCGTCGCCACTTGAGGAACATCTTCCAATCTAACAACTCTTTTTTATACTTCGAAGTCTCGGAAGTCCAATATAAGATTCTGTGGAGACTATCCATAGAGTGATCAGGCGGACTGACGGTGTGGCTTGGTCGGCCCCCTAGCTTCTGTATGGCGCTGACAGTGGATTGGGTCTGCTTTCTGAATTTTGCTTCTAATGCTAATTGAAGCTCTGGCGTCTTCGATAGAGAATCGACAGATTCGGCTATCAGTTCCGGCCATTGACCCTTAATCCAGTTCAACTGGTTCTCGGCATCCTCTATCTCTTCTTGACTTCGATTAAATAGACGAAGCCAAGTGCGAATCGCTTCATGGGCCGCGGAGCTTGGTAGTGAGTTCTCAACGGGGACTTCACACTTCGTAATCTGTAGGAGCCTAAGGCGACGTCGGTCTTCGAAATTGAAGGCGTCAACACCAATCAGATCCTGAAAGAGCTCGAACTCTTCCCAGTCACTCAATCTGGTCAAGACGCTGATCAATCCAGCATCTGTATTATCAAGCTCTAACTCTGTTTCAACGCGGTCTAAGTGCTGAAGACTTTGCTGATACTCCCTGAACCTCTGCCAGTTTTCCAATTCTCTCCCAAATTGTGCGCTTTCTGTTGACCAATGATGGTTCATTGGATCTATGTCGTCTGAGAGAGTGGACTCCAGTTCCCCTTCGTTGTCAGTAATGTAGATCAGGCCGTCTCTGTAGGTAGCATTCCACGTTGGCTGTAGCCGGACTGGACGTGTCGGCCGTCCGCCCAGTTCAATGAGTCGATCATGGTGCTGCTTGGCGCGTTCCTCGTATGTCGCTGTCATCTCATCCTGTGTCGGTGTGCAACCCCTATATATTAGGAGCTCATCAGAATGGATATAGTACGCGCTAAGGTGTTCTTACCTTAGTAATCTCGTGAGCTCTTCTGGATCAAAACCACTGTGACAGTTCGATGATGGAGAAGGCAATGACTGATGAATCTCAACGGCGACCGGTGTGTTTGGAGTCATCGTAGCTTTAGCTGTGATTGAAGCAGTTTCGACTGTGCGAGTATTGAGAAACCAGGAAAACCAGCAATCAAGTTATCAAGTAAAACATTATTTGTGTGACGCTTGCTTATGCTGACAAAGCAGGACGGGTGCTTTGTTGGCCAATAAGGGTCACGTCTAGTTTGTCTACAGACGCGCATCCGTTTGTGTTGATGTATGATATTATTTCAACAGAGGGGTCATGTTCTCCTTGATTCCTGAATTGGAGGATGCCTGATGATGGACTTTGCCGATCTGAAGCTAACGCCTGACTTGTTGCTTTAGGGGTATAGTAATGTCCGAGAAGTTGATGTGTTGACGAGATAGTGATGTCTTTCTCTATCTTGTGGCTATATAAATATGGGTCAATAGGTTGTGTTGACCTGATGAGGACAAGTCCACATCACTTTCTTGTCGCTCTGTGTTGAAGCATCTTTCCAGACTAGTATTTAAATCCCCTCCCTTCTGCAAGAGATTTTTACCTTTCCAACCTCTTTCTCTTCACTCATGACTCGCTTCTGCCAATAATTTTCGGTTGCAGATTACAGCGCTCACTCTTCTCGCACCTTTGTATGTCTTGAAGAGAAGACTGGTTCCCTCATCAAGAGAGCCCCTACATTCATTACCCACAACTACATTCGGGGAACACCATCTCATTTGACCATCTTACGACTCTTACGCAAGCTCGTCTGCCATACAAGCCAGCAGGTATAGTGCTCAGCCTCGCTCAAGGAGCGCCTTTTGAAACAGACAACACAATAGTGAGGACTCTCCCGTTGTCAACACCGCTCACTTTATCATTTCTGACGCTACCAGGTGTCACTCAACACAGCAGAAACAGTTTTCGACCTCCGTCAAGGAAGGCTCTAAGTACTTCTTCTTTCTGACACTCAAAAGTAAGGATGCTTGGTATACTCTCACCATGTCTTCGTACTGATTTGTGACACTACTCAGTAGCCACGTCCTGGCCATAACAGTTCAAGATGTCTGGGAAGAAATGGAAGAGCCCACTGGAGAATTGGGAAGAAGAAAATCAGGACCCTAACCTCGCTTTCACCTTGGTGGCGCAGAATGAGCGAGCCAAGCAGATGTGGGCCGACCCCCACAATAGTTCGAGATATGTCCCTGCCTCGTTCACTAGGAGAAAACCCAAGGACCGGTCTCTTAGGGTAATCACTCCTCCCCTGCCAGATTCTGAGAACAAAGACCAGCCAAGACTCGAGATCAAAGAAGAGACGGAGCCAGCGCTTCAGTTCCTGTTCAGCGATTGGCCCAAGAATTTCGCAAAAGGATTCGTACTGGGGAGCTATGACAAGCCCTGTGATGCTTTGTTAGGTGACCCTGGCGATTACATAAGCCAACAGATGCTCGCCTTCACTTTCAACAAACACCATCAACTCATCATGAATGTCACATCGGACAACCGAACAACAGTCACCTTTAATAATCAGAAAGAAGGGAAGCGGACGCGTTTTTCCTGGATCTTCCCTCGCGGACAGGAAATGATTCGCGTCAGGGTGGCGGATGTACTCGTATTTGATGTTGTTATGCCCAAGTACGGGATCAACAAAGATCAATTTCACAGGAACTGCGAATCATTTCTTAGCGCAGCTGCCAGTGGGGACCCGCTAGCGGACGACCTCGACATCAAGAGTGTAGCGGCTACTGGACAGGCAAGTGGTACATCAAGTCCTCCAGATCCGTTCTATCTCCGAGGGAAGAAACTCGGCAGTGGGTCGTATGGTGATGTTTTCAAAGTCCTTCGAATGCCCGACGGGAAAAATTGCGCTGCAAAGGAGTTCAAGAGTACGAATTCCATGAGGCAAGAAGTCGACATGCTTAAAAAAGTCTGCCAGACATTTCATGTAAGTTTGAATTCAATTCCTTGCTGAGTGCGCAATCGCTGATTGAGAGATTAGAAAAATATAGTACAGTTTGTTGAGGAATGGCACGAGGATTATAAGCCACTGCTGGTTATGGAGTACGTGGCTGGAGGAAACCTTCAACAACGAATGAAGGTACGCATGGAGTTTGAGGAGATTGCGAGCCTTGCCGGCCAGACCCTCTCTGCCCTGGCATTCCTCCATGACCAAGGCGTGATGCATCGGGATATTAAGCCCGCGAACATCCTTTGCGTGACTCCAAATCACTACAAGCTAGCGGATTTTGGGGTCTCGAGAGATATCACTTCCTTGCCAAGCAAGCAAGGAACCGCAGAGTATATGGCTCCGGAGGTCCACGCTTGGGCACCTTATAGCTACCAAGCGGACATTTGGTCAGTTGGAGTCGTTCTGTTTGAGTGTATGGATGAGCTTCCACGTGGAAATCCACGCACGGATGGGCGAAGGTGGTGCAAAGGCGTACTCCACAAGTTCACGCGATACCACGACCAGTGCGAGCAATCACCAGACATGAGCGGAAGTGACGCCTTCGAACTCATACGTCTGGTGAAAGATGCCATGCTGCGTCTGGATGCAGACGAACGACTATCAGCGCGAAGATGTGTGAGGCACTACTCGTATCTGTGGGAAGACCAAGGTGGCAGCGAAGATTCGGACGCCGGGAGTGGAGCCAACACTCCAACAAACGCACATCCAAACGGCTCTTTCTCGCCCAAATCACCGGGCAGTCCAGAAGGTGATGAGGCAGAGGAAGAGACATCGAGGAATGTCCATAGGGATGGCGAAGGAACGCCCGAGTGGGGAAGGCAACCTCAGGATTTCCGCAACGAGGCCAAAACAGCCATTCGCGGAGACAGTGCCTACAACCCGGCCAGCGCTCCTTACCACCCTCCATCTGGCGGAGAGACGATCAACGACCCCAACGTCACCGGTCCCTCATCCATCAGCAGAGGAATGCTCAATGGCCCGGCCCGCGTCTTTCCCAGCCTCCCGTCCCTGTCAAAACCAAGGAACCATACACGCTCCATCTCCGATGGAGGCATCAAGCGTCGGCGCGACAGCCAGTCTTCGGCAGAGGGCGGTGAGAAGGATGGATCGGTGACACCGGGTCCACTGGCGCCTGACCGTTCGGGTAGCGAAGATGCGGCTGCTGGACTCGATGCAAGTTCCTCTGCGAAGAACCACAAGCGGAGCAAACCGTCAGTGTCGATTCCTGCGCATCGGACTCCATGAGGGCTGCCGATGCCACAGAGCCGGAACAGCAGTCTGGATGGACACCCTGCGAGAGAGCCATAATCTAGCAAGTGGATGCTTAGTCAGTCAGTACTTCAGTTTTTAAGAGGGACCATCTTGGGTTCGCACGGTGTTTGGGCTTGGTGTTTATAACACTGGATGTGTGGGAATTTCGGGAAGCATGGCGCAGATGACACGGCTTTGTTCATGATACCCCACTTGTTTTTCCGTGAAAACATTCTTCCGCATTTGGAAGGCTTTGAGAGTATTGTCTATAACTGCGAAACTTGAATTGTTAGCGAAGCGAGCGATGTTGCATAGAGAGCGCTTGTGCATTAGCGAGCATTCTTCTAGGATTTTATGGATTGAGGTGGAACTGCAAGACTGGTTGTTAGCGAAGCGAGCGCTGTTGCATAGAGAGACTTTGAACATTAGCGAAGGATATTTGGTAGAGCATATCTGTGAGGATCAATTGTACCATTCGACCCATGTCAGATACAATTATGTTTGAGACTCAGAAAATGGATTAGAAGTCGTGAACAAAGGGAAAGATTTTACAAATCCAGTTCATTCTTCTCCTGTAAATCTTCTCACAACTGTAAGATCTTATGTTGAGTTTATTGAGTGAAAATGATCTTCTAAGTCTTGAAGATATTGCATTAGAACTATATACACACCTTCCTTTTCGAGGCCGCAGCTTTCTCCTTGAGCCGTTGGCTTCTTCTGAGCGATGGCGAAGACCCGGTAGAAGAGCCGTTGGTTGATGCAGTACTCAGTAACGCCATGGTCTGCCGTTCTGAAAACCCCTTTTTCTTTCTGACCGACTTCTTGTCCGTATCCTTCAGAACCCTGTCAGAGGTATCGTGATCGAGCTCTGTAGCAGATCGAGTTTTTCTTGATGTTGGCACTTGATCAACAGGCAAGCGCGATTTCCTTTTTGCCCTAGAACCGCGACCCTTGATGCTCAGGTTATATGCAGGAGGCGGGCTAGTAGTGACCGGGTCTTCGATATCACTCATGAGAGTGCCTTCGACACTACTCCTCCAAATGTCTACGGATCTTGCTCCTTCGTGTTCTCCGAACGCCTCGTGTGGGTACGAGTTTTCAGCGGTGTCTGTCAGTTGAATGGCATCATCAAGGATGACTTGATTTGGAACAAGAACATCGGCCACAGTGACCGGCTGTTTCTCGTTGATTTTGCCCTTCGACGGCTGAACCGAACCTGGGATCCCACTGATGGGTGAATTGGTCGACCCACTCAATCGATGGACTTTTGTAGGGGAGCTGCCCAAGTCTGTGAGTTTGAGATCCCCAGGGATACTCTCAGGTGATTTTGATTCTAGCGAGCTTGGCGGCAATCGCGGATGCCCGGTATTTTGTTGCGTGACCTGGGCTGGAGCCGAAGAGCTTTCGTGCGAGGAAAGCTCGGCTAACTGTTGCTCTGCCAATCGAAGTCGAAATTCGGCGGTGTGAATGTCTTGTTGAAACTTCTTTACATTTGCTCGTACCGTTGCGGTGCTATCTTGAAGGACGAGTAACGCCAGGCCTTTCGAAGCAGTCTCCATGTCGTCCTCGTTTGACTTCAGTAGGCGTTGCCAGCTTGCGACCCAACTTTGGGTCCTGTCAAGCTGGTATCGTCGATAAGCAACGTAGTCTACCCAGATCTGTAAATCTGATGAGCGTCCACTTGATTCCTGTTCTTCGTGGGTCCCTGTTTGAGATGTAAACGGCTTGGTTTTTCGCCATCTCAAGAAGATCTTCCATTCCCATAATTCCTTCATAAGCCGACAAATCTCGGAGCCCCAATGGCAGAGCCTCTGGGCAAAGCCTGCAGATTGGTGAGGGGACCGCACTGAAGCATCCGGCCTGGCTTCCAAAGCCTCCAATTTCTGGTGGTAAGCATTGGCCTGTTGTTCTAAATTCATTTCAAGTTGTCGTTGAAGAGGAAAAGTAGCCTGTAGTGAAGCACAAGCTTCTGAGAGTATCTCAGCAATTTGGCTCTCGATCCATGTGAGCTGCATTTCCGAAGTCTCTAAACCCTGTTGTCGTATAAAGAGCTGATCAAGGCAGGTGTCAATTGTATATTGGGTTTTCGGGCTTGAAGTAGCTTCGTCAGATACAGCCTCTTTACGCGCGATCTTCTCTAGAGCTCGCGTGACTTTCCACGTCAACATCGCCGCACGGCCAACCTTCACTTGCTGGTAATGTTGAAATTCCCGCCAGTCATTCAATCGGACCAATACCTTCACTAATCGCTGGTCCGTATTCTCTGGGTCGATGGCGGTCTTCAACAAAGGTTGATCTTCTGTATCTCGCTGATGATCCCGGAACTCCTTCCATCGTTCCAACTCCTTGTAGAAACGATCGCATTCCTCAGTCCAGTGGTGATGTGTAAGGTTTTCGTCAATCGCGATGGTACCTTGGAATCCTCCATGATTGTCCATGATGCGAATCTCGTCTTTCTCGTATACTGCATTCCCAGCTGGCTTCTCTAGCACCGGCCGAGTCGGTCTTCCCCCCATTTCGATCAGCGTGTCATGATAATTGTAGGCATGGCGCTTGTAGTCTTCGGTAAATTCTTCATCAAATGGAGAGACTTCTCTGTATGGAGCGGCATGCCTGTAGATCAATATGCGTCAGGGAAGAGAAGCAGCGCTTCGATGACACGGAACAGAAAGCTCACGTCAACTTCATCTCTAGCGCGTCTGGATCGATTATGGTCTGAGGGCCTTTGGAGCCATTAGCAATCGAAATGTAAGCCATGACGCCGTACGTTGAGCTGCTGCTCCCGCGTCGTTGCTGGAGAAGAAGAAGAAGAAGAAGAAGAAGAAGGGGTGGACAAGATAGAGGGGTGAGGAAGGCTGACTAAGCCCGGAACAGCCAGCTGGGATTGGTTCAAGAATGAATTGAAGTTACAAAGATTTACTTCCGATTAGTCGGCTTGGTAAGTACGAGAAGAGATTTGTGTTTGACCACAGGTCCTCCAAATGTACAGGCATTGAATAAGGTTTGACTTGCTCAGCAATGTATTTTTTCTGAGTACCAACAGCTCCTTTTGTCTCAAAATATATATACAAAAACCCTCCGCCTTTGAAAATCTTCTGCCTTGGAAATTTGAAAACGCTCTTCAAGCTTCAAGGCTGTCTATCATGTGCCATAATTAACGTCCGCACTCCCACACCATCCGACATCGTGCATGAGAGCATTAGCAGCCGAAGCTGCATACGAAGCAATGCCGCTTGTGTTATCCTCGTGCATCCCCCAATTTGTGGAACCCCGTGACCCTTCTATTGCTGATCTCCTGTTCTCACCCCTCAGCCCCCAAACCAAGATGTCTCCCTTTCCAAGTGCAATCTCGGCAAGCAAACATCAAGCAGTCAAAGTCTGCAGCACTGGAAACCACTTCGCTATCACGCCCGCGATTCAATGAGCTTCTCGTTGGTGCATATTCTCGATACACATTCCGCTGCCGCCTAGTTCAGGTTGTGCCAGTTTGCACATAGGCTCCACACATCTGCCATCTTGACAAAGCAACATCAACCACCGCCAGCAACTGCCAACATCAACCATACTCGGGTCTGCGTTACGTATATCCGTACTTGACTAGGGACTATAAGTTGTGATGGATGAATACGACCCCAACATTGTAGCCAGACTGGTGGCACTGAATGAGAGGACACGGAAAGCCTGGGCCCACCCACACAACAAACACTTCTATGTGCCGGCTTCATTTCGAGGCTTCCCAGTACATGGAGAAACAAGCCGCGAGTCCACACCAGTCGAGGAGGACAGTGACAGCGACAGTCATGTCAAAGAAAGCGAGCCTGAACTTAGGATAACCTTTGACAGTCGCCCAAAGAATGTCAGCAAAGGTTGGACCTTTGGCAGCGATCAAAATTTGTGCGATGTGTATTGTGGTGAACACGACAGAAAAAACGACTACTACATCGGCAGGCAGACGTTCTTGATTACGATAAGCAAGCAAGGCGACGTGATCTTGAAGCATATCAAGAACACAAACCGGACGAAGGTCCAGTACAACTCTCAAAAGGTTGGGGAACGACGGGAGTTTATCTGGATCATGTTACCAGAGTGCCGGAGCATTGTTATTACTTCGGCCAACCAGCTCGAGTTTCGGGTCATAGTGGCGAAGCACGGCGCCAAGACAGAGCTGTCCCGAGGGCTATTTGCTCGGTTTCTCAAGGACGTCGAGGACTCAATGCCATCGCTACCGCTTCTTTTGGTGGACAGTGAGGCAACGACTGCAGACACTAGCCTAGTGTCTACACCAAAGACGCAGCCTTTCTATTACCGGCGTGAAGCGGGAGAGCTTGGACGTGGATCCTTTGGAAAAGTTGATGTTGTCGTGGACGTGAGCACCGGATTCGAGTACGCAGGCAAGTCGTTCTTCGGGGACTTCGAGCGAAGCGAGCCAGATATCCTGGCCAAGCAGAACCACGTAAGTCACATCGTCTTTCCCATTACCCTGCTGGAGTTTTGTACTGGCTACCAGCCAAACGAGAGATAATAAGGGACGGGCTATATGGAGAACCTTTGGAAAGCAGTTAATGATCTCGACAGGAGAACATCCTCGGATACGTGGCCTTGTCCAATGATGACGGCCCTCTTCTGGTCACGGAGTATCTCAAAGAGTACGTGTACCTTGCGGTTCAATCTGTTCCTGTTCAATATCGGAATCTGAGCCGTGAAATACCTGTTCTAAGGGGCAAAGAAATTTTTCCCTTTGTCTACTCCCAAGACTTCTCATACGAATTGAGACCGGATTACGAGAAGGATATGCTGACTTTCGAACCACAACCAGGGGGAATTTGAGTCGCCCATGGCGGTTGAATGACCGATCTCCCTGGCAGCCGATCCAGGTTTTTAGCATCCTGGCACAGTCTCTTCGTGCGCTCGCAAGCTTACATGCGAGCCCGAATTGCGTAACCCATCGGGACATCAAACCCGAAAACATCTTAGTGGCAGATCGTGAACGCACGACAAACCCTGGAGAGCCCGGGCCCTGGATCAAGATTGCGGACTTTGGCCTGGCAACAGAAGGCACTAAGTGTGAAGGCTCAGCCGGTACTTGGCTTTACCAGGCCCCTGAGGTATTCGGTCAAGAATACGACTCAAAAGTTGACATATGGTCTTTGGGCGTCGTCATCTTGCAACTGCTTCTGGGAGGACGCATACCCAAGCCCAGCCGAGGTTACTTGCAAGGGCCACAGTGGTGCGAGGACGTTATCCTTACAACGAGGCAGAATTTTTCTTTCTCTTTTTTCGCAGATCAAAAACGCTGCGAGAGGAACAAAAATACGTTGGAGACCATGCTGTGGGGATTCATCACGAACTTCATGCTCAAGTATGATCCGAAAAAGAGACTGTCAGCGCAGGAGTGTCTCAATGCTCCCGTTTTTTCACAGATACAGTCCGGCTTGGGATTAGCGTTGGAAAGGCAACGAAAAGATGTAGGTCAGCAACGTAGTGGGGTTTCGGTCGACCTTAAGGTCAACGAAGAGGCAAAACGGATCCCTACACATTCGGACATTGGAAAGGCGTCCGAGTCAGAGAATGAATGGTCCTCCTTGTACTCTGGTGGTGAGGCTCAGACTGAGCCAGAGCTTCGCGCCAATCCGGTCCTTAAATCATCACACGCAAGAGCCCCGATGTACTGCAATAACACGTCACCGGCAACCTACGACCCGGGTGTGGAGGAGACCGTGGCCTTGAAAGGGCAAGGGTCCAACGGATCTAAGACTGCAGTGCCACCACACACATTGAGGCCAGACGATCCACAGCCGCTTAGCTATGGACTGGCACTGGGAGACAAGCACGATAATCTCCGGAAAACAGTAAGGAAAGGCTATTGAGTATCCTGCGCTGAGATAAGTCTAAGGACCAAGAGCCCGTCCAATTCACAGTAAAGGCATCCTTTCCAGGTTCAGAATGATTTGATGGACGAAGCGGCAACTGCGGGTTCTTTTTTAGCAAGTCATGCGATGTTGCTTAGAGAACTGGAGTAGTACTTGAACAAAGAAATTCATGAAAACCAACCGTGCCTACAAGCGTATGTCTATCCCCGACCATGAAAGGCATCTCATCTACTCTAGCCTAGATTTCCTTCAGAAAAATACCCTCCCACTCCTCGAGGCCTCGGTTGCAGTCCAAATCCGGCCCTAGTTACCTTACTCACTTCTTGCACCCCCTGGTGGAGGAGTAGCCACCCAGAGACCCCACACACGGGCCACGTCTTCAAAGGTCAAGCGAGCCCTTCCTCTACATGTGCCTTTCCGAAAGCGAAAAGATGGCAATGACTGACAATTTCTCCACGAGCCTGAAAAAATTTCCTGCAGCGTCGCACCCCCTCTACGGAGAGGCAGCGATGTGAAATCTTTTTTTCTATTTTGGATTCCTGATTGGACTGGGTAGTTGGGTTCGATTTGGGCAGAGGACGGTCCAAATTTTGGTACTTTTGTTTGGTTTCTGGGGCTTTTTGTTCAGGACACAACTGAGATCGCGTTCGACCTAGCAATCTGGCTGTAACTTGTGATCTACCTGAGTGCATATCCCATAGGTCAAGATACTTCGCCACCAATAGCAATTTCTTCCTTCGGCTGTCGTGCGGTCAAATAGGCTGGTGGGTTTTTTGAACTTTTCACTTCCACTCTGCAGCGAGATCTGGCGGTGTTTCGGCCTCGGATTGACTTTTTTGTTTGTCCTTGGGAGCGAAGTCGGGTTTTAGATGGAAAGCAAAGGAACTACGGCAGTTGAAGATGAGCAAGGGAACTCGCGTAGTCAAGTGTTGGGAGATTTGTCAAGTTTTGCAGGTATCTTGCGCTTTTTACAGTGTGGTAGGAGGAGTACTACTGGGTTCAGAGTCGGATCGACTTGGAATGATATGTGATAGTCTCGGGTCGAACTTTCGTGAAGGTTTCAAGGTAACGTATTTGAAAGTTGTTCTACTAGGTATTCGATAGCTGTCTCAGGATTCAAACGTTAGATGTGTATCGATTCAACCTAAATAAATGATCTTTTTCAACTATCGAACAAGAGTGTATTATTGCAGAATATATGCACACCCTCCTTTCTGAGATTGCCAATTTTTCTTCCATTTCAGATTATGTGCACACCCTCCTCTTTGAGATTGCAGCTTTCTCTTTGAGCCGTTCACTTCTCCTTGGTGCAATAGAATTGGTGCAAGGACGGCTGGTCGATGCAGCGTTCAGCAATGTCGTGACTTGTAGTTCTGTAAAGCCCTTGAACTTTTTGGTCGGCTTTTTGTTTGTGTTCATCTTCTTGGAGACCTTATCAGAGAGAGGCTGATTAAGTTTTGTAGAAGAGCGAGTCTTCCTCGATGTCGAAGCATGGGGGCTGGACGAGGGCGGTGTGATAAGTTTCGATGAAGATGGTGGGATGTGATTGGGAGGATCTTTGCTATCTGACATGATTGTGTCCTCCAGGACGTCTGACATCTCGATATCATCGTCTATTTTGAATTGATCTGAACCGGAAGAAAAGTCTGGAAGGGTCTGCTGTTGTGTGTTGGTGTTGCTTAAGTTGGCTCCCCTTTTCCTTGCTTCCTTCTTCTTCGATCGCCGATGATCTTTTCCAGCGGTGCTACTCTTATTCGAAGGTTTCTGATTCTTGGGAAGACTCCCCTTAGAAGACTGTGATTGTGCCGGTGTAGGTGGTAGTTGGGCTTCCGAGTCTTCCGCTGGTATTTCACCCGTGGAGGGTCGGTCACGACGTGCAAGAATATTTTGCAATTGTTGTTGAGCTCGCTCGAGTCGCTTCGCAGCGTCCGAAACCTTCTGTTCCGCCTGCTTCGCATAGATTTCTGCCTGGTCAGATTCTGTGACTTGAGGTTGCGCATAGGCATATGCTCGTGCTTCTTGATAATCGTCGTCTTCGTCATCTGCAAGCAGAGATTCTATTCTCTCTTGTAGCGCAGTGCTCTTCTTCGCTCCCGCGTAGTGACTCGCTCGACAGCGCCAAGAGTAGACCCAGCTGCTTGCTTTATCAAGTTCGTACTGGCAATATTTCACAAGGTCCTCAAAGAGCTTTGCATCTGCGTCAACTTGAAAAGGTTGCTTCTGCTCCTCCTGTTTTTTAGTGTCAGCGCCTTTTACATTTCGTCGCCAAGCCATGAAGATCCTCCAATCCCACAGTTCGGCGGTAATGGCGGAGCTTTCCGAGATCCAATGTTGAAGTCTCTGAGGGAAGTCAGCCGTGGTATCGGGACGATGAACCGCATTGCTCGGTCTGGCTTCCCTTTGCTGTAGGTGGCGGTATATCTTGTTGGTCTGCTTCTCAAGCTTCTCTTCTAACTGTTTTTGAAGCTTCGGCGATGCGGCAATCGAATGACTAGCTTCTGCTAGCACCTCCGTCCACTGACTTTTAACCCACATCAGTTCTTCTTGGGAAGCCTCTAATTCTTTTTGCAGTGTCTCCATTTGCCACATCCACCCCCCATGCGGTTCTTCGACTGCTCGCATTGGTTTTGCAGCCCTTGCAGTGACCATTGCATCCTCAAGTCTCGCAATTTCTTGTTGACATTGTTCATGAAACCTCTCCGCATCATGAACCTTTTTCTGTTGGACGAATTCAAATAACTGCCAGTCGTCTAACTTGGACAATACCTCAACCAAATCCACGTCCGTATTCTCGAGCTCCAAATCCGTCTCCGATCGACCAAGTTGATTGTGCCTCTGCTGGTCTTCCTTGAACTTCTGCCACCGCCTCAATTCTTCCGCCCATTTAGCCCATTCCTCACTCCAGTGGGTATGTGCAAGACCCTCTTCATCCAAGGTCACATCCACCTCCTGAGTCACATCAGTTTTATTATCTTCGTCTCTGTAACTAAACATGCCATCCACGATAGTGACTTTCCAGATGAATTGTGGTCTTATAGAACGAGTAGGCCGTCCACCCAATGCGATTAGTTGGTCATAATCGCGCTGGACTTCTACTTTCCATCTCTCAACACACTCATCTGGATGGGGAGTGATGTTCCTATAAGTAACCGTCAGCTATCATCACAAGCAAGGCTCTTTAAGAGATCTTGCCTTAGCCTTCGTTCGAGCGCTTCGGGGTCAATCGCGTTCTTTGAAGGTGTGCGACCAATGTAGATAGGCGAGCCGGCTCTAGAAGAGTGCGCAGAGCCTGCTGGCTGAGGAGACAGTGACGCTATAGACATTTTGGCTCGAAGATTGTGAATTGATAAGGGCCTGAGTATTCAAGGGTCACCATGGAATGTTGAAGCTTCACCACACCACAAGCTGCTATTGTACTACTTCAGGGGGCTGACAAAGAAGACGTGCGATTGTTAGCGCACTGGAAGAATGAGTCCAGCTGTCCTGATAGTCCGACAATAGGTAGTAGCCTTTCTGCCACGGTAAGTATGCAATATGGTTGTGGTGTGTATGATTGATGGTCCATGTCGACCTTAGGTACTGTGAAAGCGGTGTGCCAAGGCGCGCTAAGGCCCAACCAGGACTAGTGGCTCTGTGTTGTGAATCTCAGTCCATCCTGTGACAGTTTCTAAAGCAGGATACCTTATTGGATCAGATTTGATCGGAACGGTATTCTTTACCGTTTTTTATGGTCTAGTTTGGCTTAGTGTTCAACCTCTTTCTATGTGTCAATGATTTGAGTTTTCATACATAGATAATGTAGGTTGTTGAGAACGTATTGAGTGTTGAGAGATTTGTCTATTTAAGAAGTCATTCCTCTCTCCAAATTTTACTCCAAACTCAACCTTCAACCTTGCATGACTTGTCAACCACAAAATCAACTCGCTCATACACAGGGGACTCCTCGTCTCCAGACATCTTAGCGCGGGTAGTTCACCCCGGCTGCTGAGCTCCATTTGGCATTTCTCCTACACAACCTCCTCAAAGTCCACACTCGTTACAACATCCCTCAAGCATTACAGATTCTACAGCAGGCGTTTTTCATTTCAAGCACACCAGCCTTCTCGTCTCCCTCGACTGGGGTGATTTCCAGCTCCACGCAGTACCCCTTATCTCTTATCACGGTGGCAAGTTCTGTGTTACTACAGTCTCTGACGAGATTTGCTCTGCACACGGGTCTCAACACCGTTTACGACTTGTTGCTTGACCTCAGACCCTAAGCCTGCTGCTGTCGGCTTGTTCAACATTACCAGCGACAGCCATACATCAGCAAGTCAATAAACATGGAATTCGATAACGACCCAAACATCATACTCAAACTGGAGGCTTACGGTCATAGAGCACATGAGATATGGGCAGATCCACAGAATGAAGCATTCTATCTCCCTCCTGTGTCCCGAGCCACGAATGGAGGCTTTCGAGAGGAGGTTGTGGACCCAAATGATTTGTTTCGGGCGCTTACCCCGGATTCGGATGAACCTGGTCAAATCAAGCTTTCCGAGCCAGCACTGCAGATTACCTTCACCAAAAAGCCAAAGAACCCTGAATTGGGGTATCTTCTCGGCAGCGACCGTGAGGTATGCGACGTATACTTAGGTTCTCAAGATGACTACATCAGCCACCGGATGTTCGTGATTTCTTTCAACCAATACAATGAGGTTATCATGGAATCCACATCAAGGAATCAAACGGTAGTCACCTACGGCGGACAGACCGGGACGCGTAGGAACTTCATCTGGACCTTTCCGCCTGACCAGAAAAACATCTATGTCAAGGCTTCCAAAATGATACCCTTCAGAGTTATCGTACCTACCCATGGAACGGGCAAGGCCGCTTATGAAGCTAATTGCCGAAATTTCATGAAGTTTGCTAAAAGCGCCAGTCACACAATGAGCCTGCTAAATTTCACGAGCCGGCCAGATACCAGACTAGCGAGCGGAGCAGCGACTGCTCACACAGCGGTGGAGCCGCCATTCTACCTTCGGACCAAGAAATTGGGCAACGGTGGTTTCGGCGTGGTACATAAAGTACGTTCAATGCCTGATGGGGGAACAGCGGCAATGAAAGCATTCAAAACCAAAAGCGCCTGGACCTTGGAGGCTGGCGTACTTCGAAAACTCATCAACACTCCTCACGTAAGTACAGCGCCTCTTCTTGTCAGGAATTAATTAACTCATCAAACAGGAGAACATCGTCAAATTCATCGATTGCAGGCTAGGAGACAGGCCGTATCTAGTCATGGGGCTCGCTCCCGGAGGAAACTTGGAAGAACAATACAAAACTATGCCATTCACCATCCAGGAAACCGGGCTCATGGTTCGTCAGATGTTGAACGCACTCGTCTATCTTCACGACAGTTTGAAAATGATACACCGGGATATTAAGCCCACAAACATCCTGTGCGACTCTCGAACTCATTTCAGACTCGCGGACTTTGGTTTGACTCATGATGTGGACGTTCTCAAGATTTGCACAGGAACGCAGATCTACATGGCCCCGGAGATGTCCGCAAACGAACCACTTACCGCTGCAGTAGATATATGGGCGCTCGGAGTGATCGTTGTCCTACTTTCAACAGCCAGCAGGCCTGCGGGCTACGAAGACAATGCAGGTCTTGAATGGTGTGAAGCTGTTATTGCCTACTTTGAGAACTACAAACACAATTTCCAAGCCATAGGATCCGACGGCCTCAAGCAGAACAACCTCAACTACCTTGTGGGACAACATATGTTGAGGCTAATGCCAGGAGATAGAAAATCTGCGCTCGAATGTCTTGATCGAGGGGATTACTTGTGGTCGCTGTTAGATCAAGACAGCGAAAATGCTGCCAATACGTCCATACACCAAGATCCGACCGGGTCTTTCTCTAACACACCACGCACCACCCACCCGATGGGGCTTCCAAATGGTGGTAGACTTACGGAGAACCGTGGAGCTTCCGAAGAGAATGGGGCTTTGGAGGAAGGAAATGGATCCGAGGAAGAGACTGAATCTGACGAGGAAGAGACTGGATCCGACGAGGAAGAAAATGAATCTGAAGCGGAGGCCGGGACTTCAGGAGCACAGACCTTGAACCCTGGCCAAGGCACAGTCGGTGGTCCGCAAGCCTCCACCAATGCTCCCTCAGTCACTCCAATGATCCAGCCGCCACATCCGGCTACATATATACCCAACCTTGCCCATGGTCAAACACCGGACTTGCCTAGTCTGAAGAGTCAGATCTACGGCCAGTACGGGCAAGGTTTACTGGCGCAGATGAGAAGACCGAGAGGACAGAGAAGGCGATAGGGGAGTTCTTCCGGACGAGGTAGTGGTTTGACTGGAAGATGGGTGTAGGTGCCGTGTATCGGCACAAAGGACGGGCGGCAAGTGGTCTTGTTGAGTTTCTGCATGCATGCCGTCGAGGTTTTTTCATAGACTCTAGGTTGAATGTGTGGGCGCGTCTTTCTGCTAAATAGCAGAGCAAATCAATCAATCGAACAATTAGAACCAATCCCCGCTCGCACCTCTCGCACTGAAAGATCTGAACATGAGAAACCCTCATCTCTGTCATAGATGCCAATCCCGACGTCTGATATCTAACTGTGCATTCTACCTTCTCGTACCCGAACTCCCAAAAACATCCCAACTCCGATCCCCTCCTAAACCTCAAATCCAATCAAGTCAAACCCCATCTGCGCACCTCCCTCGCCCAAACCCATCACAAAATCTCTTCACCCACCCCGAGAAATCCCAACCACCCCGCTCCTACAGTATGAATTCGGTGAGACCTTTGTAAGAAAGGAAACGAGAGGTTGCCGATTCGCAAAACCCTGGCACTCCGTAGAAGTGCACCCGGTTAGCATCCGTCGTCTATGACTTTTCGAGTCCGGGTTTTCGAGAGAGGGGGGTTGCTAGGAGGGGGAGTAAAGGTGTGAGGAGTGTGGGAAAAGTGATGCAGGGAGCGGAGGTTTCGGATCGTATGTCTGGGATGGGCGTATGAGGTGTGAATTCCGCTCACGTTTGACGGCGGGTATTTCGGAAAGGGTGGGTGTCGTTGGTACCTTACTTTTCTGGAAACGCGCTTGAATTGTATGTAGGACTTCGTTTGCGATTCTCGCACTGGTATCTGCTAAACTCCGACCCCCACCCCTTCTCCTTGTTTCGTGTATGACGTTTGCGTAGACCATTTCTCACTTCTTTAATATTCGAGATCCCTCTCAAATCTGCCTAGGGATTCATTTTGCGAATCTAGACGAATTGGCTTTAAAGATCCAATTTAGTTACAGTTTTCGTATGATCGGATGGGCGAGAACTTGTTTTTTTCAACGTTAATTGAATGCACGTAACTTTCTATATTTTGTATGTATTGCATTCAGGCTACGTGCACACATTGTCTTGTCTGTCTTGGGTACTGATCTAGTCTATCTATAAAAATGAAATACTAGTGCATCGGTAGCGACTGTGTGAAGAATGATAATAAGCGGTATACATGCACGTACGTTGGTAGCGACTCTGGAAACAATGATGATAAGGAAATATAGAAGCATTCTGTTCATAAATCTCGCCATATTTTTCCAGGCAGAAAAGGAAGTCGTCACCGTCAAGCAGCGGGTGACACTTTTGGTTTCCCAGCAGCCAAACCCATCTTTTCAGCCTGGGGCTTAGCTCTGGATACAACTCCTCTTCTGCACTCAACCGCAGAGAGTAACGCCAATGGAGCTAGCAATCGGGCAATCCGACACCAGCCCGTTAGTCGGGGTAGTGAACACCCAGGGACAAACATCATGGGTGCCCGGAGCCGGGCACTCCTCATGGAAGCAGGCGTTGTTGTTGGACGTGAGGAAGAATCCATACGGGCCGAAGGGGTTGCCATTGACCTCACTGAGATCGTAAGCGACCTGACCGGAGCCAGTGTTAGTGTACTCAAACTGCAAGATGGGCTTGGCCACTTCGCCGGAGGTTGTGCCCATCTTGATGGAGCGGCCGTTATTGGGCGTGGAGAAGACCTCGGAATACGTGCCCGTCTTGGCGGCAAGGGTGTACTCTGGGGTGCAGGAGGCCGGGTCTTGCCCACACACGTAGAGATACACGGGAAAATCGCAGTAGTTGCGAACGTTGGCGTCACCAGTCGTACCGGCTGCTACGTTGGCGTCTGCGGCGACAGGATTGCCGCTGTCTGGTACGGCAGGGGCGTCAGTGGCGGCGGCGGGGTCCACAATCCAGGACTGGCTGGCTGGGACGGCGGCGGCTGAGAGCACGAAGCCGAGGGCGGTGATGGTGGTGGTGAAATGCATGGTTGGTGAGTTTGCGGTAGTGTTGGAGGGGAAATTTGATCAGAGAAGGTCGAGGAATTGACGGGGTCTGAGCTTGGTGAAAATAGTTGTTTTGAGGATGTATGGAGTGTTTGAACGATGGAGATGGAAGGTGGAGGGAATACACCCTCCTTATATAGAGATTTCCAGCACTCCAGCCCTTGCGTCAATGTGTGTGGGTCTTACGTGTCGCTCTGTCTTCCAGTGGTGTGTACGATTCGACGCCGTATGCATTTCGTGTTCGTCGTTCAGCTACCATGACCAACCAAAGAGCCCATCCAACAGATTTCATACATTCAGCTTCGAACTTTCAGCCCAGGCAAGCACGGATGAAGAGGGTGTCCGCAAATCCCTTTTCGATCGCACACTCGAGAAGCTAATATCCTGTCCCATTTTATCCCCTGTCTTGCGCCGGGGTGAAGTGGGTCTCCATCCAAATGACATGTCGGTCTCCTCCCCAAAGGGGATCATGGTACGAGCGAGGGATATTAATGCGCTATACGGGTTGAGATGGTCTCAAGGGTTTGATGAGGATTCGGTGAAGGCACACATGCTTACAACCCCATCCGAAAGCAGTCTAGGATTCAGCTAATTTGTTTCATTAGGGTGTGTGTGGAGCAGTGTCATCTTGCAACTATGCCAGACTCATGAACCTGACCTTAGGTTTCCTTTTGTTGCTGCTCATAGAGTAAGCCAAGTGGCTATCCACTCAGCCTTCGGCTCCTCATTATGAGAAGTGATATTCGTGCGAGGCGTGCTGATGATTCAGCTAGAGGGGTAGAATGAGTCGCGAGGAGGATTTCCCTTCTCCGGATAACTTTTTCAGGTTACATAACATCCACTCGATATGTTCTCTCCATAGTAGGAAGCCTCAGACCCTCGCGATTGTGCCTGACGCGTGAATGAAATTTCAGGCATCTTCTTATAGCTGCGAGTGGGGAAAAAGCTTTCCCGGCCGCAAAGTCGCGGATCTGTACTGATCGATAAACATGCAAGATCTTTTGTGCAGGAACTCCACGTGGGGGGCAAGAGATCAGGTTCACAACAGTAGACCACCAGCCTGCGAAGCTCTCACTAATTTGGTTAGCCATGCGAGCCTCACTCTTAAGTCCGTGCAACGATATGAGCTTTTACGTCTGGTGACAAGAAACCGGACAACCTCAATCTCGAGTCCATGCATGGCCCTGGGGAAACATCCGCAATACGGGGACAGGATTGAGATGAAATTCCAGTGAACAAACGCTGACTCTGGTCTTGTTGCGCCGCAGCAAGAGCTTCTCGGCAAGGGCGTGACGTGTTGATCATGGAGGGAGGGGCGTGTGAATTGAAATTCCAGAAGTTGGCTCTACCCTCAGCTCAGCTAATGGTGACCTACTACATCAAAAATGGTCTTTATTCGTCGTGCAAGCTCTTACCGGTCCCGCAGGTGTGTAGTTGAATTGTGCGTTGAGAGTAACATCATCAAATGGCGAAAAAACCACAAAGAGCGGTGTGTGATGATCCAAGGTTTCCAAAAAACATCGAAAGCTGCATTGCGTCAGTATCATGTAGGGATTGCCATTCGGTGGCGATTTGCGCGTTCCATGCAGGGAAAGCAACCTGGCCGAAAAGAAATGTGGCGCAGCAGTAAATATTTCTCGTATCGCTACGAAAGTGCGAGAACGAACCGATGGAGAACGTGGATGACCCACAAATGATGCGTCTCGGAATTGTTGAGAAGGAAGCTTCCATCATATGAAAAGAGTGACAGAAGAAAACCTCAATCACCAGAATTAAGTATGACTCGTCTGACTTAGGCCTTGCCAGGTTTGAAGCCAGAAGGCTACAGGAGTCTGGAGATTCAATCGTCGAGGGATCTATTCTACCGTCTTGAAAGCCGGTCGTTCGCTCGCCATGAGTGCAGAGCAGACTGTTAGTGCGCTTTATGCCACGTTTTCCAGCGCAGCCGCTGTAAAGGCAAGTCCATCTACTTCCGGATGGCACTAGGATTTTAGATGCAACCACCAACGATTATATGGCTTCACCGGTGTTTGAGAAGGGTGTACGCAAAGTAAGCACAGATCCGTAACCAGATTAGATGATGAGTCGCCCCAAGGCTGCAGGGTTCATTCAGGGCCTCCAGGGGCTGAACACGGGGCGGCGTCCGGCACGCTATTTGGCCATCATGGTATATCAAGAAAGTAGAAGCGTCAGACTCGCTCACCGTACTCTATGTACTCCTCCACCGCGGAGCAAAAGTGGAGAACTCCTCCATATGAATTTTAAAGAGTCAGAGTACAGAATTGGAAGGAAGAAAAATGGGGGACGATTCAAGCATTGATCACGGCTGAGGCCCGCACCGGAAGTCTTATCTGTCTGAAACGACGGCTCCCGAGGACTGGACCTAGCGGTCAAAGAAAGAAACATGACATTTTTAGCCGGTCTGCGTATAGTTTCAGTCTTTTATCTTGGCGGGGGAAAGTCGAATTCGCGGGGTTCGTTAATAATTCTCAAAGAGCGGCAGCCTGTACTCGTACATGTAATCTTAGTCTAAATGGCTCACGGATTGAAGCTAGATACAAGGACATAATCTAAGTATGGGGACTCATGCACACAGAGTTCCATATACTCAAAAACCTAGTTTACAGGCCCTCTCGTGCGTGTCAAGACTTCGAAAGAGGCTGTCATAAGACGACGTGAACCGCAGGATAAGGGCATACAAGAAATGCTCGAATAAGAGGTGTTTCAGGGCTGCTATATTGGCTCTGCACTAGAGTAACAGCCCTGTAGCTAGCTTCTCCCGCAAAGTCTTTCATTACTATTTTCGATACCCAGCGCTCCCCTGGTGGCTCATCAGCACGAAATGTCTGAGAAGAAGCGTAAGAGGCATGAAGAGAGGCCTGATGGGCGACCTTCCAAGAAGATTGCCACAGAACGCCCTTCTCAGAACATTAAAGTCTCCGTGATCGAAGACGGCGATGAGTGGGTGCCTGTGCTGGGTGAGTGCAGCTAGAGCTTTTGCTGGCTATGATCATACTAACAAGTCCCATCGCTCTTCGACTGACTATCCCCAGCGTCTACGCCAGGCCTTAGAATACCCTCAAACCTTTCCATGAAACCTTACACAAAAGCCAGACAAGACGCTTCTACACCATCGTTAGCAATTCCAGAGCTTCTGCTACATGCTTCTGCCCACCCTACGCTCGATTTTATAGCACGCGAAGAGTCTTCCAATAGGTCAGAAAGTCACTTGAAGCACTACATTGGAGTCTACGACCCAGAGACTGGGAAACTGCAGCTTGTGCAGTCACGGAAACTGGTTATCCGGAGCACTCTGCGCTCGTCTGAACATGACGAGAAGGGCAGCGATAGTGAGAAAGATGCACCGACCAACCTGTCCGCTCGCTCCAATCTCGGCCTCGCCTTCGGCACCAAGAAGTCACAGAAAGCTATCCGTGCCCTTACTGCCAATGCCATCAAGGCTTCTCCTACGAAATCGAAGTCCCAGACCTCTGGAACAGGTCGAGCTCTTGATCCTCTTGCCTCAGCTGTTGTGTCGTCAATGACCCAATTCACATCGTCTATGCCTTCTCGGGAACAGATGCAGGCCGACATCGATGAAAACAAGCCCATACCAAAGCCAAACTTGGCCGCTGAGACGCCGGCCGAGGTCTATCCAGTCGAGCAGCTTGTTGGAGGTACAAATGTTCTGAGGAATATGAACGTGCAGGAGTTGATGGACAAAGTGAACGCCGGGGAGACCGTGCAAATGAAAAGTCTATTCGTCAGCAGACGATTGAGAGCCGTGGTGCAGAGCGCTGATGTTAAGACGGTGAGGACGCTGACATATATGCTGTTATTGTTGGAGTGGCAAAAGGGCCTGAAGCTGGGTCCCAGAGCAGCAAAGAAGGTGCCGAGAGACGAAGAAATGGGACCCTTGATAGAGCAGTACGGGAGTGAGGTTGTGCGTGGGGTTGGGAGGAGATTTGCTGATCGAGGGTATGTTGACCCGTCTTTTGTCACTCCAGACACTTTGCTAACGACGCCCCAGCGAACTCAACAAATGGCATTCGGACAACCTCATAACGCATATCTGTGCTCTGGCGCTCACCATCGACAATTTTGAAACGGACATGCACGACATCCGCGAAGACCTGAAGCTGGAAGCCAAGGATGTTCAGAAATACTTCCAAGAGCTTGGGTGTGCTGTCACTTCGCCTACAGAAGTGGAGAGGGAAAAGTTGAAGATCACCAAGGGTGAAGGAGTGGGCCATCGCATGGCGAGGCTGAGACTGCCATTAGTGTTTCCAAAGATAAAAGTACCATTGGCCGGAAAGAAGAAGAAACGATAGGAGCTTACGCATCTGCATCCATTTGACAATCTTGCAATGACTACGATGGAAATAACGTTACACCGAGACGAATAGAGCTTCAGACACCTACTTCCGCAGATCTTGTGAAAAGTTCTCAAGATTGACTCATCGCCGCGCCAGTGGCACTCATGCTGGTCCTTTCCTCCGACAGCATCGCAATTCCACTCACAACAACCTCATCCAATGCCTCCTGTCCGAGCTCCACATTTATCTCCAAAATCCCCATCGTCTTCATGCTCATTCTCATATCCTTATACTCAACCAGACTCTTCCCGTTTCCATCCACGAGCTTCATGAATCCGGTCTCGGAATATCCTCCCTTCCAATACACCTCCCCCAACCCTGCGCTTCGAAGGGTGCGTTTGTCGGTGGAGAACAGGCCGCCTTCTTTGTTCATCGACACGGTACCGGAGGAGAGCTTAAGGGTGATGTTCGAGGCTGTGGAGAACCCGAACTTCTTGGTAGCGTGATAGGTGGCGGTGCCGGCGATTTTGTTGCGGTCATCGGCGTGGAACACTGTCATGTGAGGGGCGGAGTTGGCGTTCCAGCGGACGGTGTAGAGGAGAGTCGCATCGTCGGTGTCGAGGATGGTGTAGGTGCTGCCTTTGTCATACACATTGAGTGTTCGAAGTGGTTTGGTAGATCCGAACATGGTGGGTTTCGTATATCTGGTATAATTGTAATACGTGGTCAGTTGGATTGTGGAAGTATCTTGAACGAATAAAGTTGAGGTGGATCATCGTTATATCAGTAGCGAGCGATAATGGCTCATGCGTGGGCTGATAGCAATGAGATCTGCGAAACGCTGTCTCGCAGAAATGAGGCAGTGCGAGTATTTCCGTTCATTGTTAGAAGGATCGTGCATTTTTGCGCGCATTAAACCACATCGTCCACATCCGAGAGCTCGCGCACCGCGGGGCCACCAGGGGCTACTGATGATCATGCGCACCTGCTACTCCGGGACTCTCCAACCCCTAAGGCGGGTTTCCCACGGCACGGCCGAGATTGACCTACCAGTCAGTTCATAGGAGGAGATCTGTCACAGAGATGGAAATGTAAGTCACAGCATACAGTGTACGGACTACCGTTCTATGTTTGACTCGGGTCTTGTCTCTGCGTGCTGCTGACTAGAGTCAATCTTTGAGAGTCGACAGTTCTGGTGGGTTTGGCGTCGATCACTGATTCTCATACTCTAATAACTTGGCGGTCACCGATCCTCGAATGCTGGTAGGATGAATATGGGTAAACAAAGGACTTGACTTAACTTAGGACTTGGTGTCTGACTCAGCCTGACAATCAAATTGCTGTGATTGGCTCGATGGTACTTTAGTGCTAGTCTCAGCTTGACCCTATCGGCCTTGAGGTGGGTCTGAGTAGGAAACCCTGCTAAGACTTATTTTTTTGGTGTATCGCCCGATATATAATATTTATACCCTACGTATATATAATTCTTAATAAAAATACGTAATTACGTGATATAGCCTTTCTTGGAATTCCCTGAAAAAAGTCGAATAAATAGTTAAATAGGCTTTTATTAAATTAGAAGTTATAGTATAGTAATTAAGAAGTAGACTTTTAATTTTATTTTATTAAAAAATTTAGTTAACTTAGCTATAGTAGCGATATTAGTATTTAAGAATATTATACGTCTTAATAGATGCGTAGATATTATATAGGAATTCCTTTATAGTATATAATCCTCGGGGTAACCGCTATGATACTCGTCGGATCGACGATATAATATATTAGAGAAAATGCCGTAGCCTCGCTAGTTAGTTTATTACTTCGGTTAGACGTTATAGTCTCCCTCTATTTTTTGGATGGCCAGGCTTATAAGAGTCGCCGCGGTAATAGATGTAAACAAATAAATAAGTAAGTAAGTAAGCAAGTAAGTAAGCAAGTAAGCAAGTAAGTAAGTAAGTAAGCAAGCAAGTAAGCAAGTAAGCAAGCAAGCAAGTAAGCAAGCAAGCAAGTAAGTAAGCAAGTAAGCAAGCATGTATGGCGGAGAGTAGAGCGGAGAGCGAAGCGGAGATAATTTATTCTTTTAATGTGAAGTTAGATATTGATAGCGGCGATATCGATGAATGAGAATATCTCGTATGATGTCGGAGTCTCTTATGGGTATATGAAATATAGAAAAAGACGTCTTTGAATGTAGAAAGGTCTACGTTATCGTTATAAACGATCTAATTAAATATCGCTTAATTATCTTTACGCTATAATTCTAAAAAAATATTAAAAAATATTAAGCTCTAGATCTATTAGTAGTTAGTATATTTCTTATTAAAGAAGATTAGAAGTTAAGTAATATTTCTCTTTACTTTAAACGTTAAAATATTTTTCTCTTTACTTTTATATTTAAAAATTAAATATATAACTTTTTTTCTTTATTTTAGAACTGGTTCGCTAAATATTTTAAAACTTTATATTTATTAGAAGAAAGAATATTTCTATAAATTATAAAGAGATTAATATATATAATTCGAAAATATCTCGCTATCGTTATTAAAGAGAAAATCGCATATCTAAGCGCCTCTTATAGTCTTCTTATTTATTTAAATTCGTTTTAAACGCGTTAAGCGCGTTAAAATTATTTAAGATATATATTTTATACTTTCTCTAACTTCTAAATAATATATTTTCGAGTTAATAAATATATATATAGAGGAGATAGCTTTAATACTCGATTTTTATTAAATAGTAATATAATTAAACTTATAATCTAATTATTATACTCGACTCGTTATATAATCTTTTTAATAATATTAAATATAATATATTATCATCTAGAATTTAATTATTAAAAAATAATCGATTAAAGATAAATACTATAATCGTTAGCGAAGAATATATATTCGAATAAGCTTATACGATAATAACGAGCTATTTAATTATAATAAAAAGTTTATATACTTATTTAGTAACCTCGAAAGGTCTATTATCTTTTTAATTAATATTAAAAGACTATATAATAATAGTTGGAAAATTAAAGGAAATCGCGACTTTTCGATAATGGGGTAATTATTGCGGTAGGTTTATATAAATTAACGATTAATATAGCGATTTGAAAATTTCCTACTTAGACTTTAAGAGAGGGGTATATCGTAATAAGCTTACGATATGATTAGTTCCCGAAGCGAGATATGAGTGTAGGGCTGGCCATAGGTACCCCGGCTAGCCGTGAGTCTGAATTACTGAGACTACTTTAGTGCTTACCTTAGCCTTCGCACGTCACGGGTTTACGGCTAACATCCGACAAATCAGCCGGTCACCGTATGTTTGGATATTGACACCATCAACTCTACTATCCAACTGTCAATTGCACAGACAAACAGCCATACTACGGTACTAGAACCTAATCTTCACAATGGAGGCTCTACTGAGGCAATCCCGCTCCATGTGCCCCTTCCTCAACAAGACATCTCCCGCCACCCTTCGATCCCTCTCCACCACCACTCGCCATGTTTCTCCCGGTGGAGGAACCATGTCCAATCTCCAGGTCCTCGCTCGTCGCTGCCCTGTCATGGGCAAGGCAATGAATGCCCAGGCTGCAAAGACCGGCACCAATCCTTTAAATGGCGTCTTTGGTGGGGTCCGGGCCTACGGTGGGAAGGCAAAGATCCATACTTCGAGGCCTCAGAAAGCGTCCGTGGCATCTGACACTTTGAGGGACAAGTTGCATGGTACGTCAAGCTAGCCTATCTTCTGTGAGTACCCATTGACTGACGTTGCGAGCAGTGCCTATCCATCATACCCAGAAGCCGAAAACAAAGGTCCAACCAGAAGCTGTCGCTCCAGGTCCAAAACCTGCGGCTCCAAAACTGGCCACATTCGACTATGAAGGCTTCTACAACACCGAGCTGGACAAGAAGCACAAAGACAAATCCTATCGTTACTTCAACAATATCAATCGCCTCGCTCAAGAGTTTCCTCAAGCCCACATGACAACCCGGGACGAGCGCGTCACGGTCTGGTGTTCCAACGACTACCTAGGCATGGGCCGCAACCCGGAAGTTTTGAAGACGATGCATGAAACTCTGGATACCTACGGTTCCGGCGCGGGAGGTACCCGCAACATCTCCGGTCACAACCAACATGCCGTAGCCCTTGAATCGACCATTGCCCGCCTGCACGCGCAGGAAGCAGCTCTAGTCTTTTCCTCCTGCTACGTCGCCAATGATGCCACTCTCGCTACTTTGGGTAGCAAACTCCCAAATTGCGTCATCCTCTCCGACAGCATGAACCACGCTTCTATGATCCAAGGCATCCGGCATTCTGGCGCCAAAAAGCTCGTCTTTAAACATAACGACCTTGCAGACCTAGAAGCCAAGCTTGCTTCTCTACCCCCAGACGTCCCTAAGATCATCGCTTTTGAGTCTGTTTACAGCATGTGTGGTTCTATCGGACCTATCGAGGAGATTTGTGACCTTGCCGACAAATACGGCGCTATTACCTTTCTAGATGAAGTTCATGCTGTGGGCATGTACGGACCACACGGCGCTGGCGTTGCAGAACACCTAGATTATGAAGCCCATGTCGCTGGTCGACCAAAGGGCACGATTATGGATCGCATCGACATTATAACCGGCACTCTCGGAAAGGCCTACGGATGCGTTGGTGGCTATATCGCAGGCTCAGCCAAGATGGTCGATACCATTCGCTCGCTCGCACCTGGCTTCATCTTCACCACTTCCCTCCCACCTGCGACGATGGCAGGCGCGAAGACAGCGATTGAGTACCAAATGGACTTCCAAGGCGATCGCCGCTTGCAACAAGTGCATACTCGCTCGACTAAGCAGGCTTTGGTCGAAAAGGGTATACCAGTCATGCCAAATCCAAGTCATATCATCCCGGTCCTCGTCGGCAACGCGGAGCTCGCTAAACAAGCGTCCGACCTACTGTTGAAAGATTGGGGCATCTACGTACAAGCCATTAACTACCCTACCGTTCCTGTCGGCGAAGAACGCCTCCGCTTCACCCCTACGCCTGGCCACGTCGAGAAGTACCAAACAGAGCTGGTAATAGCCTTGGACGCGGTCTGGAACCAGCTCAGTATCAAAAGGACAGCTGATTGGGCAGCGCAAGGTGGCTTTATAGGTGTAGGGGTTGATGCGGAAGCAGTGGAGCCGTTGTGGACAGATGAGCAGCTGGGACTCCACAGCCGAGCCGAGAGAGCAGGCCTCAGAGTGCTGGAGGAAGAGAAGGCGATTCAGGGCTCTATCGACGAGATGGGTGAGCTTCCCCGTGCCGTGGCAGCCGCCGCTTGAGCTTGAGCTTTGCCAGGAACGTAGAGATATGGAAGGAAAAAGCCGTAAAGTTTGGAAGGATGCGGAGAAACATCAGCGATTGGGACAACATTAAAGCTACGTGAGCATGATCATGACTATGTATGACGAATCCTCAGGATATAACATCATTTCAACGACCAACTCCACAATGCCTTGTTGACCCAAATCTCCCTTCTCTCCCTCCCCTCCACCCTGCCACCAGACTCCCAACCCACAAGCTCCACCCCCTCAAGCTACCGTCACGACCTCCCCCACTCTTCCCTGAGCTCGAAATATCCGTCATTTGGATCCTATCATACCTAAAGCCTTCATCCTCTAACCTCAACGCCTTTCTGAACGGTTGCATTACACTCCTCGTGTACTCTGCCTGCCTGTATTATCGCTCTCCCGAGCTGCTTAACTCGTATCTAATGCATGTTTGATTTTCATTTTTTGTGGGCTCTCATGCTTTGAGGCTGGTTGGGATCGTGTTGATTCTTCTCGGCCCTGTTGCGACAGTGATGAGGGGGTAATGAGGTGGTAAGGTGGTGGTAAGGTGGTGGTAAGGTGGTGGTAATGAGGTGGTAAGGTGGGTTTGAGATTGATTGGTTGAAATGCGGTTGTTTTTGCTTTAGGTACTGGAGATGGATGGATGGATGTAGGCGGGAGGGGTTGGAGGAAGGAGGACTGCTGTCACTGCTTCCGGTGTCATGATTTCGATGGTTCGTCGCTCGCTTGTGGATTGTACAGGCGTAGGTGGTAGGTAACATTTGCAACGTTAGGGTTGGGTTTTGGATACATGGTGCGTCAAAATCCTGCGGTTCCAGTCTTCACTGTTCATCATCCATCCCGCTTTCCCTTCTTGATATCATTATTTAAACGATGTTTCCCCACCGCCTAACACCCCTTCCCTCCTCCAACTCCACAACCCACCACAGACTCTCCTTCGCCTTCTCCACCTGCCCACCCTCCTCGTACGCCCTGGCCAGCGCAAACCACGCCTCGCTGTTATCCCACCCCGTTCCACTCTTGGTCAGTGCGGATAAGAGACCATAGGCTCGATCACGAGCTGCAAGTCTGGATAGTCGATCTGGTGTGGTGGTGCTGTCGGAGTTGTTGTGGGTGGTAATGTTAATTTGCTGGGAGGGCAGGGGAGGGAGGGAAGCAAGCGTGGGCGTCGAGGGTGGTGGTTCGACTGGGATGGCAGGGGTGACAGTGGGAGGTGAGGCGGAGTAGGCGTCTAGAAGGATGTTGCAGAGGCCGACGGTCGCGGCCGCGTGATCTGGGAAGTGTCCCAGTGCCGTTTCGTATGCCGCCGACGCTTGGTCGACATTTCCCAGCGAGGTGTGTAAAGCCGCTCGTTCAGCAAGCACGTCAGCCCACAGCTCGCCGCAGGACTTAACCCCACCGTAGCCTGGCATAGCAAAGTTTTCAGCGCTGCTGCCTTCGCGTTTCGATATAAAGGTTTCGATCGATTGCACATGAGTGGTGGCTTCTGAGAGGGCGCCTTGAGCGTCGGTAGGCATGGAGGCGCGGCGGTAAAGTGATGCTATCAAGAGCCAGATCTTTGTGAGGAGGGTTAGAGTATGGCGGCTTTGGTCTGCCGGAGAGAATTGTGGTTCTGCAAGGGGAGGAAACTTGTGGAGGGTTATCGGCTGAGGGCGTTGGCGTTGAGAAGGTGGTGGCTTGGGGGCGACAGGGTAGGTATTGGGGTTCTTTTTGTCCATGTTTGCAGTCGCTGAGGGGATGAAGTGGAGAGGGTTGGGCGGGTCGGATACAGCTGCTGGAGACGAAGGCATCGAGGGCATATCGTGGGAGATGGCAACGCCAACTTCATCGGAAGCGTAGCTGCCGTCCCCGTAGACGGAGCCATCGCCATGTCCATCTGCTGGTGTAGTTTTATTGTGTCGATGTCTTGTGGGAAGACCTAAGCTTATGCGCTTTCGAGATCCATCCGCTGTAGAGGTCCTGGGAGGACTTGCAGCTCGACCTTTTCGGATGCTGCCCATGCTCTTTCGGCTGTTGCGCTTGCGGAGCTTCTTCGATTCATGTCGCCCGAGGAAATGTGAGTGATGGTTCGAATCCTGCAGTGTTGAAGCCGTGTCACTGGTTACTGAGATAGTCGGCGCCTGAATAGCCTGGTCAGTGGCTTCAGAAGATGGCAACGAGCTTGAATTCGTGTTCTCAGCTCTGCCGGTATTCTTTCGAGATGGTAGGCCTAAAACGCTAGCTCTGAAACTTCGCGGTGTCGATGTCCCATTGGTGTTTGCAGGAGATGAAATCACTCTTTCAAGTGGCTTATCTGGGGACTTAAAAAGCTTGGTGTAGAGACCTAGTAGCTCTCCACTAGCATTGACAGCTTCCTCCGGGCCGTCCACAACCTCTGCGAGTGCAAGCTGGGTCATCTTCACTTCTATGATATTCTTCCTTTCCGACCACTCCAGGTCTTTCAGCGAGTCCAGTAGCTTGAGGTCTCCGTAAAGGATCGCTTTGCCCCCATATATTTCGAGAGCTGCTTCACAGGAAGCTATTGCTGTCGAGAAGTTCTGCCTCGCACTAAGCAACAGGGCTAGAAGATGCCAACATCTAAGCAGGAGTCCTCGTCTGTCTGGATCAAAGTCTGATCCGTCTTCAACGCTGTCACCTGCGAAATCTGTTGCAGAAACCCCGTTCGTGTTGGGCCCACGGCTGCTAGCAGACAACGCTTGTTTGGTGGCGGCGATAGCACCATCCAAATCTCTGGTCTCCGCAAGTACGAACGCAAGTGAATAAAGGAATTCGACGTTGCGTTCCTCTCCAAACTCAGGATCCAAAGCAATTCGGAAGTCAGCTATCGCCTTTGCCTGTAGGTCTGGTCGCGATGCAGTCTCGTAAGTCAGCCGCGCCCAGCAGGATTGACTGATACCTAGAGCATGGTATCCAAGAGCCAAAGCTTTCCCTGAAACAGGAGGTCTGGATGGTTTTTGTTGATCTACCAAGTCTTCAGGTACATCTTCGGCACTTACAACAGGCTTTGGCGATGAAGTTGAATGCAACCTTTGAAGCCAATTGTCTGTAACATGAGCAATACCCAAGGCCCTCTTAGCTTCCTTTCGCCGTCCGTAAGTGCACAGCATTTTGATACCTGCAGCGGCTGTGGCTAAGGAAGTTTCGTCGTCGTCGAGGCCTATCTCCGGCTCTCCAGAATTCTCCACTCTTGCTTTGCCCTTGACGAGTATCTGCAGGTAAGAATCGAGTGCTTTGGTAGCAACATCAAATTCTGCTATAGCTGCATGTACAATGAAAAGGTGGCGAAGTACCCTTGTTGAGTGAAAGCTTTTGGTAGCTGCTCGATAGAGGACCTGTGAACGGTACTGTTAGCGCTCCTTTTCGTGGACCAATACCATGTCCTCAAAAGCTGTTGCTATACAGAAAGCGACCTACGTCAAGCACTCCGCGGCCTAAAGCAGCTTTGCCCCCTTCTCCAAGCTCTTCGTCTTGCCATGTATGACCGCACATAACCCCCCAATTCGCCATTACCTGATCGACCCAGCTTTCAATTTGTGAATTGGCTTCATCTGCCCTTGGAAATGAGGTCTCTTTAAGAAGAATACTTTCATAGGTGGCTTCGACTTTCTTGAGCTCTATGCCTTGTTGTAACCTGGAGTCGAAGACGTGCTGGGTAGTCTCACGCTGTAACAAGATAGATAACGTGTCGTAATAATGACCCCATGTACGCATGTAGGAGTTATGCCGGTCACCGGCCTTGAAAAGCGTACCCGTGATTGACGCACTTTTGGTATCCCAATATTTTGAATACGCGCGAAAGGGTGCAAGAACCCTCGATGGTGGCACTGCCAGTATCGAAGGTGACACTTGGTTGGCTGAAACGTGACGGCTAGAAAGCATACAGTGGCGAGTAAGAAGACTCTCTGTCCAGTACCGATTTTCCGGAGTATTTGCAAATGTGGAAGGTAGGCTTGTGATGTACGGCAGCATTGACTCATAAGTCCGAATCGCCTCCCCCAGACTGTTCGTTTCCTCCAGCGAGAGACCTGGTTCCTTGAGCAACTGTTCCTGTCTGACCAAATTGGGCATGCATACGTACCACGTAGATAGGCGCCTTTGATGATACACACCTGTGTCCAGCGCGCGGTGATCCCTCCATCTTGGCTCAAGCGATCAGAGACTCGATCGAAAGTCGGCGGCAGAATCGAAAGTGCCAGGGTGGGGTCCCCAACAATCGAATGTATCCATCCCAAACATATCTGTGCTTGGAATGCGTCTTCATTGAATGCTTTCTCTTTTTCGGTCGCAGCTTGTAGGGGGGGTATCAACTGGGACAGAGCGGTCGCGGATGAAGAGGTGATAGGTCGGCCGGATACTTCAGCTATGCGGCGTTCGGTCTGTGCAGTAAGAATGAGGCCTAGAGATGGCGCCGTTCAGCTTTTCTCTCATCAACGTGACGCGCGAGAACATGAATGAAACGTTGCAGGTTGTGCAGAGTATACGAACATTTGCGTTGGGGCGCATGCTTCCCAACCTTCCGTGTCAGCTCTGTGATCTCCTGCCAGTGGCCGTCACAACGAGCAGCATCGAGAAGATCGAGATAGTGCCGAGCTTTGTCTGGCTCTCTTTGCTGAATCTCTCGTCAGCTGCATTGACATGGCGATCGAAAGACGATACTGACGCTCAGCATGGCCCCATGAGACTAGAATCCGCCTATTTGCTAGGCAGTGCTCTCTCTACCAATGGCCAATTGGGTGGGTAGAGAGCTCATTCTTGATAAATTTCACCAAAGTCAGAGCGCGAACTCCCCCATTAGTAGTTAGCGCCAACCATGGTGGGATTGATTACGTGTATTTTTGGCTACGGCAATACTGAGCGCCAAGCCAAAAATCTCTCTCTTCCAGCTTTTGTCCTTTGACCCGCAGCAACCTTGTATGAGAAAGGGCAAAGCACTAGATGATGCGTTTAGTCGATTCGAGGTGCTCACAAGGAGACGATCATGGCACCCCAGGATGCGTTCAATCCACTGCGAGTGGTCACCCAGCGCCTCTCGTCTACGCCTTCCAAACAACTTCCACACGTTGCTCCCTATCTGGCAACTACAATCGCTCAATGTGTTAAAGCTTTCGCTGCATCTCCTAAGGAAGGCTACGTTGCGGGTGGACCAGAATCCGCAGTAATAATTCACAAACTTAAAACTCAGCTTTCTGCGTTACTACAAGACAAGAGCCCAGAAGCTAGATATGCAGCAGTGGTCTTAATTAAAGCCACAGTCGAAGTTGGAGGTTGGAACGTTTTGCAGGGGGCAGGGGCATGGGTCAGAGGTCTTATTAGCATTCTCGGAGTAAGTCACCTGTCCGGGTATATATCGAACCTTTCGTAATTCGTTTTTATATCGGTCCCGCTCGACAGGCTGTATCTTGAATTGTAGCCTCGTGATGTATTCTGATATCTAAAGCAGAAGCACGATTCATCAAGCACCAAGAAGCTCTGCATTATCACCATAACTAGAATCTTCCTACTTACGCACGAACATCAGTCACTGGTTAGGGAGATCACCACACCTTCGTTGCCAGGACTCATTACAGCATGTCTGAATCTCACAAAATACTCACCCTCGCCCAAGCCAGCTCAACAGAGCCCACTTCTTCTGCATGTAGTTCTGCATGCATTAAGCGAGCTGATCGCTATCCACCCGACATCATTCCGTCCATTCGTACCGCAGATACAGTCCTTGACGCACCCGCTGATTGCTCCCACACCCTCAAATTTTGAAAATGCAAATAACCCAACTTTCACCTCAGCATCTATATCCGAAAGTGCCCGACATTTATTTGTCTTACTCCACGTTTCCGGACCCAAGAATACGGCTGGGGAAGAATGGGCAAAATCTCTCGACGCTCTGATTGATTCTGTGCAAAGGACAGGGGACAAGGTTTTTCGGTCATTGATCGAGGATTGGACATCTTCGATAGCGAAGTATGATGTTGCAGGTTCAAATCCGGTCGAGGATGTTGTAAACGACCGGAAGCCAACACCATTGGCTTTGCCTGCTTGGACTGGGATTCATGCTGGAATTGAGAGACTTGACGGTCTTCTGCACACATTGCAGGCATTTCTAGCTTCTGCTAATGCAGCGGTTGTATCACTTCCAGTAGGTAATATCCTCAACTTAGTCGACAGGGTATTTTCGATTTTTCCACCAGGGAATGGGAGGAACCCACGAATAAAGCTCGAGATTGGCAGGGATGAGCGCGAGGGGCTATGGGTCGGATTGCCTCGGCTTCAGATCTCAGCAATAGGAGTCTGCTCACTCATGATTTCGCGTATGGGTCATAGCTCTGCAGCAATAGCTTCCACAATAATGGAGCAGCTTTTATGGACCTTGGAGAGCCAATATGGAAACGATGATTTTCGAAGAGCAGCATATGGGCTGGTGTCACAGATCCTCACCGCATTTGGGCCTTCGTTGCCTAGAACCCACGCAAGGTCACTCTCTCGATGCGTTAGGATGTGTTGCGAGGACCTCTTGCCCTCTGTTGAATCTCAAGTGCAGAGTGGACAAGCTTGGTTTCCTGAAACGAAAAAACATCCAAATGGGATCATATCTTCAACGAATGCAGACTCGTACCTAAAGCCTGCGACAGATGAGGTGGACCTATCGAGTGCTTCCACCAATTTACTCCAAGCGGCACAAGAGCTTCTACCGCTGACATTAATGAATTTACCCAACGCGTACCTTCCATTCTCTCTTCGTTGCCAAATCGATCGAACGGCCATAATCACAAATAACAAGAAAGCGATGCTGGCAAGTGTGATGAATCCAACTTCCAGACGCAAAGGACAGAAGCAGACAAGCAGCATTCTACCCTTACTTGCGAGGGCGCACCCGGAAGCCTCGGAGGTAGAGGCCCTGCTGCGGCCCCAAATGCCTCCAATACAGTCTCGGCGAAGCGATGGGGAAGAGATGGAGTCAGATCAGGAAGAGGACACATACATGTACGATCACCCTCAAATCGACGATTCCGACGGACTCTATCATAATTCGATAAATATCAATAAGAACGCCAACGTCGACAAGAATATCATCGCGGTAGAACAAAGCGGCGCACAAGTAGACGCTACACCAGGTGCTGTGGAAAAGAGTGCTCCGGGCACAGAGCCTACGGTTGATTCCAAGATTACAGCAACAGGCTTGCCGGAACTCACGTCTGCCTTCTCCTACACTTCAACGAAGCGTGATCGGGAGGAAATTTCCGATTTTGGCACACTAGAATTTGTTGAGGGCGATGGGACAGAGCAAATCGAGATAGAACGGGCTAGCAAGCGATCAAGAGTGGGTTTTGATGAAACACGAAAGGAAACTCCACTGGGACCAGAGCCCGCAGATCCCGCAGTCCTGGACACTGATGGATCAGCGCAAGCCGTCAAGAAGGTCTCTGCCTCAGACTCTGCTGCTGTGTCAGGTAGACAGCCTGTCTTACAGCAAGAGGATAGCGATGAGAGTGATTTTGAGATGCCAATTTTGAACCTGGACCCAGATACGGACGAGGAGGAAGAGGAAGAGGAAGAAGATGATTGAATGCCGTCAACGGAGGCTCAACAGGATCTCTAGCCAAGTTATGTACGTTATTTTTATGGCTTGAAGCCTGCTAAACCACCACATTGTCAGGGACAAAGCCGCAGCCTACTTGTTGCTAAGAGGATCGGGCGGTATATTTTCAAACCTCAAAGAAAAGCGACATCGAAGGGTATTCATCGCCGATCGAAAAGAGATGCCAGTAGTTGGGAATTCGATCCCTCAAGATGCAAGAACCGCCACGCCTTGCCATTTGCATTTGTGGCGACGATGACTGTATCTCAAACGACTTGCAGTTCGCCTAGCACACCAGCCCACTTCGCCACCATCTGTCTGCGGAATACCACCTTGCCCAAAGCCCTCCCCAACGCCACCATCCATCTCCTCTCAAGGCCCGCATTGGACTAATTGGTAGCGGCTCATAAAGCCAGATCCCAGTCGCCGCAAAATCATCCGCAACTATCGGCCCTACAATGTAGCACCAAAGCGCCACAATGACCAGGTTTCCTATCTCTCTCAACCATGCTGGGATCCTCGCTCTCAACCCCGCACTCTTCATCCTGCCACTCACCGCTCTCTGTGCAATGATCCCTACCGGCTGCAGCATGAAGAATATAAAAGAGCCGTAGATCGGCCTTGTATCCCCCAGTGTCGTATAGGAAGCACAAGCATGTAATAACCCACTGCAGGCGAAGGCTACAGCGACCCTTAACAGCGTCCCCTTCTGCGACTTCTTCTCCCAACCTGTTACCCGGCCTGCAAATTCTCCGGCTTGTTCGAACGCATAGCGGAAAAGCTGATGCCACCACTGACCCCAAACACCTGCTAGACCTTTACGATATACTTGGCTTGGGGAGCCGAAAAAGGGAGGGTAAAGCCAGGGCCAGGCGTGTTGGCCTATATTGTTGGGACCCAGGAGGATTCCAAATACGAGAGGAGCGAGGAGGAAAACTGCGAGGAGAGACGCGTAGACGAATGCTAATGACAGCGAGATGCGAAAAAGGCGCGGGTATGGAAATGGCGATGGTGTCGAAGGCGGCAGGCCCCAGAAATAGGGATCCTGAAGCGTAATTGTCTTGAGAACATCTAGGGCGATCAGGCACAGTAGAAATCTTGGGACATCACGTCGGATGAGGTCGGTGCGAGTTAGAAGAGATCTTGCGTCGGTTGATGCTATAGAGGGGTCTTCGAGCGAGGATTGAATGTGCGGTGGTGGAGGTGGAAGGCCGGAGATTTGATACTTCCAGCGGACGCCACGGAAGTTAGAGACGAGATCGCAGACCCAGTCTAGCCGGTGCCGAAACGTTGGGGGGAGAGTTTGCCAGAAATATATTTCTCTTTTGCTAGAATCTGACCTGTTTCTTTCTTCCCACGGAGAGCCGGAAGAATCCATGGCTTCTCCATCAACGCGCCGTGCTCTCAAAGCCCCGTCCATCAGTCTCTCAGCTCCCGTCGTGGCCCCCTCCGCTTGATCAACAAGCAAACTCTCATCCGCACCGTCATGCCCTTTAATCCTCCTAAATTCTCCTCTAGCATCATTCCAAATGATCAAGGTCGCACTCCACAACACCGCCCATGCGTTCAGTAATCCAATGCCATACCCCACCGTCACCATAGAGCTCCTACAATTCAGAATGGAGTCCACAGACAAGTACACAATAAGAGCGAAAAGTGGATATCGCGCGTAATAGACCACTTTTGAATTCGTTGGGGGAAGGAGCAGGTAGAGTATCAGCAAATATGGGCCAAAAGCCCGATATGGCCATACAAACGGCTTGTACTCTCCTGATGCCAGTCCTTCGTCGAGTCGTTCTTGGAATTGGCGTAAGACATCGTAATGAGAGGTGGGCGTCGGGTTTAGGACGTGAGGAAGGAGCATCTGATTGTTGCTAATGCTACTCGTATCCAAGAAATAAGCCAGCTGTGGGACAAGGAGGTTTCGAGTGAGATATCGGCCTGAGGTTGCCACCGCAAAACACTTTAGTAATGTAAAAATCTCTGACTCAGCTGTGAACCATTGGTTTGGAAGCGCGCTAAGCGATGTGCGCGGGAGCGGGTCGCTGTGGCGCAGACTCCAACCTCACCTCTCTTCTCTGATTGACTCCCAATATCCCATTAATGTGTATCTTAGGCTTGTGGAGAGCCATGATCCGAAAGTTTGAGGGGTTATTTGCCATGCAAAAGTGTCAGGGCACAGGGAAGAAGCCCGCTCGGTGGGTCGGATTTCGCAAGTTGGGCGCGCAAGTTGAAAGAAAATTGGTTCGATTGAAAGGTTGTTTCCCGAAACAAAGATACATGATGCAGGCTCCAATTTCCACATTAATAAAACTTAAGTGTCATGGAGCCTTTGAAATCTGCTGTCCGGAAGAGAACGTACGGGAGACAATAAGCAAGTTGTCCGGTATGCAATCCATGAAGCTTCGCTGGAGATCGGATGTGGACCATTGCAACAGCCATGAATTATCAGATATGCGCTCCCCAATCTAATTAATGATCGAGATGAATAGGGATGATCTAGCCTTCCGAGTGAATCAGCTATAAGTCCCTTATGATCATGGGTTGCCTTATTCTGTTGGCATGATCCCCTATTCCTGCACCGCTATCAAGAGATGTGGAGCCTAAAGAAGCTCAGGAATGCAAGAATGTTGGGGTTTGCACCCTGGCAGCCATTCAATCAGGGCAGTATGGCAAGCCGGCGTGGCCATGTCTTGTGGGCATGATTCTCTGCAAATTATCAAAGCCTGAGGATACTTACTGAGCTTGAGAGACGCCAATACGGCTAGACTGGATAGGAAATGGCCCCCTTGTGTGGTGGAAAAGCTGGGTTTTGACTGCTAGTGCAATAGCGGGTGCAAAGCTGGCCGGCAAGTTCCGTATTATGGAGTTAAAGGCCGGGGTTCCTTGTCTTTCGCCGTGATTTGCGTGTGACGCAATCGATAAACAAATCCTCTTAGTACTCCGTACTCGTATTTCGCTTTCGGTACAACACTGCGACAACACTGCCACACACACATTTGCTCTGAACTGCATACAATTCAAACTTCTCATCCGGCTGCTTAATTATCGAGCGAAAGCTTTCAAGGCCTCTTTAAACAAATCTGACATCGTTAAAAGGCCTCTCTGCACCCTTATAACTGTGACGTCAAGCCTGCTCGCTGACAAAGTCCGACTATGGCGAACATCGGTTATGAAGATTATGTGTACTCGTCTGAGGACGAGAACCAAGAGAAAAAGGAACAAGATGGCTATGACCTTGACGAAGCTGGCTCAGTCAGGGACTCAAACCATACATCTGACGAGGACGAGAATGAGGACTCAAATTTTCACACAGATACTGACGAGTACGCATGCTTCTCGTCCGATTACGCTAAGTATCAGTATGATCAAAAGCGGTGGAAGGGGATTGCGAATCCCAGAAAGTACGTCATAGCTAAGAAAAAGGGCAAAGGAGAAGCCGAAAGTCAGACGAAAGCCAAAGCCAGAAAGGACGACAAGTGCCTGCGAACTACCAAGGCTGAGAAGCAGACCAAACCCAAATCTCTTCTCAAGTCCAGAAGAAAGGGCAAGAACAAGGAAGAAGTGCCATTGGAACCAAAAGTGGATATCCCGAAGGAAGGAGAGATTCATTTCGATACAAGAGGGAACCTATGGTATTCATACAAGAAAGATGGTACCTACATATCAGGTCAGTATAGGGAAGGCCGGATGTTCGGGAAAATCTGCTGACGGACACTAGAACGAGCCACATTCCATCATTGGATTAGGGCAGATCTGAGTCGTGGTGAAAATCTCAAAGGTAGCTATGGTAAGCTTTCCAACGAGCTAAACATCATACGTGGGCTAATTTCGTCAGCCTTCCCTCGTAAGAGAGGTACAGGAAACTACAACCTCACCTGCTTTAACGCGGTGGAACAGCATTGGGGTCTGCATAGACCCCACTATGCCCCTGTCATGTTCGAGTGGGAGCGCATCAACCGACAGGATCCAGTATATCCACTCAACAATCTCTACCACCAAGGCTCACTCGTCATCGACTACTGGCGTACGCCAGTCCGCAACTTTCGTGAGATCCCACTAGTAATATCCTCCGCCTTCGAAGGCGGTTACATGGAGCCCGCCACTCGTCTTCACAGCGAGATGGCATATGAAGATATCAGGGCTCGAATGTAAGAGTCGCGGTATCAATTCTCACCTTACAATCCTAACCAGATTTCGCTCGTAGGCCCCCCTTCACCGTGACCATTCAAAAAGGTGTCACAAAGTACAAAGCCCTCTCGAAGGCCAGCACTTTCTCCGGCAGATCCCGCCACTTTCGCGAAATCGCTGGAGCGACCAGCTGGGATACCCGTGAGGGGTCCGATAAGATAAAAGGCTATATCGAGGGTATTGTGAAGCCGATCAATAACTCGACTCGAGGCTCTCGCGATCTAACCAAAGCTGAAATCGGGAAGATGCGCCTACCAAATTTCGGTACAAAGCCAGGCCGCGCCAAGGAGGGGACATCTGAAGAGTCCAAGAAGAGGTACAAGGCCGTGATCGAAAAGGCTGCCGGTCTAGATTCTGCCACGACCGAGGGTCTAAATCAATTCTTCGACGAACCCATAAACTCCGTCGAGGACAACAACAATCAAGAAGACGAGTCCATGGCAGCGGAGGTGAGCGACGCCGCGCCTCCACGGTTTGTATTTTGTTGCATGGAGGTTCCCTTTCTTCGAGCCATGACTGAAGAAGAAGCGCTCATGCACCCACTTGTCGATGTTTCGGATCCCCGAAATCACGTACCCAAATTATCCAATGAGGTCGACGCGATACGGGATGCACTGAAAGTGACGGTGGATCACTTCACGGAGATCTTCGGAGTCAGACCGATGATGTACGAAGGATCGAACTACATATCGGAATACTGCAACATCCAAGACCAGATGGACGACCTCTTTTTGGATCACGCTACAGCGCTGCGTCGTCTGGGGCGCTGGGAGGGAACGATGTTCGACTGGGAGCGGGCTGAAGTGGAGCACGATCCTTGTTTCGGAAGGAAGCAACCCTCCTGATCTTGTTCCCTCTTTGCTGCGTCGGTCGACTTTTTCAGATAGCCGACATCTGTGGGAAATGTCCCTGATGTTTTTCTCTTCGTGAGTCATTCGTGGAGCTCGTACGCTCTCCAACAGCCTTCGTCCCCCCCCTCTCTTTCCCGGGAGAGCCTTCAGTGTGTTTGAAATGTCGTTCGTCCTGTCCCTCGCTTCGCGAGTTCTTGATAGGCTTTAGTACGCTCTTCGATAGCCTTTTTTCATTCTTGTTCAAGCTCTAGACCATACTCGTACGGTCAGCACAGGTTGCAATCGAAGATAGACATGGCTAGAAATCACATTCACCTTGAAAGCATCCCTCCATTGTTGACCAATATGGAGACAGTCCTTAGGCCTTTGTGGAAGGAGCCAAGGGCTGCTGACTTCAACTTACAGGAAGCTGACGGTCAGAACCTAATGCACAACCAACATAGCTATGATTACAGTCATCCCGAAAGCTTGGAAGGCGAAGGGAAAGCTTGTCGCTGGACAGGAAGCCCGCTTCTTTCACATAAATGGAGACGTTCCAGTTGGAGCCCATAAGAGTTTCAGGGTGGAGGCCGCCATGCTAAGTCCGTATCACTCATCTGCTGACTGGATCATAGTACTTCTGAGGTAGGTCACCCCAAAGGCTTGTTGCTGTACAGGAAGTTCAGGTTGGGATCATGCCAGAACGTGCAGCATCACCGCTATGCCAGGGCGTCGCGAATGTGTGGAATGCGTGGCCATAGCCATGTTAGCCTTTTTCCGAGGACAATGAGGTAGAGTATGTTGGACTTGGGGTCGTTGTTGGTGTCTTGGTGATGGTTACCAGCGACATCAAAGTTCAGCCCTATCACCCGGATTGTGTTGCTTCCAAAACTAATCGAAAACGCACAATATCCTCTGTTTCCACAACCCACAAACATCACATCCCATCACGATGGCCCCACTCCAGAACAACACGCCAATGACTGTCAAAGAGAAGCAGGATAGGAGAGACCGGATTTGCATCCAAATGGAGGCGGCCATGCGTCCAGTGTGCGGCGATAGACCTAGCACGACTGTCTTTAAAGAAAACAAAACTGCCTACGGGTGTCACAAGCGCACTGAGCCGGCCGATGAGGACAAAGACTACGTGAAGGTGGATGAGGTCAAAGACTACGTGAAGGTGGATGAGGACAAAGACTACGTGAAGGTGGATGAAAACGCAGACTTCGTGGAGGTGGATGTGGATGAGATGGAGATGAGCGACTGGGAGGAAATTTGAATGTTCGGGCGACGCTGATGAGAGCTCGAAAAGGTCAGTCCTAGAAATCACAGATAGCCAAACCACGTTTTTCAATAGGCTGACCCCCCATCAGGACAAGTCTGTGCTGATCCTTCGAGCTTCCCTTCGACGATCGCTTTTACAGCAGCATATTTTTTTCTTTCGACACCAGCTCGCCCCGACAGCCAAAATAGCTACACACGACGGGGGCTACATACCCGTCTCGACTACAGCCATTGCGGGTGCTTTGAGAGCGGTTGGTGTCTTTTTACAGCAGTTGATTTCTTAATGTGAGCTAAGGAGAGCTCAAGGCTTGGTGTGCTCCGTGGGATTGATGGTGCTATCTTATGGCAAGAGACCTCTATGGTAGATCCTCACTATCATAGCAAATACTATCACGCTACATTCCCAAGCCCTCAATCGTGAGTGAGTGCTGAATCTCGAAAAAGGTAGATGTAGATGCTTAGGTCCTTCGTAGCCTATCTGGCCCTTCGTGTCACCTCCCTCTCAATATACGTTCTTGTAGAATGGGTCAAACATAGGTATAATGTCCAGATGACATGCCAGTTTGCAGTAGGCTAGCTTATTACCAGACTTGAAAGTTACAACGAAGGTGATATCGGCCACAAATCAACGCCTCAGGCACCAGAATGGAGCTATTCTTTCAACTCGATAATATCTACTGCTCTGGACCTTAAGAAGTTGAAGGTGAAGCAACATCGTATTTGCTATGGTGATATCGAGCTACCATAGAGGTCCATTGCCACGCAAGGACATAAGTCACCAAGGCTAAGCGAACCGCCAGCTGCTCGCATCTTGGCATTCATTGCCGTAAAAATTGGCCACAAAACTTTTGAAAGACCCGCTATGCATGTAGCTGAGATGGATGCAAAGGCATCATGATGTGTAGACATTGCAGGTGTAAGCGAAGAAGAATTGCCGAGATGAAAGGGTGAATGCCATGGTGTGTGTCGTATAGAGCATCGAAAGCCTGTTCTGAAGGGAGGCTGATCAGTTGTTAGCCAGCGATAGGCGGCATTTTGGGAGCGAACTGACCTGATCGAGCTCATGATGACAGCATCAAAGCAATTCCAGAAGCTCCCAATCGTTCTCCACCGAGCAGGCAACTGACGGTCCCGCAGCAACTTCAACGTAGTCTTCGTCCACCTCGACTGTGTCCTCGCTCTCCGACGTGTCGACGGCTTCCTCGATGAGCTTTGATAGCGCGGCATCGACTCCAGCAAGTAGCTTATGGGTGGAGCCACTGTACGAAAAAGGTTCGACATTCCATTCAGACTCCACAGATGGCATATCCCAGAACCAGTTGCGTCTCTTGGTGTAAGGCGGTTTTCTTGGTGTGGACGTTGGTGACATGATGCGGAAGGTATTGGACACTACCAAATCATTAACCAGGGTATCCTCGACACTCAACAACGTTCTGTACTTCGCAGCAGCTATGGTTACCACAAGAATAGATGTTGATCAAGTAGATTCAGATACTTACTCTTCCAACTCTCAAACCACTCGACCTCCCAGGGGGTCTGCGCGTCTTTCTTCGCAATGGTCTCTCGGGCCAAGCGAGTCAGGAATTTTCGAGCCTTTTGCTCGTCATTGAAGCGGGATATTCGTCGAGGAGGGTATGGTATGGCAGCCATTTCGATGGCAGCCAGCCGGTCGTGTCTCGACTCTTCGGCTAGGTCGAGAGAAGGGGCCCACTCGACCACCCGGGGGGGCCAAGCATTCTCCTTCACAGGATGTTTCTCGGCCTCGAGACCAGTTCTCGAAACGATGGGAGGATAGTGCCGTCCGCCGAAATCATAGCGCCGCTCACCGCGACCATAGCGCCGAGAAAAGTGCCATTCGTCGCAAGGGATGTCGGCAGTGTCCTGGGACTCGATCGGGGCGTTGCTGGACCCTGGGAAGGGCAAATCCTGCTTTCTCAAAGCAGGCATGTTGGTCTGAGGAAGGACAAGCTCGGTCAGAACAGTGAAAACGGCGAGTTGAGGGAGCGAGAGAGTGTCGGTTATGAAACGGGCAGAGTAGGATAGCTTACAGCTGTGAAGAAGAAAGGTGCGATTAGTGTACTGGATATGTGGATTGGAGGGGGGATATGGAGTGTTGTGATAGAAGAAAGTGGCTGAGTGGAGGGTAAATGTTTTTAGCAAAAGGATGAAGTTTTTAGATTTGTGGGCTCGAGCTTGACGAGCTTAAGATCCTATCTGAGTATTTAGTTGGTGGGAGGACAGACTGTCACTTGTTGTGATGTTTCTGTTAGTGGCTCGGCTTTGGGACACAGTGGGACTCAAAGCATTTTTTCACACCCAAATCACTCCTCACCCCTTTATCCGCCACCAAGTTCTTACTCTCACTTAGACAAAAATCCGATAGAACCAACAAAATCCTTGACTATCTCAAAAGGCTCGAGGAATCGACCAAAAGCTTCGAAGAGCTCCAAAGGTCAGTCAACACAAACGATGTGAGCTGCCAGGGTCGGCCCACACTTCCAACATCTTCGGAGCAGCAACAGCAAGTTCCAATGGAGCCAGGAAAATCCTTGACAAACGAGCGGCGGAACAGCTTAGGCTTGTTGCAGTCAGAAAAGGCCTCAAACAAAGCTGGGTGTCAACCCAGAGGGCCTCATCCCTACAACATCTTCCTAACAAGTTCCGTCAGATACTCATTACTGGTAGGTGGTCGAACGCTCTGACAATGTCTAGAACGGAAGCTGCACCTGCTATTGAGATAATGAAAGAAATTGTCGAGTCACAGACAGCGAAAAGCACGCGGAGAGGTAAATTACAAAGGCTAACAGCCCAACAAGTAGAGAAATAGCGAAAGAATGACTATCCGTGCTGACTACTAGATAGACTCACTGCCTTAATAGTACTTTCCTAACACGCGCAGCGAGACGAATTGAGAAGATTCAACGCTTCTCCACCCCATGACGACAACCTGATTACATTCGCGGATACCAATGTAGCAGTAGCGCATACAGCATTGAAGCTTGCCAGCGGCTCAGTTGGCCAGTCTCACCAGCGTAAGTATGACCTTCTGGATGTCTCACGTGCCTTTGCTGACAGGCAGTAGTCCTGCAGCCAGCCCTGCGACACAGTCCGCCGACAACACACCCTCAAACAGTGATAACTCAGGGCATTATGCATTTACAAGATGGCAACCGCATGACAATGAGGAACAAGAAATCCTGGTTGATTCAGAACTGGATTGCCACAGATCAGGCCGACGACTAAAGAGTCGACAGCATGGAAGAGGACCCAGATACCGAGACGGGCTTCCGAGGCCCCAAAATCTAGAGTGGAAGAGAAGAAATCGATGAAATCCGACGGCACAGAGTACACAATCCTTATCATGGTAGGTAAAGATTGGGTGTCATCTGTCTTGACATGATATAGCCACGCCGCCAGTGTGTTCTGGGACATAGCGTGCTTTCTTTGCCGGCTTGGCATCTTGATGTCTCCCGCATCTTGGCACACTTTCATGAGTATCGACCAGGATAAATTGACTATTCATCTCAAGGAATCCAGAAAAAATGGCGGTCAAAAGTAGGAGAAGTGATTTCCTTCGCCAACGAGGACGAGTTTTTAGGGTTCGTGTGGCTATAAACTGTCACCTTTTCTGGGACGGTGCCTATCGATGCCTAGCGTTGTCAGTGTATGTTTACACAAATCCAGGATTACAGAACGGAAAAGGATACTGGCTACTATGGGCTTTTAGGGATTATGGTTGTAGTGACCCACGATGCTCCGAATTCATTACTCGAACTTCACTAATGCATTGAATAGGAGCCATATTGAACGATGTCTGGACCGAGATACAGATGGTATCAGCCTGAACAAAGATACAGGATAATGCAACAATAAACATAATCGGGTGGCCTCGACTAGAGGTTCTTGTTTGATCCTTTTTTCCTCTCTTGAATCGATAAGGCAACATGATGCTTGAAGCTGCTTGTTCGGTGCTACACAATCAAGTTTGGCTGTGCGACGAATGCGCCATTCTACGATGAGGTCCAAGTTTCTGATACGGAAATTGCCTTTGCAAAGAGATCAGCAAAGGAAGCTTCCTTCTTACAGTCAGCATCACGGACCTCTATCAAGATTTGCTTCGATCTCAAAGGTCCTTCACATGTCTTGCTCGTCTGTGGGGAAGACCCAGCGTGGATGAAGTGGCATCCCAAAGACATCTTGCACAAAGCCAGGGGCCTATGAAAATTTACAGTGTATAATCGCTTTGTTCATGTCGGCACAGCTTGCAAGCTCTACGCTAGATCTCTTTGGTCTACCCATAATGCCTTTATTCAAACCAGGATTCCTCATTGTGGTCTTGAGGACACTCACCCTATTATCATGACACTTTGAATCTCATTGTGCTCGACACTTAGCAGATTATCTTCATAACCCCCTGGTTCCCATGTCTCAATATTCAGTTTTTCTGATTGGTTGCTTCCTCATCCCCTGCATCCCAGGCACTCATCCAACAAATCCAGGTCTTTCATACTCCCACTCCAATAAGCCACTCTCGACCTCAGCTCTACCAGGAAAGGTTCTCCACGCTCGTCCCAATCCTAACTTTCTCGCCCAAATGAGCGACGAACAGGATCGAAACAGAAATGAATGGGCCCAATTCATACGCGGCGACGACTTTCAACCACCCCAACAACAAGTGTATGTTCCCCAAGGTTATGCCGCAGTCCAAGGGTATACTCCTGGACGTCATGCTCTAGTCCAAGGCTATGCTCCAGCAGAGACCCGAGACTGGTATTCGGACTATCAAGACTCGACTGCAAGCCCTTATAGTACTCCGCAGACTCAAGAAACGAAGGCCAACGCGGTCGATGATGATGACACACCGGAAGAAGAAGTTCGCGACTTTGTGTCGTCACGGCGGCGAAAGAGCAAGTCTAAGAGTCAGGCAAAGCCCAAGGAAGAGCAGCCCAAATCAAAGCGGGCCGAACGTCGAGAGAAAATTGCGATTGAGCACAAGGGTGAGATATCCTCAACAGATCGCCCAAAGGGTCGGGTAAGATGGCGCGAGGGTGTCTTCCAGTGGTGGGATTCTGAAGACAAGAGTTGGCGAAAAGCCGCCTATCACGACCAATACCGCGACGAATTCATCAGACAAGATAGCGCTGAAGGAACCTATATTGTCGCCCCAGATCGCGGCAGAGGTGCAAACGATATCACCAGTGCCTGCTCGGCATACAATCAACTAGAATGGCGGCTCGCAGATCGAAACAGCTGGGACAATATCGTGGATGCTGATGGCAACAAAGTTCTTTATTTGCTTGACAGACCTGTCAACCAGACCAAGTATGAGCCTGAAATGTGGATTCACGACGGCCATATACTGCTCGATGGAGACAAGTAAGTAAAATTTCCGCGTTGTCCCTTTCGGGAAAAAGCTGTGCTAATTCTTCTCTTAGTAACCCTGTACGAGCGTGGGCTGGAATACCTAGGTGCTTTTCATCTCAAATAGAAGGGGGAAGAATGGAGGCGTTGCGACGCATACTGCCCATGACCATTCAGGACTTCAGAGCGCGATGTCTTCGTGCGGTACCGACAGCGGCGACCGGAGCTAATACGAAACCACTATCATTTCCGAGCACTTTCGGTCACCGTTCCAGTCGATTCAGAGCCCAATACCAAACGCCAGCCTGGCTTTCAAGGGCAGCTAGTGCTGTCCTGAAGAAACAGGTCATTGATCAACTCCCGGAGGCTGAGGAGGCGGCGACATCGACAGAGGGATTGCAAGCATTGTCAAGATATGAGATAGAGCGGCGGAAGTCATCAACTCGTGGAATACATCTCTACAAGGCAGCCGGTCGGGCCATTTCCGAGGAAGAACGAAAAGAGAGGGACAAAAAGTTCGACGAAAAACTCGAGCGGCAAGCGGCCAGACAAGCTCAAAGTCCGCAGCGACTACAAAGCTTGCCCACAACACCATGGCAGTCTGCTTCTCCAATCACCTATCTCCCCACGCCTCCACTCATTGCGGGTAAGAAGCGGCGTCGGGAGGACTTTGGTCTCGGAGATTCCGATGTCAGCCAGTCAGAGTCTGCAGCAAAGCGAGGTCGCCATAGTTATTCACCACTTGACCCACGTTCGGAGGGACATTTTCCTGCATGTTTAACGGCGGCCGACCCAGTTCAACAAGCACCAAATGCCTACGATGCTTCGAGTATCATCAGCACAAGCAATTCGCATCACGTGCAATCAGAATCAAACGCAAGTGGACTGGGATTGATGTTCGGAGGACGAGATCCGGGTAGTTCGCACACTTTTGTTCCAAGTCAGAACACTGGTGTGCCTGAAATCCCTCCACAACAACCGGAGGCAACGAATAGTAGAGGAATTGCTTCCACCAACGATTTTCAAGTTGACAACACTCAAGTCGATTACCGCTTTGTCGGTCCCCAGAATCCTCTCGAGCAGCTGAGAATCCAAGCGGCGCTCTTCTATCCGCGTGCGCACTACTATGCTCTGATAGGAGAACACCCGATGCATACCTCAGAAGGTACCTACGCCGATCAGTACCTTCGAATTTCTTCGCTTCTTGCGCAAAACTGGATAATAGAGGGCGGTCTTCCGCCGCTTGCTGACATTGGTCCATGGTACGGCTCTTTCAACATGGTCCCTACTCCAATTCTGCCAAATGAAGTGCTGTGGATCATATTGCACCCTGACCCTAAGGCTTCGCCCGGCCCCGAAGCGTCGGCTACCGATCATCATGCCCAACTGTCTTCCGCAAATGTTGGTGCTGAGAGTATTCCCACAGCTCCGAATTCCATTAGCGGGCCAGAGCACGATGGAGAGCCCAATGATTGGAGTGATGACTTGTTTGGAGAATACCTTGAGGATTCTCAATACGCTGATGGGGACGAGGAGTAGATACTGAATGGTAGTCAACAGAGACAACAAAGAGGAGGGGCGTTGCATGGGACTGACAGAGTTCTGATGTGACCACAACGATTGACGACTGTACGACGATATTGACGAGGTGGAACAATGACGACAGCGTGTGCAAAGGTAATGTCTCGGTTTTTCATATCTTCTCTTCTGGCCTTTCACCCAGCAATCTCTTTCAAGTCGACAAAGGTTTTGATTATTGCTTTGTAAAGAGCGATGTGGGAGAAACATGAGTGATGGAGGGGACGAAATGGCTCATGCTTACTGTCCTAGATCAGCGCGCTTTTGTACATGATACTTCTTCTGGCTTTCAACTTAGGGATACTCATGTCATAGACCAACACACTGACAAACACACTCTTTTCAGTAGAAATTCTTTTGTCAAGATAATGACTTGCTCAAACTTATCCAGGACTCTTTTTCAACCTGATCTTAAAAATATATAAGGAATGTTATGACTTGTTCCAGGACTCTTTTTCAACCTGATCTTAAAAATATAAGGAATATTATGTCTTGTTCATTGACGGTATGTGTCACGCTGATGTCCGATTTATCAAGTTCATTACTGAATGTGTACAATGCTAACTGGTTGGAAATATGAGAATATTGGCAAGAAGATTTGGCCTCCACAAGACTGGCTACATTAACCTCTTCTGTACCCCTTCATTTCTGATATTGACGAAGGCAGGCACGCTTCACAACTTTTGGCTGCCCTTTTTTCTAAACCATTCGAGAAGTGGTGAGTGATCGCCAGCCTGTGGGCGTGCTGAGAGAGTGCCAGAAGCACATGCTGAGCGTTGAATGCACGCACCAGGGTCTATAACCAGTAGGAATGGCGGTCCTGCGATCGATCAAGCATGTAGTACTACTGCATCAAAAGTCTTAACCTTGAGTCTATGGCAACGGGCAGGATTGAAGGATAATTCTGGTTGATTTGGACCCCTTTCAGCAAACTTGGCAGCATCAACACAGAACCGCAGGATTTGTTTACCTTTCCCTGCCGAGTTTCCGCGTCGTCACGTGCCTCGGCCTTGTTATCTCTCTCCCAGCAAGTGACTCCAGACCATCACTACTTGGGACACCATCAGACTTCTTCCTCAAGCTCTCGAAGGCTGGTGCTTAGACTTTACCCTTTCGAGACTCCTTCTACCTGCATACTTGCTTCGTAGAAGAGACGCCTCAGCTGCTTGATATCGCACCTCCTTTTCTCCCCACGCACCAAGGAGTTTCCCTTGACACACAACACTTCTCAAGTCGATCACCCCACCTGATTCTGCTTCCGCTCTGTTGGACTCCACATCAGTTTCACAACACCAAGCCTCTTATCACATCCTTCGTCACACCTCCCAGCACCACAACCACACCTCAACGAAGCCTAACTGGTGTTGAGTATTTTGCTTCTGCAGCCATACTTCGACTCTCCCACAAGTCTCTCAGCTTTTCACAGGGAACAGCTTACTGTACCACAAGCTATTGAAGAGCCCTATTTTCGAAGGTAGCAAGTTCACAATATCTGAAATCCCATTCCTAAGATAAGTTACCATCATGACTCGGGGATTCCATGAGGAACAATTCGTGGCAGGTGATGTGCAAGACAGTATGTGATCGTACACTCAGGTGGGAAACTTCGCTAACAAGAAAGCAGTCAACATGAGACGCACCGCAGACCACAACATCGCCCTTGACCCTGCACTATTTGGGGCTCAAGCTAGTACCCCCGTAATATCCCAGCATTCAAGGAACAGCCACGGAAGACGCGTCGACCTATCAAACAGCCGTCGGAGCACAAAGAGAGCTCCAGGATCTTTCCCGAAATCGCGAAGAGACTTGCAAGGAGTAGGCCCAGACACACCTGCAAGACCAGACACCGCCCAGGAAAATGACTCTGACGTGCCCGAAACCTCTCAAATACCACCTTCTTTGAGCCCTTCGGGATACCCTGATTCTGGCTTGATCGACCGTGCCAGTTTTAGAGACGGAGTCTTAGAATCAAGCGCAACTCCAGAAACTAAAGCGGCCACTAGCTTTCTGCAAGCGCAAATGGAAGTCGATATCCCTCCACAGAAAGAGAGCAACAGTCGGGTCATCCGATCTTCCAAAAAGCGAACTCGAGCAGATGCCGGTTTGTCCGTGGACAATGAAGATAACCCTGAAGACACCACATTTGAATCACAAAGATCGACAAGACGGTCCAAACGTACAAAGACAACTCCAACATACAATGACATTGGTGATGAGGGTGAGAGGAAGATCAGGAAGATATCAAAGCTGAACGTCAGGATTGCGGAGGGTAAAGCCCCAAAGACAGGTTCTCTTGGGCCAAAAGGCGAGGTGAGGATAAGGGAAGATGGGCGGATGGAGTTCCGTGATGTGAATAATCCGGAGTGGAGTAAGTATATTCACAATTAGCACATCCGAATTGAAGCTAACAGAACTAAAGCGCTGGCCGCATATCACAATGACTATCGCCGACAATTCCTTGACGAAGCTGCTGAGGATGGCGAGTTTGGTGAGATACCCTAGGCCCCCACCAAGAACCTGCAACTGACGATGATAGACCACACGCCAGCTTGTGGCGAGGCTGAGCACGATATGACGAGCTACGAGCCTGAGCAGCAAAGCTGGGGCCCGTCTAGAGCGGACTGGCAGAATATTGTCGATTCGGAAGGGGAAAAGGTGATGTTTAAATTTGACGAGCCAAAGAGCCGTCGCCCTCAACAAGAGCCAAGCGATTGGATTCACGACGACCTGGTCTTGCTAGACTCCAAGAACCACCCAGTGAAGGATTGGCCTGGCTTGAACAAGACTCTGTCGACGGAGATCGAAAGTTGGCGATGGGAGGCCTTGATGCGTATTTATCCATGGCTGACAGTCGCAGAGTAAGTCGTGTCACTGCAGAGACAGTCATTTGCTTACAAATATCCACCACAGTCTTTTGGCTCGCATGCCACACATTAGAAAGAAGAAGGGGGCAGTTCTACCCCTTCAGACCCCGCAGGCTTTCACGAACCGCGCTTATCGGTTCAGAGTTCCTAATCAGATCCCCGCCTCCAACCCCAAAAACGGGAGCAAGACATACAAGGAGGGTATACTCAAGAGTCTTGACAAGAAAGGCGCCAAGACTACAGAGGGGCTGCCAATCCTTAATCCAGACGAGGTTGATAAAGTTAGAAGGGCGAATAAGGGAAAGTTCAAGGGGAACTCTCGATATGTTGTCAACAAGGATTTGGACCAGGAAACTCCAGAGACTACGCCACCCTCAACGAAGCGGAAGGCGCATCGCGACGATGACACCCCATCCGAGCCCGAGCATGACCCGCCAAAAGCCAAAAGACCCTGCGCCCGAACGCTACAGAGCTTGGGAGTAGAAGTGCCAAGTCCCAACGACCTGATTCCGGAATCTATCTACGATGACACTAATAGGGATGCCAACGTGGACGGCGCAGAACTCTTTGACGAGCCCACAGACACTGCTGGACTATGGAATGACCGCGAGCAATGGGGCAACCCAATAGATACTACCGCGCCATGGGACGACCAGAACGAAGAGGTCCTTGTCCCTCTTTTCACGAACATTGATGATAAAGAATTCGCTTTGGTCGAGGATGCAAATTTTACCAGCGCATATGCAGTGATACAGGCACGGAAGAGTGGCAATCAGCAGACTGGGCAAATCGGTGTATGCTGGTACAAGCAAAGTGTTCCTCGTCACATGGGGGCGGATGGCAACATTGTGGAGGATGTCGTTGACAGTGCCTACTGGCACCAGATTGAGGCTGAGGAACCCTTCCCCAACGACATCCAGCCTGCATCGCAAGTCGACAGCACCAACGATATTCCACCTCCTTCTACACGAAGCAACATCCCACCAACCTTCCACCCTTTGTTCCACGAGCCCAGCCATGAAGGCTATCAAGATTTCCTGGGACAAAATTCGTATACTTCTCAGCCGATGGCAATATCGATCTCGCAAATGCCGCCGCCAGTCTTCAACCAGATTCGAGATTACCAGCCACAGTGGGACAACTCCGACGAGGTTTGGCTTAATCAGTATGGCCCCACGGGTTTCTGAGGTCCTCCCATCTTTCTGGTCACTCATTGGATCAACATATCTTAAAGGCCGCCGTGCTCGCTACAACCCAGTAGTACTTTAAAGAGCAATATATAGTCTCGTGCATCTCAAAGGCTCAGAAGAGGAGGATGAGGAGGAGGAGGAGGAGGAGAAGTTGTATCAGGACGGTTACACTCGAGTGCATTGAGGGAGGCGGCAGGGAGCTGCTGCTGGCTTCAGAATCGCGTTGTGTTCGGGCTTGAAGTTAGTCATTGTTTCTAGTCTTTCGACTATGCCTCCTGTGAGCCAGAGAGTGATAGGTTTTCACAAAGCAGGAAGGACTGGGGTTTTGTTTTTCTGGTGTAACGTTTCTTACGGTCATCTTCCCTACTCTTAGACATCGGTAAATGGACATATTTGATAGGTTTAGAAAGACTTACATCAATTTATACCCCTCTTTAGGCTGTAGCAGCTACCAAAATATCATTGCAGGCACTTTTCTGGCGACAGCCAAGGAGACTGAGACAGAGGAGTTGTCTCTGGAATGGTTTCACCCGAGTACGTCCGCGAGAGAGATGCAGGGGGCCGGACGCTTGCCGCCTCGAGAACTTCCCAAACTGTGTCACTGTGATTTACAACTTCGGCCTCGCAGCCTGCAAACCAAAGAGCTCGCGCGACAGGTTGAAATGGGGTTCATGTTATCCTTTACAGCGAATATTACGAAAAAAGGTGCCTTTACAATACGTTAAGATCACTGTCGGCCACTTCAAACACCTGTCAACATACATACTGGTTCACTTTGAATGACCTACTTCACTCTGGTAGAATCATCACCCGAACGTACCCTTCTATACAAAGGCAGTATCAAGTACCTCGACCTGATCTGCCAATGATTGGAACAGTCTAGACGCCAAACCTGGAGGCTTGATTTATTCTTGGCGTAACGCCGTAGGCTTCTTATGCCGAGTCATAGGCGCTGGCGGGATGACTGAGGGGGGGGGGGAGGGACAAGGATCGTCGGACGGGGCCGAGGGATGTTTCGGACCACAGTCTGCAGCTTTTGCTCGGACGAGAGCTATATCCAATCAGGTTCTGTTGACATCGGCTCCTTGGTAGTTGGCCTGGAGCCTCCTGCGTTTCTCATCTCCAAGAATACGCTTGGGCAGTGAAACGCACGCTTGAAACTCATGGAGTTTCTTCTATAGTATGGCATCCTCACGTCGTCGCTTGCTGTTGGCCTCTTGTGTACACCACCAAGTAGCTGAATCTGGTGCTTATTTTCCTCCTCGTAGCTCATTTTTCATGGACATATTGATTAGGTTTAGGCAAGTTTACCTTCGGCGGGCGTACAAGAGGCGACTCCGCACCTTTCATCATCAACCGAGTCATCAAGCCCAAAATCTCTCGGAAGTCAGCCGAAAAGACTGCACTTGGAGCTGTTCATGCCACACAAAGATCGACACCTATTAATGCGAGGAGCAGGTCTCTCATCTTTTGATGACAACAGAGACACTAGGAACCAGGCGCCTACTTTTTCTGGCAGCTTACCTGCGCTCTAGCTTTGCTCTCCCTTCCCGAGCTCTTCCTTCACCGAACTCTTCTATTTTTGGTCCTGTTTTAGGTTAACGCCGACATCTCTCTACAGCCTCCACCTGAGCCTATACTTCGTTGTACGCCCTCCCAGACTCTATATTCGGAAATTTTCGGCGCCGCGGTCCAGACGTGAGATCTGCGTAGCATGTGAACTTGCCCAGCGACCATCTTCAGAAGGTTTTAAATTGAACTTCCGATTCTTTCGACGCAGCAATCTTCCAGCACCGCTTCATCAGTCAAATTCCCATCAACGAGACTACCTCCAAAGCTAGTGCGACCAACACCACAAAGCAGCACTAACGCCGTCGAATGTTGAAGACCTTTGAGATCGCGGAATATCTACATTACTATCTGCACCCGGGTGGGAGCTTTGGACATACCGTCTTGACAAGTCCTTGGATTCTGGCACTCTGAACGTTTGTTTGACAACATGCCGCCTCCACGAGGGCCCCCTATGATCCCAAGTGAGCACATGTCTGTCGGCGGGTACCTTAGACAACACTATGAATCACACAGTATGATTTTCACTGCTGAGAACACAAGAAGTTGGACCACTTACCTGGATAAAGGTTTTTCATATGCTGCTGGACAGCAATTTGATATCCCAACCGCTGGTAGTTCGCGAGCTGCACGTAAGTTTGAAGCTCCGAGATGGGACAGGGACAGTACTGACCGGGACAGAGAACATTCCGCCCCAAATGCGTGATGCACGATGGGATAAATACCTCTTGAGTAATCCTAGGAGGTGTCTTGAGAATGGAGAAAACGGCGATGCTGGTAAGTCATCCTCCTGAGGAAGCCTGTATGCCAGCAACTAACATTCGTGACTTTGAAAGAATTAAAGTCTCAAGCGAGAAAGCGGCGAGGAGGTTTGCAATATGTTTGCTACCCTATGAATGCCAGCTGACACAACCAAGAACCAGCGCGCCAGTCAAAGATGGCAGAGAGGGAGGCCGCTGTGCCCGGTGGAGTTGGATCAAATCACGGACCCCGAGGCAAGGTGCGGTACAACGATTTTGGACTCCTCGAGTTTTGGAGAGCCGATGAAGAAGCATGGAGTAGGTCATCCGCAGAGCCCTGATAATTTATAATGGAGAGTGGGGCTTACCATGTGTGTAGTACCCGCTGTATACCATTGCAGGATCAGAGCCAAATTAATCAACATGGCTAAGACTTGCGAGGCGGACGTCTACAGTAGCTATCCGATCTTAGATCTAATGGACGATTAGCTAACGAGTTTAGGACACCCTCGCGCTTGTGGAGAGCACGATCTCGACATCACAGCCTTTTTGGACTCACAAAAAGACTGGGATCTTGAGCGGGATAATGGCTGGACCAATATCCCAGACGGTGTGCTATACATGTTCTCCATGACCGGCTATAAGACTCCTACTTATGATGTCTTATGGATGTATGATGAAGGAAGCGTTGTCCTGGATCTAGACAACCATCCTGTGAAGAACTACAGCAACATCCCATTGACAGTATCATCGAAGATAGAAGGTGCACTGATGGAAGCAATTCGTCGACTTGACCAGAGGATCACAATGCAGGATTTTGAGGCAAGACTGTAAGTATACCTTTTTCGAGAATCTAGACAGCAGAGACTGACCAATAGCAGACCCAAAGAATGCGGGAATGGCGAAGTTTTAACGCCAGGCGCACTGAACATGCGCGTGTCTCGCTTCCGATTGGAGAATTGTGTCCCAGCTTTGAAGGAGCGCAAGGGTACGAAGAATTTGCGGCAATACATATGGAATCTCATGAGCCCGGCCGCCCGAGACGCAAACTCAACTCGAGAGTTGAGCAAGCTCACGAAGGACCAGCAAGAAGAAGCGCGAAGACAGAATGCCGGAAAGCACGATGCCAACGCAGGAGGTTGGGCGCGTACCAAAGAAAGCCAGAGTAATTCAAGCAAAGAGGTTTCAGCACCAGTGAACGCTCAGGAGAAAGGTACCACAAAGTCAGCGTCGTTACGATCCAGTCAGAACAAACAACCATGCTTGACCTGCAGAATCAGCTATGATGGCGACACAGAGCGTCAACCTCCATCCTTTGCTTCAGAACAAGGAAGGAAAAGTCATCCCAGCAAGCGTCGAAAAGTTCGCGAAGCTACACAAAGCGCCATTCATGCCCCGCAGGGCTCATATCCGAGGGTACCCTATGGAGACGCGTCATTTAATCCCTTCCTGCGCTCCGCAAATCACGGCTATGGCCCGATTAACTCCATCTTGCCGAGCGAAGTCGCATTCACAACATCCAGCGACAATTCACTGCCTTTTCCAACTTTAAATAGGCAAAATCCATCCGCAGGGTTCGGCTGTGCCACGACACCTAGTCCAGCGCTACCTAGAGCGTTCCACAACGGTCAACATCTGGTACCATCGGCTCAGCATGATTGTACTCACCAGCGTTCAGACGTCGAAAACACTTTGGAGAACCCTTACTGCAATTTTGATCTACGGACTTGGTCTATTGATGATCCGGCAGAATTTGTTTCCAGTACCAGCCAACGCATCGTCGACACTTTAGCGAACGAAACAGACCCTAATTCGTCCATGGAAATCGACTACCGAAGTCTTCCGCCACGAAATGAAGAGGAGATGGAAGACATACAGAGAGCTCTTGCCCTAACAAGAGCCAATTATCACTTCCATACCAACTGTGATAGTCTCGAAACAACAAGGTCTTTAAGCTACTTCCAACAAGTGGGGCAGCTAATGGACAGCTTAGCTGAATATTGGACGCTATTGGACAACCCTCCACGGATGCCGGATCTGATGACATATCAAGAGCCATGGAGAAATGGCTTCAAAAGTTGGACAGTTTGCGCAGGCGGCGGTGAAGCGTTGGTGAATGAGATATTTGACCAGTATGGAGGCGTCATAATGACGGGAGATGATGATAGGATACCACGATGAAAGGGAGCCACGAAATGAATCATGACTGGAAATAATAACATGATATGGCCATGGCGGGTAGTTACTAGGACCAGAGGCAGTAATAAAGGAAGAGTGAAAGGGTTGATGATAGCCTAAGTGTGAATGGTAGGGTTCTGAATCACATACTTGCTAGTGATTAGAGATTAGAGCGGGGAATCAATGAATGTCTGTAGCGCCAAACACATCCAGCATAGTGACACTATAAATTAGACCAACCATCCAAAACCTGTACTTGCACACCACCCTCAGGAAGAACTAATTTCAAAGGCCCTTCTGAGCCTTTGATAAAGCATATCACTGTATGCATCCAGTGGCTTCCATGGAATTATCTCATTTGTTGCCTACCCTTTAGCTGTTTGCCAACTTGAGCAAATCTAGCATGACATTCGTATCATGCAGTGATTGTGCCATTCTTTCAGCTGACCGACCTGACTACTTCTTTCTGGTATATACAAAGAGGCGGAGCAGCCTTGATGCATGACACAACGAGAGTCGACTCGACATTGCCTACCGTTGCGAATATTGCGTCATTTGGTATCCGGCCAAATGATTCACGATAGAGGAGTGAGACATGTATCTTGGACCGTGTGTACCGCAAAGCTAATGACGCATATGATTGCGATCTTGAAGGAAATCAAAACCTTGATTGTGCCTGAAGTGGGGAAAGAGCAGATGTAAAAGCAGTGAGATACTTTGACAGGTCATCATGGCAGATGAAGACTGTGAGGGACAATGCGGTCTGAAACGGAGTGAAATGAATTGGTGCAGGTTCGTGCCTGATAGAGCCAAAGATCACCTGCGGTTACCTTTCTTCATTTCGCCGTCAGGTAATGGCTGCCATCGCCCACAGAAAGTACCATATCGGTCCGGGGACCACGCGACCAATGCTCCTCAGCAGACAACAAACAGCTATCAAAGGGTTGCCAGAACAAGCCATTACGATCCCCTCTTGAAAATCATGTCAAGCACCGTTCGCTCCATCCATGCTTCCTCTTTGGAGATACACCAAGACCTGACGGCTCACTCAGAGCTAGGGATTGAAGCACCTTGCGCTCGCAATTGAACACCGCGCCTTATGCACGTTCATACCGGATTCTTGACTCCTACTGTGGGAGTGAAAACCGAAGCTGAGCTCCACTTCCTTTCGACCCTCCTGCGTGAAGAAAAGGATGCTGAGGATCTCGGTTATGGAGAACGTATATAAATATGATGTGTACCAGACCAGAGCCAGCCAACAGTGGTCGGACCAGCGTTCGAGTACTGTTGTTCGGTCTATAAAAACCCTCTGCAACACCTTTCCCGGCATTCGGCACCACACCCACGGCCATGTCAGCAGGCGACGGACCAGAAAATGGCGTCAACACTGCCATGAGAGGACCATCGGGAGTCTTGCCCCAATCATGAGCCTGGAAATGCTGTTTCAACATATACGATCGACCTAATTCTGATCGTGCAGAACTTTTTGGTAGGACCTTTCTGGCACGAAAAGCGAGGAGAATTCGCTATCGAACAGTGGTCTGGCAGTTACGAGACATCCTAAGAACCAATGGCCACGTACCATGGCCACGAGGCTTAACATGAGCTTTTTGAGTTGCAAGAGAGCCCTCGTTCTTCTTTGACCAATTGACCCTTGTGAAGAGAGATCGGCGTGGTACGAGAGCAGAATTTTAGGGAGTTGAGGAGTCCAGCAAGAGCTTCGAGACTTCGTCAGGATAGATTTGACTCGGTAAATATACGCGTTTGCTTGGCATCGCCAAGCCTTGGGAAAAAGGGGTTGAGTTTGAGTAAGTGCATCAAATCTTTTGCAGCGCTGCAGCACCTCTGACTGCAATAGAGCCTCCCTCCGCTTGATGCGTAGTCTCCTTATAGTTGTTCGGACTTCAACCTGTTCCCGGTAAGCATTAAACGACTGGGACCCCTTTTTCTCTCTTCCAGTGACCATAATCAACAAAGCACTTGGCACAATTCTTCCAACACATCACCACCAACAACACTTCCTACCTTCGAACACCGCTTTCTTTCAGCCCCGCTGGCCTTCAGCCTTACGTTGTCTTAGTATCCCGCACCTTCCCTTTTCTCTTGCAGCTTTCACAGCTTTCTCCACACACAACCTTCCCACCGCTATTCTCCACAGACACCACTCAAACATTTTTGAACTTCAAGAGGCTTATGTTCATCGCCCTTGACCTCTAAAGAGATAAAACCCTATTCAAACAGTTGATTTGGACATTCACACCTCCTATATCCTAAGACAAATTCCTAACAACGCAAAGAGAATTCTTGCAATATCCACCAGAGGCATATAGCACTGACATCTTGTATTGTCAGTATCTCACACTACTCGAACAATAAGCCGTGATGACGCCAAAGGAGCAGTCCTTGTACGGTCAGATGCCTGTCGAATACGCGGCTGGGGAAGAGGAGGAAACCTACCTGCAGATGATGAATGATCTCGCTGGTAAGTGGTGGAGACCCTGACCAGTGCAAACTAAGAAGTAACATTGGGTAGAGGAGGAATGCAGTTTAGGTCCTCAGCAGTCCCAGCATTCGCATACAAAAGGCATTTCTGGCAATCAGAACCAGAAGAAGGGTGTTACGAAGGCTCAAGGATCCAACAAGGAGAAGAAGCCAAAGCACAAGGTGAAACGCCAGACGCGTTTTGAAAACGGCCGACTCGAATTTCTTCAAGACCCTGACGCACTGGTTCAGCAATGGGGTAAGTTATTCTTCCATGATGTATGCCGGTCTAACAAGATTTAGAGCCTGCTGTCCGCATGGATGATTGCAGACGTGAGCTGATAGATCAGCAAAATCGTCTCGCGGCCCAACTAGGGATGAGCTATCGTAAGCCACCGCACAATATCACTCTGTGAGAGCCCAGCTGACGGTTATTAGGTGATCCAGATCCGGTAGGCACAGGAAAAGATGACGAGACCGCTTTCAAGATCGAGCACGCAGACTGGGACTCAGATCGCGCGCATCTTCCAGGGATCTGCTGGCGTTATAACGAAGACGAGGATAACAATCCCCGGCCTAGCGATAACCCGGGGTACATGCGGTTCAAAGGCATGATCGTTCTTGATTCAAATGACAGCCCTGTCAAGGATTGGCCTCAGCTTCCCGTAACGCTCTCCTCGAAGATTCGAGGGTACAGACTCGAGATAATGTCCAGGGAGAATCCCCATCTTGAGTATAAGGATTGTAAGCGTGCTGTTGCTTCAGGTGATCCTCATATGCTGACGATGGATAGTCATAGCTCGCATGCCGAGTGTGATTGAGAAGACCAAGAAAGACAAGGACACGGGAGAGACCGAGGTGGTAGTCGAAGCGCCAGATCCTAACGTGGTGTGCAACATGCGCATGTTGCGGTTTCGAAGAGACAAGGGCCTCCTTAGCTGGACCGAAAAGGGTAATACTAAGGTCATCGGAGAAGGCTTGGAAAAGCTTTTTGGAGATAGATTGCACAACAATTCGATGCAATCTTTCGGAAGAGATCTGACGCCACAAGAGCAGATGGAGATCAGAAAAGGAAAGAACGCACAGTTTCCAAAGCAAAACGCAGCTGGTGGCTCCCCAACTCAGGTAGCGACTAAGAAGAGAAAGACCAGGGGTGATACAAAGACTCCAAAGGGACAGAGCAAGGCCTTGATTCCAGAAGCCCCGCGACAAAAGCGTCCCCGTGAAGACGACGAAGATCTCGACTCCTCTGACGATCAGAATCTGGGACAGGCCACGGCAGCTTCATACCGCAAGCGACGTCGTAATGCTAGAGGGGAAGTATCCAAGCCTACGATAAACCTCGACACCGACCAGGCTCTATCGGCGGCGGGAATAGCGCCGAAAAATATCGAAGTTGGATCAAATCAAAGGCAGCGTGCTTCAAACCATCTTTCTGACGGGTCCTACGGTGATGAAAGCGATGAACATCTCTTGGAAGACCAAGACCAAGACGGTGGACAGTACGAGAGTAGGACAAAACGCCGTCCAATTCGTCCTCTGCCGGCTAGGCATGCTAGTGGAGGAGCCAAAACGGTTCCTCACTTCGATTCTGCCCAAACACAGGAGCAAGATTACGACCCTCGTGGGGATATTGGTTCCCAAGAAGACGCAACAGACGAGAATGCAGACGATGACATGACTGACGTTGACGATCTGGCGGATGACCTCAACAGCGGAGAAGCTAACGGATCCGTTGAAGACCTAGTGGAGGAAGATGTCGAAGAGGATGTCACGCCCGTCATACGCCAAGAGACGGACTTGGAGCGGCATCGGAGACTGACGAGGGAATTACTAGGGGAAGAGGACGACTTCTTTTTCAGACCCGAATCGAATCGTCTGTGGAGTGCTCCACTCTTTATCCCTTCCCATCATACGGAGTGATCCGTGCGGGATTTTGGACTGGGGAGGAGGGCTCATTGACCAATACGAACGACAGACGGGTTCCAATTCCAGGAAATCTTCACGACGTTCAACGATTGGTGGGGCGATCATTCTGACGAGCCATCACCGGGCTTGACTGGGGCGATGCATCTCGGAGCATTGATCTATGACTAAGACCATCCGCAAAAGGCGCCGCTGTACTATGGGGTTCTGAGCACGGGTATGGCGTACCGCGTTGAGATAGCGGGCAGGTTCACGGTATGCCAGGACTGCTGCACGAAATGCGGCTTTTGTGGGATGTGAAGACACAGGCTGGTTGAGGTGGATGCATACTGAATAGAAGGACATGAATTCTGAGGATTTGTGAGGCTTGAGCAGGATTGTCTTGAGGGTTTCGGGTTCTGCTCCAGAGAGTTCGCGACATGGGGTTCTATTCTGCAGCGTTTCCAAAAGGTTTAGTTCAGATATAGAGTAGGCCTTTTGACAGTGGAGGAAGTTTAGGCAAGGGTTTGATTCAGGAGATCAGGGTCAGATATGGGACATTTACAATAACGAACAGATCGAACACTCGGAACCGCGAGGTGGAAGAATATTCTCTTTGATGCCGAGCAGTGAGTCGAGTCGCTGGTTGTACTAGTACAGTGTTCGGCAATGGATCTGATGTAGCACTTTAGAAATCACGAAGAGCGCCCTTGGTGTATGGTAGGGCCCCTTTGTCGATGGGAATTTTCTTGGTGAGTGTGCCATAACAACACTCATACCTCCAACACAACAAATCTTCTGACACCACATTTTGAAACTAAGCAACTTTTTTTAAACATATATATTGCCAATATTTTGCATCTTCAGTCTTATTGCTCTGTCACACACCACATCGTGATGGCGTTCAGCAACCAATCTCGTCACTACCACATAGCCGGCGAATTTTCAGGTGCTGAGAGAGACGAGTTCGGCTACACCAAAGACGACTATGTGCGGATGATGGATGATGTCGCCAGTAAGTACGTCAGACTTCTGGATATTGTTGACAGCAGTATAACAAAGTATAGTCGCCGTCGTTGATGGACATGATGAGGCTCTCTCAACACCTCAAATGAGGCGCAAAGACCGTCAACCCAGTACCGGCTATAATGCCCCAGCATCAGCAGGCCGTCATCGAAGGTCGGTCAAACAAGACAGCCGCACTACTGGGCCGGGAGCAAGCAGTCACAGCGGAAGAAAGTTCAGCAGCCAAGGTGGCACTACCAGGTTTCACCCATACCATCGTCACCAGCAACATGTTCCGCCAAATGCATTTGGTGGTTCTGGAGATACATACCCGACTCCTCCGATTGCATGGCACAACGGTTCGAATGCTCCCAGCCAGAATGTATACCAAAACTCCCGGTCCAGTGCATTTGGTAATTATGGAGGTGTAATTCCGAATACTCCATCTTCACAACACAACGTCTCGGACTTTGCAGGTCAAAGATCGCAACAAGATAGTGTTGGGCTACAGACACTCCCTCCTTCCTGGAACCAAGGCCAACTTTCTGGTCCAGCAATGCAAATCGCTCAGCCATTACAGATGAATGCCCGCCCATCTAGACACAGATTGCAGGCTCGCCCTAGTCCCAGAGAGGGCAGACATGGTGCAGTGCCGGCAGTGGACGACAACGTTGAGGATGGAGAAGATTTATCAGAGGGAGAAGAGGACAGAGAGGCTGGCGAGGAGCAAGCGTCAAACAGGGTCAAAGGAACAAAGAAGTCCAAAATGTCACCAACGGCCAAGACGAGAGTCCGTAGAGGGCTAACTCGCATCAACGCCGATGGCGAGCTCGAGTGGCTCGCGGCAAATGACAGAGATGGAAGTAGGATCTCCTCCGTCCATTTCCAAGTTTGCTAAACTGACCAATCATAGTTATAGCGGTGAGGCACGATGACATCAGACCCCAGCTGATAGCCATTGCAGAGGCCGAGAGAGTTGCACTTGGGGTCCAAAATGGTACGTCCCAACACAGCCGCAACTGTGAGACCTTGACTGACCATCACAGAACACCCAGACGAACCAGGACCTGGTAAATATAATGTGACTTCGTTCTACCGCAAGCACGTCAAATGGGGCCCTGATAGAGATGACCGCCCAGATATCGACTTCGCTTGGGAAGAAGATAGGGAGAAGAATCCCAGGCCCAATTGCCCGGGTTATATGTATTGGGAGGAGAACGGGAAAAAGTATGTTGTTCTCGATCCTCATGACAATCCCGTAAAGGATTGGGACATTCCTTCCACGATTGCCTCGAATATCCCAGGATACAAATTAGAGGCCATGCGGCGGGAAAACATGAGTCTAGGGCATAAAGATTGTAAGTAATACAGGTACTGGTATGATCTCCCCTGCGCTAACCTATCGTCAGTTTGGGCTCGTATGCCGAGTCAGATCAACGTCGGCACCGAAGGTCAACCGATTTGGGAAGAGCTTGGACTCCCCAACTCCATCGTCAACATGCCGATGGAGCGCTTCCGGTTCCATGCGGGGCTATGCAGCTGGACAGAGCGCACAAAGACCTTGGTGATCAAGGCGGGCCTTAAGAAGCTGTACGGGGATAATCTCCAAAACAACACTGTCAGGGCCTTCGGACGAGATCTTACTACTAAAGAGATCAACGAGATCAAAAAAGGCGACAACGCAGTATTTCCAATAGAAGGCGATGTTGTTCCAGCGACTCCAAAGGCCGCCAAGAAGTATAGGAGCAAAGGCGCAGCTAGGCCCACGAAGCTAAAGGGAAATGCCAAGGAGGATTCCCAGTCTCGGAAGCGAAAGAACACCACTGATGATGAAGGACAGTCCTCGGAGGAAGAGGTTCAGACTCAGTTCAGATCCCACAAGCGAGCTCGCCACGGGAGGAAAGAGGATAGCGTTGCCGCCGAAATCGATGACCTTGTCATGTTCGAACAATCGCCAACCATCATCGACCAAGACAATGCTAGTCAACGATATTCACTCAGATCGACTCGACAAGATGCAAAGACCCCTAGAAGAATCGAAACAATCGAGGAATCTTCAAGCGACAGCTCGGCCGACGAGGAATATCAAGACACTCCAACCCAACGCTATTCGCTTAGTCAAACTCGGAAAGTTGCGAAAGCTCGTGGGAACAGCCGGAAAGTCAAGGAATCTCTTTCTCGCGAGACCTCGGCCGAGGATGAAGATGAATACGTTCCTGCCCGACCCTCTTATCCACTCAAGTGGATTGAGACCAACGAAAAGCCTCAGAGAGAGAGCGACAGAGTCCGGGTAGCTCCACAGGAGAACTCGGTTGAGAGTGATGAAGAAGAAATGCCGGCTGAAAGGTTCCCATTCAGACGGATCCCGCGGGCTGGGGAAGTTGGTGGCAAGAGCAAAGGACCTTCGTGGGTAAGCTCGACTGGGGAGAAAGATCAGAACAATGAGGAGAGGGATTATCGACACACAGCAGTGCCTGTGACCATCGATGGGAGGATTCATTACGCTACCTATGAAGGCCTCATCAGCAACGGGCCAGTACCCTACGTCGGCGGATCTGGTACTTCCCCTCAACCCCAGGCCCGGGAAGTTATTGGTGCGTCTTTGGCGCAGAGCGAGTCGTATCCAGCGCAGCCTCACGCTTTCGATGTCATGATGAGCATGCCATTGCTTGATGAAAGTCACCTAGAAGAGGAAGATACGCCACTGCAAGCCCACAGGAAGCGGGTGAGGGACTTCCTTGGGGATGAGGAGGCAGAAGCCTATGCGCCTGCTTCGAAGCGTTTGCGTACGGAGCAGCCGGTCTTGCCGAATCCAGCATCAGCCACGCATGGAGCTACCAGCAACTTTCCACCGCAAATCGTTTCACCACCAATCATTCCACCACAAGCCGAGCAACCTAGTATGGCTTCTCCAGCTCCTCAAGCACAACCACCCCAAACACGAAAGCAGAAGCTCGAAGCCGAATGGGCACTGGTTTTCAAACAAATGTTCGTGGATCTTGGCTTTCCATCTGTAAATTACAGCGAGGTGCCTCCCTGGAATGAGGAGGAGGTCCAGAGCCTCGTCGACGCGTTACTTCCCACACGAGAGGTATACTTCGCATGGACCGGAGAGCCAGCCCCGAGAACAGATCCGCAACAGAGCTACCGTGCACAGTTCGACACGATATTTGGGGCATTCCAAGATTGGTGGAGAGCGCATCGTTCAAACGAACAATTGCCAATCCTGGCCGGCGTTATGCATTGGGGTCGGTCGGTGGATGACTGGGAGCTTCCGAGCAAGGACTCGATGTATTATGAGGCTTTCAAAAAGGGTCATCGAGCACCGCGCGGAGAGAATGGGCAAATCCTCGACCTACCAGACTGGCCAGGATCAAGGCTCGAGGACGCTTTGAGAGAGAGGTACTAAGGCGATGACCAATAAAAGCGAAATAAAGCGTGAGGATTTCGGATTCTGCTTCAGAATGTTTCAGGCAATGGATGCTGTTTTGCAATGTTTTCAAGGGCTCGTGACAGAAAGAATTGTGGCAGTCGACGACTCACGGACTGAGCTGGAAGTTTATGATCACTCTGCGTTTTCTTTACCGGATTTCCAAATATAGGGTATATCGAAGATTTTCAGCGCCTCATTGAAGGCGTTGCTGGCATCATCTTGGGGCGTTATTATAGCTTGTAGCATAGATCCTCCATTCAAGAATACCATCGAGCACCAACTCATCCAGTTTCTAGTAATGGCGGTCCGAATTTAATGTAATTTCGGAAAATATCACTTTTCTGTTCGCGAAGGATGGATTCGAGCCCAAATGGAGAGATACCTCTGACATTGCAAGGTGATGCCATCTGGAACCAACTGATGTTCTGCCACGTCAATGCCCTTGAGTGGCAAATGGACGAAGATCTACGTGGGGTGAAAAGTGTCAAATGTCAACACATCTGCCTTAGAATGTAGGGCTGATTGTAAACTCCAGTCCTTCTTGTCGACCTCAGTCCTTCAACTCAGTCACATCGTTCACTCACCCGCTTAGCACCATCCTGCATTCGATTCCTGTCATTCGCTACTTCGCATTCGTCTCCACCTTATCGCCATAACGCTGTGTTCAACTAGGCTTCGAAAACAGTCACGATCCTGTAACATGGCTGCGCGAGGCAGCATCCAACAAAACCCCTCGCAAGTGGCCGGAACCTTCCAACCTGCACCACCAGTCGCTTCAGGTGTCATACCTGGCCCATCTGCACCCTTACAAATGGGCCAGGCCGGTACCGTCCCTTGGGTTAATGTGATGTACGCATCAGACTCGCGCTGGGAAAATCCGAGCACCTGGGAAAAGGTTGATCTACTCCAGGAAGCATTGAAGCCATCCATTCGGAGCTTTACGCGCGTTACTTCAAGATCACCTCCATCCGTCCCCGGCTCTCCATGGCAATCTTATGCGTCGCAGCTCGATATTCTTCAGCGCGAGTCGGATCGATTTTGGAGTGCAGATCGACGCCCTGGAGCTCCTCCAAAACTTGCTGGACTTGCTGCATGGAGAGGTGGGGTCTTGATGGTCCGCGAAGCAGGGTTCCATATCACAGAAGAGATGACAGAAGAGTTTATGCACGCAAAATTGCGCGGATACAGGCATCGCGATGGGTCGCCAGGAGACAAGTTTATTGAGCAGACGCATAACCAGTTTCAGAATGTCCTTTTGGCAGCAGACACCCGAAGAGGGAGGATCAGAGCACAAGCCGTGGAGAGAAGAGGGCAGCAAGGTGTCTCCGAGAACACCACGGCAATCCTCGATAATATTGTCGCACGAGATCCAGAGCGATTCTTGGCATGGCTCTCGACCATGGGATATCTTTACTTCACGATGAAAGATCATAATCCTTACGCTTTTTCTTGGGAAGATTGGTGCTTTTGGAAAGCTCCAAGAAGCTTCGAGGTGTGCTGCAAGCAAGCTTCTGCTGTGAAGAGGCCGTTACTCGGCCCTGGAGCCATCGACAGAGCTAAATACGGGCCACGAGGTGACAGACCAACCATCACTCTTGCGGAAGCCAAGAAGGGTAACAAGAAAGCGTTGGATTTCCAAGACACTGCTGATGGGATTGAGGTCTCTCTGAAGGAGAAAGCCCAATACTACATCATTGGTGGTGAAGCAACGTCACGGGAAGCAGCAGCACACTATCATGCAATTCGAGGGGAAGATTTGTGGCTCTTTGAGCCAATGAACTCCGTGAAAGAGGCGTATAATGACCTAAGTCGCCAAAGAGAAGCAGAGGTCGAGCCGAGCTTTCGTTGCTTGCGGTGATATGCATCAAGGGCTATCCTTGATCCTGATACTCATTGGCGAGGAGGTGGTGTCTCCTGAAACCTATCACGTGTCGCCCATCACCGCCTGACACAATTCCTAGTGCCATATTTTGGGCCTCTATGCATGAGGTTTTCGCACTCTGTGGTCTCTGGCATCCTGCGCGCTCTTCTTCCGATCCATTAGAGACTTTTGGCCCTCAATATTCTGCCACGAGTTAGATTAGGAGCCTCAAGGTGTCGATAGATACCATCGCCCTTTTTCAACAAGAGTCCGGCCCGGTCAGAGAAGGAAGGTTGAGGTTGCCAAGGATGACTCAAAGACAAGACTGACGATTTGGCGCTGGCAAGGGCTGACATACTCGTAGAGGAAAGTGGCAACAGTGTATGGATATACACTTAGATAAGAGAATTATTTATTGATCTTGGAAGGAGAGATCCATCGCCGCGTCATGCCATTGTCTACAGTGACGGAAAACAATGGCAAAAAGCAGGCCTCAGCAAATCTTACTAGCGTTGATCTTACCAAACGCTAACCTTTTCGGGTCTAGATTGTTCCAAAATGGCTGACTCTTGAGTCTTGATTTTGAATTTGATATTGGGAAACAGTGTCAGTAAAAAACAACCTCTCAAACACATGATGGCAGTGGCCGTTGAACCCTCATTTCCTACCTCTGTATCCTCCCTCCTCCTTCCCACCAACTCCCAAAGCTTCTCAAGTACCCTCTCCTCCCTGAAACGTACTACGCTCTCTACCACCAATCGCCTACACTCGATCCATCAGGACTCGCTTTTCATCCAGAATGTGGCTTCCAACTACAATTTTCCCATCGTTGCCAACGAGCGTTGCGGTAGTTGGTACGTTCCTCCGGAACAAAAGGCCGGCAGCGCCTATTTCAAGAGCACGGATGGACATTGGGGACAATGGAGCTTTAGTACAAGACGCTTGAACGTGCAGGTACTCGATATAATAGGGAGATCAGGTGGGTGGGTAAGGATCACGATCTAGATACCATGACTGATAGGTCGTGGAAATGTGGGCTGATCGGCGCTATAGATGCATTATAGTCGACTCTACACGAAGAGGTAAAAGCATGCCTGATGCATTGAGCAAGACTATACCCATCTGGTGTGCTGTGATCAATCGGTTACTATTCGGGGAGATGCATGAAAGTCACAAGCTGGGTACGCCGAAGGAGGTCGTGGGTGCATCAGAGCACGCCCAGATTGAGGCGCTTCTTTACGGGTTTGTTGATGATGTGAAGGTAAAAAAGGCTTGATACCCCAAACTATGGAACTCCGAAGCTGACAGAACAGGATCTCGGCCTTGACCTATCCTCCCTACGCTCAGTCTTGAAGAAGCCACTCCGACCATCCTGGGTCACCCACGATTCGACGTCCACGCACGAAACCGGTCCCTCCACGCACTATCACACCATAATCTGCTGTACAGCATCCAGACGCGTGTTCGGCGCAGAAATGTCGGAGGATGGATACATTCAAGGAGCTGGAGACGACAGCGAAGGCTGGTCGAATGGTCTGACGCCAACCCTGTTCTGGAGGCATAGTGAACAACTTCTGGCAGCAGTCGAGGTAGACATGCCATGTCTAATTCAGGGTTTGACTACTACGCATCAGGACCATGGTGCCGCTAGTAGTGATGCTGTGAAGCTTGGCCTTACGAGACTTCACATTGGCACTCTGTCGAGCGCTGCGCAAGCTGAGCAATATGATGGTATTGTCATCTGCGGTGACGCTACGCCCTCCATGCCAGACCAAAAGGCCAAAGACGAAACAGGAAAGAGAACCCTAGATCTACTGTGTGGTAATGGGAAGCTAGGCAGTCGAGCTCTTCGCTCTCAATTACCTCGCATCCCTCCATTTATTGCCAGTCTTCCGGACTATGGCTCACCACCAAAGATTCTGTTCGTGTGTCCCACGGGAAAGGATCTGTCTGTTGGTACTGCGCTGACGGTGCTTTGCCTGTTCTTTGACAATAAATGTAAGTTGCGCTGATGCTCTTTACTCCGCCTTTTCCGTGCACAACCTCTATAGCTTTCCCCACACCTATTAGCTAACCCCTTTTCTTCTTTCTTGAAGACCGTTTCAGCCGCCATGCGACTAGTACGCCAATCGATAAGGCCCTCATTCGCCGACGTCTCGCCCTTATTACAACAGCAAAGCCTGATACCAACCCCTCGCGCTCGACCCTACAGAGTGTGCATTCCTTCCTGATGCCTAGGCTTGAATGATGGTTACTCCCCGCTGGTCTCGTTCATGAGAAGGACCGACGGCCCCAAGCACTATGGTTAAGCAGACATTACCAGGTATTTCCCGCTGTCAGCGCTTATCAAAGACAAGGGTGCGAGTATGGTTCGGAGTTAGATGGAGAACCACCTGGCGAGAAGTACCGTATTCAGATACGGCGGTGCTGCAACTGTTCAAACAACGACGATGAATGGTTTATGCAGAGCGCCAATGTGGCTTCGCGAAATTCAGGCAATGCACGTATGGAGGGGAACAACCCTGATGGATACAAAGTCAACGAGGAAAGGCAGAGCCAAATTGTTCGCAAGAAGGGCAATAATCCTAAAGAAATCGCAGTCCTTTGTCTCAATGCATGCCTAGGATGACGACTATCGAGGGTTCGCTCACGGGTGCAAGGTCATCCTTTTGCTTCGATGGTATCTCGACAATGATGAATATGGGATTTGAGCCTGCCTTCTACGGCTTCTGGGGGGACTCGAGGGAAATGGAATTTGACAGCTATCTAGTGTATCATGCCAACCCTCGAAGAGCATAAGCCGCCTACTTCACAATCCCAATGGCTCGATTATGGTATTGCCCTCCACATAAGTTCATCCCCGGGGTTGATAACGCGAGTTGTCTCCTAACGAGAGCTGGCATTTTATGGGTGTTTTATAGGGTAAGAACTTAGGGATGATCTTTCGTGTAGAACCTATACATCGACGTGAATGCTACATGACCCGCAGCTCATCTTCCTCCTTCTTCCAATCCTTCTCACCAGTAGCTTCTCGTTCGACATCATCATCGACAGCCTTACCCTCAATCGTCACCGAGGCCCCTTCCTCACCTTCGTACACCTCATCCGGCAAGACCGCTCGCGGGATCATCGTCTCTGTCGGCGGGAAGACTGTCGAAAGGACCACATATACCAGCGACGTGATGACGAAACCAAGAATCCACGCGAACGTATATGGTCTTTTTCCAACGCCAACGGTGACGGAGGGATTGATGCTGTTGATAAAGCCTGGTAAATTGGGGGCTACGCCCACGATGAAAGCTGAGATGGCGCGCCAGTTGATGCCGTAGGTGTAACGGTATATGCTGTCGCAACCAGTGAGCAGGCGCTTCGCTACGAAGTCGTCATGAGTATTGGGCATACCCTTCAGGATGATACAAAGCAACGACATCGTACTTCATCTTGTGAACCCACCAGAAATCCCATACCAAGATTGAGGCAATCGGCCCCAAGAAGACGCTATAAGCCGACATGAAGTTCAAAAAGCCGCTCGCGGTCGCCAGGATCTTCCAGGGTACCATGACCCACGCTATCAGGGCACATATCAGCTGTCCACGCCGAATGTTGATGTACGAAGGGAATAACGCAGCCAGGTCGTTGGCCGCTGACAGACTATTGGCTGAGATGTTGACACCCAATGCAGCAAGGGAGAAGGCAAAAGCGGCGAAGAATTGACAGGCTCGATTCGGCCAATTAGCAATGAGGGTAGCGGGATTCCAATCCAGTGAGCCATAATGTGCCTCTCCAGCAGAAGTACATGCAATGCCGATGAACGCGATGAACGTGAACACAATCGGCAGCATCGGAACGTATAGCCACTGCCACTTAACGCTAGCCTTGCTATATCGAGAGAAGTCGGGCATGTTCACCGACAGGGTACTATAATTCCCAATGACCTGATCTCGTTAGTATTACTCTCGGACCTGAACGCTGGGCATACTGAGGTGAGGGAAGAGAGCCAGGCGTAAGAGTACGCGGACCCTCCCACGGTGGCCTTCGCGGAGGAAGAGAGCAGTGGTCCGCCAGTGCCGCCTGTGGAGCGGAATGCCCAAATGAGCATGGCGATGAAGCAGATCGGGACGAGGATGGATTTGGTGATGAAGAGATAGCGGAGGTTGTTGGGATGCATGTAGAGAAAGGGGATCTGGGCGAGCCAGACTGACGGTGCGTTTGTCAGCTCGCCGCCATCCACGGGCATGCTGCCAGCGGTACTCACACAAGAAGAACGACACCATCTGCGCCGTCGTAATGCCCTGGTCCGCGGGGATGTGGTTCGGTAGCCTGCCAAAGCTGGGCCAGATCGCCGTGATCATCACTTGCACCACATCACCGCCATTGACCGTCTGGATCGCAAACCAGAACATCGCCAGTATCACTCTCGATATAATAGCCACTAGCACACTTCATCAGCACATCCATTTCTTCCTCCCTCCCCCCTCCCCACGCCTTCTTTATCCATCCCTCCCCCCCTCCCAACCACGACGATGATAACGATGATGATGACATCCATACCATAACTCCCCCAAAACCCCCACCCGGCCCTCGCCAGCACGGGGAACGGCGCGTGGTACAGCACCCCCGTCGCCCCGTTCAGGCTGATGACCACGCTGACGAGCAGGAACCCCGTCGCCACGATCCCGAGCGCGTCCCGGTACGACAGCCCCCCCGCCAGGATCGAGGCCGCGAACTCCCACGTCGCCGCGTTGAAGGCGTCGGAGAACCAGTAGGCGATGAGGGCGTAGACGGTCCATTTCCGGTCCCGGCGGCGGATGGGGTCGAGGTCTGAGGGGTCGTCAGGGAGGGTTCGGGGGGGGATGCGGGGGAGGGGGGGTTACCTTTGTTGCTCCACCTGCTCGCTCCGACGGCGCCGGAGAAGGCGGAGGGGACTTGCGAGACGTGCGGGGAGGGCAGGTGGGGTTTCGGAAGAAGAGGCATGCTTGACGCTGCGCTGCCGGCTTGCTGGCTCGGTTGCAGTGGAGGAATGGGGTTTCTACATACTACGATGAACGGACATGGCGACGGGGTAGGGAGATGTATCTCTATCAGCAGCTTACGGTCGAGTTTGCTTTATCGAGACCGGAGTCTGAGCGCTTATCGTCTTGCATATCATAGCTACCTTAATCATGCTAATGTACATGTAAGTACTTTACCCAATCGTGCGGGCGTGGCCCCACCGCCTTACTCGCTACGCTCATACCTTATCGCGGTAGCCGGGCAGATATCGCCTGTTTGTGCAGCTGCCTTTTTGGGTTAGGGAGGGAGGGGAGCCCTAAGGTAGGGCTAGGTGGGTAGGTGGGCTTGTTTGATGGGATGGAGGGGTGTGTGTGGGAATGGGGGGACAGAAAAGGGATGCAGGAATGGCCGATTACTTCTTAGCTCCCATCGACTCTAGGTTAATACTTTACCCTTCGATATACTTGACTGTGGGTTTATGGCTCAGGGCTTTTGATTAGGTAGCTGATGCGGTGGTTTGTGTTTTTCTCGTGTGAGTGGTTGGTTGTAATCGTTAATCATACATGGTTTCAACCCGGATGCCATTCCCTGGCAGATGTAATCTTTCGTTCCACAACAATTTGATAGAAAACTTGAAAACCAGATCTGGAAAAATAGACCAGGAAGCGTAGAATACGATTTCTAGAACATCAAGAAGTCTTCAAATCGAAGTGATATTGATAATGCTGTATAATAATCGACTTGTCATACAACTTTGGTGAGATGCAGACTGTTTGGGGGTCGGACTTATCGGACATTGCATCTGCTGGGGAATTGCATCTGGGGGTCTCGGTGTCGATTAAATAAATTGCAGAGAGGCTAAATCTCCCCGCACCCAAATTCTATCAAATTTCTACCGAATTCCTACCAAATTCCTACCAAATCTCCATCAACTATTATTATGGGTACTCGCAAAGGCCAACGCAAGAGTCAATGGCCTTAAACTCATAAGAAACCCAGGCATAGACCTGCAGGTTATCCCGGTACCCCTAAAACTCCTCGTTCTCGGAGTCACAGTTCCCCCCACACTCCCGACCGTCCAATCAAGATCAAAAAGACTCACTACAATACAGTACAAAGGGCCAAAGTTCAAGGAGTTCACGAATGGGCCACTGCCCATGGCATTCCTCATGATAAACCTAAGATCTTCGGGTTCTTCGACGTCAAAGAACGAGCTGGATATGATATGATTCAATCGGGAGCGTCAGCACGTATGCGCGCTCATCAAGATCGTACTGAGACTCGAGGTCGTAAAAACAAAATGACTGGAGCTCAGGTACGAGAAGCGGATCATTTGCTATAAGAGGACGAGATTGGAATGGAAGCCAAAGGAATGACTTGGGTTACTGTCAAATGGGAACTCGATCTTGACGTATACCCAACTGTTATACAGCGTACCATGCGTAAAGCATTAGGATACGACAAACACAAGGCTGCTTTGAAAGAATATTTGCCTCCCCGTACCAAAGAGGCTCGCAACAAGTGGGCACACGATATGTATGCCAAATATCCGGAGCCATGGCACTGGCACAGAGTACGTTTTACGGATGAATTTCACGCTGGATTTGGCCCTGAAGGATAACTCTGGATTATCCGTAAACGTGGCGAATCAATGCGATACCGTTACGATAATATTCAACATCGGGATGCTCCTCCAGAGAAGAATCACCCCAAAGTACACGCATGGGCTGCAATTGGCTACAATTTTAAAGAACCAAAGCTTCTTTTTTACAAGGTTCCCGGCAACAGTAACGGGGCCATTACACACAAGATCTACCATGACGAGATCCTGGAAGGTCCCGTAAAGAAATGGATTGAACGAGGTGACGATTTCTGCTTAGAAGAAGATGGTGCTTCAGGTCACGGTGGAGGTCTTAAGGCGAGAAAGGACAGTATTGTAGCCAAGTGGAAGGATCAGAAGAAGATAGACCACTACTTCAACTGCCACGATTCGCCAGATTTGGCCCCAATTGAGAATACATTTCAAGGCCCGAAGGCGAATGTACGGAAGCATCCTTATTGGGATGAACAATCGTTGATGGATATCCTTCAAGAAGGCTGGGACTCGATAAGTCAGGAATGGATCAATGACTTGGTAGAAAGCATGCCTAAGAGACTTAAAGATGTAATACGATTAGAAGGAGGGATGACAGGTCACTAGATAGCTGTAAATGATAAGAAAAGTACATGTTTCTCTTGGTGGTTGCATATGCGAGAATTAGCCTCTCTGCAATTTATTTAATCGACACCGAGGGGGTGAAACCAAGTATCATGGGAGGAAGAGACTTTGAGGCCCCGATGCTGAATTTCGTGTCAATCTCTGTGCGTGTCGCGCGTCGAGGTAGTTGAATGCGAGCTTGATTCTCACTTTACCAACTCGACACTCTACTTAGCCTTCGAAGGTGTACAGATATCGGCAGGAGCACAAAGTATCTAACAGACCATGCGCTGCCGCAAGCACTTTTTGAGGACGATGCATGTATTCGGCCGGGAGAGTGTGCCCTAGATTCCTTTTCCACTTTCATTGCCTATCATTTCTTTATTGATCCATTCCCAGATCTTCGTAAATTGATCTTCGCCGATTGGCTTCACGTCCCGCATCACAGGAGCTACTTTCTTCGTTTCAATCATCTCGAACGTCACCTCCGCCGTTTGCTCCCCTTGCTTGGCAGCGTCATCATTGCAGTATGCCTCTTTCCACAAAGCGAGGAGTTTGCGTGCTGGGTGCTTGGCCGCTTCGCCGGTCAGGTTGTCGAGTTGAGAGACCCATGTGGACGGTGAGACGCTGTCGAAAGCTGGGGAGATCTTTTGCAGCCAGAGTAGGAGATCTGCCCATGTGTTTTGGGTGGCGGGGTTGAGGAGGTGGTAGACTGGGATGTCGGAGCTGTCAGCACTCTTGAGTGTCTGTGTTCCAGCTAGCGCGACATTTAGGACTGCTTCTGCGGCTACGTCGACGGGCAACCAGCTTAATCGCTCTCCTTTTAATAGGGGTAAGCTTCCTGTAAGTTTTACGCTGCTGAGCATCAGAGGCCATGCTTCTGTAACGTTCCAGATCCCGCTTTCTGTATCGCCGCAGAGCTGACCTAGCCGTAAGACTGTTACGCAATGTTTCAGTCGCGTGTGGAGATGCGCTTGCTCGCATATCGATTCCGCGACCCATTTCGAGCGGGAGTAGCCTAGTGGCGAAGCGGACAAGGGGTCATGGGAGATGCGTTCGGCGATCGGTGAGTTACAATGTGGTCCAAGCACGCTGGCTGTGGATGAGCAGAAGACGAAGCGCGGGAGGTTTGTCTTTCCAGATGCAAGGGCGAAGTTGATGAGGTTGCGAAGACCGGCGATATGATCTTTTACAAAGCTGGAGAGGCGCGTGCTGAAGTTTACAGCCCATGCTGCATGGATGACAAGAGTGGTCCGTATAGCGAGGTCTTTGTAGGTGGAGGAAGGTAGCCCGAGTGCTGGGTCGGAGAGCTTGCATGGGTGGCATGTGATTTTCCATGATGTAGAATCCAGTGGGGCTTTGTTGCGCGCTAGGAGTGATTTGGAGATTCGTTCGTTGGCAGCTATGGGAGATGCAGCCCGGAGAAGGCAGTGGATCTCGGAGACCTGAGAGGAGGATCGGAGGAGGGAGAGGATGTGGGCTCCGAGTGCGCCGGTAGCTCCAGTGAGGATTACGACTTCGCTGGAGGTAGCGGTATTGGTTGGAGTTGAATGTGCGGGGACTACAGAGATTAGAGACTCATTGTTAAAGCTGCTGTACTCTTGTACTAGATCTCGCATCATTTGAGTCTCGTCTTCTGTCTCCATCTTCTGCCCTTTCCGTATGTTGATGAGGTATTTGGAGAGTTTCTCGATCGTGCCGCAGTCGTAGACCACGTTAAGTGGTAGCTGGGCGGTAAAAGATGGGACGATTTCGCTATGTAGCAATGCCCTAATTTGCATACAATGTACAGAGTCCACGCCGAGGGAGAACAGGTCACCTTCTGCTGGGATTGGACTGGAAGTGTCTAGAACGTGCTGAATGACTTGTAATACAGCGGTGGGCACCTCGTCGTCTGCCACTTCGTCCTTGGTCGACGAGAGGACACCATTCGCAGATGCATCGGGACCGCTACTAAAGGCTCGTGCGATCTCTGACACGTACCTTTTCTCGGCTTGGCCGCGCATGATGGTACCCTTGCTACTCTTCTCGAGGCCAGGAGCATCATTGGGCATCACCGTCAGCATTGACTTGGAAAGCCTAGTATGACCTTGGCTTTCTGCGTTCAGTCTTTCTATAGACGGCCAGAGAGCCTCGAGCAGGTCGTCATTCGTCATTTCAGCTGATTTGATAGCTCGGAACAATAACGCGCCAGGGATTTGTTGGCCATTGCCAAATATCAGCACATCACTCAATAGTGGAGACGTAGAAATTGCATCTTCAAGTGGTGCAGGGTCAAATTTCTTCCCGGTGATCAAGGTCAGTTGTGAATCTGCTCGAGAATGGTACTTCCATGCTTTTGGAATTGTAGGGTGCGGTTCAAAAAGATCCGCTGTTGCGTAAGAGCCATCGTCCCCATTCCGTTTCGCCATGTGAGGCCAGGATGGAAGAATGACCAACTCGGCTAAGCCGTCTTCTTGCGTCTTGAATTTCAGGTACGGTGATGCGTTGCTGCGTAGATATTGCCATTCTTTGTCGGCTGTATAGTCACGATGCGAAGACAAGAGAAAACCACACTCTGCACTGCCAAATCGAGAGACTAGATTTACCCCCTTCTGGACGAGATCATCACCTACAGCCTGAGGCAGTGCAGCACCACCAACTCCCACGAGCCCCATCTGCCTCAACGTATACAGCCCTTCATCTTCCGCCGCCAGCATTTGCAAGACATATGGGACGGAAGAGAAGTACTTGACTTCTGGCGTCTGATGAGTTTCTGCAGACTTTCGAGCACAGCCCAGGGACTTCAGAGCGTTGGAGGCAGTAATTGGTACGTCTGCACCTGGAAAAAGCCAAACCATTGCACCACTGGTCCATGCTCGAAAGCAGTCCGCCACGCCTCCGTGGTAGAGGGGTGTCGTTGTAAACGTTGCCTTGTCATGACCGCTATGGAAGGTAGGAAGCACTCCAACGGCAGCACGATGAGTCTGAGGGACCGGTTTGGGTAGTCCAGTAGAAGTGCCAGATGTGTGGTGGAGATACGCAACGTCGAACTCCGATACCGGCGACATAGGAAACGAAGCACTAGGCACGGTGATTTCTTTTCTGTCTTCTATCTTCGGCAAAGGTATTAATTTTAGGGATATATTCATATTTGTTTGGTACGCTGCTTTCGCGAGGTCTTCGTACACACAATCATAGACCAAGGTCGAAATATTACACTCCTTGCACAGATGCACTATGGCAGGAGGTTGGCACTGCGGTCTAAAGTCTTGATTCTCGTATCAGTAGACTCACTCAGATGATAATTCGTCGACGTACGCAATCAAAAGAACCGAATATCCTAGCCTCATCAAAGCCAGCCATCCGATGAGGAAGTCTAGTGAGCTTGGGCAAAGAAAAGCTACCGATCCATGAGACGGGACTGGTCGAGGTGGTGACAGCAGGCCGTGTTCGAGCAGTCTATGTTCCAATATTGTTGAAAACTGTTGTAAATTTCGGAAAGCTGATGTCAAATTTATTAGCCTCTCGTTCCCCGGTAATGAATCTCCAATATCCATTTACTATAGACCTTGTAGTTCCACTCTCTGTCAGTCCCTCTGTCTTTGGGAGGGATAGGGAAGCCAACTGCTGGGCTCGTCGGATATTCTCGTGCTTGATGATCGATGAATTCATTGACCGTCCTGAATGAATGCGGCTTGTCCGCAATTAAGGCCGCCGCTTGACCTAAGGTGCAGACAAAGTAATTGACATCAATGGGCTCTCCTGGTAACTGTGCGTTTGCCATGGTTTTCATCATACGGAGAAATGGCTCAATATATTGGGAAATGGACGAGTCTTTTGACAGGTTGAAGAGAAAAAAGGCTTTCAGCGTTTGCCCATCATTAAGGCTTTACTTTATGTCATACATCATGACCTGGCAGAGCAAGAGCAGCCTTAGAGGTTCGTTTTGCCTGTTTGTGAAACAATTGTACCTCGCAAGCAGCATCATTCAGGCACGGCCAATGTCTTGCCAGTACCAGCAGCAAAGAATTGATGACTGGTATCGAAGGCCACAGCTTTGCTTTGATGCGAATCATGGGCGATTTCGATCTTCATAAATTCTGCACAAGCGGATTCTCGGCCGCGATCTTCCGCGCGGAAAGACTTTTGGCCGCTCGTACGGCGGACGACGGCTGACACTACGACAAAACCAAAAAAAAATCTCTTTTCGTTTTTTTTCTTCGCGATTTCTAGTAACTCTCTTCAAAATATCTTTTTTGCAACTCTTCGGGAGGTACTTTTTGAGGCACTCTTTAGGGGCTACTCTCCGGGGTACTCTCCGGGGTATTCTTCCGGGTACAGAGGTCTACACCGAAAGTCCTGCACCCGCACTAGTGCAGCCCTAACCCTACTTTCGAAAAGCGGCCCTATAGAGGGGAAGCCTAGAAATATCTTCTTACAGCGTATAAATGGGACTTTAGATACTTCTTTTGGCTTAATAGAGATATTAAGCCCCGAAACCTAGCTAGGGCTAGGTGCGATTTCGAAAAACTCTAGACGTATTATCTAGGTAGCCCTTTAGATAGGGCGTTATCCGAAGTCTAAGCGCAAGAGTCTTGGCGGGTGCAGGACTTTCGGTGCAGACCTCTGTACTCTTCGAGGTACTCTCCGGGGTACTCTCTCGGGTAATCCTCCGGGTACTCTTCCGGGTACTTACGACGGATAATAGTTCTTCGCAAAAAAAAAAAATTACGGGACTTTCCGCGGAACTTCCCGCGAATTTTTTTTTTTTTTTTTTTTTTTTTTTTTTTTGTGAAGAACTTTATAAATTATTTGATCGTAATGTTAGGTCGTAAGTACCCGGAAGAGTACCCGGAGGAGTACCCGAGAGAGTACCCCGGAGAGTACCTCGAAGAGTACCCGGAAGAATACCCCGGAGAGTACCCCGGAGAGTACCTCGGAGAGTACCCCGGAGAGTACCTCGAAGAGTAGCCCCTAAAGAGTGTCTCAAAAAGTACCTCTCGAAGAGTTGAGAATATTCTAAAAAGAATATTTTGAAGAGAGTTACTGAAAATCGCGAAGAAAAAAACGAAAAAAGATTTTTTTTTTGGTTTTGTCGTAGTGTCAGCCGTCGTCCGCCGTAGCTCGGTCGCGGACTTTCTCCTGCATGCCGAGCTTATTCTTTTCTAAAGTCCGAGAGCCTATGACGCCATGACTTTTTTCCTTTGTCCACCAAATTAAAATATGTGGAAAGAAAATGGCACAAGAGATGATAAAGGCATAATAAAGCCGCGATTATGCTTTCAATTGCTATGTTTGATTGGCTCATTTGTCTGAAGAGTACGAGACGAAAGGCTCAACTACGGATAGGCTAAATAATACACTGTTTACTTTACCTGCGAATACTTTACCTTGCTCCTGAGTAGGTAACCAGCAAATAATTAAGGTCTACATTCCAGACTCTTCGCACCTGGTGCTGACATTTACGGTGATGATTAGGCATCAACCATCCTGCCATCTTCCTTCACCGCATATCAGTGACGAGGCCAACTCGGACCGGAAGACACACTTGTAATCCGAGCTGACTCATGATGAAAGTTACAACCTCCTCTATATGACTTAATCCTTGACGAACAATCTCTCCTGCTCGTGCCCAACGTCAACATGGCTTCCTCCCACGAGCCCGAGAGGCCGCACTTATCTGAGCATGGAGCATGGCCCTCAGCATCTGCAAATAGCTTTCGCCAGCAGTATCTGGCTCCTGCAGATGCTTTACACACTCACACCTCGCCCGACTGTAACCCTGCAGCAGCCATTGCCTCCGCCTCCACAGACGATATTCCCGCTTCCTCCATTTCCAACGGCGAAATACTCGCAACACCTGAAGCAGAACCTTTCTCAAGCGATGACAAGACCGCTGTACCCTCTCCTGCCGACTCACAGCCTGAAGCCGTACCTACTACCGTATTCGCCGCACCCGCCGAACCCACACCAGTCCTCAGAGAAAGTCAATTGATAGAAAACGAAAAAGATGACGAGGTTGAAGACTTGACAACCATCAAGACTGCCGCATCAGATAAGCCGGTTGGTCGCCCAGGCATGCAAAAGAGGACATCGAGTCGAATGACGGAGGATGATCTTTTCAAAGCATTAAGCCGGAGAAAGACAAACCAAAGCAATCGACAGGGCTCGTACATGACCGAAGATGAAGCGAGCGCGACAGGTGAAGAGCAGGCCGAGATTGAGAAACTCATGTCACGTATGTTTGGGAAGGATCGGCAAGCACATTCGGAGGATGAAAAGACCAGACATGTTGGATTGGTATTCAGGAACCTGACCGTCAAAGGAATGGGGCTGGGTGCTGCATTGCAGCCAACCTTGGGCGATCCGTTCCTTGCATTCCCGAGAAAATTAGCGGCTCTTTTCACTGGAGGACCAAAAAAGGTCGCGGGGAAGCCACCAATCAGGACCATCTTGAATGATTTCACCGGGTGTGTACGGCCTGGCGAAATGCTACTGGTACTTGGGCGTCCGGGCTCTGGCTGCTCGACGTTCCTGAAAGTATTGGCAAATCAAAGATTCGGATACGAGAGCATTGACGGAGATGTCACATACGGCGGGACGGATGCGAAGACTATGGGCAAACATTATCGTGGGGAAGTCCTATACAACCCCGAGGATGATCTGCACTATGCTACATTGTCGGTCAAACGTACACTGGAGTTCGCCTTGAAGACCCGAACGCCCGGGAAAGCATCTCGCAACGAAGGCGAAAGTCGAGCCGACTACGTCAAGGAGTTTCTCCGTGTGGTATCGAAGCTATTCTGGATCGAGCATACTATGAATACCAAAGTAGGCGACGAATTTGTACGAGGTGTCTCGGGAGGAGAGAAAAAGCGTGTCAGTATCGCTGAAGCCATGATCACCAAGGCCAGCACGCAATGTTGGGATAATTCCACCAGAGGACTCGATGCTAGCACTGCCCTCGAATACGTGCAGTCTTTGCGCTCGCTGACCAATATGGCCCACATCTCTACATCTGTAGCGCTTTATCAAGCCGGCGAGAGTTTGTACGATCTGTTCGACAAGGTAGTCCTGATGGACGAAGGCAAATGCCTATACTATGGACCGACTGAAGAGGCTGCTACTTACTTCGAGAACCTTGGCTTCCGTCGACCACAGCGCTGGACGACCGCTGACTTCCTCACATCCGTCACCGATCCCCACGAACGTCAAATACGAGAAGGGTATGAAAATCGCATCCCGCGATCAACGGAGCAATTCGAAATTGCTTACAAAAGAAGTCCAATATTTGAGGCTAATGTCCGCGACATTGAGTCATTCGAACAACAGGCAGAACAGCAGAGGCAACAGCGCCTGGCGGCTGCAACGAAAGCCACAAAGGAAAAGAACTACACGCTTCCATACCACAAGCAGGTTTGGGCTTGCACTCATCGCCAATTCCTAGTCATGTATGGAGACAAGCAATCTCTTGCAGGCAAATGGGGTGGTATCCTCTTTCAAGCTCTTATTGTCGGTTCCCTATTCTTCGATATGCCCAAGACTTCTTCCGGGGTCTTCGAGCGCGGAGGTGTGATGTTCTTCATGTTGCTCTTCAATGCATTGCTTGCTCTAGCGGAGTTGACGTCGGCCTTCTCGAGCCGACCCATTCTGCTGAAGCATAAAAGCTTGTAAGTTGGATATCAGCCATCTTTGAGCTACTTGTACTAATTGTACTACAAGCTCATTCTACCGGCCGTCGGCTTTCGCTATCGCTCAAACGGTCGTCGATATTCCACTCGTGCTCATCCAAGTCACTATATTCGATCTTGTGGTATACTTCATGTCGAACCTATCGAGGACACCTTCGCAATTCTTTATCAGCTTGCTCATCCTCTGGGTCATCACAATGACGATGTACTCATTCTTCCGATCCTTGGGGGCTCTATGCAAGTCTTTGGATACCGCGACTCGCTTGACTGGTGTCGCGATTCAAGCACTCGTTGTCTACACTGGTTATTTGATTCCACCACAGAAGATGCATCCTTGGTTTAAATGGCTTATTTGGGTCGACCCTATCCAGTATGGTTTCGAAGCCTTGATGTCTAACGAATTTCACGGTTTGGAAATACAGTGCGCGCCGCCATACATAGTTCCCGAAGGCCCAGGCGCGACTACTCAATACCAGTCCTGCCTCCTTCCAGGAAGTCGACCTGGGTCGACCACCGTCAGTGGAGCAGATTATATCCAGACTGCATTTACCTACAAGAGAGACCATCTCTGGCGTGACTTTGGTATTATCGCAGGATTTTGGATCTTTTTCGTTGTGCTTACCATGATTGGTATGGAGCTACAGAAGCCAAACGCAGGCGGAGGTGCCGTAACCATCTTCAAACGTGGCCAAGTCCCAAAATCTGTCGCGCAGGCTATGGATAAGGGCAGTATACCTGAGGACGAGGAGAAACAACTCGCCACTGCAGGGGACGAGAAATTTGCAGAAGGTTCGACGAGCTCGGATTCCGAACTTGTCAAAGGTGTTGCCAAGAACGACTCGATCTTCACGTTTACTAACGTCAATTATACGATACCGTATGAAAAGGGCGAAAGGAAACTACTGAACGATGTTCAAGGCTTCGTGAGGCCAGGCAGACTGACGGCGCTCATGGGCTCTTCGGGTGCCGGAAAGACAACGCTCCTCAATACGCTAGCCCAGAGGATCAACTTTGGCGTCGTGACTGGGGATTTTTTGGTCGATGGAAGGCCTTTACCGAAATCCTTCCAAAGAGCTACTGGCTTCGCTGAGCAGATGGATGTCCACGAACCTACCGCCACCATCCGAGAGGCGCTGCGATTTTCGGCACTTTTGAGACAGCCGAAGGAGGTACCAACGGAAGAAAAATATGAGTATTGTGAACGGATCATCGACCTTCTTGAGATGAGAAATATTGCTGGGGCTACGATTGGCAAGACAGGTGCAGGATTGAACCAAGAGCAGCGAAAACGAGTGACCATTGGTGTTGAGCTTGCTAGCAAACCGGAGCTCCTCATGTTCCTGGATGAGCCTACGTCAGGCCTTGACTCTGGAGCGGCTTTTAATATTATCCGCTTCCTTCGCAAGCTAGCAGATAGTGGTCAGGCGTTGCTTGTCACCATCCATCAACCTTCCAGCGTGCTCTTCGAATACTTTGACGAGCTAATCCTACTGAAGACTGGCGGTAACCTGGTCTATCACGGAGAGCTCGGCAAAGATTCCCGTCAGTTGATCGATTACTTCGAACGCAACGGCGCCCACAAGTGTCCCCCTCGCGCCAATCCTGCCGAATACATGCTCGAATCCATTGGCGCTGGTGATCCTACGTACAAGGGTAAAGACTGGGGTGAGGTTTGGGCTTCATCACCTGAACATGACGAGCGTACCAAGGAAATCCAGTCGATGATCAGCTCTCGACGAAACGCCTCCGTAGGAGAAAAGACTAGAGATGATCGCGAATACGCTATGCCGCTCGGCACACAAGTCTACACTGTCGTACATCGCTGTTTCGTTAACTATTGGCGAGATCCGGATTACATGATTGGAAAGTTCATGCTGCACATTGTCACCGGTCTTTTCAATAGCTTCACATTCTACCACATCGGAAATGAGACAATCGACATGCAATCGCGACTCTTCTCTATCTTCATGACTCTCACCATCTCGCCACCTCTGATACAGCAGTTACAACCCAAGTATCTGCACTTCCGCAGCATTTACAAGTCTCGCGAGGCGAACTCGAAGATCTACTCCTGGTTCGCGCTCATCTGTGGTGTCACACTAGTTGAGATACCGTATTCCATCGTCGCCGGAACCATCTACTTCAATTGCTGGTGGTGGCCCGCCGTCGGCCGTGGCGCAAGCAAGTTCGACAGCGCATACACGTGGATGTTGCTCATGCTCTTCGAGCTCTTCTACGTTGGCTTTGGTCAAGCGATCGCTTCATTCTCGCCGAATGAGTTGCTGGCGTCCATTCTCGTGCCCGTCTTCTTCCTCTTCGTCGTCTCCTTCTGCGGTATTGTTGTGCCATACGTCGCCATACCCCACGTGAGTCATTACCTCCACCGTTTACATCATCAGTTCCTACATTACACATGGCTGACACGTCCTTCTGTAGTTTTGGCAATCCTGGATGTATCAATTGACACCGTTCCACTATCTCCTGGAAGGCTTCCTCTCCGTCGCTACACACGGCCGGCCCGTCATTTGTTCCTCCACCGAGTTTGCTCGCTTCGCTCCTCCGCCAGGCCAAACATGCCAATCCTACAGCGCCTCCTTCATTGCCCAAGCTGGTGGCTATGTGCAGAACGGCACCAATGGGCTCTGCGAGTTCTGTCAATACGCTACGGGGGATGAGTTCGCAGCGGGTTTCAATGTCTACTACAGCCACAAGTGGTTGGATTACGGGGTCTTCTGGGCTTTTTGCGTCTTCAACTTCATTGTGGTGTTCATCTGCTCCTGGCTTTACCTTGGAGGAATGAAGAAGGTTAGGGTGGCACTGAGTCCAGCTGCGAGAAAGCAGAGGAAAGAAGCGCAGGTGCACAACGAGAAGGCATGATGACCTCATACCTCGCCAACGACAGGCGACTCTTGGCATTTCCTCCAATTGGAGAGACCTTAAGATGCGTATATATTTACTCATATAGATATTGTCAGCATAGCGGCGGCGAGAAGAGTGAGTACATAATTGTTCCGATAGGACCGTCCAATCTTTTTGTGAAAATCGATTCCCGTCTTTCTGACGGGCACATGATACGAGACGGCTCCCTCCCTCGTTCGGCCCAATTGCGATCCCAAACATACATAGAACGAGAGCAGGCAGTCACCGATCCGTTTCCTTTGAAAAGTCTGACCCACCAGATCCTCCCGCCGAGTCCTTCAACCAATCAGGCTTCCTGCGGCTTGTTGGCTTGTATCCCACGCACCACAGAACATCTTCGAAGAGTCAGATCATTTCGAATGATGCCAATGCCCATAGGCAAGCATGAAAAGCCGAGTGCTTCGAACTGAAACAACGCCACTGTAAGTATCCGTGGGAGATCACGACGATGAATGTATCCCGTCGACTGCCGGGGGGGGAAATTTCAGAGGGTTCAGACCGAATATTTCAAATTCCCCTCTTTGTAATCTATGATGACTGCATTCATAAGTTCATAATTAGACTGTCAGCGTCGCGATGGTCCTTCATGAGCAGATCAGGGATCGCTTTGTAAATCTCGTCTTTTGAACGTCTGGCGAAGACAATGGCTTTCGGACCTTCCGTCCAGATATCTTGGACGCCCGTCGATACCCGTATCCCAGATGGTATCAGCTCGACCATGTCATGTCATGTCCCTTCAATCACCCCTCATCCCTCCCATCCCTCGAACCCAGAGAGAGAGAGGGCCGTCGTCTCCACCGCGACCGCTTCGAAAGCCGGGCGTTACGACAACGGCCGCAGCCCATGGCTGGACAAAGACGTCGCTGGCGCGGGCGAGAGAGTAGAGTATGACTTCCGCGCTCCACACCCCTTGCCCGTGCGGAACGTCGAGAGTGGGAGGGCGCGGGGGAAGGGGGAAGGGGGTGCGTGATGGATTGGGAAGGATGCTCTATGCGCAGGCGTTGCATGTGATTGGATTTCCTGTCGGGTGGTCTCAATCATCTTCGTTCGTGGATTCGGTAGGTAGGGAATCGAGACCCCCCGATGCAGGACCGTGGCGGGTAAATCACGACTCACTCGTTTCCGGCGGCGACGGGTCGCTTTGCTTTGCGGCTACGGTGAGGTGCCTCGTTAGGCTTGGAGGAGGACGAGGAGGATTACATCCTTGGTAGTCGGTATTCTTCCCACAATCGTCCGCGTTCTCCGTGTCGGCGCTCAGAGAGAGTTATGGTTACGGTTACGGTTACCCGCAGCGGTTCGAGTCGAGCCCGCGCGCGCGATCGGGTCCTCGGACCTCCGCGGTGTGTGCGCACGGGGTCGTGGGATCGAGAGGGCACGGATCGCTGCGGTGGTTCGAGGGTCAGATGGTGTTGGGATCGGTGGCGAGAGCTTCAGCGAGAGATGTGTGTGTTGGGTGTGGTTTGGGATGAGTATGGATAAGGTGGTAGTGGATGGTGAATTTGGGTCAGTGTCGACGTTGTCGTGTCTAGAGTACCATTACCACCACTCGATTCAACTTCTCATCACCTAATCATCTCGAGCGCATCCTGCACCGCCGTCACGTTGTTGATTACGCCGGCTGTGCAGCGCCATCGATCGTTCTTTCGATAGGTAGGTAGGTAGGTCAATCTGGCCGGCCAAAAACTCGCGACCTACCTACCTACGGGCTATCAACCTCGACGCTTCGTCCGATATCGAACCAGATCCCCGCAACCCTGGCCAAAATTCCCCATAGGGTGGCAACTAGGGGCTGGATCGCTCTTTTGATCCTTTAGGCCGTTCGTTCGCGATGGTCGTGGGTGGAGCTGCTGGTTGATCGGACTGGTTTGGGCGAGTGTGGGGGCTTTTTGGTACTATTTCTTCATCTTCTTCTTCTTCTTCTTCTTCTTCTTCGTCTTCTTGAAGTGAGTTGTAAAGGCTTAAGGGTTGGAACTAGACCAACCTTGCTCGGATTAAGCGATCTGGTTTTTATAGATGTGGCGCAAGACACCGATTGTGCAACACATACTTACAATTCCCCCATACCCCATACCCAAAAAAAATTAACCCCCCCTCATCACCACCCGCGACCAAAAAACCCCCCCACATAAACATCCTCTAGTCCATTCATATGTACTTCCCCCCCTTCCCTTCCCTCCCCCAAACCAAAAACCACCCCCACCCCCCCTACCCCGCAAACTCCCTCAAAACCCTCACCCGCGTCCCCCTGCTCCCGCGATCCAAGCCCGCCGCGAACCGATCCCGCGTCACGTTGACGGCCCGCGCGTCCGTGCCGTGGAGGGCGAAGTCGAACCGGCGGAACAGGCACGCGATGGCGAGGGTGATTTCCGCGAGGGCGAGACTGTTGCGTGTGTGAGTGTTGTGCGGATGGGAAGGATGGAAGGATGGATGGATGGATGGATGGGAGGGAAGGAGGGAAGGATGGATGGAAGGGAAGGAAGGAAGGGCATACTTCTGTCCGAGGCAGCCGCGCGTGCCCCGGCTGAAGGGCACGAGGTACCGGTCCGGCCTGTCGGCGGGGACGAGCCAGCGGTCCGGGGCGAAGGTGAGGGGGTCCGGGAAGTGGGCGGGGGAGAGCAGGGTGGAGCGGAAGTCCATGGATACGGGGGTCTGGTGGCGGTCGAGGTGGGTTCACGTTAGTTGGGGGATGGTGTTTGTTTGAGAGAGTGTGTGTGGTAGGGTGGCCCTTTTTCGGTGAATGAGATGGGGGAAGGGGGCGGTGTAGGAGAGAGAGGTATGAGATATAGTACGAACCCCGGCAGGTATGTTCCACCGCCCGTACTTCAACTCCTGCGTCGGTGCCACGAGCGGCAGTCGCGACGTCACCGACGTCGTGATACGGAGCGTCTCTTTGACGACGGCGCTCTGCATCCAGGCGCGATCGCGTTAGCTGATCTTATCCCAGAGCGAAACCCCGCTGCCTTCTCTTCTCCACTGCGATCCGTCACCCCTCTCCTGCGTTGCCTCCTCACCACCACCACCGAAGCGCAAGCGCGGACCAGACTATCGAGTCACTATACATACCAAGTATCCCGCCCCCTCCAACACATGCAACGGCGGACACACCGCCGGATCCGGCATCGCACGCGCCAACTCCTCTCTCAGGCGCGCCAACTTCTCGGGACTCGTCAACAGGTAGTAGAACGCGGCGTTGAGCGTCTGTTTCGTGGTCTCGGTGCCGGCGCCGATGAAAGCGAAGGCTTCGTCCGTGAGACGTTCTTCCGTTTTCTCCGAGGCGGGCAGGTCGGATTCCATGACGGCGTGGAAGATGGTGCGCTCTGAGGAGGAGCCGTCTTTGGCGGGGAGGACGCCGTTGTCGTACAGTTTGATGATGGAGGCGATTTGTTGGCGGAGGACCTGTCAAAAGCGCGCGGGTCACGTATCAGTGCTGCCGTTCACGGACCCTCATTGAAGGAATACATGGAATTGAGGAGAGGACGGCATATGGTACCTGTCTCAATCCTAGGAGCCGGCCTAGATTTGGATGCAGGAATCGGATGATCGGTAAGGGTAGTTTCTGCAGATACTGCACGATCCCGCTCATCTGCTTCGTCAGCGGCGCCGCCTCGGCCGTTCCTTCAATCGCGTCGTTCCATTGGGGTGAGAAATCGGGTTTCTTGAGAGCCCCCAGGGAGTAGCCGAATGCTATCAAGTCAGTTATTAAAGAGCAACAGTTATTTTCCAACAATCCAGCAACAACCGATGATGTGTGAGTGCCAAGGGTAAGTATGGTTGTAGGGGCTTACAATATCGAAACACGACATCAATCGCCAACGACAGAAACGCCGGCCTCAGCTCCACCACCTCGTTCCTTTGCATGCATCCTCGAAGGCCGTTGCACAAATCGTCAATGATTTCCTCAATCCGCGGCTGCAGAGCGGCAACGGCGCGTTTGGAGAAGAAAGGGTTTAGGGGCGCACGGCGGATTTTGTGGAGGGCGTGCGGTTCTGTGCCGAAGGCTATCTCGTGAGAGGGTGTGTCAGTCTTACCTGCATCCTGCGGGGTCCCGCCTCGGTGCGTGCGGGAGCATATGGGCGTGCGGCGGTGTTTGACGGGAGGGTGCTTACCTGATAAAGGCGTCCCGGACATCTTCGCCGAGGGACCATATTTATCGCGAGGTTGCGATGTCGAGTAGAGGGAATCGTAGTACTCGATATCTTTGATTTTGATTTCGTTTGGGGTGACGCGGATGATGGGTCCTATGGTGAGTGAGGCGGGCCTCAGCAACTATCTCGAATTTATACGAAAGTGTTGGCGGAGGAACAGATCAAGAAGGAATATCATCTCCACAGCCCGATGCTTCCGAGGAGACAAGATGATTGTTGGTAGGCTACACTCACCATACTCCTCATGCATACGCTCGACCTCCCACATATACTGCCCACCATCCCCTTTGATACAGTCGAAATAGAACTCATACCACCTCGTGGCAGCCGCCAATTTTCTGCCGGGAAAAGCTGCCAAAGGGTGGAAGTATAGCCGGTATACGACCAAAGCAACAGCATAAGAAGCCCATAAGACGAGGGTGGAAAGAAGGAAGGAGAACATGGTACTCTTAATGGGCGAATTGTTTTTGACGGCTGTTCTCGGGAATGATGTGGGAAAAGATGAGAAAGTAAAGTAAAGTAAAGTAAAGTAATGTAAGGCTGGGGATGGTCCCAGCAAATGCAGCACGGAAGATGTTGATTTTGAGTTCTTGGGTTCTGTGTGGGTGCCTGACCACACGCAACTACGGGGCGGCCGTTAGGACATCTTTCTTCAGCTGCAATAGAATAGGTACATGATTGGATGCGCAACGATTGGCTTCACTTTTCCTCGACTCTGCCATCCCGGAGATCTAGAACGATAGCCGTGCATCAGTAGCCAGCCAATCGGTGGGAAATTGTCATCTATTGGTAAAAGAATATTTCGAAAGGGCGGGTAAGGCTAATTAGTACGCGTAAAGTACCGTCGGATTCCTATTGGGAGGCATCGCTGACGGATTTAAACGAGAGGATGTGGAGCACTAATGCCTGCGGGTAAAAGTATTGGCTCCGCTCCATCTCCGTTTCCATACTTTTTCCATGCATCTTCTCGCTTTTGATGTGATTCGGATATTTTCGGCATCATGTCATGGTATACACACCTATTCACCGTAAAACATGCCCTCGTTTGACATTGCTTTTCGAGACTTCTCTTGGCCACCCGATGAGGTTGCGCTTATGACGATTCTGTTGTGTGGTAGAGTACAGAAGTCCTCGGCCGCCTATTTACCACCTGCTAGTCAGACTCATTCGTTGCCGCCCATTCCGGATGAATCCTCGCTGCTCCAGATTCACTCTACGATTAATTGTTAAGCGACGTATCCGACGACCGGTCTGAGCTGATGATCTTGATTCCATCCTCCGTAGCATCTTTCTCCAAGTTCCAACGTCGTAGAGCTGGCCCCTTCCAAACCACCACACCCAAGAGCATCGTGGCGAAGACGCAGAAGAACGCCATCATCCCAAAAAGCCTATCCTGTCGGTTAGCGTATGGGCACCAAGGCGCTGTGATGACAAGGGAGCATTTACCAGCCAGCACTCACGGCACCCTCCCAAGGGAACAGGAAGAATGGTAAAGCAAGGGCCAAAATTTGTCGATAAACATTCATAATGACGGCGACCTCGAGCGGCGAGTTCTTGAAACACTCGATGATATAGTTCACAGATATGGGAGTACTGTAACATGCGCCGAAGATGACGAGAAATGTGCCGAGAGCCAGGACCATGTAGTGAAGATGATACCTTTATAAGTCAGCTGTGAATTTGTATTTGCGCAGGTAGTGTAGCGATAGCATACTCAATACCGGCTCCGAATATTCCAAAACCTATGGGAGAAGCGGCTGCGACTAGGAAGATCGGATAAAGGCGGTACTCGAGATGCCAGGCACCGCCCCTACGACGAGATATCGATAGCGGGATCCTGTCATTGAGGAAAGCGCCGCAAATCTGACATAGAACGAGGCCGGCCCACTGGGAAAAGTTGACTAAATGGTTCAACGTCAGCAGTTGAGCAGGTGTCAATACTTCGTGGGAAACTACCCACATTCGGCGTTCTGATTGGGCGTGAAGCCATAGCCTCCCACCATTTCTGGCGTTTGCAGAAAGATTGAGACCACTATTCCTAACCCTACAGCGAATCCGTAGATGCAAACAACGAAGAAACCGACGATCATGGTGACTGGCGACAAGCCAATCTTGAGCGGCGTAATGTAGCGGTTGGCCTGACTCGTCAACCCAAACACAGCGCTAAAACATCGCCAAACAACTTACTATATGGGCGACTGTCGTCCGGGGTACAACAGCAGTCCCGGGAAAGAACGTCGCGATCCTGTTCGACATGAACGAACTCGGGCGCTGAGGAAGAGGCTCAGACTCTTCATTCCTTCGGAAAGCCGTCTCTTCCAAGAAGAAGAATGCTGCAAAGACGAGTAAGCACGTGAATTTTGACAGTCTGGTTGCCATACCTAGAGGGATCGAGACCGCAATGACTGCGACTAGCCACCAAAAAACATTGGGCCAAGGCTTGGTATCGGCGATAAAGCCACCGAAGACAGGCGCAGCCACCGCCCCAGCAAGAAGAGAAACCTCGAGCACGGTAAATGCTTTGCCCCTTTGATGGAGAAAGTAGAGGTCCATGATCAAACCGGTTGCCAAGATTGGAGGAACACTTCCGAAAAGTCCGGCCAGCATTCGTGACATGACGAAAGGAATATAGTCATTAGGACCAGTCATCAACGGGGCCCAGATATTGGATGCCAGCGAACCGAACAAAGACCAAAAGATGAGTGAAGATCGACCGATGATGGACGAGAGCGGTACAAACAGAAGGGGCCCACCCATCTGGCCTGCGACACCGGCAGCGATGGAATAGGACAGCTCCACTGGAGATTTATGATAGTAGCTTGCCTGTCTGATATAGCTGTTTGGGAAGATTTGGTGAGCGTCATGATTGCGCCGAAGACAGATGAGGTTTCACGTACGCAAGTTGGTGGACATTGACAGAAGCGACGCCGGCAAAGGATGCCAGGCACACTGTACCGAAGATGACATTCTTCTTCGTGAGAGACCAATTCTGACAGTCGACGTCAGCTTCATACTCCCAGTGACCTGCAGGATTCTATTCGTACCAATGGATCATCGGGAGAAGCGCTCGGCTGCCTTTATGCACGAAGACGGAAATCAGTGAATGCCACGTGGAAGGAGGGATGTGATCATGTACGGGACAAGGCAAACTCCATCGCGGGCAGTCCTCGATCCGTCCCTGGCTTTCTCTGGGCTCAAATCCGATGCCTCCACGGAAAAGCCTGAATCGGCGGCTTTGGAATGCATGAATGGCAACGTTCACACACGTTTGCGTCGCCCAAGAAGCTCGAGGGTGAAGGAGGTTGGCAGGTGAAAAGATTTTGCGGGCTGCCAGTGTCCCTCGTTAGCAGGGTAGTAGCAGAAGGATGTTAGATGATTGGTCACTGTGTTGGATATTCAGCGTCGCATTTGGCGTGCCGCCAGCAGCAGAGCTAGCGGGCACGAAGAGATAGCAACATGGTATGGCCGCATGGCACGGTATCGGGGAAAGCTGCGATGGGATAGTCGGCCATATTTAGCGTCCTGCTAAAGAAGTGGGGCGCTATTGTCTCATGGTCATATGATAAAGTACGGTACGGTATTCGGCTCTGAGGTGGAAGATAAGACTTGGTGGATGCGTATTCTGGGTATTCTTTGGCTCGGTACAGGTACTTTACCTTTTACTCTTCCGCAACTGTGCTGGAGACAAGGTGTACGAGTATCTCAGCGAGAAGAGTTGGAGAGTTGGAGTACTGCGGGTGTCGACCATAGTGATGTGCAGGATTTGAAACGTGGTAGGAACTAGCCCCGAGGGTAACAATGGTAATCGGGCCTTAGATTTGATAATTATGTCCGTGTTGCAGGGATCAATTTACTACTGACCATGTGGCTGTCTTCGTTCTGATTGTGGCACCACTAGTCGCCAGGATGGGATAGAAGATGTACAAGATGTATAAGACAGCATCGTTTCATATGCTACCCTGCAGCAGGCAAATGAAAGTGGAGGACGGGAAATGTAGTCATAGGTCAGCGAGGTCAGAGGGATTATCGTGATGAATGAGGGTACGGAGTAAAGTAAAATAGGTACTTGGGGAAAGAGAGAAGGCTAATTACGACTACGAGTAAGGTAACGTAGCGGTACCTATGATACTCTCGGGGTGAGCCGCTAGAATGAAATGGGATGGGACGGTCCGTCAGGGAGGTAGATAGCTACCTACTTTACTGTAAAGCATCTTGATGGCAGGACATCTTGTCGCTGACGGCAGATGCATCTTCACCGCCATTGTTGTCTCTCTTTTTCCTTTTCATATTTCCTTCGTCTCCTAATATTAGCTACCTAGGTAAAGTAAAGTACCTATGTGCGGCGGTCAGATTATTATTAAAATATCCAAGACATCTTGTGAGCAAAAACAAAGTGATGACTGCATGACGCCATGCGCAGATTTACCCCTCCATTGGCGCGGCAGGAAAGCACTTCTGTCTCACGTCGTCCCTTGTTCTTGCATGAAAGCTTAAAAGTAAAGTTGAATTTCTTACCAATCTGACCAAATTCATCTTAGCTTTTTTACGTATGACTCGGCTATCTTACCTTACTTTCCAATTATGACCTCGGTATTCCCAAGCTAACGAATTACCGTATGGTATCCTATCCTCCACTCTTTTCGTCGTTCCCTCGCTTGCAATCATGCTCCATTGATTCAATCGTCTGTCAGGAATAGCCTACCTACCAGTACCTAAGTAATTTCTGATATTGCAGACAGAACAAGAGCCAATGATAGCGATGCTGATTTAACAATTTCCGCCTTCCTAAGGTCATCAATGCATGATGCAGTCGTGCAGTAGCGTCAGGTAGTTCGCAAGAGCACGGGGATTCGCATCCTTCCCCAGCCCCGACACCCTCTTTTTTGAACCCGAAATAATTGCACCATGACAATTGTTGGGGAGCACAGCGGCACCCCCTTTCCCCCAAATGCAAGTGCTCACGTCGCACCGTTAGCTTGTTCCTGCAGGTATGGGATCATGCCATCTTACCCTGAGGCACTCTCTCTTGCATCATCCTACCAACATCCCCCCCATGTCCCTTGGGAACCCTATGCGGACTGCCGCTTCAGGGTGCAGCGCCGCGTTGACCATGACTTTTCATTTCAGATCTTCCTGATCTTTCTGTATCTTGCTTCAACTTTTGGCCAGTCATGGATCCTCAGGCGCTGACTTTGCGTCCGACCGTCGGTCTCACCACAGGTCACTCCAAGGCCATCTTTGGGACCACGATATCATTCCTCATACTCGCAACTGCATTCGTCGCTCTACGAGCGTGGGCCGGCCGATTGAGACGGAAACCGTATCGCATAGACGACTATCTCGTTTTTGGGGCGCTGGTATGTTCAAGTCCTCAAACCCAAACAGAGGTCGCGAGACTGAAGGAAAGCCCAAATAGTTCCTCTACTATGGTCAAGCAGCCTGTACTCTCGTACGTAAGTATTTCTATCATCTATCATGCTACTTCTCATTTCCAACGCTGATGACGGTCAAAGAGCTTTTTCTTGGCGGTGCTGGACATCATGTTGAGGAACTTCATCCAAAAAATATTGAGCTCAGTCTCCAGGTCAGTCGAAACCCCTTCGATCAATGTCTTACTGCAGCTCGCTGACCCGCGCTCGATAAAATAGATGCTCATTCCCCTGGCGATACTGTACTCCATTGAAATGGCATCAATCAAGTGCAGCATCTGTTTGATGCTTGTACGCATCTTCTTCATCAGATCTTTCAGGTAATTCTCATCGCATGCACTCGCTTCATGATTCACGATTTAACTCCAACCCTCGACAGGATGGCCGCCTATATGGTCATGACCGTCACCATCCTTTGGTCGATATACGCCGCTATTGGTACTTGGGCGCTTTGCACACCCATTGCCTTCAACTGGAACCCAATGATTCCTGGTGGACACTGCGCCAACCGTCAGGCAAGCTTCTACGCCATCGGTGTGCTCGATGTTGCAACCGACTGCCTCATCTTCCTGCTTCCTATTCCAATGATCTGGAACCTTCAGACAGCCATGCGAAATAAGATCGGACTGTATCTGATTTTTAGCATCGGTGTCGTGTACGTCGATCTTTCTTTGCAATGCACCTCGCGAGGGCGCCGCATATGCACGAATGCTGACATACTTTACCCCGCAGATCCATCATCATCAGCGGGCTCCGCGCCAAATCCACCCTCTCAATATCTTTCTCAGACTTTACCTACACCGGCGCCTTAGGTTTTATCTGGAGTCAGATAGAACCCGGTATCGGCCTCATCATCGCCTCCTGTCTTCTCCTGCGCCCAGTCCTCGACAAGGTCATCCCGCATGGTCTCAACATGACGGCAAAGCGCTCCCCGAGACACACCACCGATCGCACAGCTGCCAGCGAGCATACATTTCCATTGCGAGATGTGGACACAGGGAATACAACGACTACAGCGTTCGCAGCCGCAGGTTCGGAGCCTTCGCTGGAAGACGGTGTGACAGGCCCTGGGTGGAAGTATACGATGATGGATGATGATCGCGCTGTCACTCCGGCTAACGAAAGCATCAAGGTCGAGACGAGATGGGATATAGAGAGACATGAACGAAAAAGCACAGGCGTTTAGACTTTGGATGGACTTTGCGGGCTGTACAGTAAGGATGCTGCGGAAAATGTTTTGGCACTAATCGATGTACTTGACGATGACGTTACCAGTCTCTATGTTTTGAAACCCTCGAACTTTGATGTCTGAGCGTGCAGTTACGAGGTCCTAAGAATTGTGGCTCCATCGACATTCGCACTCTTGCAGCAAACTGTGCAAGGCCGTATTGGGACTAGCGTCAGACTCGTGACACACTTCGACTAATCACAACCCAGCAATCCGAAAAGATCCATTGTCCAAACGACAAGCTCTGTGAATCAAGCAACAGGCAACCACGATACGCTCGCTCACCGTGTACATATCCCATCCTTCATAGTTCTCTATCAAATCACCCGTCGTCATATCCTCCCTCCTCTTTGTCTATCGCACCTGTGTGTCAACCAACGCACCGAAAGAGCCAAAAAGGACTTTCGACCCACCACGCTCTCTAGGAAATGATACCCCCCCTCCCTCCCCCGTTTTCAAACCCATCCCCACCCCTACCGCCGCTCACTCACTCACTCACCAGCAGCTACCTCACCCGCCCCGCGTCCCGGCCCCGAGATCCAACCGCGCCACCGTTCCGGCATCGATGGGTATCTTCCATCTTCCATCCCTTTTCTTTCTTCCTTCCTTTCTTCCCCAAAACCCAACATCAGCCCCGCGTCCACAGAATTATCCTCCCGTCCGTGCGTGTTGCCGATTCGATCCCACTCCGGCAACGCGGGCGCTGTCGAACGGACGGGGAATTCCTTGGGGCCGAAACATCACTATTCCCAGCAGCCTCGAGAGGCTGCTCCTTCGATCCTCCGGCCCCGCAGCCCACGCATCTGATACGCAAGCGCTGCTGCGCGGTGGTGCGGAAGAGCTGGCGCGTGTGCTCTGGACGGACGGGGGTGAGAGGGGGAAGGCGTGGTGATGGGATGGGGGATGGAGGGGTGATGGGATGGGATGGGGGATGGAGGGGTGAGGAGGGAGGAAGGGTGGGAGGAGGGAGGTGATGGTGTCGAGTGTTCCGAGAGGGTGTGTCATGTCGTGTCGAGGGAGGTTGTTTGTTCGTGGATTGGGAACCGGGTCTGTTTGTGTCCATCACGAACGCTATGCCCGGCGACCGATGGCTTAGATCCTATAGTCGTCAGGAGTCGGAAAAGTCATGGATGTCAGCCGCGAAAAGGCGAAGAAACGACTTGAAGGGGCAATTGTTACAAACAGTAATGTCTTGTGCGGATCTCTCAATCTATTAAACACTACGTTGTCAGTATATGATCATCATCATCTGCACTGAGAAGCAACGAGCCGAGACCACGAAACCTGATGAACAGAATGCAACAAAACCCCCAAAACCGACGCAGCCTCCTTTTCCAAGCCGCCAAACCTTCTGCCCCTCTTCCTTCCTCCCCTCCCAAAAATCCCCCAGCCCTTCCCTCCTCCTTTTCACTCCCCCTCCCTCGAGATCGACCGCAGATACTCCTCGACCCTCACGCACATCCTCACCCCCAACAACGTCAGACCCGCGTACACATCCTCCTCACTCGCCCTCTCCGTACTGACATCCAGCAACCCGAGCGCCGTCTCGACATCATCCCCCACGCGCTCCGCATCCCGCGCGTCCAACCCCGACCCGACCGCGGCCTCGGGGTGGAAAGCCGAAAGGCCGGCCTCGAAGTCGGCGACGCCGGGGACGGGCACCGCGCCCGCGACCTGCCGCACGAGCGTCCGGAACGCAGACTGCTCCCTCGCGACCCGCTGCCGCTGCCGTTGCAGCACGAGCAGGCGTTCCTGCCGCGACCGCTCGGCGTGCCGCGCGGTTTCTCGCTCCGTTGCCTTCTGCCGGGCCATGGCGTCCTTGATCGTTTGCGTCAGGGAGGTCAGCTGGCGGTATGCTTGCCGGTGGGCGGGCGAGTCCTGGGGGTGGGTCAGGATCGCGTTCCAGAGCTGGCTGCAGCCGTCGAAGTGGTGCGTTTTGCGCTGCTCGTGGTGGCGGAAGAGCGAGAGGATGTGGGCGGGTCGGATGAGGCTGTTGAGGGGGGGGAGGCGAGTCTGCTGCGCTGCGGGTGTTGGGTCGCTCATGCTGACGGGATTCAGAGCTCTTTTTGTTTGTTTTGGTAGAGGTGAGGGTTTTTTGCTGGGTTGTGGTTGTTGATGGGTGGCTGGTGAGGGGGTTTGAAAGAAGGACAACAGGGTGCGTCAATTGAGAGGCTATATTTATAAAAGCAAGAGTCGCATGGCGAAGCAAGTTGCGAGCGTTGCACGGAGAAGGGTCTTTGTTCCCTGACAATGGCATTGTGATGGCTCTTTAGGACGGATTGAACAAAAACCAATCAGCAAGCTTTCTGCTCTTTGTGCTCTGCTCAACCGAACATTCTGCATCGAATCCGCATTCGAATTGCCTCCTAGCTCTCCAAATCAACACATCTTCCGGGTACAGCGCCCATATTTCGCAATAATCTCACATGAGTTGTTTCTGATGCTCCGCGGCTTCGTCTTGTACCGTGGTAGGTTAATGGTTGTATAATCAAGCCTGCTTTTGCTCATCGAGGAACGTCATAGTCTAACCGACCAATAAATTTCGATTTCGGAATAAAATCCTTGGTCCTTTAAGCCTTCCATTTCCGAGATGTCCTATCTTCATCTGTAGTTTGCAGGTTGCCTGGCATTGGTCGAGCTCGGTAGAAAAGTAATGTTTGTTTTCACCCCACACCTAGAATTTTGGACTCGATCAATATATTGACATTTTGCCCTACCACCAGCAATAGTAGGTAGTCAGCACAGTTGAATCGTGACTTGTGAAATTTTTTGGCAATAGTCGACAAATTCTCTTAGTCTAGAGCACGGATCGCTTGATAGCGTATCTGTCCGATCCACACCCTCCCTCCTCTTCATCCACTCTCTCCTACTCTTGTAGGAATATTCCACCTTCGGCCTCAGGATCTCATTCCCAGGCCCCCTCCCTCATCCAGACTCTCAGTCGTCACGATCATAAAATCCGGAAAACCCTCATTCTCCGCAGACACGGGCGACTCACCGTTCCCACCAAATTGTCTCGAAACCGTAGCTTCCTTGACCGTCCCGCTGTCGTTGTAGGTTCGAATGTCATCGTGGTTAGAAGGTGCGATATGGACGTGGGTCTTGGGGTACCAGCAGTTCGTCATGAAAGCGGAGCCAGATGATTTTTGGTAGTTGAGGCAGCGGCAGACGACGGAGTTGACAGGGTTGGTGGTGATGGTGTATTGTTAAGATTTACAGACGCAGGAGCCTGTGGCGTGTGGTTGCGTTACTGTTGCAGCTGCTGATGGTAGTGCCGGCTCGTCTGATGGTAGATAACGAAAATTACTATCGTACGATGAAGATGTAGAAATCATGAATAGTACTTTAGGAAGGACAAAAAGCCGAGCGCGAATGAGCCACTGGTGACCTAAGGGGTCGATGATGCTTGGCCCCGCTGATGATACTGCATAGCCCTGCATCCACAGATTCGATTACTCTGTAGGAGAATGGGGAAAAGTCATACCTAGATCTTGGCCACCACAAGCTCGCTTCAAATACAGAGTTTCTCAGTGAGGAGCCTGCGTGGGAGCAAACACGCGCTCCAAACGGGGAGAGTTCATCCGAGCCCGCTTGCTGGAATGCATTAAAGGCGAGATATAACCCGTAGGGATAGCGCAGACTCTCAAGAACTACCAAACGCCCATTATTCTTCTCTTACAATTAATGCCTCCTACCAGCCATCTACCCCCTCGTTCTCGCCCCGGCCCTCCACTCCCTCGCAATATCTTCGTACCTCAGAAATTCCACTCCTTCCCTCTCCTTCAACCACTTAACCATCCTCTCCACCATCCCGACCACATGCGCCATACCGCTACAATCCGGATGCAATACCAAGGGAAACACAAAATCCCTTCCCGGCTCTTCTTCCCCCGATCCATTCTCCCACAGCCACTCAAAGCGATCTTTCCACATCTGCTCGATGAGACGCACATCAACGTAGCCATGGGAGTTTTGGACGTGCGGCAAGTAGGAGAGAGGCGTCATGTCTTCCATGTACCAGTTACATGGAATCTCGACGAGGGAGGTGGCGGTAGCGGTGGAAGTTGGGATGGGGGTGGGGTGCATCCAGGTTGCAGCGGGTTTGGAGAAGTCGGGAGGTTGAATTTGGGTGTCAAGGGGAGGAAGATATGGTTGGGAATCGTGGGCACAGAGAGACGTGTCTGTTTCCGGGAGTTGTTAGTTGAGAGGCATGGTAGAAAGAAAAAAGGTTCGGAGTTGGTCGTTCTAGTAGACGCACCGTAAGAGAAGCCGTGCTCTACGAGGAGCTTTATCGTTGATTCGCGTATTTGATACAATGGAGCTCGGTAGCCGACAGGCTTCTTCCCTGTCAGCTTTGTAGCTAAATCAATGCACTTCTCAAGGACGTCTTTTTCTTGCTGCTCGGTCATTTGATACGCGCCCTAAAAACTTGTTAGAGAAAGCCCCTAAGGCAAATACATTTGTCGTACCTCGTGCGAATATCCGTGCAAAGCAATCTCGCAACCAGAATCCTTGATAGCTTTAGTAGCCTCAGGGAATGTTTCCATAGAATGCCCCGGTAGGAACCAAGTCACCTTGTCAGCAACGTCATGCTTCTTAAACAGCTTTACCAAGCGAGTCACTCCGATATTACCGGCGAAGAATCCTTGCGAGTAATCCGCTTTATTATTAGCGTCATCTTTGCCTGTGCCCAGAAGACCTGATATAGCATCGAAATCCACTGAAAGCGCTACTTGCACTCTCCGCTTTGGAGGCGGTGGGATTTCCGCTGACGGACCCTGTTTCATTTGCGCCGCTGATAATGAGGTTGCTGCGTTCGACGTCGGTTCGTGATGCTTTACAGCGTCTGACCCCTCTGGCTCTTTCCAGATCAATCTGCCTTCCATTCCTCCGTCGACACTAATACACTCGCCAGAGATGTGTCCCGCTGCGCGATGTGAGGCAAGGAAAGCCATGGCACATGCGATGTCTTCCGGTTTGGCAATTTTCCGAAGGGGTACGCTGTCGCGAAACTGGTCAATTCAACTGTAGACCAGCTCGCAACGCCAAGTAAAGTGTTTCAAATACTTACGTAGCTTGTGCCTCTGCCCACATTTCCTTCGCGTCGTCAAGTCTTCCTTCGATCAGTGGCGTGTCGACCCAGCCAGGAGCAACGGCATTGATCCTCGCTTTACTGTTCAGCCGAACGATCTCGTTCTTGACCCCACGCACAAGCCCGTACTGCAAGCCGGCTTTGCCTGAGGCATACTCGGTATGACCTGCTTGACCAAATTTCCCAGTCTCGCTACCCGTGACCACAATGGCAAGGTTTTCCAACTCCTTGCCAATTTCTTTTTGGCATATGGCGGCCGACTGTAGAAAGTGTTTTATAGTAAGGAAGGTGCCTCGGATATTGACATTGTATACCTCCTGCCAAAGCTCCAAGGGTATCTCCCAGATGGGATACTCATGGCTCTCATCCGTGATACCGGCATTGGCTACTAATACATTTATTGGACCATGGTGGTCACGGGCACTCTTCATGCATGTCTTGATGGAAACCTCGTTCGATATATCTCCTTGGACTATGTGGAGGGTGTCATCGGTGGTCGAAGGAGGGCGATCAATCGGTTTGCGGTCGTGAGCTGTAACCTTGCAGCCTTGGGCTTGGGAAGTAGACGAATTAGTACTCGCTCAAGCAGGGGAGAGGTCGATTCGTACTCACACAAAAACTCCCTCACCGCTTGGCTCCCAATGCCTCCAGCCGCTCCAGTGATGAAAACATGGAGGCCTTCGAGTGCGAGGAATGATGCTGTGCCTGACATAATGCCGGCAGCCAGGAGGGACTTCAAGCCATGGTGCTGACAATCCACAACGAGCTCAATGCCAGAAGAGTGTACGCATGCACGGCGACTTTGAGGGATTGTTCTTAGAATTGTCGTTGTAACAATTGATGGACTTGTTCCTCGAACTCCCTCAAGATACTTCGGACAAAAAAACACAGTAAGGCCGACCCGATTGCTTGTCTTCCATGACCAGACCTTCCTTGTTGGGCAAGTGTTGCGAACTGCAGTCCGGCGCCTTCTCAATTAGCCCCCGCTCTTCGAGCATCACATCTCGACAGAGCCAGTCAGCAAGGAGGGCAAGAGGAGGGGTTTCTTCGTAGGTCTGATGTCCGAACACAATTGCGGGAAATTGACGATCCGGCCAATTGAAATCGATTGTATATCGATAGCGGGTTGCAATGGACGCAATGATGAAGTTCCAATGCAGTCGTCCCTACCTGGAGCTCGCGAGATTTGGCTGGCCATGATAGGCTAGCGTAGGTGTGGACCGAGCGGGCTGTTCTACCGGGGCGACGATAGCAGATTCCGTGAGGACTACCTTTACCTGAGGCACTAATGCAGTGTATAAGACTGGCACCTTTCATCCTCTCCTCCAATCATCCACTTATCGGTCGTTTCACCCTCCCTTCAAGCCCATATACCATGGCCTCCCCTGCTCTGCCGACCATGCGCCCAATCACCCCGCTATTGAACCAGCCTGGCCTTTCAAGGCTCTATGGACGAAGCGGAGAATAACACCAAGAGCTTGGCTGGGCCGAACGACGATGTAGACGAAACCTTGGGCACCACGGTTGAGATCATTAATGCTGGAGGCCACAAGCAAGAGCTGGATAGGAACTTCAGTCTACTGAGCATCAGTGCAGTTGGCATCGTCAATGGCAATACCTGGGCCGCCTTGGGCGGAAGCATTGTTGGTCTCTCTCTTGAAATGAGAGTCTACAATGAGGACTTGTACTGAGTAGCTGTTATTAGGCCGTAGCAATCTCAAATGGAGGACCTCCTGGGGTCATATACGAATTGTACGAGCCACCTGCTATCCAGCCATGTCAATGCTAACATATAATCATAGTATTGCCGTCTCAATCTTCTACTGCCTGATAGCTGCATCCCTTGCAGAGCTCGCCTCAGCCATCCCATCTTCAGGAGGAGTCTACCACTGGGCTTCGGTTACGGCCGGCAAATATGGCCGAGTCTGCGGCTTCTTCGCCGGTTTCTGGAACTTCTTCGCCTGGTGAGGACATACACAAGAATGATGGAGCGGTTGTTGACAAGATAGAAGGATATTCGCAGCAGCCTCGACCTCTGCTATCATTGGTGAGTTCAGGACGATCGAAATCACCCTCGAGACGCTGAAACCCTGAAGGCAACCTGACTGTTCAAATGTACGCCACGTATCATCCTGAGTTTCAAGCGAAGGTACGAGAGCGCGATCATGTAGCTGGATTTGTAATGGCTGATGCTCTCCCCAGTCTTGGCACGTCTTCGTCAGCTACCTCATCGTCACTTGGTGCTGCTGCTGCATTGTGCTCTTTGCCAACCGTGCCCTTCCTGCACTTAACAACTTCGGCTTATTCTTTATCCTCGGCGGCGTGTTTATCACCATATTGGTTTGCGCAGCTGTGCCTGGTAGTGGTGGGAGACCGCCACATGCATCACCTGCTTTCGTCTTCAAAAACTGGTCTGCAGATATCGGATATTCGTCCAATGGCTTTGTATTCCTGATGGGCATGCTCAACGGAGCCTACGCAATAGGAACGCCGGACTGCGTCTCCCATCTCGCAGAGGAGATTCCGAGGCCAGAGATCAACGTTCCCAAGGCCATCGCTGCTCAAATGATGATCGGCTTTGTCACTGCCCTGTGCTACATGATTGCTATCTTCTTTGCTGTGAATGATCTAAGCGCAGTACTCTCCGGTTCCTCGACTTTCCCGCTCGCTGAAATTTACCGGCAAGCCACAGGTTCCCGAGCCGGTACGGTCGGCTTGTTGGGCGTCATCTTCTTACCCATAGTCTGCACCTGCATCGACACCTATATTGCAGCTGGGCGTACACTATGGGCTCTGGCTCGCGACAACGCTACCCCTTTCGGGACTTTTATAGGCCGCGTTGATCCTCGTTGGAGGAACCCGTTCAACGCAACACTCGTTTGCGGCTGCATGTGTACAATCTTGGGTTGCGTTTACGTCGGTTCCTCGACAGCTTTCAACGCCTTCGTAGGCTCCTTCGTGCTCCTATCTTCAAGTTCATACCTTGCCGCTATTCTGCCGCATCTCCTTTCCCGCAGATCGAACGTCACGCCGGGCCCTTTCTGGATGAACGGACTTGTGGGCTACGCAATTCATGGCATTTCGTGCTCGTACATCGCGGTGTTCATCGTTATTTTTTGCTTCCCTTACGCGCTTCCGGTACAGGCAAGCAATATGAACTACTCGTGTTTGATCATAGGTGGATTGACCGTCTTTGTATCGGTTGTTTGGTTGTTCAAGGGAAGGAAGGGGTATAATGGACCCCAAGCGCTGAATTATAAGGGACGTGAGGTTGAATCTGTCATTGTGGAGAAAGCAAATGAGGCATGATGTACTAACCGTTGGGGCAAGAGTAGCGTTGTGAATTTTGTTGAAACATACTGATTGGGTAGTTGAAAAAATCATTGCAATCACTGGCCTCCTCAGCCGTCAACGTAGCTTATGAATTTCGAGATCAGCCTAAAACCAAGTTATTATCTTTGTCTTTAGCTACTCATACTACTGTCAGGTAGCAATCGTACTTGTCATCACCCATCTTGCACACAGAGAGAAGGGTGGCCTATCTTAACAGTGTCATTGTCGATGAACAAACAATTACTCTCTTTGGTGCTCGATACCTGCAATGGCACGGGGCATTCGTGGCTACTCTATGGATATTCACTTTTTCCCCACTTTCTCCTTCCGCTCTGTTTACACAGACTACCCGAAGCTCATCAACAGCCAAAAAACAGCCGAACAAACCTACGAACACAAACCAAATCCACAGCGAGCACCGCCTTCGCCGCGCCTCTCGGCCACCTCATATGCCCAGACTTCTCTGAACAGCAACAGCAGCACTACCTCCAAGGCTGCAGCGGCCTCTGGGAAACCATTCGAGCCAACCCCGAGATATCCGTGCTTTTCCAACAGGCTCATAGGAAGCTAATTGCACTGAAAGCCTTCCTGATGGCCACAGGGAAAGCGATACAAGCAGCCAGCCACCGCGCACCACCGGCGCCAGCGAATCGAATCCACACGCTCATTCAGCAGACTTCGGGTGCACGGCCCATCCCAATCTGGGCTGATTTCGCAGCCGGTATCTCGACCTTCCATGAGCGGGCACAGAGCTCCACGTCGCATGCGAGCGTGTCGGAGATTTCGTTTGGCAGCCTTGATGCAAACGGTAAGTTGACGGAAGAGAGTGTAGCCGTGGCGTTGACGTTTCTGGGGTGCGATATCACGTCTACGACGGCAGATGAGATTGAGGCTGTGTGGATTCTGCTAGGCGTTCAGGAAGGTACGCGCGATGAGCTGGAGGAGTTCTTGCTCTCAGCATCTCGGTAGGGTGATTAGGGGATGTCAATTTGGAGCGGACCAGGTAGGAACATGTATCCGTGCAAGATTTTGGATCTGATGCTGTTTATCCCTGAGAAGATAACGAATTGGTGCTGGCGGAGATTATTGCACTCTTCTCACGCTAAGAATTTGTTTCAACAAGAAACCCGGGGGGGAGATGGTGCAATTCAAAAGACTCAATCAAATTCTCGATTTCTTTCTCACCTGTAGCATATTGTACCCTACTTCGGCCGCACCTAGAGGATAGGTGCTTACGGGTCGAACAGTCGCGCAAACGCACCGACCTGCGAAACATCTTCCTCATGCTCATAGCCTGGCTTACAAAGGGAGATTTTGACGCATCCGATAGATACACGGGAAGAAGCGGCCGGATGGCAGTATGTGCAAGTATAAGAGCGACGACAATTCCGCTTTTCTACAAAATCGTGCATCCTTCCAAACCAGGGATCGAATAGATCAATTCCAATATGCAGATCGTTGCTCTATATTACGTCTCACTTTTGGCCCAGATCAGCACCTACGTTACTGCAGCACCACCCATCATTCATCCATCAGTACTCTACCACAACTCAACGGAGACGTGCTCCGTAACCTAACCTTGTTCGCTAACAATGCCACGTCGTTAACTACTCTCGGGTAAAGTAATCTGCACAAACACACTTCGTCCATTCTAATGTCATCCCAGTCACCCACCCCCGCCAACACCCTTTCACCTCCACGTCCCCAACACAAACATGCTCCTCACCTTCAGCCTCACAATGTACGTTCACGACCGTATCGAGCACTGGGTACACGAGGCGATAAAAGGGGCCTACAACGACGCCTCCCACCACCGACGTTCCGAGACGATTCGCGATTCCATATCCCCAGATAACTATATCACGTGGCTTGGTGACGAAGGCGAACAGGCCATGGACAGCACGGATCTCCGAATCACGCCGGAGCGCAACTTGACGTGGGGCATGTTCTCCGATTGCCTTCCCGTGATCAATTGGTTCGTGTCGAACTATCCGGAGTGGGATTTCTGGCTTGCGATAGAAGTGGCTGGGGTGGCGGGGAATTTGGGGGAATGTTGGATGTATACACGCTAATGGAGGTGGTGGTGCTGTGTTGGTTTCCTTTGCTGGGCTCGATGGCGCCATGTTGCCGAGAAGGTGAGTCCTTCTGTTGGCATCATGCTATCAAAACAGGAGCTGTGCGACGGAAAGAAAAGAAAAATCGAACTTGATCTTTCCCTCTATCCGTGACTTGGCACCTAGATTCTTATATCCTTTCATCGCTCTCAGGGAGAAGGTCGCAACAAAGCAGCGGCTTTTCGTCTGCTTTGAGTTGACAAGGCAGCAAAACACCGTCCTAGATCCTCGAAAGTCATGCCATGTGGTATTGTTGAATAGTGGAAGTGCACGTCAACGAATGGGCTCAAAGCCATACATGAATAATTCATTACACACCTCGCGTCTCAGAAGCAGATGAGCATTGTCGTATTTTCCAGGGAATCTTTGCAGTCCTTGATACTTCGAGCCTGAGCTAGAAAGGGTCAATGACTTAGGAATCCTACCTGTCTACCAATGCAGCGCTTTATGCCTTGCTGTTCCCAATCTAAAGGACAGGTGCGTAGTGCTAAATCTGGCATTGATGGAAACCCTTGTGTTCTTTAGCCTTTGTCAATTGCCTTTCTTGTCTTCGAGTCATTGGGATAAAACAGCCTTCATGTGTGAAAGACTGCTTGTTCGCTACTAATAATGATCTTTTGTTCGGCATTCATGCCCTTTCAACCCGTGAAAATGACCATTCATATCTTGTACGTCTCGTCCGCCTCCTACAACCCTCCGAAGAGCATACACGCGCAGCGCCTGGTTTTGGATATACCACACAATATATATACACGCCTCAATAACGAACGTAATGACCTCCGAACAAAACAAACAACTGCCAAAACTGGCACCGAAGGCAGTAATCGGCGTAAAGCGCAAACCGAACCGCAAAGACCTATACGATCGCCGAGACCCCCATGACCAGAAACCACTCCGAGGCCTACCGGACCCGGACCCCGACGTCGTCCTCCGCAGGGCCGCCTTGAACCTCGAGCAAGCGGCGTTGAGAATGCAGCATGCGATCCCCGAAGCGAACCCCGAGTCCTCCCTAAGGGAGAGTCTCACCGTCCTTGCTGACCCTGAGGCTCCGTGGTCGGATTCCGACTGGGAGACCATTACGGATCCGGACAGTGGGTCTGAGCTGGATGATGAGGGCGAGAAGGGTGTGGAAGATGCGTTTATCGCGAAGGTGAGAGGGGTGGAGGTCGGGGAGGTGACGGCGGTAAGGGTTGCGCCTGTTCGAACTAACATCCCGGCGTTTATCAAGAAGGTGAGAGCTGTCAAGGGAAGGGGTTCGAATGTTGCTGCTGCTGCTGTGCCAGTTCTACCTAAAACTCGCATGCAGCCCGGGGACACCAGAGAACTGACGGCCGCGGAAGCGGCGCTGGCTCTTACGAACAGGCAAGCAGGGACGAGTGTGACGATGGAGGATCTGAGACCGACGAAGAAGACGAAGGTTGTGCGAGCTGACGGGGATAAGTATTGTTGGACCGTTGGGAGTGTCAGCACCAGAGCGTTGACGGTGGCGGAAGCGGCGCTGGTGCTTACGAATGTGCAAGCGGGGACTAATGTGACGATGCAAGATTTGAGGACAGCGAGGGAGATGGTCGATCTGTGGGATAATCAAGATACATTCGAATGGACTGTTGGGAATGTTGAGTAGTCGCGGAAATGGAGGTAAAGCGTACGAGCTGGATCTAGTTGCTTCAGATGCGAATATTTGATAAAGCGTTCTAATTAGAATGTTTCTAGCTGGTCTGAATAACTTTTCGTTGCAGTAAATTCCGTACTCATCCTAGAGTATAACGATTCTTTTCCAAGTAGGAAGGCTCCTCATCATTCAACGTTCTCCCGGAGAAACGAACCGAGAGACAGAAGCAAGACAATGCCCCTGCGCCAATTTCGTTCGCTCGAAAGGGGGAAAAGGTGTCGGCCGTGCTGCAGGTGGTCTTAGTTGCGCTCGCAGATCACGGTCAAACAGCTGAGGAATAGGATATGGCATGGCTTGAGGTAAGAATAAAGTGCAAGCTAGGGGTAATACCAGGGTCGTAAGCGATTGAGTGGGAGGCCCTTCTAGATATTCATGAAAAGGGTTGTGTCAGAGCGATTCGTCGTGCCGAGAAGCAGAGATCTTCTACAGAAGACCGTGAGGAGAGGAAGGAAAGTCAATCGTGAAGGGCAAAGCCCGATTGACACCAGAAATACAGTCAAGACTGCGGATCGCCTCAAAAAAAATGGAAAAGGAGCTTCGGGTGCTGCATAGGCTCTATTTGACCATCGTTTCACTCTCTGGAACGATGCCGATCCGTGATTGGTATAGAGAGCATTCTGATAGTGAATCATTCCTCGCGCCGGGGCGAAGAATGGTAGTCACCCAACTCCCACTTCACCACTCCTGTTGAAGGACACAGCAAGAGCCGAGACAGTATATCGGTTGCAAAGCCTCTTTGCTGCGCACTTAAAATAAAGGTGTCATCTATGTCAAGATATTTCGCACGCTCTGACTTATCCGATCTATCCGGCTCTGACTTCAGGTTGAAGATGAAAGCGTCTCTGAATGACATAGAATCATCTCCGAACGTAATATCTCCGAGATACTCGTTGTGCGGAAGGTTCGTTCTCTCGTCCTGACACGCATACATCACGTAAAAATCTACCTCCTCCACTTCGGTTTCAGAACTCAGACCCTTATTCGAGATGCCAACGAGGGAGCATTCGGCCTAGCTGAAGGCGTCTGGCATATCGTGTAACTGCATGTGGGGAATACGCCCAAATTCCTTCTCGATATCGTCGCATATGTCTTTGTGGATACCTCCAGGGCCAACTTTGATGAGTGGGATGCGTGTCAGGCAAACGGGAGAGGGGTCGTCGCGTGACAGCGTTGTAGGTTATGCGAACTACATTGAGTTTGTTGTGATTCTCCATGCTTAGTTGACTGTAGTAGATCAGTATGGAACTTGGTGTACGATGTCAGAGAAGAAATGCTTACGACAAGGAAAGTAGTAGGTATCTGACTGATGCTGATTGCGGTAAGAGGTAGATGAATCTTTGTAGCATGATAGTGTCAGATCAAGGTTCAGAAAAAGAGCCAGGTTTGCATCTTTGAAGGTAGCATACTCCTCAAAGTTTTCCATTATCCTACATTTCCACCTCCTTCATGTGAAATTGACCTCGAGAGTATCCTGTGTAGAAGAGCTTCGACGTACTCGATCGTGATGTCTGGGTCCGGTGAGTAGCTCTGGCAACGGTGCTGTTCGAAAGAATCCACGAACTCCCAAAAATCTATCAGGCGTGGCCGTCTGGTGGAACGTGTGAACCAATCGCGTATTGGCGATAAGCCTCTCAAGATGAGGTACGGTGACAGGTATCCGGCTTTGCTGGAAGAGCCGCGGCCGTCCATGCGTCATCTCTCAGCCGGGGGAATGTGGTTGAGCTTGGTACCTGGTGACGAAGTTGATGGTGTAGAAAGGGCATGGGATTATCCGCTTCTCGTTCCTCCACTAATACCCTTAATTCGGGCCTTGGCTGAGGATATTGAAGGACCCGCTGAGCATGTTCGTTCCGCGTAGCTTCATGCCCAGGTTGTTGGGTCAAGGATCCTCGGAAGGCACTCTTCAGGCGCATAGCGCGGGAAGATATATTCCATCTGGAATCACCAAGTTGTCCGAGCTGTTGGAATGGCAGGCAGTATAGGATATGTACCATCTTGTAGAAGATTATTTCGCAGCTTGACTTTCAAGAGCTCCCGTCTTCTCGCAACGCCCTCAATGAATACACGTATTCTTTTTGGTGCCATGCTCGAGTCGCTAAACTTTGGTCATTGACTACACCAACAGGCGTACGACGTGGGTCTTCGCTTTTTGTGACCGAACATCACAAATGACGCGCCAAACTCGTGCGAGGTCATCCTCCGTAGCCACAGCTTAGCCACTTCTTAGGCCTGGATGAGCTTCTCGATGGGATAAATAGTGCAGGCAGCGATTGGAATTGCAAGACACCCGCGACCATTAGCTATGTTGCAGGAGGGTTTTTCATCTTCAGTCTTGAACATCTCCTTTCGGTCTGTCACACTTTCCCCAATGAATGCATTCGCCATTTTGCGTGCCATGCTCAGTCTCGGTCTCTAGTCCTTCGTCATTGACCACACCGACCGTCGTCAGGCTCTGATTCTGAGCTTTTTGGGATATGAATTTATCCATGACGCGTCCGACTCTGGAGAGTATGTTCTCCTTCCCAGCGCGTTTCTTGCCACTTTCCTTGCCAAGGGTGTCGAATATGTATGGCGGTAGGCCAAACAGCAGAAGGTTCGGATTGCCTCCACGTGATTCGGGAGGCAACCATGCTGTGAACTCGTCCTTCAGCTCCCTATAGATCTCGAATAGCAGCAACCAGCACGAGTGGTGTAAGGTCCAGTAGTTGAATACTAGCTTAGCCTCTTCTTTCTCCATACATTGTTCCAAAAGGGTGAGCAGCTGTACAGGGTTGAGCTTATGAGAGGATCCATCCTTCTGCACGCCTTGTGAATGGGCTGTCTGGTGAAGGAATTTCTCCATGAGATCAACGTTTAGGTCTGTCCTCGTAGCATCTGTCTGACACAGGAACTTCTCAAAGGTCTCCATGAGCTCTGGAACCTTCAAGAAACGCGCATTCTGGACGGAATGCTTATAACCTCCCTTGTGGTCCCGGGCAAAGTTCGTAGCTGAGCTTCCTCTGGCCATCCGATAGTGATGGCGGTAGGCGGAAACTGTCTTTGGTGGTGCTCCGAGAAAGATATCGCCGCGGCCATAGAGATCAATTAAGTTCTCCATGTCGGACCAACGAGTCGCAAGGTCGCCTTCGTTCCTCGCAGCATTGTACAAGTGCGCTGCAGAGACAGCGTATAGCGACTTGTTCATTTTTTTGATACCTCCAGCTTGTGATTGCAGGAGGGCCGCACACTGCATTAGCCCGCATACCACTGGGTTATGCAACAGGAAGAAGAATGGTCTCCCAGGGCCTAACTCAGGATGACGTTTTCGTTGCTGCATAAAGATGTCGTTAATGATCCATGAGTTGAGCAGAGCGCTGTTTTTGCGTTTTTTATCTTGCTCTGCTTGATCAAAGTGCATCTTTTTGATGACTTGAGAGTACTTGATGAAATACTCAGTATTGTCTTTCAAGGTATCACAGCTCGCTTTGAACTCTCGGAACGGCCTCGTGACTTCTTCACCTAAAGCAACAATTAGCACGGTAAGACACCGCAGGGGCTCAGAGCAATACCAAGTATTCGCTGGGTATCGAGGAAGACTTGCAACCCGAAAGCTACCCACAAATGAACTGGTTTATCCAAGAAGACTTCCATAATTCCACGGGTCAGTTCATCCTCTGATGGCATTGAACTGGCAGCCCCGAACGAGAAAACCTCCGTAAAGAACTCATTCAGTATGATTTTGTCGGCTCTCCAATTGTCTTGGTTGTCAATTTCGGAACCCTCCACCTTCAACACCGGGACGTGACCGGATAACATTTTTGTCGTTGTCCGTCTGACGAGGAACTCGCGGAAGCGCCTAAGCTCTTCGAAGGGTAGGCAGTACACACTGCGAAGGTAAGCAGTCTCGGAATACACGAAGGAGCCCGTAAAAAGTTCTTCGAATTGAGTAGGAGTGACTATCGTGTCCATGACCTTTTCCCAGCTCGTAAACTGTGGCACCGATTCCATGAAATCTCTCTCAATGCCTCGCACCATGCCAATCGCACAGTTGATGACTGCCGAGATCGATACTAGACTTAGACTGCGGGTACGATACCGTTCCAAGCGCTCATGGATGTGTTTACGAACCTGGTGTAGGTCCGCAAACATCTTGAAAATTGCAAAATGTATATCACCCTTTGAGTCTTGAAACTGGTACGTTGTTTTTTTCTGAGAGTTCTTCTGAGAGTTTTTCTGAGAGTTTTTCCGAGAATTTTTCCGAGAATTTTTCTGCGGTGAGGGAGCCAGATTGTCGCTTTGATCCGTAAGAGCCAAAGACTCCAGCTCGAGGATATCGCATGAGTCTTGTTTAGCTGGGGTGGCGTCCAGACCGCCTTCGGAGTTTCCGAGTGGCTCATTCGAAACACTCGCTTCCTCTTCCAAGTGAGATGGAGCTAGAATGTCTAGCAGTCCATCAAGAACGTTGTTAAAGTGCTTGTGCCCTTTGTTACTTTGCTCTATTGATGGATCGCTCATAGGCTGGCCCTGGTACCATTCAGAAAATCGCCTCCGAGACGCGATTGCCTGACGAAGGTCTTCCAGCTTCTCGGCTGGGATGGGTTCTGGCGATGCTCCCACGACTAGCCGCGCAAACGGGACGATGTCGTTCACATCGATCGTGTAGGAGACAGATGGAGCAGCTGGTGTCGAGGCTGATGACACGCCTCCTTTTCTTGGCGGTCTTATGTCACCTACAAAAGGCGTCAACATCTCGTCGGCTAGTAGATTGCTGGTGGGTACTCACGTTTTGCTCCTTCTTCTACCAACCAGGACAAGACCGACGCGGTCTGGGCTTTGTAAAGCTTGTAAGAATCGGTCAGGAAGTCCAGAATCATCTTTGGGCCCGGTATGTGGTTAGCTCGGGGTATTGTGTGGGCGACTGGTGAAAGACGAGGGATGAAGACCGTCTGCTTGGTTAGTCGTCAGAGTAGTAATTCGAGCAGCAGGAAGAAGATCTGACTGTCTTGCTCAAGGTGCAGGAAGGAGAGCAAGCGTGTTGACAATCTTACGAACGTCACCCGTTCCCAAAGCGAGGCTAATCCGCGTTATACTGGCGTTAAGAATGCCCTGGCTGCAGCACCTAGAACGTGATGCTTGGAAGCGGAGGTTAATGCGCAGTTTACTTCTTGGAACCCCTGAAATAAAGACGGCGCCAAGATGTAGGATGCCTTCTCGGAAATTAGGCGTTGTTCTAGTGATTCTTGTATATACGACCCGGGTATGCATTTCAATGCTCTGGGGAAACCACGAATCTTCAGGACCTGGCTCCAGCTCTAGCGGCCTATATGGGAACCTCTAATTCGGTCCTTTTCTATGATATGGCTTAGAGACACCGATCTTGCATTGTTACATCAAGAGGTCATCGGCGCTAAAGGCTTGCTGTTACCTTTTGAGCAGCCACACCTACCTTTCAAAGGACATCAGGGGTCACTTACAACCGTGGTCTGATTTTGGAAGTCTGATCTCTAGCACTGCCCTCATAACAGCTTTCTCGAGGCTCGTCCAAGACATCGCCTGGAACAGCCCAACTGGCCAGCGACTTTCGCACACACAGTCAGGGCGCAGTCTTGGAACGTCTGCGAGAACATCATCATATCTTCTCAGTCAGCTCAATCAAGAAGCACCCCAGGACAGACTCGTTACGCGGATGTAACCAACTAGAACTGAACCACTCCGGCGATCTCGCAAAAGCACTTAGAAGCCAGGGCTTCATAGTGGAGACCTTAGGCATCTTTTTACCGTCTGGCATAAGAAAGTATCCATTCTCTTCTAACAAAGGATAGGGTCCCTTGTCCATGGAACCTTGGTACTGGAATGATTCGCCGAGAGAAAGGACATTGGCTGCCATTATAAGGAGAAGAAGATATGACACAAAGGTGTGATGTTGGATGCCATACTGTTGAGAAGCATTGCACGGCTGGAGCCCACATGCGTGTGAAGAGAAGAGATCTACCTACAGAGAAGATCTAATTCCCTGCCTTGCTTGGAATGTAGGCTAGAGGCAAGGGATGGAATGACGGACTATACTTGATTGATTTGAACTCTTGGCCAATTTGATAGGCCTCGTGCTTAAGTCGGACATCTGCTTGGTGCCTCAGAGCAGCCGTATTTGGCAGAAAGTATCTCCTTCCGGTCTCCATGGGCTCTGAGTATTATCCATACAATGACTCCAGTGTCTCCCACGTTATACGGTGATAGCTTGCATGAGATGCTAGGACTCACTGACAGCAATGGTCAGACAGACGTGGTCGTCCTTACTTATCCTTCTCCTCAAGCTGCTCTGGGTAGCTCCTACCCTGGTGATTGTCCCGATAAGAGTATATGTATATATATCGCAAGGAATAACCTACTGTCGTTGATTTTATGGACTAAATACTAGGCAGCAGGTCCTGTAGCATATCACTTATGCAACCGTGGTCGGAACATCAGCAACAAATAGACACAAAGCTGCTCTCATGGATTGATCAAATGCGGTATCCTTCCAAGAACTGAGTGTGCAGAATCTTGACTTGTCGTCAATCGAAGTTGAATGGCAATAACAATGCCGAATGAGAGAGGCATATGTGGATGATATGGCACCTCGGTTGAAACGAAGCCCCTGAGTTAGCGAGGAGCGAGCTAAGGTAACTGCATAGCACCATTAGGGGCACCAGGGGCAAAGTTCCCCCGACTCTTCCCCAAATCTTTACTCTATTCGCCCCGACGGCACTCACAACCGTGAACATCTATTCACCCTCACAAACTCCCTCCGACAGTGGAACATCAGTTCGGCCGAAAAGATGAACTGTCAGCGACATTGGAACATGGCTATGAGGAAAGAGAGAAGATATAAAGCCAGCCTCAATCCTTCGTGAATGGAGAGATCCCAGGTTCAACGATCACACAGCAAGCACAAGCATCGATCACAGATAGCTTACCACCAAATCAAAACACAGACATTCATCTCATTCATCCCACCACCCTTCCTTCACCATGTGCTGTTCCAAGAAGCGAACCCCTTGCTGCTCTGCCTGCGGCAAACGCTCCGACTGTCACCGCCGCAGTTGCACCGCCAAAAATCCTCCTACTCCAGTCTCCTCCAATCAACCCGATCATCCTACCGAGCCCATTCAGCACGCCACTAACAACGGCTACGACCACCCGCCTCACTACGAAGAACTCGCTTGGCCTGCGCAGCAAGACGGTGCATTGGGCTACAAACAAGTCGGGCAACAAGGCCAGGGGGGTGGATTGTTGGGGTTCATCATGGGAAAATACAAGTCGGGAAATTCTGGAGATGCGGAGACAGTTAAGGCTCTTGAGTATGCGTATCAGGCGGGCAGGATGGCGGAGAAGGGGGAGAAGGCTTAGGGTTGCGATGAGGGAAGGAGACGTGGACAGGGTGAAGTGGCTTGAAGGATTACGATGAATACATGTACTGAGGGTGGAGTGGGGGTTGGCAGATCTTCCGGTGATAGATGCATTGCCAATTCAACAAAGTACTCTCCAGAATTCACGCAAAAGTCCATCGCAACGCAGTCGGTCTATTATGAGTGATAAAAAGCCGAAAAGGGGGTAAAATTCTACAACTTAGACCCAAGGTAATCTAGATGGGGTGAAAAGTCTACAATTCACTCGCTTCAACCTATCAAAGTTCTCATATTTTCCACGAATAGTGTGGATTGGGAGAGTTGGTGGGGAATCATGAGCCTTCAAGACGCCGATTGAAGGGAATTCTGTCATCAGCTTGGTTCATTAGGATGCACCTCTGCGTTCTTGTTCATTCATCCATCTTTCGGCCGCCCACTCTCCCATCTCTCAATCAGTTGCTTTGGCGTATACTCCTTATTGACAGCCTTACATCCACAGATCTTTCCTAATGTCATCAACAAACCCATCAAAGTATACGTGAACGCCGCTTCAACCAATTCCCTCCACCCGCCCCTGTACCCCCCGAAATCTACAAGGACAAGGTAATTGTCCATCTCCCACATCACACACATGATCTGTAACGTCTTCCACAGCTCCCCTAGCCAAGACATATCAGATCTATATTGCGGCTCCGACGCGGTGGAGAAGAGGTTGCGGAAGAAGATCTCTTTCTGTCCGTCGGCAGGATCCGTCCACTCTTCCGCTATCAAATCTTCCCCTCTCAATTTTTCAATCCCCTCCTTCCCGTGCTCTCGCAAATATGCCTCTTGCGTCTCCCTCTGCCCTTTACCCAACAGTCGCGCGGGGCGATCAAATCGCATCCATTCGTGACGAGCGTAGCGAGGTACTCGCGCTGCGCCATCCTTGGCCGTGTATATCTTGCTCACGCCGGAAACCGTGATGAGCGCGGCACCAGATGTGACACGTACGTATTCTGTATGCGTGGTGTGCCAGTGGTATTGCGTGCTGAGTTCGGAGCCGATATGGAAGTTGATGATTGTCGGCTGAATGGTTGTGGTATCGAGAGAGGCGGGAGGGGGAAAGGAGAAGGTGATGGATTCAGGGGGTGGGCGGTAGAAAGAGCTTTGGTGGGAGGTCTTGGTAAGAGGCTTTATGGTTGTATTCATTGTGTGCTGCTCTCAATGCAGGATATGGAAGGAGGTCAAGGAGGCTCACGTCCACGGCGGCGGTGGGCTGAATAGCGCAGCTGAGTGAGATCTCCTGGCTTATGAGAAGACATTCTGGTAATACGGCGCAGTATTACACTTATTTATGTGAACTGGATGGCCTGATTAAGTAAACAGTTGCTGTTGTTGGTTGACTAAATAGACAGCTGAACAATAGGACGGTTCGCTAGCGCGGAATGCTTCCGTCTCTGCGGAAAGATTTTGGCACTGACGGAGAATTCCTTGACCATCTCAACTCCACCGCTATCCTACGAAGAATGTGGCAATCCGCACTGTTACTATCTCTGCAAAATGACTATGAAACGTACCAAGTACATTCAAGCCAGTATTCTGACTTGTTGGCCTTTTTCCTTTCTATTTCCTTATCAGCTGCCGAGGCGTTCCCACCTGCAGCGAGGACGAAATCTCATCGAGGCAAAGACTCATGCATTGCGGGGATTAGCCTGCCTCAAGGGTCTGAGAACTTCTGGCACTGTTCTTGGCTAACCAATAGTAAAGTCAAGAAGGTCCTTCCTACATGGGTAAGAGTAGAACGGTTCTGGCAGCGTGCAGATTTCCCCCGCGCTGTTGACGATTCGCTGCATGATGACGGAGCGCACACCGAGGCTCTCGTTTCATGTGCAACCACATAAGTCAAATTCTCTCTTTGTTCTCTTCTGCATACTGTGCTTGACATATTGCATCTCTGTTGCGTTCCTTTCATAGACAGATTATACCAGGAGGAGAGGAAGTGGGTAGTGCTGTCATTGATCATGGCTCCTCCCACATTCATGGGCCTAACAGGCCGTCCGCTTTCCCTGATGGTCTCTACGGTAGCTACAACAGGCTTTGTACTTTTTGGCTACGATCAGGGCGTCAGTAAGCAACTTCCCCAGCCCTTTGTTTCCTGCCCCATACCCTGATTTGAGTCGCGCGACACGTTGCGGGTGTAGAACGACACCCACAATTGTCTTATGACTTGATCTTTGATGTTGAAAAGGAAGTTACTGACTGGAAAATCGACTTGCAGTGTCTGGCATCATTACCGCCCCAGCTTTCAATGATCTCTTCACAGCCACCAAGGGCAACTCTACAATGCAAGGCTTCGTGACTGCAATCTACGAGATTGGATGCTTGTTCGGTGCCATCTTCATCCTCTCTTTCGGTGACTTCCTTGGCCGTCGAAGGGCCATGATGATGGGTGGTAGCATCATGATACTCGGCGTTATAATACAAGTGACTTCTGAGCGAAATTCGACTCCTCTGGCTCAATTTATCATTGGTCGCACTATTACCGGCGTAGGAAATGGTATCAATACCTCTACCATCCCTACTTATCAAGCCGAGTGCTCACGAACGAGTAATCGAGGGCTTCTGATCTGCATCGAAGGCGGCGTCATCGCCTTCGGAACATTAGTAGCCTATTGGATAGACTACGGCGCAAGCTACGGCTCCCCCAACCTCTCATGGCGTTTCCCAATCGCTTTCCAGATTGTCTTCGCCCTCATCCTCGTCTTCGGCATGATCTGGCTCCCCGAATCCCCACGCTGGCTTCTAACCCGTGAGCGCTATGAGGAAGGCGAGACCGTGATTGCAGCTCTGCGTGGACTGGAACTCGATGACAAGGAAACACAATTGCAGAGGCAAATCATCATGGACAGTATCCGCGCTTCTGGCTACGCAGGTCGGAAGGGCACGCCATTGAAGGCGGTCTTTTCTGGTGGGAAGACGCAGCATTTCCGCAGGATGATGCTGGGTGTGAGCAGTCAGTTCATGCAACAAGTTGGCGGCTGCAATGCAGTCATCTATTACTTTCCGATCCTGTTCGAACAGTCGATTCATCAGTCGCATAATATATCCCTACTTCTAGGCGGCGTCAACATGATCGTCTACGCCATATTCGCTACGGTATCTTGGTTTATCATAGAGCGCGTCGGACGGCGAAAGCTGTTTCTTTGGGGCACCGTGGGCCAGTGTTTGAGCATGGTGCTCGTTTTCTCATGCTTGATACCCGGAACCACCACCGCTGCGAAAGGTGCCGCTGTTGGACTCTTCACATACATTGCTAGTTTCGGCGCAAGCTGGTTGCCACTGCCGTGGGCAAGTCATCTCCAGCGTTAGCGGACATAGATCCTCGAAGCTAATCGTCTAAAATAGCTCTACCCGGCCGAGATCAATCCCATCAAGACACGCCAAAAAGCCAACGCGCTTTCCACCTGCTCAAACTGGCTCTTCAACTTCCGTGAGCACAGATTTTCCCTTCGACCCCAATCTCCCTCCGAACCCCATTCCGGCACGAAAAAAAAAACTAACCCGCGAACCCAGTCATCGTCATGATCACCCCAATCATGATCACCAACATCCACTGGGGCACCTACCTCTTCTTCGCCGTCGTCAACGCCTGCTTCCTCCCCGTCATCTACTTCACCTACCCCGAAACGGCCCGTCGCTCCCTCGAAGAAATCGACATCATCTTCGCGAAGGGGTACTGTGAGAACATCGGCTACGTGAGGGCGGCGAGGGAGTTGGAATTCCTGACGGATGAGGGCGTTGATGGGAAGGCGAGGGAGTATGGACTTGTGGAGGAGGTGAGGGCGGAGAAGCAGGCGGAGAAGTTGGGGGTACTGATGGAGGTCGAGAAGGGGGAGTGAGCAAGTAAGTGCGAATCGTCGATGAGCAGGTTGCGACAACAAGCGAAGCTGTTTTGGATATGGGGAGCGCAGCCTCCCATGAAACGAAGTTCTATCTATGTATCCATCTCCTCCCTCTATACCCCCGTCAATCATATCACAGCCGATACCATCTCAACGCCCCTCCCCCCTGATGTCGGGGTCGATCTCTTCCCGTCGATCGCGCCGATAGCATCGCTGTCGTAGAAGGGTAGTGCGAGTAGATTCCCATATCCAACGTTTGCGCCGTTCTCGTCTTTCACGTCAAAGTCCAGGTTCTCAAAGTGTTCCTCTTCATGAACCGTTCCGATCCCGTTTGCAAAGCGGAACAAGCCCGCTATCACAGAATCGACCTGCGACCAGCTCATCTTGATCATGCCGTATACCTGGATCGATACCCGGACTCTGCCGGCCGGGGTCCAGTAGAAGAATTCGTCGTGGGGGATCGTCTCGCTACCTGATCTATTGAGAAAGGGCGCGATCTTCAAGAATGCACCGTCCAGGGCCTCGTTGACCCTTTTGCTGGGAATCGGATCGCCGAACCAGATAAACTCCAAAATGAAATTGGTGCCGGGAACGGGAAAGGAGACGTTGGCTGCGGTACTCGAGGGCAGACCGCCCGCATCGGACGAATTGGAGGATGTCTCGTTGGCGAGCCCAGACGCCAGATTCAATCCCTCGTCCAGCGCTCGACCCGCGAGAGGGGTTTCCGCCCGCTCCTGTATCTCGGCCGCGCCCCGACCTCGACCTGGAGTACTCCACAGAAGCCCAGTGCCTATCCTTCCCTCATCCGCCAGGTTGACTTCGAACTCCAGGGTCTGGTAATGCACTTGGTGGTCGGGTCCGGCCCCGCTACTGAATTGCGTCAGTCCTTGCAGTATCTGATCGAGTTGTAACCACGATAGCCCGAGACTTCCGGAAGCCTGTACGACGACCGAACAAACGCGGGGCGTGGGAGTGGCTGAGCGCGTGCTGTATCCGAATATATGGTTCGTTGTTGCGTCTTCGATGTTGGATGCTAGGTGGGACAGGACCTGTTGACGGGCGTCAAAGATGGTGGAGAGTGCTCGGACAACTGGGATTCGGGCGCCGAGATGAGTGAATTCCAGAGTCATGGCGGTGTCAGGAACCGGGTAGGGAACAGAAGCTTGCGAGGGTGAGATTTCTGGTGACCATGGGATACCGTTAGGTAAACGGAGAGAGGTCTCATTGTTGAGACTCAGCGTTGCATTTATGGGGAATTCTGTAGTCGGTTCGGAGACCGGAGAAGTCGTGCGGAGCGCGCTGTTGGTAACGAAGAGGCTAAAGAGGATTTGGGCGGCGCAGGTTGCAGGCCTGCCGGCTACGTACATAGTGAGGTCGAACGTGTAAGAGTAGAGAGAAGCAAACCCTGGCAACAGAGCGAGGGTCGCCGCCAGAGTATCTGGAGCGGAGTGGGAAAATTTCCATACGTGCTGATTGCGAGGTGGGAGATTCTTCGTGTCGCTTGTACAGCGTGTTGCAGTGAATGTTGTTGCGCCGCGACTTGCGCAACATGCGCCAACGGCATCCCACGAATGAACAGCTGCACGGGGAGCAAGGGGGTATGGTGGGTACAAGCAGAGAGGTCTTGGCACGTTTTGAAAAGGCGAGGCATACATGAAGAGAGACAGCGCCAACAAAAAGGCCTTGCAAAGGCTATGATGACAGCGGATCATTGATTATAAGGATCTAAAGTTCACAATCTGAAATCCCTACCCTCTGTAAGAATTGACCTAAATAAATGGTGGCCTCTCAGCTGTTCCGTAAGGTTGGTTATATGGGAAAGCTAGTTGGTTGCCGCCAACTTCTTACCTGTTGGCACGTATGTTGGCGTAAGATGTCTTGCGAGTAAATATCACCTCCGGTCTGCCTCTCCTGCACCTAGTGGTATTGGAGTCGGAAAGCCCTTACTCTTGTTCTCTTCACATTGTCTCTTGTCCGCGTTCTCGTCTAGAGGATCCGCCACAAGCTCGTCAATAATGCTTAGTAACTCGTCCGCTCTCTGCGACCTCCACTCGTGCCAGACGTTCCACCACCAAGTATGCGTTTCACCATCTCTTCCCAAGTGCCCTCCTATGCCGTCACTAGCTACCCTCTTCATCCACGGCTTGTCAACAATGTAGTGTAATGCCTTGACCTCTTCATCGCGCCAGATGTTTGTGTGCCATTGCCTCATCGTTTTCAAAGCATTGTATTTCCAAGGCAATGGACGCCATCTGCCACAAAACACCGAGGCTAAGAAGTCTTGGTCGGGAAACTGGAAGGTCGACAGCTCAGGTGATGTGAGGAAGTGATCGTGTATTGCTTTCCAAAGCATTTCGGAGGGATGGTAGAGGAAGACTCCACCGTTCAGTAATGCGTAGGTGTCAGGAGGGGCGGCACCAAGAGGAATTGGCGTTGCTTTTTCCAAAGCTGCGGGATGTCGGAGAGGCGTGTACGCGCAGTTTTCACGTTTCCATTCCTCAGGTGCCCAACTATCGTGATCGAGATTACAGACACAAGAATGATTTGCAGCGATCCAATCATTAGCAGGAAGTATGAGATCAAAAATCTCATCCATGTTCTTGTAGATTGTGATATCGGCGTCGACAAAGACGCAACTTTCGTAGGAGGTCAGCTCGAAAGCTCGGAGCTTGGTCCATGTGTCCTCGAAACGGTCGGCTATGAGGGTAGTTTTCCTGTTTTTTGGTAGCAAGAGAGGTTCAGTTGGGTGGAGTGTTAGTAGAGGGTTATGGATTGACTCAAGCTCTAGGGCTCGGATGCATGACTGGGGCAGGGAAGGTGTGATGAGTACGACAAGAGGATATGCGGTGGCGTGAGCCGAGAGGCTATGTGCTAGGGTGAAAACACCTGGAAGATAGGAAGAACGTGTAAGGAGAGTCACCCAAGCTCTCTTAATTGCGTGACCGTTTGAAGCCATTGAGAAGAGATAGACTGGAAGGAGCCTTTGAGAATAGTTTTTGAAGTTGGGGATTGAGAAAGACTGGAGGGAATACAGCAAACAAGAGCAATCGGCGCCATCCTATGTTACCAGGTTTACTTTTTTTCATTCGACGTCCTTCTGGTAATGAATGACCTCATAATTTTCACAGGAATTTGCGGAGGATGAGAAGGTTTGGAGCTGGTTACCTAGCTTCTTTACAAAAATCTCCATAGTCTCTTGGCATCCGGACTTTGCTCGCCACTCATTGAAACATCTTCACTACTAGACATCTCGTCCGAATAAATCCCTCCCAAATTCATCGTTAACTCAAAGTCGCTTGTTGAATGGAAAATCTCACAATGCCGGCCCTTTTAGAGTCAAGTACTCGAAGTGGTCAAAACAAGTGACGGATTTAAGCGAGGCGCTATTTTGCGACTATTTACTCCACTCTCTTTCTTTAACATCACTCCACAAATTACATAGCTATCGCCTCCTAAAGTAATCAAAATTAAAGCTATATATAATGGCTGTCTTACCCCAAAAAATTGCGCCCGTGAGATTACCACTTCGTTAAAAAACTTCTATTCTTAATAACATCTCGATATCTTTCTAGTATACTATATACTCACTTAACAAAGGCCCCCCTTTCTACCAATTGATCCCACTTAAAGACCGCTATTAGCTATATATCTTTTAAAATAATAATTATTCTTTTATACGCTTAAATTTTCTATTTATAATACTTTTATATATACTTATCGAGATTTAAATTAAAGCTTAATAAAGACTATACTAGCGTCTTAATATTATATTATCTTAATTATAATAACGTCTCTTTAGAATCATAGATTCCTACGCCGTCTTATATAAATATCGATCGATATCCTATCTTCTTAAGTTCGCGATATTAGAATAGTATATAAGACTTTAAAATCTAATTAATATAATTCGTACTAGTAATAGACTTCTTTAGATTATTCTTATTAAGATTACGTTTTATAAACTTAATACTCTCTAAAAGCTAATATAATTCGCTTATCTAATTATTATAGAATTCGCTCTAAACTATAAGAAATTAATATCTTAAATACTTAAAGTTCTAATAGTAATCTAAATAATAACGTTTATCGAATCGTCGAGTTATAAAAATGCGATTACGCTTTTCGATCTCAAACGAGCTCTTATTCGTAAATATTATATGTATTTAATCTTCTATCGTTTAATATAGATATTCTCTTATTTACTTAAGTCTTTTTCGTCTATTAATCTATAATATAAGAGGTTTAAAATATACGATATAGCGTCGAAAGTCGACTTTACAAAGTACGCGCCGAATAGTAAATTAAGAAGCATCAATCCTCAGATCTGCAGCCAATTATAGATAGGATTTACGTCTACTATCTAGAGAACTCGTAACTATATATATAAGCTATCGCAGATTTTAAGCGTTAATTTTTTAAGGCGTTCTTAAGAAAGAGTTTCGACTAGAACGCGTGTCTCCGGATCTTAGGATTCTTCTGATAGTTAATGTGGGAATGTTGATATCTCGTTTGATCTGTGGGACAGTCTGACCCTTCATATCATGGTAATCAATGATATATTTGCGTTATAAGGTCGTAAGATGCTTATTTAATATATAAGGCTCCATTTTGTGGTAGGTTGTAAAAATGATGGTGGGGGAAATCGCGAAAAAACGCGTAAATCCGTTATTTGTTTTGACGCGTACTAGTACGTAGGTAGTTGCCTCATTTCCTCAGACGTGCCAAAGCGCCAAGCCCCTTCGGGTTAGCCCCTCCTGCTTACCGAATAAGCTTCCGGGACTGTTGATGTCACCGACAACCTTCTGTCGCAGACCATTAAGTTTATTACATACCTAGCCACCTCAGACTTAATGATGTGGCGCCGTCGAAACTTCCCTCGCCTCTCTCTAAACTTTTACACTATGAATCATTCTCCACAGAAGTATATCCCAATCTACCAGCAGTCCTCTACCGTACTCAACCGTTGACTTGCCACAATAGACACATCCATCCTTACCACCGGCCTTTGCCCGCCCAATCTCAAACTACGGACAAAGGCAGAGCAGAAGCTGAAGCATACTACAACTCCGACTCCCAATCCAACATGTCTCCCTCCAAGCTCGCCCTCACGGACCTCCTTCCTCTCCACAACTCCTCAGTCAAAATTCCCCGCCTTGGTTTCGGCATTTACCAGTCTCCTACCAACGTCTGCATTAATTCCTGTCTCACAGCCCTCAAATCTGGATACCGCCACATCGACTCTGCACAATTCTACCGCAATGAGACAGAGATGGGTGAAGCGGCGCGGCAGTCAGGCATACCCCGCAATGAGGTCTTCCTGACTACCAAAATCATGAGCGCTGGTGGCAGTGCAGAGAAAACGTACAAAAAGTGTTTGGATAGTGTACACAAGATTGACGGGGAGGAGGGTTATGTGGATCTCTTCCTAATACACACGCCAAGTGGAGGGTCTGCGGCCGTGAAAGAGATGTATCAGGCGTTGGAGAGATTAGAGAGTGAGGGGAAGGCGAAGAGTATTGGCGTTAGCAATTTTGGAATTAGGCATATTGAGGAGATGAAAGAATATGCACGGATATGGCCGCCACATGTGAATCAGATTGAGGTGTGTACGAACCATAGCTCTACTTTCTCACTTCATACCTCTCCAAGTTGTAATGTTTGTCCTTCACTTCATTGCTTTCGCCCATCAGGATTCTTCACCTCGCAGTTCCCTGTTTGAAAATTCTTTACTCATCATCTCTCACTTCGTCAGTCCCTCAGTTGCTCATCTACCACTAATATATAGACGCTAACATTTACGACCCTCACAGCTTCATCCGTGGAACCAACAACGAACAATAGTCGACTATTGCAACCAACAAAAGGTCGTCATCGAAGCGTACTGCCCACTCGTGCGCAACCTCAAAGCACACGACCAGACTCTCGTTGAAATGTCAAAGAAACATGACAAAACTACTGCGCAAATACTAATCAGGTACTCATTACAAAAAGGGTGGGTTTCATTGCCAAAGAGCGATACGCCCAGCCGAATTGAAGCAAATGCGGATGTATACGGCTTCAGTTTGACTGATGAGGATATGGAAACCTTGGACTCTCTGGATCAAGGGGCCAAGGGGGCGATTGTGCAGGCAGTGAAGAATTAAATAGTGATGCCGCCTTGTGAAGAATAGAGATATTCACCAATCTACCAACGTGAAGTCTGCTAGCGCAGGCATTGGTGGGTACTTAAGCCTCCTTTCCCCGAGCGGAAACATCTTTCCTCTTTACATCTCGCCATCAAGGATAGCCTTCAACTTTCATGGCTGGTCATTGATAGGAGTCTTGACGGTTATGGTGCTCATCAACAAGTCTCCTAATTACGACCTTCACTCAATGACCTTTATACAAACCCGTCACATTCTTTAATCGTCACCTCGCAAGTAAATATATACCTACGTGATTGTTGTTCACCTTTCATTTCTCAAATTTTTCACCCAAGACCTAATACTGAGTCATCTCCCTTAACATGAGCGATCTGAAAACTCTTATACCCTTCATACCACGCAAAGTTACCACTCATGTTGAGACACGTGTTCCACTATTCCAACCTTTCATCTATTCCATACCCCTCAAAGTACACAAACATGTTCTTTGAATGAGCTCTGCGATCCACTCGTACGTCATCAGACACGTTCCTGTCCAGAAGAAAACCCTTACTCTCGCGCAGCAGCAACCAAAAGGTTTCCAGGGGAGGTACCCGAGTTATACCCTGTTGGTTTCCAGGGCGGTGAAATAGACGGATTTCTATCAAGCGGAAAGTCCGTTTCGGGTTTTACGTCTGTGAATGATGGAGCCGTGCCGCCGGCACCTGATTCTGGGGAAAGTACCGAGACCCAAGCCCCCAAGGGCTCTACCAAAACGCTATGGTCAAGGAAATGCTTTCACTGCAGAATACTTCTGGCACGGAAAGCTTCCGGAGGTAGGACGTTGGCCTGTGGAACGGGTACAAAGATTTTTCAATTCGGGACCCAAGTAACTATCTGGAGCTACGTCATAAGGCACCGCCTGCCGTTGTTCTTAGAACGGACCAGGACTTCGAGTACTCCAGAGAAGCAGTACAAGCGAAGTGCAGTACCACGTTTGACAGCGTCGATCTTAGCAGCTTTCAGCGGAGCATCTACGAGAACGCGGACGAGGCCCACTGGTATATGAATCACGGCCCAGGCGGTTTACCAGACTTCAACTGGACCGAGGAACGAGACAAATTCGAACTCGAACACCAGCAAACTCAAAGGCCGCTGGAACATACAGACCACTCTCCAAAAACACCGTCGGTCTCGCCGCTCACGTCACTACATCCTCCAAAAGCAGAAACAACACCAGTGATCGTTCCAAACGACTCTCCACTAACGCCATCGGAGTCATCACTGACAGATTCGCAACCCCCTAATTCGTCCGTGGAGATCCCAGCAAATACACCACAAATAGTCATCCCAGACGACTCGTGGCCGCACGGACTCGAGTTGAGAAGAAGTGAAAAGCAACTAGAAGCGCTCCTAAGAAAACCGCAGATAATGATTTGAAGATAGAGAAGGACGAATACTTTGAATCTCCTTGACCGACCATTGTCAAAAGGTCTTGAGCAAGATCTTCCGCTCTTCCTCTGTGCATGTACCGGCTGCTCAGGTATTTACCCTTTGGAAAGACGGAAGGGTAGGATCACGTCGGCTTCTCTCAAGCCATTGACGAGCAAGTTTCGTTGATTGCTAGGACACGGTCTAGGAGGAAACTGCCGCAGGTTGCCGCACAGCTATTCGTCCTGCTCAAATCCAAAACTGGAACTCTGCACACCATACACCGTTGAGCAAGAACACGTCTTTCACCTTTCTCAGCACCGCGGTATCATGGCCAGCGTCAAAGTTGCGGGGTAGGAGATGTAGGGGTTGGGGCAGGATTGCAAGACTTGCCCTCGCATGTTCTTACGGCGTCAAATATCCCCTGACCAGAAGTCTCGACGTTGGCGGATCTCTTGGCGCGCTCTCGACTTGTTGGTTTCATTTGTTTTGTCCACCTTCTTCCGGGTTTCTCCCACCTCTCTCGGCTTCGGTTATTTCGAACTGCACCCTCTATGTTCCAGCGAGTGCTATCTGAAGCCATAGCGCCTTTCCATACCATATCCCCAGCCTCTCCCGTGAACTTGGATATCTACTGCGATAAAGGGACCGACATGGATGTATTCAGCAGCGCCATGAGATCTTTCTCGGCCTACCTCTTCTGGTCAACTTGGAGCGTGTCAGGGTTGAGTGTGATAGCAGTGAATGTATGGAAGAATTGCAGGCCGCTCTACGAATTGATGGATCCCTGGGGCGGATCTCGAGATTGTGAGATTGAACAGCTCTGCCTGGAGGACGACTGGTCTACGGATTGAATGACGTCTGGTGAGTGGCACACCGCCCATCACAATCAAGTATCCATTCATCCATCAACTCGTCATACATCGATTCGAAGTGTCAACTTTTCATGATGACTGCCCATCCGCAACCATGGCTGTCAAACGGGTTATCGTCACCTTCTTCAAACGCCGACACGCTCTAACGCTGTTTACTACTCCACACTCATATGGGGAGTCGCTGCATACTGAGCTGACGAATCAGCGAGGACTGAATCGCAAACTAAACGTCACTTTCAGCGAACAATCTCGGACGCGACTGAGTGTGCATCGTACCAGCAAAGTTTCTATAACGAACAATAAGCTACCTGTGATGAAGACACTTTGCATTTTACGCGGGTGCTCTCGCGGCTAAGCTGTGGCAACGTCAATGCACGAAAGCTCAGGATATGCTCTTTGGAAAGTATACTTTCGCTATCGCAGATGAAGGCTCGCTTTACATTTACAAGGGAGTTATGTCTCGAGGAGAAAGATGACGCCTGTTTGGTTGTTACGTGGATGTATCGGCATTGTTATTAAACAATAGATGTACGCGCAACGGATGACGGTGGCACGGCCAACAGCTCTTTGATCTCGTAGAGATACCACCATCGTTCTCCCAGAGCGCTTCCAAGGGACTCCGACAGAACCCTTAGTGTGTGGCTCTATACCTAAAGGACGGATCAGCATGTGATTGAAGTATCCACTATCCGTGGCAACCGAGGCTACCTAACTTTGTCTTCACCCAACAGTGCCTGCTATCAGATTCATTTTCAACTTGCCTTGGTGTCTTCGATGGAACCTTGTACACCAAAGTGAAGCCAATACTGGCAAACAAGGTAGGGCAGCATATCATCCCTTTTGACCCAACCCTTGGCTCACTTCAGTCCAGCAATGCCTCGCTTGTATGGGTGGCACCTTACTCATGGCTGCGTCATTCACCCCATGCAGCCAAACTGTCACGGTCGCTGTACCTACGTCATCAGCATCTGATATTCCCACTATATAGCCAGCCAGTCCACGGCCAACAACACCACCGTCCATGGAGTGCTTCGCTAGAGAGCTGAAGGAGCTCAAGCCCAGCGTAATGTGCAACAAACAGCGTTCAGCAGTGATGCATGATCAGAGGCGCCAACTTCTGAGCTATATAACCTATACGAAAGCCGAAACCGACCACCTTGAGGGTCCTGATAATAACGTCCAAAATTCGCTTTGACGTCGTCTAGAACATGACATTCTTGACGTTTGTCGAGCTGGAAATAGCTCGTTTTTTTGAACGTAATCCCGTCTTGCTTGTAATCTTTCGACATGCTGTGAGCTTGAACCCGCAGAATATTCGGGCTACTTCCCCACAATTCCACATGTTCTCACAGCATGCTACCCGTCAAATGATTGTGTTGTTGACTTTTAGAAATGCATCACTGATAGGTCATAGTATTTGTCCATGATCACGTTGCAAGTACAGATCGCATGACTAGATTACACTTCTGCATGCATTGGAATGACGAAATGAGTAATATCTGTGTTGCACCTCATGTTCGTCGTGCAGGTGTTGGAAGAGCTTGTCTCTTAATTTTATTTTCCCTGAGGAGATTGTTTCTTTACACACCCCATCCTTGCACACTTGCCTCTTCCGGAACACATCTTCTAAACACAGTGTCTTTCCCCTCTTTGTAACCTCCCTCCACTAGAACTCCTAGAAGTTCATCCGCTAACACAGTGTCATTCCCCACTTTTAATCTCTTTCCAGACGCACCTCTGGATTCTTATACCACTTCTTGTGTTCCTCTTGCACATAATATCTTTCTTCTTGCATGCCACACAGTTCCAGCGTTCCTCCTGTACACAGCCTCTGTGTTCATAGATACGGGTCAAATCCCAAGAGCCATGGCACATTATCCTGGTGTCCCCTGGAACCTGCGGCCTGACTATCTCGCTTTGACCCAGCGTGTCGATCCAGCGGGAATAGTCACTACATACAGTAAGGCTTGAAGGAGTATCAAGCAGACTGCGTTGCTGACGATTATCAAGATCCTCCTCGTCCAGGCGTCTCTGCCACCGATGTCACGTCATTCGTCTATGGGTAAGCAGACTCTGCAGTCAAATCCTTTTAGCCATGGTAGTTGACAGTCTGCCGCAGTCAAGCAACAATCACCCGAGACAACTGGCCAGAGATCATGTACTACCTGCATCCAACCCCAGAGTGGGCCGCTTTTAGGGGTACCGCACAGCCACAGCAGAAGGTAGACGCCAATGGCCAGCCGATGGTTGAGCGCTTCCCACAACAAGGCCAGCCTCCACGGCCTCTCTTGGACTTTCGAATTTTGCCTGATACCGTGAGTCTTTACCTTATTACCTGAATTTAACACCAGCCTTGACACCTCTTACAGATATGCAGCCAAGAGGAATTATGGTGGATAGAGTTGTGGCGGCGCATGGATCCCCGTATGCACTGGGCAGACATCCTCATGCGCATTGAAGTGCCAAACCGGACTGAGGATTCGGATAAAAAGCTACAGAACAGCACCAACAACTTGATAAATCGCCAGGAGCATAGAAGGTATTTCATGCTCGCCTGGCACACCACCGGCATCAACTCAACAATGAGGGTCAATGAAGTGAGGTCTATGGTCACGCGCAGGGTTGCTGCGGCTCATCCACCTCTCCCTCCTAACAGTACACGTGGACTCACGCCTGGTTTGATCAACCCGCTGCTAGGGAATGTTCCTGGAAACAGTGTTCCTCAACCTGCTCTGGGACTCAATCAGGGTAGGCTACGTGTGGGTGGCCGAACACAAGTCACACAGGCAGCAGCAGCAAACCAAGCACTGACAAACGCGGCACAAGCAAACCCGCCACAGCTGAACCAGATACAAGGACACCCAGTGCAGAACAATCTTGCGCGTAACAACCATGGACGTGACAAACGGATACATAAGAAACGCCGTCGTACTAGTCCCGTGCAAAAAGGTCGACCGCCGAAACGTCAGGCCCAAAACCTCAACAAGGACACTGAGGACGACAATATGGACACTGAATCCGACCAAAGCAAGAGCTCAGAGGTACGAATAGACGCTCCAAAGTTCCTGCGGATCTTGCTGACGTGACTAAGGATATCCCGTTATCGGTTGCGAAGGCCCGCGCTCAGAAAGCCCGGACCCGAAAAGTCGCTAAGCCTACAACTGCTGTGGGGAAAGCCAAAGATGTCAAGAAAAAGCCAGACAAGAAGAAACTTGGTACAGCAAAGATGGCCGACCAGCAAGACAGCACCACCGATCCAGACTTATCCGAGCCTAACGATGATGAAGAAGACAACAACGAGGAAGGAGATTCTTCAGGTGGTCGATTCCTCATCGAAGGCGACACTGGCTTCGAGACTGCGTATCAAGCAAGCATACAGGCACGTCGCGAAGCTCGGGCTTCCGGACGTGCCCCTCGACGTCCCCCTCGCCCCGGCCGACGCCCCTCTGCGAACCCTCCCAATCGACGCACCCCTCACGTCTCGGTATCCGAACTTCTAGGTGACACCGAAGACTGCAATTTTGTGGCACCGGCTCTGAGACCTGACACCGAGACAGCCCCTCGAGCGTCAGCACCACCTACGCGTCCTACAGACGCACCCACTCCAGCACCCCACCGAAACATCAGTGCAATCACCGGCCTACCTTTTGCCGGACAGCATCGCCGTCCAGAAGCACTCTCCGGCTACGGTGACGGCCCGATGCGCCGCAGAACTTCGCCCGTGAGGGACTCTCGGGTCGCACAATCTACCAGCGTCCGCACCGCAGAGGACAACGATGGGCGCGAGACGGTCACGCCGACCTCCAACGCCGCCAGACTCGGGCTCCCCGTAGCCTCAGCGGATCGTCCCCCCCAAAGCTTCTACGCCCTCGGCCCCGACGGGTCGCACCACCATCACACCGACGGGTCCGGAACAGCAACCTACACCACACGTCCCGGACCGTCGTCAAACTCCCGCCTGGGATTCACCCCGAACCAGCGCGCACAAGCACAAGCACAAGCACAAGCACAGGCACAAGCACAAGCACAAGCACAAGCACAAGCACAAGCACAAGCACAAGCACAAGCACAAGCACAAGCACAAGCACAAGCACAAGCACAAACACAGAACAGCGCCCCGCCCCCAAACTCCGGCGGGAATGCCGCTCAGCCAGTAGGTCCTTCCGCCCCAACCGGCAGGGTTTACAACCCCACTGATACTGATACGACCAGACAGGCCACCCGGAGCCCCGCCGGCGCCCCCACCGGTCAGCGCGACCCCACACCCACCCAGCGAACGGGCCGGCTGACAGACGAAATAGCACGGCATAACGACGCCCTGATCGAAGAGATCCACCGGCGCGAGCGGTGGCCGAGGCACGAGTTGGGCCGCCACACCCGTGCCGTTTTTGAGATCATGAGGGGCGGGGAGCCGTCGTACGCGGAGGGCTTTCTGGAGCGGGAGGATGAGAGGGAGAGGAGGGAGAGGGAACCTTCTTCGGATGATGAATGAAGGGGGGGTGGGGGGTTTACTTTCTTCTGTTATTGCATCTGAAGCCTGTTGATTGGAGGTTTTTATTCTGGCTGGTCCCTTTTGGTCGAAACATTTGACGGGCATCACCAGCAGGCAAAATCGGTAGAGAGGATGCACTGTGGTGGTTGCTCCGACTTTCTTTTCTTTTGCAGAGACTAGATACTATTTCACTCCAGATAGAATACAAACTTGATCTACACAACCTTTCAGGGAGAGCCTACGCTAGCTAACTTGCTCGTTGCATAGGCTTTTTGCCATAGATTCCGTAACTGTATACAGCGCAGGAGCTCATTCTGGAAATTCTGGTCTTGGATAATGATCTCCAGGTGTCCAGCCGGAGTGCTGGGTGCCCACAACATCATATTTGGTCACGTGCCGGGCTAAGGCTCACTTCTTTTGCTGTCCAAACTTACCTTACATCTTCACCCAATCCGCCAATCTTTTCAGGTATATCGCTATAGATATATACTACGTTTGAGTAATAATAGCATAGAAAGGGGACATCTCGCCTCTACCTCTTCACCCGATCCATCGACTTGTTCAGGTATGCCGCCACAGGTATATACCACCTATGAATCAGGATGAGCAGAACCCACCAACCTGTTCAGATATATCGCCATAGACATTACCACTTCTGAATCAGTGAGCAGAACCCACAAACCTATTCAGGTATATCGCCATAGGTGTGTGTCACTTCTGAATCAGGATGAGCATGACACCTTGCCTTACCTCTTCACCCAATCCACCAACCTATGTAGGTATATCGCCATAGATGATTGTCACTTCTGAATCAGGATAAGCAAGAACCGTGTGAGACTTCAACACCTCGAAGTCGCAACAACACCTACCTCGAAGTCGAAACTAGCTTAGCAAGCTTTTCAAGTTCCGATCTTCTTCCTACTTCTCACTACTCTCTTCAGACATTCACAACAGTTTCCAAAACATACCGCTTCACCACCAAAATGGCAAACGCAGTAGTTCCTTGGGACCGACGTCCTGAATATCTGGCGTACACTGATTGGACTCCTGTCCCTGGGGTCACGTCGTACGGTAAGCACAGAAATCCGGCTGTCTGAAAGTATAGGTGCTGAATGGCGGACCTATAGCTGCACCGCGCAACGGCACCGGAACCAACGTGACACAATTCCATCCTGGGTAAGAAGCTCAGATCTGGCTAGAGCCATAACTATGCTAATGACGGTAAAGACAAGCATTTCTGTCGGAATACAACCTGCCTGACGTGAGTTCTCCGTTGTTGCCATGTTCCGAACCTGCTGACGATGTCCTAGATAATGTATCAGCTTCACCCTTGTGCAGAATGGAGGCGTTTCAAAGACTCGCCCCTTCCAGAGCCAAAGTACAATCCCGACGGTACTGTGGTATACGAACAGTGGACGAGACCTGGACAGGGACGTCGACCACTGCTCGATTTCAAGTTACTACCTGACAAGGCAAGCTTCATCGTCGCAAATGCTGTATTCGACGATGTGCTGACATCTCTAGATCTCCACCGAGGAAGCTTGGTGGTATCATGAATTTGTTCGTCGAATGGACCCTAGGATTCGCCAGCGCGACATCATCATGAGGGAAGAAGTCTCAGCAGAGAGATTGAGGATGACCGATCAAGGTTACATCAATATCCATCTCAATACTCCAGGCTACCGCACTTATCGCCCCGCATGGAAGATGATCGCATGGCACGTGACGGCAGGATCAGGCTCCGGCGAAGAATCCAGAACGCTGAACGATAGGAAGCGGAGGGTGTTAGATAGCCTGACGGACGCACAGAAAGACGCAAATACAACCCGTGGGAACACGCCTGGCCTCATTGACCCAGCTCTGGGTGAAGTTTCCGGAAACAGGGTTGCTCTGCCGGACTTGGTATTGAGGAAGCGAGGCCCAAGACGTGCTAACGTAAACGTAAGCAACACCCCGGCTACACAGCTGGCACAGTCTGCACAGGTTCCGCAGACTCCGCAAGCTCCTCAAGCTCCTCCTCAAGCTCCTCAAGCTCACGAAGCTCCCCAGGCCCCACAAGCCTCACATCTGTATCAGAACCAGCAATTTCCACAATCTTCACGAGCTAGCAGCGCCAATATCGCTACAGCGCAGTTCCCTGTGGCCTCGGCGCGTATGGGTTCTTCATCTCAGGACTTTGCCACTATGGCAGCTGTACCGGTACTTCGATCTCTCGCTTGCAATTTTAAAGGCGGACAGCTGACTTGGCGTTCTAGAGGCAGAATGATCTTCGAGGATACGCAAATGCACAAGCCCGCGACGCAGCCGCTATGCCACCACCACCCCTTCCTCATAAACCTCGGAACGGAAAGTTCTCTCATCCTCAAAAGTTTGGTCCACATCCAGATCCACCATACTCCACCAACCGGCAACCAGAGTTTGATGATACCCAAGCCAGTTTTATGGTAGTAGAGGACTTTAGGGCGACGGCGACGTTCGATCATGTGCCCCGACTCGAACATCAATTCATGAGTGACGAGGAGATCGCCACAATGTCTGCCAAATCTGACGAAGCTATGGCGGAGATCCTCTGGATGTGCGAGCCTTTTCTTGGCCCGGTTTCCAAACTTCAGGGCCCGCCACCCATGGACGTGAGTGCAGAGCCACCGGTGCTGATTGAAGACTTGGAAATGAGCTTCATGTTGCCAATTCAGGCAGGCGGAAGAGTGCGAGGGAAGTGGAATGAGGACGCGATGCCACATCCGGCGCAGAGCATGCACGCCCGGGATATGGCACAACGAACAACGCCCAGGCTTTCAGAGAAGCAAGGCACAAAGCGGAAAGAGTGCGATGGTGGAAACGAAAACCTTCGACACCTACAACTCGATGTTGAGAGGCAAGAGCGCCGCCCCATAAAGCGGGTGAAGTCGGTGCACAATGCCAACCTCCAGTATATAAATACAGCGTCCTACCATGATGCTGCACATGATGCGCAGCAACAGCACTTTGATCCTCATCCTCAGCTTGGAGACTATCAGTCCGGATACCTTCATAGGCAAACTTTCAGCGGGTCTGCTTTGCAAGGTGCCCGAGCTCCTCGGTATGGCTCGTTTGAAGATGTCGATCCATACACTTGCGGCGCTCCATCTGAGGGCGAGTACGGTAGGACGATTGGGCAACAACCTAACCAAGTCGTCAAACCATACCAACCCCAGTACTACCCTGTAACGTCGTTCAGGCCGAACGTGCCTGATCACCAGCCACGCCGCCAACGATCTGTGGCTTCGCCCTACATACCCGTCTTCACGGCAAAAGATCAGAATCCTGGTCATCAAACCTCAACTCTACAGCCTAGAGGCTTGTAGGGTTATTCGCTCATGGTGATATCCAAGCTGGCCAGGCATTGGGACATCCATCTTCCATGGCCCCATCCATTTCCAACGCACATATTATCAGCCACGAGTCCGCAACGGTGCGGCCTGGATCAAGAGCCGATCGTGAGCATCATAGGGCACCCTTGGAACGTGTCAGCAACGATCATCGACTCCATCCTCATGCGAGCTCTAGGAACGGTCATGCCTAGAGCATGGATGTCTAACAGATGCGACAGTCCGTGGGCGAAGATCAGCTTCTACCAGCATGTATTCCAGGAGCCCAAGTTGAAGATGTAAATGTTCCTGATACAATACACAGCTCATTAAAGCATACTTTGCCTCCGAATGGTGTCGCAGATTTTCCACTCGATCCATATTTGGACAACATGGTCGTCTACTCAAATAGCGACCCAGAGCAAGGCTTTGATTTCGAGGCAACACAACAAGCTCGGGACTGGCCCTCGAGAGGATGATCGCAAAGTTTTTTTAGAAATAAATGCAACGCCTCTCTTCACGCCTAGGTCATGTCTATGACTGGCAACACAATTGCAGTATGGAGAATGAAGCACTCCAATTTCTTTGCGGAAGTCGGAAGCCGAGTGTCTATACATCCACCCGCCCTTCCAACTTCCACGATGCACAATCGCAGCGAACCCATTCCATGCCAAAGTTGGCTCGGCTTTCTCTACTCGACAGGCTCTCAGGTCGAGCGAGGCTTCCGAGGGTCTCACGGATGTCCGACGTGCTTTGGATTCAATGGCCGTATATAGCAGAGCCGGGGAATACACCAGAAAATTTGAGTCAGGAATTCCAAGGAAAACTGGAGTCGGATTAATGTTTTACCGAGAGCCGGGCAAACACCGACGTGCCGACCTCGAAGGAATTTCAGGGGTAACAAGCAGTCCACTTTCTCCAGTATATCTGAATGCAATTAAAGAACATTGTCACAGTACAAGTGCTTGTAGAAACCATGTTAGCTCGCGGATGGAGCAAATCTAGGTGTCTTGGTTGGCATATAGAAGATTGGAAGCCGGCCAAGCTTATGGTTCCTCCCGAAGAGCCTGAGGGTGTGCATGAACCGGCTGGTCATTTACGTGCAGTGGACGGCCTTAAAAAAGGAGCCTTGAGCGAGGCCGCTAGACGCAGAGATCTAAGTACTCTCGATCTATGTCATTGATGGCAAGAGAGCCCTGTATACTGGCTCGATGGATCATCTACGATGAGACTTGAAGGCATTGGCAGCATTGTTGAGCAACATTGAGGCGTTCTGAGGGACTGCAATGGGAGGTATCACTAGCAATGGAAACACATGGGAGAGTTACTGGCCAGCAGAAAACAGCAGTTCCATTCTCTTCATGCGAGCACACTACTCTCCTCCAAGCTATCACAAACAGCGGTCTCCAAGCCAGACGATCCCGTCCATCCACCATTTCCATCTCGATCCCATGTGGTAGCTAGCCCGGCTTCGGTATAGTCAGAGAGGACGCGTAGAGAGGGGGGGACCTTTCTCCAGCCATGAAAGCCGTCAGCATTCATCCTCAATCCATTACGACCACAGCCGTCTCTGATCAATATAATCACATCAAGATCCTCAGCCTATGGCCACGTACCGGCCGGACCTGCGCACGGATCCAGCCACGAGTTCCACACATTTGTTGCCCAGATGGCCGTCGGCTCACCGCCGGCAAGCATTTCGGGGTATATGTCGTTCGTGGCCCGTAAGTGCGCGACCAAGCCGCCACAGTCCATGTTTTGAAGGCCGCTCGATGTTCCGATTACTTGCCCGATCGTTTGATCGTCGGGAATTGTGCCGTCTTCGAATTTGACGTAGATTTTTAGGGCGCAGGCGAGTTGACATTCATAGAGGGTGAAGGGGACGCCGCGCCAGGCGATGTGGAGGGGTGCGTTGGCTGACATGGTGGTAAAGGGTGAAGGTAAAGATGTTTGTGGTGTGTAGCTCTTCGTTTGAGGTGTGCGGTGTGGTGTATGTGATGTGGTGTTTGGATCAAAGGTGTGTGGAAGAGGTGGGTGGATTGAGGTAAGATGTACGTGTTGTCGCCACAGTCAAAACCCTCAAGTCAGGAGTTTTTAACAAGCAGGAGCTCCGGAGCTAGTACTTCTGCTTCACTGCCTAGGCGGGTAACCGGTAAAGGGGTGAATAACACCGGTCAACATTCACTATGTTGTATCACCATTTGGGCCGACTGCGTGCAAAGCAGGGAAACAGACCTTATTGTCACTATGTTCACATTACGGTCCAGCTGGTACCCACAACATGGTAATGAATGTGGCCAGTTTACTGCCTATGTCTCATAGCTCCGATCGGTAGCCTGCAAAACAGTAACTACTACATCTCAATTTCAGACCACTGTCCAGGCCGGCAGCCTGCATAATCAAGAATTTTCATATCGTAGCAAAGGTTAAAAAGCTTTTGTGTACTCCGTCACTTGGAACAGGGCCTTTGACTGGCAGTACTATTCCTACAACCAGGAGTTAATGTGTTAGTACTCGTATTGCTATCTAAGCTGGTATTTCGCAGAAGCGTGAAGTTCTGGCTTAGCGTCACTGCGCTCTTATTACTTCTTAATATTGGCGGACGGAAATACGCGGAATTTTCCGATCGGTGTCACTGTCTTTGCCTTATTCTCTCAGATGAAGATCTGCAAAAGGGTGAAGAGTTTGGGACAAAGTCACTGCGTCTAAAACACTCCTTACGTGCGGAAGTTAAGCGTGAAGAGTTCGGGATAAAATCACTGTCTTTCTTTGCATCACCTTGGAATGTTTGAAAGTCAGGAGTGGTGAATAGTGAAAGTCAGCGTCGCTCTGAAGGGTCAGTCAGATTATTCGAACAACACCCTCAATCGATACCACATATTAAAGTCTTTGAGACTACCATCTTGGTAGCCTTCTGCCTCTGTATCTCTTTGGTATACATTCTTTATAGCACATAGCTATAAAATAATATACCGTCCTGGTGATAATGACATTGCTCAGTTCAATGTACACCGGCCACCACTAGCTTTCCTCAAGATGGATTTCTGGCTACAGCACTTCTTCAGCTCAAGCTATGCTAAAAGTAGCCCCTTCATTTGCGGGATGTTTCAGAAGCCCTCCTGAGATCATCAGGCTCAAGCTGGTGGCTTTCATAGCTTTCGTAGACTTCCTCAACTCTCGCCATGTGTCTTCAGGATTTTCCTGTTTCACAACCAAACGTTTTGAGAGTGTGAGCAGTGCAAGAGAAGAACGTCTCTGGTATTTCGGGATTCTCTGTGCACGGTCGCCGCTGACACCTTGGAATTTCTCCTAACGCTGGGACACGGCGATTCCGGGGCGAGAGCGCCGCCTCTATCGAAGGCAGCTAAGCCCTTTGCGCGTCTCAGGACGCCGATCTCGTCCTTCGCAATGCCAAGGATACACGTCCTAGTGCCGCTGTGGATGTCTTGGCATTTTGCTATGCAGCTGGAGGCATTTAGCGTCTGTCACTCGTATCTCGGTCTTGCTTCCGATTGGTAAGAAGACAAAGCGGGGCTTCTCACCTGTATGATACCGCTGGTGGCGGGAAGGAAACACATATAAGCAATGCGGAATCATTAGAGAGACTCTGGGCCACTTGGCAAAGGTCGAGAAGAGTTGGAACAGTTCGTCTCGAGTAGGGTCCAACTTCAAATAGTGCCCTGCTTTTGAGTTCAAAGAAGCTATCTATTGCAGAATATCCGCTCAAGCAAAAGGAATAATGAACGAAGCCATCTTTTCAGAACGGAATTCATGCCCAACAAAGCCGCCATTATTCATTGTATATTCTAGAGCATTCAAGGCTCAATGCCTAGTTAATTTCTTGATCCAAATCGATGACAGCCTCCTACAACACACACGGCCTGACTGGGCCTAGCGCGGCTGGGCACTACCTACACACACACACAGGCTTCACAGCTAACACAGACCTCCTCATAGCTATTTTGTTCTCACGCTGCAGTTTCAGAAGCATGGCTACTCTATCCATCGGAACATGTCTCCTGCTTCGAATGGCGAGTCTTGTCCTACGTATAGATTTTCCCAGGGCTTTCAGTCGTTCTCACGGTCGGAAGGTTCTGTGAGGATAGCTCGTAGAACAGTTTGCTCGTGTAGCTAAGCTAGCTGTGTGAGTGAATACTTGGCGGAGTAGTCGATGCCTCTCATGGCGGAATATGCGGCTATCTGGGTGTCAACGGGTAGAGTCTTCTGACACAACCCGTTCCCGGCTCCATTGGGTCTAGTCTAGGGCTCTCCCTCTTCCGATTGGCCATCGGCCTGTACTTTATGCAGCTCGAGCTTGGGGCTAGCTGCTCTGCGTGTTGACGGGCTTTTGGAGCATCACGTATTTAATCACCTACCTGCATGACGTTCTCCTTCCTCCATCACAGAGTCCACACTTGGAAACATTCATTGAATCTGCACTATTTGCTTCCATTGCTTCCAGTACTGCTCCTTTCTCCTACGAATATATCTTAGTGACACACAGACAAGCTCACTCACAACAACCACTATTTCTTCATTGAAGTCTTTGACCGTTGACCTGAAGGCTCGTAGCCATTGTTCCAAGTCCTATCCTTTCTACCAAATTATCATCTGGCAGCTTGCAAACCTTGGACAACGGCAGCAATAGACGACTTGACGTCCTACTGGCACTTGGACACACATTGTAAGTTGACATAACATTCCTCTCCACCCTTCCACATTATGGGTCTTTTTCGGCGCTGGGCGTTGTCAAATTTGCGGATCTGGAAGATAATCGACTTTCGGCGCCCGTTCAACACTTCTTGACCAGAGGTCACAGAAAGGACCTTCTCTGGCTTTATTCCACCCCGCCTTTCAATATCACAACAAACGACCTTTGTCACTTCGCTTGATCCAATACGATTGTGTACTTTCACAAAGCTAATTCGATTTCTAGACGGCCCAACCACGCACACATAATGGAAGATTTTGAGCGCCTCCTCAGGCTTGGTTTACCCTTGGATAGGGTGGAGTATATTGTCTCTGCTCGTCAGCCGGTCAAACACCTTATGCTCCTTGGCCTGCCCAAGAAGACAATTAGGAGTGTCTGGGTTGGTAGTGAATCCTGTGCCTTCAAGGGTAGTAAGTCATCTAGTCATCTCTAAGACGCTTGCTCTTCTTGCTAATTCCAAGTATTAGCTGGGCATAGACGAAATGTTACAGACCTGCGTGGCCACCACCTCACACAAAAGAAGCGGCGTTTGAACTACGCATCAAAGGACCCTGCTGCCGTGGCTCGAGAGGCGTGCGGAGATTTGCATCATAAACGATCCAAGATATTATTTGGCTCCAAATTCATCCCTCTTCCGGGCGAGACGACGGGCAAGCAAGTCACACAAGTCTGTGAACCGCGGGAGGCTTTCCAGCCTAGAAAGTCTCGCTTTTCTCCCGAAGTTGATATGAACAACTCTAAAGCTGTCTCTGAAGAAGATTTCAAACAGATGGAAGATTTTTACAGCCATCTCTTACGTCTCAAGGATGGTGATATGAACGTGGTTGACTTCGATCAGTTCGACTTCGATCAAGCTGAATCCGATCAGAATGACTTCGACCAGGTTGACTTTGATCAGGCTGACGCCGATCAGTATATAAATACCGGTAGCTCCAATCAGGGACAGGCTAGTTCCGAAAAGGAAGTCGCCGCCTCTACCACAGAGGGTCCAGACGACTATGACATTGAGATGGCCAAGGCCGAAGAGGAGGGTTTGTTCGAAGAGCAACCCGAGCCAACTCCTCAAACCCCTGGCCTGCCTGTCTTCTTGGCCGCTGTCAATAGGGAGCCCGAGAGACAGACGAAACGAAAGCGGGAGACCGTGTCCTCTCCCGAACTACCCACGTCCGATCTGCCTGGTGAAGCCAACCACAGCGAGAAGCGAAGGAAGCTACAGGCAGACACCGACTTTCCTCAAGTCCCAGCACCCGGGCTGCGGAAGAAGGGGAGAAAGGAACATGGGGGCAAACTCGAACCCCACCTCCTCTTTCTCCGGAGCAGCGCTCTTGCCGCTGTAGCCCAAGCGGTCGAAGCGGCCGGAGCCGTCGAAACACCGCAGGAGGACAGCCCCGACACTCCTGAGCTGGACTCTCTTGATCTTGAGTTACTGGGAGAAGAACCTAGTAACTCGGAGCAGACACATCCTTCGGTCAGCAAAGATCTCAAAACGATCATAGCTGAGGAGATGTATCCCCTGGTCAGCCACGACGACCTCCGTGTTGTGAGTGCAGCTGCGAATCTCCTGGATACCGACCAGGGCAATTTCAATGTCGCCAAGCTAGACTCAAAAGACCGAGAAGCTTTGAAAAAGGCTTTCGGCAATCCAGGTGGGTTGCAGCCATCGGTACACACGGAGAAGATCCCACGCACCGTGACTTTCAGCGACCGCTGTTATATCAACAAGTCATTGATGAAGCGTCATGGCCACACCAAGAAGTTCAAGGCCTACGACAAGGTGATTGGGCCCTCGAAGGAATTTCAATCCTTCTTCGCGACACGACGTCCGCGCACAGAGCCCGGCGCTAGGCTTGGAGCGGAATTTGTCGCCAAGAGCTTGCTGGATGTAAGTAAGCCACACCGGTTCCCTCAGTGAAAAAATGGAGCCTTCTACTAACGATATGTCCAGGGACAGAAGTCGCCGCTCAAAAGGCTCGTACGGGACTCACAGAAGTCCAACGATGCGCGCCGTAGGCAACAGTTTTCTCTGCCTGAGGCCAAGGTCAAGAAGGTCAAGAAGGTCTCCGCTAAAGACCGGAGAAAAATTGCCGTGATGAAGAAATCGGGCCTCAACGCGAAGAAAGAGTGAGCGCCTTGTTGCAAGGTGCTTTGCAGCAAGCCATTGGTCGCCTGTGGGCATTTTTGATCCCGTACTCCAAACAGGTTCACTACCACAAAGTCTGGCCTTTCGATCGAGGCTCCCATTCCGTATTGTCGCTTTTCCAGCCGGACACATCTTCAGCACCACTTACGCCTTCCTCGCGACGACTCGATGGACCCCCCTCTCAACATCCCTCATGAACAGCACGCCATCACCTTCCCGCTTTAGCTTGGCTTAGGTGCGTATCGCCGTCGAGCATCGTCACCGTTTGTCACTTTGAAGAGAACTGTATCACAACTATTATATATTCTACACCCTCGATACGACAAGAATGTCATGGGAGGAGGAGAACGCCCCCAATCTTGGAATCAACAAGCATTCTTGTACCCACAGAGCCCGATGCAGGAGGTTTTGCACTGCATGAGGGTTTGTCGGCATTAGTGTTTCCAATCATTTGGAGAGGGGACAGTGGTATACTCAAACAACAACAAGATGTTCTGACCCGACTAGCTTTGCTGTCATTGGTGACAACAACTCTTTCGTTATTTCGGCCCGATGCAGGAAGTTTTGCACTGCATGAGGTTTTGCCGACATAGCCGTTTCCAGTCGAGTGAAGACTGTGATGGGCGTTGGGCTTTCTGCAAGGAAAACAAGTGATCAAGATTGGAGTAATTCCGCATTGGTCTTTTGTCAAGCGAGCGAGTCTTACGAGCGTTAAAGACCAGCTGTTCTTCTTTTGTATACCTTTGCCATGGATGATGGTAGTCCTTTGACCACTTCTCGGAGGTAGCTAGCATGTCGAATGATCTAGAAAAGTCAGAACTCAAGCAGCAGCTTAGCAACAAAAGGGACAGCTCAACCTCACAGCAAGCCTGCATACATAGAAAATCAAACTCTTTACTCCATTAGCCACCTCTCCAAATAAGAGTAAGTCATGCACATGGGGGTTCTCAAAAAATTGCCCAAGTCCCACTGAGGCAAATCTGCCGACCGCACTGTGACACTTGGAATTCCTCTCCATCTACGCATGACTTGTGACCCATCAGTCAAAGCGAAGCATCCATCTCATCGATGCTAAAACGGTGCTATGCCATCGAAGTGCGTGGAAGAGCGGTGTTGTCAGGCACTGCGGCGATGGTGTCCAGTAGATCATCACGTGATGTGAAGTCTTGGCACCCATTCCCCAGACACTTAGGTTCTCAGGGGCATCGCGGCATGGCGCATCTCCCCCATGCCTACTTTAATTTGGACTGGCAAGGAGCCTTGGAATTGGAAATTTTATGCACTTCTAATTTTCCTTGTCGACGGGTTCAAGCTTTACTCGTATTCACTAGGATTTGCAATCTACTAGGATTTGCAATCTTTAAAATCTGATTCTTATAATTTAATATGTGCTGGGGCGCGGGCTTCCCAGTAGTGAAAAGCTTGCCGAGTACTGGTTTTTACCTAGTATTTTTGATTCTCAGGGAGATCCCCTAAAACCCCTCGGACCCTTCGGGGGCTCTTTAAGGGCTCTTCGAGAGCTTCTGTCGAGGGGCTGTCAAAGTAAGCTCGAAATTTGATTATTTTAGTGATATTTGATTGATTTCGAGCTTGCTTTGATAGCCCCTCGATAGAAGCTCTCGGAGAGCCCTTAAAGAGCTCCGAAGGGTTTAAGGGATTTTAAAGGATCTAACCCTGAGAATCGAGAGAGGTATTATATTTCACTAAGAATCGAGAGAGACGTTGTAATTTATTTGATATACTCAGGGGGAGACCCCCTGAAACCCCTCTAACCCTTCGGGGGCTCTTCGAGGGCTCTTCGAGGGCTTTTGCCGGAGGGGCTCTTCTCGCAAGCTCGATGTTAAGGAATCATTATGGTTTGAATCATATATGTGTGTGTTGTAAAAGATTTTGATTATCTATGTGGTCTGCAGGCAGATATGTGCGGTGCCAAGCCTACGCTAGTGGCCCTATGAGTATCCCTGAGGCATCTCATGACAATTGCCCACAAAAAACAGAGAAATGCCATGTCCTCATGGCAAGAAGTATGCATGCATGAATGAGTGAGTTTTCGAAATGCCGGAAAGGAATGGAGACACCAGGCCAATTAGTGGTGTGAATCCCATAAGTTCTCCTGCCGCAGTGAAAGCCTTTCGAATAGTAAAATGGATGTTGAAGCAAGACATCGGACGGTTTCAATTCGTCCAAATATGCATCGTCCGATGTGACCCTTGCCTGCAGAGGTCCAATTGCCATAGCCATAGTGATTTGGCTGTGACCGTCGTAGTAGATCCTTCTCTTGTATGCTCAACTCAGTGATTGTGTGCCACAATAGTGCAGCGGAGATGATAGGCCAAATTGCAGTGATGTTCTCCTGCTGAGTGGTGGTTTGACGTGGAATCGTAGAGAGCATATGACGTGGGGTCTTGGAGAGCTGAGCCGTGTTCTTGATGATGGTGGCCGTGTTGTCGCTTGGTTTCTCCGCAGTGTTCTCCGCATTTGCCTGTTGTAGTGACTCCTCCTCTTGTTCAACTGAGTGCTCTGGCTGAGTGGCTGACTGAGTGGCTTTTAGAGACCTCTTGTATTGCTGGCGAGTCTTCTGATTCCGATGCTTCTTCTTCTGCTGTGTTGCACGTACAAATGGACACTCCGGTGATCGAGTAGCGTGGAAATCAAATGGATTGTCACTATCCCAGTCACAAGGATCAAGACCGCATAGTGAGCACACAGTGAGATCCGGAGATGGAAAAGTAGGGTCGAATTCTCGATGAAAGCCAGCACGGGCTACGTCAGAGGCACTTGGATATACGTGTGGCCATGACGTGAATGAGGCAAGTCTTGCAGCGTATGAGTTCATTGTGATATCGACAGGCCTATTGAAAGGATCGATTTGGACGGTGTCAAAAGGTACTCGATGACTGCGAGTGTGTTGGAGGTCCGGCTTGGAGCGTCACACTATTAGGTGCTGATGTGGGCTTTGCGTAAACGTCTGATGACGCCTGGATATCCTATGAAGTAGGGCCAGGTGTTGCTACCAATTGTTAAGGAATCATTATGGTTTGAATCATATATGTGTGTGTAGTAAAAGATGTTGATTATCTATGTGGTCTGCAGGCAGATATGTGCGGTGCCAAGCCTACGCTAGTGGCCCTATGAGTATCCCTGAGGCATCTCATGACACTCGATAATTTGAATAAAAATCTTATTTTTTAGTATATCTTTACGAATACTTTATTAAATTTCGTCTTTGCTACTTTATTTGAAAGCGTATAATTAACTCTATAAATCTATAAATTTATTTTATTATTATTTATTACGTAACGTTAAAGGAATTAAATAGAATAAATTAATAAAGTTAATATTCGAGGTTTAGCTTTATGGTGCTTTCTCTTTTGAACGTACCCGTGTTTAGAACGAGAATAAAGAAATAAGGTGTGTTTTAGACTAGAAATCGTGGAATTCGAGGATCTGATTGGTCACTAGCCTCTTAGCGTAGAAGCCATTTAGGATTTCAAGTCTTGAGTATTAAGAAAGCAAGCTTTCCAATTATTTCGCAACAATATAATTTAAAACCAGAAAAAAAACTTAAAAAAATATAAAATATAATTATTATAATTATAATTTTTTTTGTAATTAAGCTTAAATTGATAAAGTTATATAGTAATATATTAAGATATAGTTATTAAAGTTTATTACGCTATTATATTAATTAATTACTATTATCTCAATTTTAAAAATTCTTAAAAATATTAAAATCGCATTTCATATTCTTTAAGATTTTTTTTTCGAGTTTTTTATTATAATGTTGTGGAATAATAATTTATAAAGATTAAGTTTTAGAGATTGCAAATCCTAGTAGATTGCAAATCCTAGTGAATACGAGTATCGAGAGTATCCTGCAGAATTATAGTAGATGAGTGGTCCAGCTCTACGAATTCTATCTTACTTTACCAGCCGGTATGAAAGCATGCTAGGCAATAGAATCGTTCGGTGTTTGGTTCTCAAAATCAGATCACTAGAAGGGTCGGCGCTAGATGATCGAGAACTAGTGTACATATCTCTCTGTCAATAAAGTGGCCTTTTGTCTGTTGAGGAAGGCAATCGCCGGATGCGTCGAACGCGCTTGGCAGCAAAGATGTACAATGTTTTCGCACTTAATGTAAGAATCATGTTCGCATCTTCCCAATTAAATGCCTTGACTTATTGATCGCCTAAGTCTCGATGGCTCGTATAGGTATATTGCGTTCGGCCTTAGTCGCCGTAGTGGGACCGGGGATTGGTGGGACATATGATCTTACCTCTATTTCAAATACTATATCAGCGGTCGGAGACAGGACCAGCTACATATCCACCTGTTCTGCACCTCCAAGTGGCCCTTCGTTCGATTTCCTCTCTTCCAGAGCCATTGCATTATTTGGTGCCCAACCTGCACGGCATGTAGGCTAAGTCGCTACGGTGTCAATTTTTTACAAGAGCTAATTCAGTTACAGGCATGTGAGCGTCAAGATCATAGGCATTGAGTGAGCTGGTAGTCTTTCCCTCTATCTTACGCGGGTTTTGAGTTCGAATGAGGCTAGCGAGGACGGATGTGATAATCAGGGCTACACAGGCTACCAAGGCGCGTGGCTGGCAAGATCACAAGGCTATCGAGGTACACGGCTGTCAAAGGCACACGGCAGGCAAGAGCACACGGCTGTTGAGGAATATGGCTATCGAGGTACACGGCTATCGGAGTACACGGCTGTCAGAGCATACTCCCCCACAATCATAACATCCAAAATACGACTCCTAGGCCCACGGCCATCGCAAGGATCTCTCCAGGCTCGCGGCCACGTCACGGTATATGAATGGGACTTCAAAGCATACTGCTATCTTCTAGACCCACAAACGGCTAGCAGGGTATACGTTCAGCAGAGCTATCGGCCGCAGAGCACTCGGCCCACTGCATTCTAAAGGATAGAATTCGAGTCACACAGCCAGCAGACAGCCTACGTCAACGTGAGACTACTATCGTACCCGCATCTTATCGGCACCAGCATCCTTCATACCTCCAGCGCTGGTGCTGGCGATTCTCACCAGGGACGTTCTCTTCGACGATATCGTTTTGGGTGTTTCGGAGTTTCTTGGCGCTGGTGTGTGAGAATACATGTGTTCGGGCCTCTATTCAGCTGCTATCACCGGCGTCGAGACAGCTCAACCACTTGTTTACATCCCATGTGGGCCCTATGTGTGTGATGCATGAGAATGGGAACACTGAGGAGGATCTTTGGCATTTCCGTTGCTCTTGCAACGGTTCGTAGCGGCGACTAGGTGTCCTGGACACATAGTCGCCGGTTGGGTCCACTCAGTGATGTAGCGGCTGCGTTATGGCGTTTGTGAAGAAAATGTTTATAGCAGCACGTCATCTCCTCTAGCGATTATGCTTATGTTGTCTGTCTCATTATGCTATGTTGCAACAACCGCTCACGCCACGAGCACCGTAACATCTTTCTCACATAATTCTGTCCGCTGCTTAGATTGAAAGGATAATATAGAACCTCGCTGTCGATTTCGGTCATCGAATGAACAGCAGCTGTGAAAAACACCTTGTGGATTGTGAAGACTATGCTCCAAGGCCAGCCTAGAGTCACAACCAGCGACATGCACCGACAAGAAAGTAGCCAGGAGTATGCCACATCCATGTCTCAGCCGGACAAGGAATCGCAGTTGTGCTTCTAGTCTCTATTGCAGAACCGCACCATGATTCCTGAGGATCTGTTGTGTGGCATTTTTATTAGCCTGCAACAACTCTGTGTATAGACACATAGAACTTGCAGTCGGTGAGGCGACCCAGGTTCTAAACGCTACACGGTCTTTGTATCCCTTGTATGATTTCTGCACCGAGCAGTGAGTTCAATTCGGAACAGCCGAATACACACACTTCCTAGTATTCCCTGCGGTAGCCTAGCCTTTGTGAGAATCCAGTGCTTCTTCGTACGGTGCGTGTAACGCTCTCGCTGGATTGAGGTATGTAATCGCTTGCACCTCTGCAATCCAGGATGTCTAGTCGACCTATATAGTGTAGCGGCCGGTTCCATGACTTCTGAGGCGCTCTGGGGATCCTTCGGGCAGCAGGAATACGAGTACGCTGACGAGTAACCTGTGGAAGAGGACTTGTGGGGTGCCTCGAAGGAAGGACCGATGAAGGGTTTAGAGTAAGGTTGGGTGGATGGCCAGCAGAATGGCCAGAGACTAAGAGGTAGGGGTTTTCTAAACGATATGTATTAGTGTTACTGTTTAGCCGCATTGTTTGAAAAAAGGAGCAATGTCTCTACCTAAACCCTTCTAGTGGACGAGAGAGGTAGCTAGACAAGCACTCGAGCATGGAGTTAAACCCTTGATGTCCAGTACTTTTCTCTTTTGGTACAGCTGCCTAGTGGTGTTGCCTCTCTCATATCCAGAGTCCCTCTCTTCTAGCGTCCAGTATTGCATGCAGAGGTGTGGATCATTGGGAGAGGAGACGGATGGGCGAATAGCGACAAGTTTCGAGTTGATAGAGCGCAGATGAAGAGGGATTTGCATATCTGCGAAGAACCGGCATCGCTGTGCCCGGGCTGCCGGGAGGGCGCTGTCGTCTCTAGGAAGGATGCTCGAGAGGTAATTGCTATAGTTCTGCCCTGGTATTTCATGTTTTGCAGCAAAGTACATGTCTGTCTCCCCTTTTTGACTGCGGATCATTGCACTGCTGAAGCACTCTGATCTAGACCGGCACCATGTCTCAATTAGCTAGGTATGGGGAGATGCAAGGGTACCAACCCACTCACTTCTAACAGGTGGAGAAAAGCTTGGAAAAATTCTTTTTCGATCATGCCCTGGCCTAAGTACCCAGCCCTCACCAGCACGGTGTCAGTCCAAGTGGGCGAAAAGACGGAGCAACAACCCTAGGCACACGGCGCCACCGAACCAATGGGGGGCTCTCAAACATTGGCTTGAAATGAATGATCACCGCATTTCCTGCCAACTGCGCAGGAGGATGACTTGGCGATCCCTTCTCGGCGCTACCACTGACAATATCCACGGGAACCTTCGAAAACAATACGTCTCTCGCATCGAGTCTGTGGCTATCGAGTCCTCAGCCGCCTTCGTCGACAAAAGAAGCAGTATTTGAGTCTCGAGACCGCTGTTTACTAAAGTCGAAAGGAACTTTCTAAGCCACCGACTCTCTACATTTCGCCTTTACTATGCAGGTCCTCAGCTGCCTCCCTGGTGCTTATACTAGTGAAGCGATCCTTAGCTGTTGAACTCGCTCTTCACAGGATCAGAAAGAAGCTTCCAACATCACTTCGACCCCTGCTGCGCGACTACGCGGTCTAGTAGATTGAGGGGCAGGGTAGAAGGAGGAAGCAACGAATCGCTCTAGAGCTTTCTGTTCGATGAATCATAGAAGCTAACTCAACTTAGCTCCACAGCCACATGACCCTTTGCTTCTGGCGAGTGAAAGAGCTCCTGCGCTGATAGAGGAAAGGGAATGAAGCCGTACTAGGCCGTCAAGAGCCATCTTCACGCATGGAACTAGGGCAGATCCCATGCTTCTGGCGAATGAGAGAGCCCCTACGCTGATAGAGGAAAGGGAATGAGGGCGTAGCAGGCTGTCAAGGGTCATCTTCACCCACGGAAGGAGGGCAGATCCCATGCTTCTGGCGAATGAGAGAGCCCCTACGCTGATAGAGGAAAGGTAATGAAGCCGTAGCAGGCTGTGAAGGGTCGTCTTCACATATGGAATGATGGCATCAACAGCAATGACGGTCATGCCTTGAGCCTACGCCACCTAGGAGACCAATCAGATAATTAGAAGGGTGAATCGACAGCCCACCATAGACACTGTTCTTCACCGGTTCGTGAGGTGTCAAAGAAAGCCTCGCTCGCATCCCTTTGACCATATTTTGGTCTATACCGAATCCGGCGATTGGAAGACCAATCAATCCTTCCTCTAGACAAAGGGAATACGTCCCACGTTGCAGATCGCAATAGTGACCTCTGCATGACCTGCAGTCAGTGCTGCGAGTGATTCTTCACCTCACTTGAGGGCCATGGGGGTTAGGACGGGGGCACGATTGGTCGATGAATGACACAAACTAATTTAGCGAGGTTCACCGGGTCCCTTTTCTTCCACTTCTTCCTCCACCACACTTAAAAACTCCACACTCCTCATCATCCTTCAGTCGAACAACATCTAGTCCTTTTAATCTTCTTGCAGGAGGTACAGCAAAGCTTCTCATCATCGTCTTGGACATTCGAACATGTCTAGCTGTTTACCAGCAGGCCTGAACTCCATGTTACGCACACAACACTATGGAGCACAGTGAGTTCTCTTCATCGATGTAAGACTACCACCTGCAACACAACCCTACTTAGTACTCGTTCAGCATCTCTTCCACATGCTCAGGGTGGCTCACTTCCTTGAAGGCAAGGAGGTAGCCTACTGTGGCACCAGACCAAGTGTCTAGATGGCGACATCCTCTCTTCCACAGTAAGTATTCGCAACGTTTCACCGTCCTCTGCGAACAGCTTCAGGACATCAGCGAGCTCACCTGCCGAGGTCTCTAGCTGAGCTTGACTACGACCAAGGCACTGACCTCCGACACATCGACGACAAGGACCTCAACTGCCACGACGATCACCCAAAGCCATGCTTCCTACTCCATGGCATTCAAGCTCAACAGCTTCAAGGTTCGTAGCACTGCCTGTCCTACTGTATAAGCTAAGTGCTAAACACAAATAGTGATCGTGCTTACCAGTGGAGTGGACGATGGTGATCTTTTCACATCAGAAGCCAACACTCCCACCACTGCTTCCAACAGCACTCTACCTTCCTCTCGCGGCAGCCCAACTTTGTCACAGCTAGCTAGCAGTCAGTGCTCTGAGCTTACAGAACTTTAACCGGCTCTGTTCTGCGACTTGATCGATGCTATCGAGGCTCCTTCCGTTATATCAGCCATGTCTTCTGCAGCGACAGTGTGGAACGTGGTCGAACCCAAGGCACCAAGTAAGTGATTCGTTGTTGACCAAGTTCACTCACTGACCTTGAACACAGACACTTTCTCAAAGCATACCTTCTAAATACACATGGACTCAAACGGCGAAAACTTTCTTCTGTTGCACTTGACTCTTGGTATTAACTACCAAGAGCTGTCCTGGAAACGGTTTGACTCGTCGCACTAAGTTCCTGGAGAGAAACCTGCACTCCCTCAGTCTAAGAACGCACAAGTTTATCGCGACCTCGTCGAAGGGTATAAAAAACCCTGCTGCCTTTCCTACTCCTTCTTCATCGAAAAGTCTGCCATAGGCACACGGCCAACCCATATTCCAACCAACCTTGGGTGGCTACAGGACATCAACTGTGCAACTTCCAAAATCGCCACGAATCCCTAAAAAGCGTTCATCGATCTCATGTCCGGCAACGCATCAACGCCATTCCTCAAGCAGCAGAGCAAGGCTTGGATGTCAACTCGCGAACAACCAATGCTGGCCGACCAAGAAAACAGTCAAAGGTCAAGTTGGCACAAGATGACGAGCCGCAACACTTGGGAGACGATAGTGCGTGCGAGAACATATGCCTAAGTCAGTCTTGGGTATATATATACATATTGCAAGATGGGGATGTTGGGTTACTTCTCCACAAGGTCAGTAAGTCTACCCCATCCTTCTGCCCGTCTCGCATCCATGACCTCAGACTTACCAAGCTGGTGAAAACTTCTAGCTCGCACCATCAAGAATTCCATCAGCGAAGCATAGACGGCCAAGAAGATTCGAAAGGCTTTGGAGTACGTTGGCCCGATTGACATGAGATATGTCAGTAGCTTTGAGACCCTTTCTTGCTCGATGAAAGATCCTATTCCTGAGTTCCGAACTTTAGGTGGATTCATCGCGTCGATCTTGGCGGAGGGGGATGAGATCTCGGCTCATGGCAGCGGCCATGATGAGAGCTGGAGCTCCAATGCCCGAGTACATGTCCATGCATGTCGCTCGGCAGATCCTGCAAGCCATTGACTACCTACACCAACGTGGAATCACCCACCATGACCTTAAGCCTGACAACGTCCCTCACATTGCTCGGCAGCAGAGAAACCCCGAGGCGGACCATACAGCAGAGTTATCACATCCCTCAAACAAGACTTACATAAATATATTACCCACGTCCAACCAGTCAACATTCCTCGCAGCAGCAAGAAACTGGAGGAGTTGTGTAGAAAGGAAGCGATTCAGGTCGGCGACACGTGGACGAAGACTGGCAGGGGTGGCATTACAACCGCCTTCAGTGCTACGGTGGGCAAGCCTTCCTCAGTATTACCATACAGAGCTAATAGTGGCTACTGTTCTTTCACAGATCGAAGCACTTGACGCACGCTCGTCCCCCATGATGGGAACAACCGGTCATTCAACTGGCAACACATGGCCTTGCATAGGTCCCAGTGATTTCGATCAAATCATGGTTCAAGCCCACTCGGGAGTTGACAGATCCTTCCGTAACACGTGGGATATCATTTCCGTGACGAGAAAAAACCAGGAGCTTGCCAATCTTCACTTGTGTCGTCCGTGTCTTCCGCTCTGGGAGGACGAGATGGAGAAGTGGGGATGTAATGGATTGGGTGAGAGAGTGGGCGACCGATGGAAGCCGAGGCCAAAGTGTGGTTGCTATTGGTACGTGCCGACAACCTTCAGACACCTTGCACTGCTGTTCTCCATGAACTTGCTCTTGTGCGCATGTGACTGACTATCTTTGAACAGGGTTGGCGTCAGGTTGTTCGTTGACCGATAACCCGGAAAATGAGGACCGAAGGCAGTGGACGGCATTCTGTTGTATATACGACTCTGGCGTATTCCATCAAACCATTGGAATCTCCTTTTTTCAATGATGGAGCCCTTGCGAAGAAGCAGGCGTGCTAACTCGAGATAGACTGCTCTGACTGATATAGCAGGTTCTGATTCCGAGCTCAACCAGTGAACTCGTTCGTCCTGAGCAGTGACGTTATAAAGGCTCGTGATATGTGCAAAGACCATCAGGTATGTTGAAGTCAGGCGGCTCCCTTGCAAAAATGCAAACACTAATTCGGTGTCTCCAGCTCCACCATTGACATTGACCTCTTGCCATCATCTCTTTAATCTTTTTCTCTTCCTCTTGCCAACAAGTACGTGGCACTAAAAATATATATACGACTTGGGCGTGTAAGTATCTTCCCATGAACCTAATCAATCATAAGGTAGCTAACCAGTGCCGCCTGTTAGAAGTACAATTTTCGTTGGTAAAGAGACCAGTTCAACAACAGTGCTGAGGTAAGCAAAACCGAAACGAACTGACTTCTCACAGCCATGCGTCCTCTTCCACCGGCACCGGACCTGCCTGACTTGGCCGAAGTCCTTCGCAAAGCTACCGTTGAAGGTATTAGGCAGGGTATCGCCTGGGCTAAGAAGGATAAGGGTAAGCATAGCTTCGTTGCTGATTTAGATTTCTTCGGTCTGATGCCCTTTGTGTTACTTAGAAGAAGAAGAGAGCCGCTTGGAGATTAAGCGTGAACGGGATCAATCACCGGAAAGTCTGTTCGTTACGCAGGACAAGAATACTAAGACGGACACTCATGTCGCCGTAACCACACTCTCCTCTGGTCCCTTTGCAGGCTTACTTTCAGCGAAGAAGCGTGTCCGTGAAGATACCGATCTAGAGGAAGAATCCATGGCTAGCTATGGCTCAGCAGGAAAACTGGGCAAGAAAGCGCACGATATGGTCTGAACCTGCGGATCCATCTCTTGAGGACAGATTAAGACCACCACTCCACGCTTCATCCTCAGACAAAGAGGTACAGGACATCGGAAGACTGATTGCCATGCGACTCCACGCTGCAGCCACGGACCCAAGACGACCTCCATTAAGGAGATTATATATATATCTCCGCGCCTCGCAAGCGCGAGATCACCGGAGAACAGGCGGCCAAGGCTAAAGCTTGGAGTGGTAAATTCCTTCCCGATCTGCTAGTTACTTCTTATGCTCATCATTGCTGTAGCTGCCGCCGACGGAGGATATCTCGTCGAGAATGGTAAACCTGATATCACTGTACGCAAGACCAGCTATCAGACTTCTCGGGATCTTTCCCCCTCGTCTAACTCTAAACCGTCGCAGCCGCCAACAGATCCATCTCTCGAGCAGAAGTATGGCTCGAAGGAGATGGCCTTGGACGTAAGCATCCGGTTCCTTAGTGACGTACTCGGACGCGAGCTAAGAAAGGGCCATTACACAGGCCGAGGAATTCTCGGAAAAGGCCCCTTCTCAGTTGTGTGCGGAAGATCAAGAACACTGGCAGAGACTCCGCCCAGGTACGTAAAACTTCTGCCTATCGATAAAAGTGTGTGTCTTGATTATATCTACCGCCGCTGACTTCAAATTTTAGCTTTACTAAAATTTCACGCGCGTGGGAGTGACTTTAAGAATACCCACTCCTTTCAGAGTCGGTCAGTTCAAAAAACGCCACGAAGATACTATACAGGGCTGCTAACGCGTCTTGATAGCCTTACTCAGATAAGGCGAAGCCTTCGGGGTCTGCAGGAAGTCTCGAATGGCACCCGTGCCAGATTTAAGATCTTCGATCATAAGATCCAACCTAAGGGCAGATGTGCCGCACAAATCTCTGGACAGAAGACTAGACAGAAGACTAGGCAGAAGAACGGGGATCGAGTCTAGAAGGCTCGCAATAGCCCTGTGACAATTGAAGACGTGGCGTCCAGGACACAAGAGAAGGAGTTCCTTCCAAAAGCCCACGGTGCACAGCAATCTTTCGATGCTCACATCGCAGTGATGGTAAGTTTACACATGAACCAGCAAGGTTGGCAATGATCGATACTCACATAGTGTCCATTAGGACATTACCTGTCAATGATTATGTCGATCTGAGACTGCGCCCGGCAATCTTCACGATAGGGGTCCTGACGAAGAATGTTTGCGGGTAGACAATGCAGGATCTCAAAATGTCTCTTTATGCGAAAAAGATGCAGCAGACGGCAAAGACTTGACACAAACTCTGAGCTATACCCGACAACGACTTCAACAAATTGAACCTCTCTTTCGCCAATCCTCGTCAGGATGGCTCTTTACGGGCTTCCTGCTCGTGCTTATATAAAAATATTACGGTAACTGGTGGTCTTCTCCCTGTCAAAAGTCGAACGTTTGCTGATACCCATCCAGCTCCGTCATGGCCGCACTGGTGGACAACAGGTCCATCAAAGACACCCACGACCGCGACTCGCGTCGCGCCACGCCCAAGCTCAAGCCTGAATTCAATGGCGAGTCGTTCTCAGGAACTTTGAGAACGACAACGGTGGTAGTCGAAGGACTACTGATCGAAGGGGCCGAGGGGTGGGTTGGGGAGAGACGGTTGGTGCCCGGGAGAGAGGTCGGCCTCCATGGCGTGCACGTAAGCAATAGACTGACGACCCTAATTTCTTGCTTACATTAAGAAAGCGTGCAGGCGTGGTTGCCCAAGTGCCAGACAGAATGGTTACTCTGAGGATGCCCGGAGAGGAGTCTGGACAGGAACCTTTTTCTCTGCATCGGCTGAGTATCTCATCGAGCCGCTGCCAGACATGGCATCGTCAAAGAAGGATGCCGGGCTGCTAGCAACGGTCGTATGATTGGCTTTTTCCGTCAACAAGCAGGCTTTGGGTTCTCGCCAACGCCAAAGACTGGAACATACGAGTATCCAGACTCACAGTACCATGGCATCCAGAGCTCTCATGAACCTCAACACGGAGACTGTGTCTCTCATCAACCTCTGTATACTCCGGAAGATCCACATCCACCTGCAGCCTCCATTGTCGCACTTACCAGCAAACAATTACCAACCCAGGCCTACTCACCAGAATCAGAATGGAGTCGAACCATCCATACTCGCAGAATCTCAATGCTGCCAACCAACCCGACTCACAACAAGCCAGCCCTGATGATCCACAGAAGGGTTTCGGCGCCAAATTCTTACAATCAGAGAGCAGGCTTTGGGCCATCATGGAACATCGACAGACGCATTTTCCATCACACTTGATCCTCTGTATATCCTGGTGCGGTCACCATCAACGACCCTTTCCTGCCGCATACCGATTTGCATACACAGTACACTGGCATTGGCACCAACTCTTTCTGGTCGCACGTCGGCTTTCAAAACCAGCAAAGTGGCGAATATGATCGATCTCGTTCGTTCACTGCGGGTGGAGCAGATCCTAACTTTGACCGTCGTGATAAGGACTCGGACAGCCAATCTTGGACTCCAGATCCACGATGGCACCGATGGACTATTGGAGTTGCTGGTGGGAGTGGTTTTGACATCGAGCGTCTAGGTTTTCCCCGGCTCTAGATTGGCGGTGAAGATCGATCTTGAGGCACCAGAAGGTGGCTGAGTGTATATAACATTTCTTAGGAGAAACAGTGTCTCAAACGAAAATGATCGCTCTTGCTGATGTGCTCAATCGATGGACGCGCGTCTGATCGCACTGGTTCTGCTGACAATACACAGGTGAAACTAACAGTCTTCAGAGCCTGTCGTCCTGAGCATCCGAGACGTTGAAAGGCTCCTTCTTCTCAACAAATCCCGCAAGTCTTCGCCAGCGACTATGACTGCACAGGGAAGAAGAGCCAGAATATGATTGCGACATGATCCAACACTCCCCTACCTCGAAGCTTTCCAGGCGTCCTGTTGACAGTCGAAAGCCATCCCTGCTCTCGATTGCCCAGAGCTCAGTGATCCTACTTTTTTCGAAGATGGAGGTAAGCGAGAGGAACGTACGAGTACTCTTCAAAATCTTGTCCTGTAAGTTTTACCATTGTTCTTCCCAGTGTTCACAGTGTTTGATAGTAACATCTTCCAGCGAGCAGGTTTTCGTTACGAAGATTTCCTATGAGACAATCGAAACTCTGAGGTTTTCCCAGCGATGGTTTGCTGGTCCGCTAGCGTTGCGACATTGTTTGGAGGTAAGCTAGTTCCAAGCTCCATCATCGCATTTCCGCATTGCCGATTCTTGGGTTTTCTTAGCTTGAGCTGTGCAATAGGAATGAGACATCATTCCGCGGTTTGGTGTGCGCACACTCGATACAGATGTGCCAAAGGATCCGTTCAAGTCAAACTGCTAACTGAAACGAACATGTAGGACGAAAAATCCTCTGCCTGGGAAGGCATTATAATATCTCGAACACATCCTGCCAGCAAGTATGAGCGGACGGAAACTCCTCTGCCTGGGAAGGCATTATAATATCTCGAACACATCCTGCCACCAAGTATGAGCTGTTAGCCACTCTTCCCGAACAGGTCTCAAGCAATGGTACTTCTAGCACCTTCACGTTACCTCTCAGATTCTTGGACCTAACCTCATAGAGAAACGGCGTCGAACTTTCGGCCTCAGCTACATCACGCCCAATTATTTCGTCTTAGGGGAATCTTTTCAAAGCCCGGTCAATATCTTCTTTCTACCTTCTTTTTAGCCTTTTGATTTGAGGGAGTCGTGCTCATAGAGTGGCACAAGGCTCTTATCCCAATACAAATATATATGCCTCAAAGGCGCAGGAGGCATGCTCAAAGCCGCAACAACTGGCATTAGAGCTGGTCAAATCCAGCGGAGATCGCTCCCACGACAGGAAACGCGTTCAACCTTCGATACTGGCGTATTGACTGATAGGCTCGTCGTGCATCCAAGGTAATGGCAATCAAAGCCAGGCCTCCGCAAAAAACCCTTTGACTAACGTCTTCTAGACGCAGCCACATGATTCCGTCTCGATCCTCGTGACCTCTCATGCACAGCAGCAGATCACCCTCGCGAGACAATGAATAGAATCATCCCTCGGCAGTTCCCGGCAGATCAATGTCACAGAATTGTGCATGCCTGATGGGCAAATCCTGGCAAAACGAAATTAAAGCAGGGCGTGGCTTGACGGCATCCTATCATCCAAACCACACTCCTATAGCCGCAGCGAGAATAGTGGAGGATCTCCATTTTTCGTCCAAGACATCGCCATGCAGAGGAGCCCCACTGCCCTCGAGCCGCAGATACAGCCCGCTTCCGGCTCAGCGATCGTCCTTCCAGCCGCGCCAGGGGATGTGTAGGATGAGGAGGATCTCATGAGGTTTTCTGACGAAGCAGCCCTGATAACTGATGCCTCGTAAGTACAGTCCCGGTGGATCGTTGCAAGAACATCTTCTCATTGATGGACGCTGATAGACGATGCTAGCTACGAATCTGCCAGACGCTCGCACTGTTGGAAAATCACTTATAGGAAATTCACCGTAAGGGTCTGCTCAACACAGCTCTGCCTTCGCGCGATCGATCAGCTATCATTGTGAGCGCCGCCAAAGCCAAGGCAGTTGACCACGGACGAACACATGATTATCTCGACAGCGTATCCATAATCAGCCTAGCATTGCAACTATACTGCGTGCTAAATATATACCCCCTATCCTGCAGCGAGGAGAACGAAGACTCGGACGACGGAAGAGAGCAAGGGCAACCTGGTCACGGCACCTATGCCCGGCCACGAGAAAATTATTCCATCGCAAGGAAGGGAAGTTGACATCATGCAAGAGCGCGAATGGAAAACAACCCGTCTGTGGAGCTAGCCAGACTCGTTGGTGTCGTCATTGGAATCTGCGGCCGCAAGAGGGCCCTGCTGCGGTCTACTAAGCCGCCACGAGTTCTTGGATGTATGGTCAGCAGTCATCGCGTCAGCCTTCCTCGCGAAGGTCATACGCGAATCAAGATGTTCGCAATCCTCATGCCAGGGTACTTGTATGCCTTGCCTCTCAAACGCTCAGCAAGTTACAAGGGCCAGGAACGCCAGACTGTCTCCACAACAGCATTGTGGCCAGCGCTCGGCATTCGAACAACAACTTGTAATTAATCCTCGTGCGTCAGTACGACTGCAACATCAACAGCCTTCACATGTGAACACTACGGCCCTTGAATCGATTATCGTCTCGCAGTCATGAATGATCAGCCAAAATGGTAAGTGTGCTAAGCAGAAAGGGCAGTCCTACAAACCTATATCGAAGTCAGCCATCTACACAAAGAGACTCAGCAGCCTCCTTCTCATCTTCGACAAAGCCATTTATCTCGAGCTGTGGAAAGTCGACAAGGTCGACTTTCGCAACACATCCCACAGAACAATGACTCTTCCTCAAAATATTCTCCGATACGGAAGAACGCTCACTCACCAACACCGTATTTGCCCTCAAAAACCCCCAATGGCGATGAACCTTCGAAAGCTACTAATGAGAAAAGACTCATTGCTCAGAGGTTCAAGCTAGACTTGGAAGCTGCTCACGCCGACGAAGCGGCTTCGCAGTCTCTTAGCCCGCTAGGTCTTGTCCCAGGCTATCCAGATTCGAAGAGACATACTTAAACAACATCAAGGTCCTGCTGGCAGACTTGAAGGCCCCGCGGGCATTGAGATCATTGATCGTGTGGTCATGTCCGATGAACAGTGAGCCGGGCTCTAGCTTGAATCCTGCACGGCCATTCTCAAATATGCCCTCATGGCAAGCCCCCAGGTCAACGTCGAGCGTGTCCCCGAGTCAACCTCAACTGCAAAAGTGAGAAATTAGCTAGAGTCGCCTTACGCAAGAGACTAGACCCTACTGTCAGATTCATGCTACCAAGGATAGCCCCAAGGAATGAATGTTTCAAGATGAGAGCTGAGCACATGGCATCAAGGAATTGCTTATGCGAAAGGAAGTAAAGAGCACGAAAACTGAGAAAGGGCTGCATGCAGCAACAAAAATTGACAAAATTAGCATGCGGGAAAATGGAAAGCGCCAACCCTTCCCTTTATATAAAAATATTCGATCTCATGAAACGCATGGAGGATCGAGCAGGGTTCAAGGCGAGGGCTGTTGCATGGTAGCCAAGGATGGGGCCAAGCGTTCGGTGTTGGAGCATCGGTCCCATATATCGGTAATTCAATGGGACCAGTCGACGAGGTACGGCCGGAAGATATCCGGGGTTGAGCTTGGAGGCATTCGATCCCATTCGCTTCCAAGATCGCTACCACATCGTCTTCGACAACCAGCGTTCAGCCTGTTGGATATTCATCGTACCGATTTATCTGCTAACGTCGCGCATAGAGCGGTCCAGATCGGCACGATTGCTGGCGGTGAAACGGACAACACTGACAACAACGACAGTGACAATGATGACACTGATAACAAAATCCTCACCCCACCCAGCCCCAATACCGATGTCGAGCATGCAGGAAGGGTTGACAATCCAATGGACCATGGTTTTCGAGCCACCACCGTCGGCCAAGAAGAGCAAACATCCAATCATCTGCCGGAGGCACCGCCTGTCCGGGACTATCGCGATGCCAATGGCATCGACCATGGTTACGCCATGAGGGAGGCGTTGCTCAACCCTCGGCCGGATCCCTGGGCCTTAATCTGAGGCAATACCCACTGGTGAGTACTTGGACACTTCTAAACAACCGTACAGAGGACGCTGATGCCTGTAGAAACCTTGCCTCTGCCACCCGCATTATCCTTTCGAACGATACAAAGCAAAGCAACAAGGATAATCTACCAAACGAAGGGGTTAGTGGCTGGGGTCTCAATGGATGTTCTTCGCTGGATACATGGTCCCCTCCATCCTCTCAGCCTTCATTTCATTTGTCATTGGTTCCAAACGGAGGAACATACTGCTTACGGAGCGACTCCAAAATCCAGCAGACTGTAGGCCCCATCACCGTCACCCACGAGACAGAGCAAACAGCCACTCCACCGTTCCGCGAGTATCGAGGCAGCAGTTGCTTAGACCTGCTCCGGATCCCAAAGATGTCAGGGTACTTCCTGCCTCCCTCAACCATCTGATCACCGGTTTCGCTGAACCGACCGTGTGTGATGCCAATTTTCGTTGCTAGCATCTCTGGGGAACGGCTGTTCTCTGAACCAAGCATGAAGATTGGTATTCGCAGACAGGGGCCGCGACGCCTTTGCATGATCATGAAAATGGTACGGACAACGGGCATAGGCCGATGGAGAGAACAGAAACCACCTCCAAACCTCCTTTTCAGACAGAGAGCAACTATGGTATCTGGACCGAAATCGCCCGTTTTAAGCTTGCCACAGGCTCTAGTCTCTAAATCCGAAGAACTCTGTCCCGGTCCTACAGCCTCAGCCTCTCTGTCGGACAGCCAACATGTCTCATGTACTATGGCGGGATCTACCTGGGCGCAGAGTTGCTCGTGGTTGAAGATGGCTCCCGCAAGCAACGAAGAGCAGTTCAAGTTCCTGATAAGCTGCATCCGTTACACGCATCGAAACCGACTTCAAAATGAAGGGATGCAAAGCTGAGACTCGATTTCGTCGATCGTGAACAAATGCTGATGAGGACTGAAGTGGACTGCGTTGTATATTCTCCGATGGTGATGAGAGACAGTTGGCCGTGTGGATGAGGCAATGGGTTTGTTGTAAGCATCGTCGTGGACGCATACTGAAGTATATAACCAAGAGACAGAATATTCTTGAGCTTTCACTCGTTTCCACTCCACTGAGCCCCACCGTGATGACCGTAGATCCCGCGATCAAGTCCTGCTGACTAAAGACCAGTTGAAGCGATCCAGACTTTTGACCGCCGTCTTGGGCTAGACGTTAACAGGCATCCGTTATAAAAATACATATCGCGACTTCCCTTCGGTATGAACCCCTTGTGTTAGATGTTCATATGGCGAGCTGACTACGAATGCAGTCGATGATCGACCGGTGCGTTTTTGGCCGTCGTCACCGCCGACTACAGAGAGTCGCCGTTCAACTTTCGTGCCCTTGGTAAGAGCCTCCTTGCGCAGTCATGTTAGAGATATGCTCAAGGGAAAATGCGATACTGGACCGCGACTAACGTGCACTAGTCCTGTCGAGCACGAGACGGAAGATGGCCGTTCGTTGAAGCGTTCCCGGGCTTGGGCTCTGGACGTGACACGCAGCATTTTGGGTGAGCCTCCAGTGAAGGTGGTCCGCAACCAACAGCAGACGACATCCAACAGGCACGAGATCAAGGACAAATGCGGTCTTCATATACATTACCCTCGGTTTTCAAGATCTGCATGTTAGGGGCCCCTTCTCTCGACCTAGCCGAAGAGGCGAGACACAACCGGCCGATTGCCATCGAAATGGCTGCCATACCATACCCTCCTCGGCGTATATCGCGCTTCAATGACGAGCAAAAGGGCGAAGACTTCCTGACTTACGTAGCCCAAGAGACCATTGCGAAGAAGAGTGCTCGGACCCTTTGCGAGGTCGAATGGATCATGGCCAAGAAGACAATCGAACATTGTCAAAAGCAAATCCAGGCTTGGGTGGAGACTTGCAGCGGCAGTTGTTCAGCTTTGGTCATTGAACCAGAGGAAACAGTGGATACACCGGTCGAAGGTCCCAAGCCGTACATTGAGCTCCGAGCCAACCGAGACATCGACTCCGGAGATCTGGTACTGTCCGAGCAGACGATCTCCAATGTGGCTACCAGTATCCCAGAGGGCGAAAAGACGTGCCGGTAGATACAATGATCACTATTGTAATGGTTGCGCGTCTCTACTAGCTGTCCCTTTACAATGTCCCAGCCTGTTTGTGAGAAACCGGACGCCTACCAACTCGGAGGTGCCGCCAGCGACTCCATCTTCGTCCTTACCTACCCTCCCGTCTCAGAATTCTAATCATACCACTCAACGCAACCACAGCAAAAAAGCCGATGTCGCGGAGATTCCTCAACACCCGTCAAGCAGTCACAACTTTCTATACTACAAATATATAGCGTAGGTGCGCTCCTACCAAAACCCTCAGCATCTCTATCGAGGCAGCAAAGAAGACGTCGTCGGAGAGTTGAAGGCTTGGGTTGAGCGTCGCAAGGCTCACAACAACTTCGATACGGACACAATCTGGGAGATGTTGCTGGATACGGTTCCGGCTCGCACAAGAACTCAACGTCTCCCAGAAATGAGCCAGAGCGCGAGTCGAAGACCGAACTCCAGTACCCGGGCTCGCCCAGTTATTCACCACCCGCTTCGCCATCGGTCTCGATCGATGCTCTCCTCAAGCCTTTCACTGTTTCTTCAATCAAAGCCGAAGAACAGTTTCCAGCTTCCCCTGGGACTCCTAAATGGAAAATCGACCTCAGCGAACGCAAATGTTTCATGTCCTGAATTCCCTTCGACAGGTCTTCAACCAACCGAGTCGCTGTATGGAATAGATGCACCATAGCCTCACGACGCTCATCACCTACCCCAAGACCGGCCTCACAATACAAGATCCCATCTGTGACCCAACGAGGTTCAAAGTCGACGATGGCACTGGTACCGTCGTGCACATGCGTGACTACCTCGTTTGCACCGATCACGCTTACTGCGTCTGCCAGCCGCTAGGACCAGCGAGGGCGAGCAAGGACGGAACGATCATGGGCTTGATGGAGCTGCGTAACGTGATGGATGGGAAGCTGCGTGCGTTGTTGGGCAGCGGGCGGTCCGGAAAGAGCAATGAGCCTGATACCAAGGATATATGATGCTGAGAGGAAAGTGGGCTCCCCTGGATGGATTCAAGAATGAAACTCTCCCGCAATTGTGGCTAGACAGATGAATAATCTTGATCGCAACCGGAATCCTGGAGAAAAGGATACAGAGACGCTTCTAGCCTTTTTCCTCCCGGCCAATTTCCAACACCATGGTCTCTGCTGGCCACATATGCCTCAGACCGAGAGAACTCAAACCGATGCCGGCGCCTGTCTGTACGTTCCTCAGGACTACGGACCAAGGCTTCAATACTGGAGCGGAGCTGGAGACCTTGGAGGACAATGCAGGTGTCACCCAACGGCGAATTGAACTCAGAGGAAGAGATGCCATAGGTGCAGGTCGAGGTGGTGGAGGGAAAGCCAAAAGGTAATCATCCTGCTGAATACTCAAACAATTGGTTCTCATCTTTCTGACTAGTGACACAGAACACGTAGGGTCAAGTTGCAGACTGTACCACTGGTTCAGCCTATCACTCGCGTCCGGTTTCCGAAAGAGCATCCTACCGCTCAAACCGACGTACCTCGCCACCAACCAGTTCGCGTCCGGTTTCCGAAAGGGCAATCGACGTACCTCGCCACCAACCAGTTCGCGTCCGGTTTCCGAAAGGGCAATCGACGTACCTCGCCACCAACCAGTCCCCATACTGAAGACAGTCTTAGCTGCGAAGCCAGCGAAAGGGAACACTACCATACCAAGCGTATGCGCCGAGTGAAAGTACCAGAGTCTTGGCTGCGATAGGCGGAGATAAAGGGTCTTTTTGGTGTAAGAGACTGTCGCAGTAAACATCAGACCTGCCGTCAGTCCGTGCATCATGAGGATCTGTCCGACGCTTTTCAGCCTGCCCATCTACCAGTGGGCATATTATATAAAAAAATACTACCTCGAAGGTACTACCAACCTCGCGTCGCCCAAGGCGTCCAAGCGCGCCGATGCTGTGGCCATCTTTGGTGAGGAATCAGAGGACGAGGCGGTCGTTGATGCAAACGCAGTCGTAACGGCAGAAGATTCAGATTACGCAGAAGTCCACATGCCGTCCCGGAAGGCGCCGTTCCACAGGGTGGAGACCAAGGAAACAGGCGTCCACTCAACACCATCTCGTTGATGCATCAACATTGGTAGAGGCACCATTACGCAGGCTGCAGACCAAGGAAACAGGCGTCCTTCTAATATCATACCGCCGATTCATCAACATTGGTATAGAGGCGGTTCATCTACCTCAAATGAATCCCACAAGGATTCAGACCTCTCATCTCAGCTTTGTACCAACCAAACGCTGCAAGCCTCAGGTTCCGTGCGATGCGCTACTTGTGACGAGTCTTACATGCACACTGCGCACCCCCCACCCCAATACCAAGCCACACAGCAGTCAAGAGCAATGGATGACGCCATAAAAGAGAAGCTCCGCCTCGCCACCCTTCACAACGGAGAGCTCCTTCGCATCGGCAAGACCCAAGGGCAGGAACGCGAACACATTGCTCGAACCCAGGCCCAAGCACGCGAGCACCGCAAACTCACGCACGACGCAATTCACGACGGAGCCATTGCCCGCCAAAAGGCACTGAACGAGGAAAACTATGAGCACCGCGAACGGCTACTCAAGCTAGAGCGTCAGTATGCGTCCCATGAGACAGGGGTTGAGCCCAGAGAATCGGTCCCAGAATCCGAGAATGTGCCAGAAGATTTCGAACGGTCTGGAGGAGGTGGAACAGAAGATAACGAGTCGGTGGAAGCGTTTGTCTTGCCGCAAGATGATCTGCGGGTGGAATGTGCCACGGATGGCAAAGTTAGTCGAGATTTCGGGTCTGGATGTTCTTTCACCCATGTCCATTACGAACATCCTCCAGTACGGTCCGATTGGCAAGAAGTATGTCCTGGAAGCTTTAGAGTTATATCATAGAGAAATATACCAGTGCCGCTTCGCAAGTATAGCAGCAGCACATAGCTGTCAAGAGTCGCACAAACCCCTTGCCCGCGCTATTCTAGCTGGACGGGCGGCTCCACCATGTGTCAGGCTGATGGCAACGTATGCAGAGCGCACCACCTCCAAATAGTGCACTCGAAAACCCTAAAGCTCGAAGACTGCGGCGATGTTCGAAACAGCTAGCTCTGTGGGACTGTTCTGGACGATACCGTTGAGAGGTGAAAGGAAGTACGATCCATGATAGAAGGGAAATCTAACCCACGCCGAGCAATTTGGGGTGTGTTTATTTTCCACAATAGTTGCCCTAGCTAGCCTCTTTTGGTGCCCTCGCCCTCTTTCCTGGTCTCTTCGCTCCCACCCAAACAACCTTCTCCCGACTCATTATCGTCGACCTTGCTCCAAACTAGACCGCGTTTTCAAATGTGTTTTGCTCCTTGCCGCAAAGCATCAGCAGATGCAGGGGCCAAGGATGGGAGGGAGGTCGGCGCACATGAGCGGGAGTGAGAGGAGGAAGGAGGACATGTTGAGGGCGAAGGTCGCTGAGGACTCGCGTTCCATGGTGCGAAGTCTGTAGCTAATTCGTCGCTCCAGCTTTTAGTGCTGTCTGAAGGTGTTTTGGATTCTGGTTTTTACATTCTCATTGTCTGTCAATGTTAGCTATAATATTAGTATACACGTTAGTGTGGAATTGAATGATGTCTTAGTCCATCACCATGCTCCTCGTGTAACCGTGACAAATGCTCGAGGTCGAGCTTGCTCTGTTGAAGTTGATGTTGGTGGTGAGGAGATGATTGGGTGGAAATAGCTGACTTGCTTGGCGCCAAGCGACTGCCGCCTAAATCTGCTCGCTGCTCATAGCTCTCTCTCTTTCATTGTGTACTCATTGGTTTCCTTCAGCTTGAGCTGTGTTTCTGGTAGCCTACCGAGCCTGCGAAGAGCTAATGACAGGCATTGGTTGACTGCTATATTTGATGCGTGGCTAAGATGGTACTCCCAGGCTTAGAGCACCATAATCTCACTCCTGGTTGATAGCAACACGATGAACAATCAAGAACGCCAATGCCGAAGCTGTCGAGCCCAGACTTGACAGATGGACAGCAAATCTCGTTCTCACTCGCAATAAGTCTAACCACAGAGCCGTGGCCGTCTCAATCATGACTTGTTCATGAACGAGGCAGCACAAGGCTCGGATCCTACAAAGAGCCTTTGATTCGATTATGCATGCATGCTTGCAGAGCATTCGCCTTCTCGGAGCAATACTCATGGCCCATGAATTGTCGTTGATGGTGTCATTACGAGACTTTTAGAGACACTATTGCTTTCCAGACACTATTGACCCAATGAGAGTTGATATTGGGTTCAGAGCTCGCTGCGGCTATCCTACGAGAAGAGGTTGGATAATTAAGCGATCATAATTACGCTCAGAACGAAGCAGGTCCAGTGGGGTCAGAGCCACGATCTCCAAGTTTCTTTCCGTTCTCATGTCAAATTGCTCCCTTCGATTATCACTATGACCCCGGTTTCCCTCCCCTTCATTCAGAACTGGACAGGAGTTCCTCTCGCCGCGAAAAACTGGGAATACTTCTCCGTCAGCGTGGAATTTGATGCGCAGAAGCCTACTTCATTGCTTTTTCTTTACCATAGACAAAGCGTGTTTGATTCAGATCGTCGTTTCTACTATAGCAGACGGTTAGCACTGAAACCTCAGACACCTCGTAATTCGGGGACGGAAAGATTGCGCTAGACCAGATTCGGACTCGGATGTTCTGCTATCCCGCCAAGACCAGGGTACGGCGGGTCAACGTCCATCAGCTCGCTGTACATCCAACATTGCGATGTGACGTCTTCCGTGTAATCAATATATCATGGCTTAGGACGCAGGCATATATATGGGGGTATGGTTTCCACGTCTTCTCACTTTCTTTCGCTCATACTCCTTGTCCTTTCCAGTTTCAAGAGCGACAGGAGTTGCGGATCAATAGGTCTCATTAATAAACATCTCGAAACATCTTTCTTTGGTACCTTTCGCAAGAATGCATCTCTCAAGCGATCTCTTCCTGAACGCCTCAAAGCTATCGCCTGTCCATGTCAGCGAAGCAGACACGCAATTGAACGAGAAGTTGTTAGGCATGACTGTGAAAGGACCTCGCTGGTGGGAGGTGAGAGAACTGTTCATGATAATCTTTCACGCTGTTGCTAATCACGGCTGCAGGTTGGTGCTCCGAAATTCCGCGAGTTGATGAGGAACAGTAAGACAGCGCTACCTGGTCCTGTCCTTCTACCCCAAGCGAAGCCGTTTTTGATTCCGTCGCGAGAGAAAGGGAGGGCACTGAGCTGCCGACTTGTCATGCCCGAGCATGGCCGGCAGGTGAAGGGTGTTTTTATGCATATCCACGGAGGCGGATGGGTCTTAATGGACATTGATTAGTAGGCGTGCTTCGTGGTGAAACAAGTCCGAGATCCTTTACTAACCTCAACAGCCAAGACTCTTTCCCACAATACCTTGCCAACGTAGTAGATCTTGCCGTGGTCTCGATTGGATACCGACTAGCACCCGAGCATCCTTTTCCTGAGGGTCCGGAAGACTGCTATGATGCCGCGGAATGGCTTGTCGATAGTTCAGAAGTCCGTTTTGGCGCTCCTTTGACGTTTGCAGGTGGTGAAGTAAACCGGCCCTATTGCACATCTTGCTCACGAAATCCTACTGACCACATCAAGTCTGCTGGTGCCCACCTCACCATACTCTCCGCTCTTCATCTCCTGGAGGCTCGCTCAAATTTCCGCTTCCGCGGTCTCATTCCTAGTTTCGGGCCCTACGATCTGTCTATGCCCCCTCCCATGCACCACCTCGACCACCCGCAGCCCATATTAACCAAAGAAATGCGAGCCCACTTTGTGGATGCCTTTCTCCCCAACACTAAGCCTGAAGAACGCCGACATCCTTCAGTATCCCCCTTCTATGCCGATTTGAAATGCTATGGAGATGAGGACAGGCTGCCGCCTGTTCTTTTCGAGTGTGGGACGGAGGATTGTTTGTTGGAGGATACGGTGTTGATGGCAGTGAGGTGGCAGATGGCGGGTGGGGAGGCGGTGGTTAAATTTTATTCTGGAGCACCGCATGGATTTCTGGCGTTCCCGCCAGAGATGGTGAAGAGTACGAGGAAGGGATTGGAGGCTATTGGAGAGTTTATGAGGACGAAGATCGGAGAGTAGAGGGTCAGGAGGGCGCAAGTAAGTGAAATTGTATCTCTCGCATGTCCACTATACCATTCTAGTATATTCTAGAATTGTTTAGTGGTCATTGTCACTGATGGGAAAATGCCTTTTTGAAGGAGAGCCTACATGTACTCCCGGCAATGGTATCCATTGCCAAAGTATATGATGTGTATTGCAGGTGTTGTCTGGTGCAGTTTTCATAACTCATGTAGACAACAGCGACTGTCTCAGGCACTAGAAGAGCCGTTCATGCAATATCCTGTCTCACAATGATAGTGATTGTCTGTTTGTGTCTGTCTCCTATTCACTCCGGCTACACTTTCCTTGTCTATTCCGCCTTACCGTAAGGCGTAGCGTCAGATTCCCGTCGCATCATTCCGAAAAGCTCGAGACCTCACTTCCTTTCACGATCACCAAACCTCGTCTTGCGAAGTATCCTTTCTTGGCTATGGTCTAGCTAAAGACGTTCGTTCCTGCGAATATTCCTCCCAAGGTACGCTTCGCCAGCGACCCTAAGCTGCTCGAGGATCAAAGGGCCAAGGGGTTCTGATCGAGGACTGGACAAAGCGTTCACCAGACTCGACAGCAACGTTTGTAGGCTCCCTTTTGAGCCTTCCGCTGTCACCTCAAGCACCAGATATACGCTGTTGCTCAAGGGTTGTCTGTTGTGCGTTACTGGCTCTTCACTGGTTGCATGGCTCCCCGCTAATCAATGGGCAGATTGCATTGCTCGCTAGTTACACTCTCCTTTCTAGCCTTTACCAAAAGGCTAGCAGTCGGCATACACAGACTGTCTCTCAGTCGTTCTAGTTATCTTCGCTATGGCGTCCTCTCAGGCGGCCCAGTAAGTTCCAGCAACTTCCACCCTTGTCAACCATGCTCCTCTACTGGGCTCCCGAGAGCTTTCTTGTCGTGACTCCAATTACCCAGCTAACATGTCGTGACTCCATAGTCTATATGGGGCCGGCCAATTCATGAATCCAGGGCCCGCACCTCGTCCTCCTACTGATCGTCCTCGCCTGAACCTGATGCCTTCCACAGTCGGAATTCCTGGGAACATGTCTCAGTTGAGTCTGCATTCGCAATCGTCGGCGGGACGTTCCATGAGCGATCTCGCTCATACATCTTCTTTTTCCCGCTCTACAACCTCCATGAACAGCGAAGGAATCGGTGGTGTGGCTATACTGAAGGAAGGGCCTGCTCGTTGCAAAGAGGGCTTGTTATGGAAGCAGAGATATCTCGTTCTGCGCGCGTTTCAGCTCGACTTCCAGAAAGGTCAGGATGGCAAGGTCAGCACAAGCATCCAGCTGAAAGATGTTACCAATGTTTCTCGCAGCGAAAATACTCGTTTGTCTTTCGAGATCACAAGAGTCGCCAATGCTGGCATACATCCAGGCGCAAGCCCTGTGGCTATTCGTGAGCTTCCCCAGAAGACGATCGTTTGCCAGCTCGAGACAGACGATGAGATCTATGAATGGATCGACGCCATTTACAATCGTTGCCCCGGTATGGGCGGTGTTAGCAACCCAACTAACTTCTCACACCGCGTCCATGTTGGCTTTGACCCTGTCAACGGTTCATTTGTGGGGCTACCAACAGAATGGGAACGTTTACTTACCGCTTCGGCCATTACCAAGGAAGATTACAAAAAGCACCCTCAAGCAGTCATCGAGGTTCTCGAGTTCTACTCCGATATCACCAAGCGCCAGGAGAATCCCGAGGCTTATCCTAGCCTGATGCCCACGCCACCTGTTACCTCGAAACAGAATATGCAGCTTGGCCATGGGGGAGGAGGCACTGCAATCGCACCACCAAGACCGCCGCCGCCAAGCGGATCAAATCCAATGGGAGCGTATGGGCAACTGCAGCGTTCACCTCAAGAAAATTCGCCAGCTTCACGAACAGGTACTCCCAATTCTCAGCGCAATTTCGCGGGCAACGAGCGAGCAATTGAACAGAACAACAAGATTGGTATGGACCAGGAAATGCGTCGCGCTATGGAGGAAGAAGCTCGCAAGATCAAGGCAGCCAAAGAGCAGCGCGAGCGCGAGCAGCGCGCAAAGGCTGAGGCCGAGCAGAACCGTCGTGATCAAGAAGCCTACAATTCAGCAATTCCCAAGACACGTACTCCCATGGCGAAGCAAGAGATTGGCGGATACGGTGGTGGAGCAAGTGATTCTCCTGATAGTCGATACAATCCTACTAGAAGTCCCCCTTCCGCGCCAGGTGCCGATCGGGCTCGCCAGCAACCACAAGGCTCGTTGAGAGGACCTACTGCTCAGCGTCAAGCTCCCCAGGCACCGAATAGCGTCAATGGGAATCCCCAACCAGCACCCCGAGCTCCCTTTGCCCAAAAGCCACCTTCGTCACATTCCCAATCTCCTCCCAATCAGCATCCCTCCCTCCGCACGCCAGGCAAGCCAGAACAGCAACGCCAACCATCACCCGCTGCACGCCCTCAGATGAATGGCAATGACCCTGCTCAGCCTCCAGCAGGCCACGTACGCACAAACGGCGCCCAACCTAATGGCACCCCCCGAGCACAACCGCCAACTCGTCTTCCTGGAGCAGTTCAACCTGTAGCGCCTCTCAATGTCAAGCAGCTTATGGGAGCACCAGCTCCAGATGCATCAGAACCCCACAAACAAGCCGAGATGGCGCTGACTGGTAAACCTCCGGCGGCTGCTCACAAAAAGGAGGTGCGCATGTCGAGCATGACCGAAAGCCAGGTCATGGAGAAGTTGAAGCAGGTGGTGTCGAAGGACGACCCTCAGCTCTCGTATAGCAAGCAGAAGAAAATCGGTCAAGGTGCTTCTGGATCGGTCTATGTTGCTAAGATTCAAGAAAATGCCATCTCACCTGTTGCTAAGCGTCTGTACAAGACCATGGGAGGCAAGTCTCAGGTTGCCATCAAGCAGATGGATCTTCGCAACCAGCCACGGAAAGAGTTGATTGTTAATGAAATCATCGTCATGAAGGAGAGCTCACATCCCAATATTGTCAACTTCTTAGATTCGTTCCTGCAAGAGGGCAACAACGAGCTGTGGGTTGTGATGGAGTTCATGGAGGGTGGAGCGTTGACCGATGTCATCGATAACAACCCTCATATCACAGAGGCACAGATCTCCACTATATGCAACGAGGTATGCTGGCTGCCACCCTAGTATCCTTGAGAGATTGCTGACTGCTTCAAGACTTGCAAAGGTCTTGCCCATCTCCACAGCCAAAACATCATTCATCGCGACATCAAGTCTGACAACGTTCTTCTCGACGCCCGCGGGAATGTCAAGATCAGTGAGTTCTTTCGTACGCCTTGCCCATCGCTTCATACTAACAACTGTCTTCTAGCCGATTTTGGTTTCTGCGCCAAGCTCACCGACCAAAAATCCAAGCGCGCTACTATGGTTGGCACACCGTACTGGATGGCCCCCGAAGTGGTCAAGCAACGGGAGTACGACAGCAAAGTCGACATGTGGTCCCTAGGCATCATGGCCATCGAGATGATCGAGTCCGAACCACCTTACCTCAATGAAGAGCCGCTCAAAGCCCTTTTTCTGATCGCCACCAATGGCACGCCTACTCTCAAAAACCCCGACAAGCTCAGCCGTGAGCTCAAGGTTTTCTTGAGCCAATGCTTGACTGTCGAGGTCAAGAATCGCGCTACTGCTCAAGAGATCTTGGCCGGTGATTTCCTCAAACGCGGAGGATGCAGCTTGGCTAGCTTGGTTGACATGCTGAAGTTCCGCACTGCTTCTAAACACTGACGCTATTATACAATCTAATCGAGCTATGGCAGCACGTATCATGGCTTCAATGACACGTTTGCTACGACCAATTTTGAACCGGAGTTGGTGGCGCTTCTCGGCATCGACTCATGGCAGTGCATCACCAGATGCTGCTCACGCTTCACATGTGCTAGGAAGGCGAATGGATTAAACACGATGATACCTGAGCATCGGGAGGCTTTCTAGTATGCTCTCAAAGCACGAGATATTTTCCATCATGCTCACAAAATGCGATCAGGAGGGATTCATGCTTGCATATCACGTCTGGATGGATGAAGGGACGAAAATGATCGGAGCTCAGGTTACAGCACTTTTTTTCAGCACTCGAGTCACATAGTTTGCGTGATGATTGGCCTACGCATCTAGACTACTCGAAAAGCTGATTCTCAAGCCACTGAATTTACGGATACGTGCTATATCCTATTCCTCATCCTAGTCGTGTCCGAAATATGAGTATGATCATTGCTGCGTGTGTTTACTACTCTGGCCTGCATAGCTGGGACGGAAATCCTTGGGTCAGCGAGACACTTACCGAGCGACGATGCAACATGACGCCGCCGGTTCGAGAGCTGCTTGTTGTGGCTGTGGAGATGTTGAACGTATTGATCTGCCTTTCGATCCCTCTTCTCCACGCCCACATCCTCTCTCTCTCTCTCTCTCTCTCTCTCTCTCTCTCTCTCTCTCTCTCTCTCTCTCTCTCTCTCTCTCTCTCGTCAGCTCCATAGCACGCTTGTCGTAAATCATGCAATGTGATAACGTCCAACACCATCAGGTGTATGTATCTCCCTTTCGCCTTTGCCCTCCTGAGGTCTGAGCTCCTTTTGCGGTGTGGTGGGGCGAAGTAAGAGCTTTGCTGGGAAAGTTGATGATATGTTGCTGGGGGTTTTGTGCTGGGTGGATAGTGGAGGATAGATACCGATTCGCAGGGAAGCGGATCTGCGACAAGAGCATCAGGATACTATCAATAGCAGATTTGAGGCAGTGGACTATTGCCTTCTCTGATAAAGACGTTTCAGGTCCCTTTTCATCCCTCTTCTCCAAAGGGGTAATTGAATTTCAACAACCCGTTCAATCCCCCAACCCACCCTTCATCCCCACTCGCTCCCTCTCCGCTACCACTGCCTCTCATCACACATGGCACACCTCCCATCCAGCCCTCCCCTTTCTCTCCCAATTCCCCTTTCCTCCCTACGCCCTCGCCCCAAACTCTCAATCCCATGCCAGATCCCACCCCTTTTTCCTGATCCTTTCCGTCTATACTAACGCCTACAGCCTGTTTTCCCCTGCCGCTGACTGTGACTTCAACGACTGCCTCTGCCGGTAATACTAGTGGTCTGAAACTCAGACTCCGCGCACATATTGGCGTTATCACTATGCCTTTGACTAACGGATGCACGATACTTCCCCCCGCACTTAGCGAATACGCAGTTGATCCTGTAGGCGTGCTAATTATGAGGCCATCGGCTGATGTGGACGTCAAAATGCGGCCAGATATGGAGATTGTAAGGTGTGTTAGGTGTGGGGAGGCGCCACGGTGGAGGATGACTTCGTTTAGGGCGTGGAGGGCAGGAGGCGTTATGACTTCTCTGTCGGGTGATGTTATTGCGACACGGAGGCGGTTGCGGAGGAGGACGCGGGCTGCGCGGGTTGGGCCCAGGGAGGCGCCTAGGTTTGGTGGCCAGCCTTCTTTCGATTGAATTGTATGAGCAGCATGTTGGGAGACAGCAGGCGAGGATGCGTCCTGTTCGGGAGAGAGTATGGAATGTCGAGAAGAGGGCGCACCGGACATATAAAGCTCTCTGAAAGCTCTCTTATGCTCTGGAAATTTCCACTCGTTGAGGAAGCCGAGAGTGCCCATGCTGAAGGAGAGTATAGGAGGGACAGAGGGCGTAGTGGCGAAGAGGGAGGAGGCATGGAGGATAGTGCCATCGCCGCCGAAAGTTGCGGTCAAGTCGACCTTTTGGGCGAGAAAGGAAGATAGGCTTACGCTGTTCGAGGTAGTGGTGGCTTCCCGTGGTGTTGTGTATAGGGGGAAGGGAAGGAGGGTATGGAGGTCGTAGGCCGCTGTGGGCTCGAGGACGAAGGATATGGAGGGGTAAGTTGCGTGAACATGTCTGCTCAGCGGTCAGCGCCCGAGTCTTGTGGGGAAGGGCGAGAACGCTGAGCGTACTTGGCGAAATCCACGACCGCTTCTGTAGTTGCCAAGGTGTTTTCTTTCTTCACCAGCAGTATATTTCTCGGCGGAGAGGGCCACCGGAGAGATAGGAGGTCGTTGCCCTTTGTCTCTGCGAGTGTGAGTAACAGTATCAAGTATTCAATGCGTACAGCTTGACAAACCGTGATAGCTGGGATGTATCCGATCTGGGAGCTCTAGAAGATGCTTGATCTTGCGTCTCGGAGGGGTGCTAGAGAATGGCCTTCGGCAACCCAAAGCATATAGTCTCCGGCGAGGAACCTTCATATTGGTTACAACCGACGCAACGCAATTCACCTGAGAATGATTAAGTCGTCAATGTAAATATATAGTCTCAGTGGCCCCACGCAGTGGGTCTGAGCAGGAAACCGTGCCAAGCCTCATTTTTTTGGTGGTTTGGCTGATATGAGATATTTGCCCCTGGGTATATATCAGCATTAGTAAGTTCCGGGGTAGCTGTTACCCCGGAGCGAGCTACCCCGAAACTATTTCAAAGAAACTTAATAATCTATAACTTCGATATATTATTACTTAATAACCGAACCATCATATTTTATAAAAATTTATACAAAATTTCTTAATATATATAATAATAATATAACAAATTTTCTAAATTTAAAGTTCGAAGTCTTTAAAGTTATCAAGCTTTTTAATTTTTTTCTCTAAAAATTTTAAAATAATATAATAATTAAATAAAGTAAAAAAAAAATTTAATAAAATTTTATATATCTTTACTTATATCTATAAATTATTGAATAATAATTTAAAATTTAAAATTATTTAATAAATTATTTAAGATAATAGCTTAGATAAATAAATTTGAAGTAAAAATATAATAAATCTTAATGTGTAAAATCTGGCCCAGAGAATTCTATAATAATATTCTTAAATAGACTTATAAATATAACGAGTATTTTGATATTATTTTTGGAATTTTGCCGATACACGTTAAAAAATAAGAGGGGGGTTAAAAGTATAGTTTTTAAAACTTTAATTTAAATCTTCTAAAAATAATTAGTTAAGCTATTTTATTAAAAATTGAAAAAAAAAATCTAATTCTACGATATTTAAATAGTTATTCTATAAAAGATTATTTTTTAATTAGAGTTTTTAGTAAAAAGTTATATATAAAAGAAACTATTTATTTTCTATTTCGGTTAATTTTGGTGAGGATCCCATACAAAATAACGGTCAATGTAGCGATTCCGTGGTTTCCTACTCAGACTCTACAGGGGGGGTATGACGGAATCGGCTCGGCAATATAATGTTCCGGCCCCCCCCCAAAAATGTAGAGTCTGAGTACTGAGGCTAGTAAATATACGTTGAAGCTTGCCGTGACGCCGTCATTTCCCCCAGCCTTGGCGCTAGAAATGCGCCCCCAATTAGTGATGTGATTTTGACTTTACAGTAATTACACTTTACAGTAATTACACGTGTAATTACTGTAAGACACATGAGCCTGACGGTCACGCTAGTAGGGCGCTAGTAGGTACTTAATATTTGGCCTGAAATCCTCCTATTGGGAGGTACCATTTCCGAATAATGTAGTTGCCACATTGGGGCCTTGGGGGTACTCTTGCGAGATTTCTAGGCATTCCAGACCGTCTGGTCTCTTGTATTGCTTGGTCCATGACGAGGCATGCTTGGTAGAAGGCCCAATGGTGAAAGGATGACTGTAAAAAGGTGGATTTGAATAGAGAAGGCAAAATTTCTCCGCAGAGAATTGCCAAGACCATGGATTTGACCAATCATATGGCTTACATAAGGATTACTAAGTGTATTACATGATTTACACGCTGTCACGCAGTTTTTGCCTCACAATACTGTAATTACTGTAAGGCACATGGCCTTACATGTAAAATCACATCCCTACCCCCAATTCCGAGCTCCCCAGGGATTCGCCCTAGGCTGCCGCTTTTAGGGGAAGCAGGGGGAACGGGCGCCTAACCCCAGTAATGCAGCACCCCACGCTCATCCTTCTAGTCACCAACCCCTCGGGTTGAGACACCCAGAAGCGTCATCTCTCGCACAGCCCCAGTCCAGGAGGCCTCGAAAAGGCTGCCGACGTGGGTATGTATAACGAAGAGCGGTGCGCCGCCAACTCCGGCTCTTCTGACCACAAGCTTGCTCTCCCATCACATTCTTTTTCGACTGATCTCTCCATTCTGAGGAATCATGGGCTGCAAAACAGTGCCGGCGGAGCAACTACCGGAGAGAGCTGTCGTCAATGGTTACGAGCGGGGAGGTCATTGGGCGGTTTGGTAATACTACGAGTCATGTACGCTATGTGCCGCTACGTCGACAAAATGCTTGATGGTAAGTGACCTTGAAAGATCAACAGAATGATATGGATCCGCCTCGTTCAGGAACAAATTATTTAGAGAGGTACACTGAGGTGCAAAAAAGATGCAGTTGATGCTCCTATTTTGCGGGGGAAAAACCCCACCAAATGAATAGAGTCGTTTTCTGCGACTAAACGTGACTATACACTCTAAGGCGCCTTCATCAGAAGACACGTGTCCGCGATTTCTTCATCTTGCTTCGCCTGCGCACTGTGCTTGGCCTTCAATCGCTCGAGGGCAATCTTGCCCAGCGCTTCGACATTCTCCGACCCTATAATCTCCGTGATCTCCAGCCGCAGCACCGCAAGCGCCTGCCGCCACCAGTTGCGGACTTCGATGGCCACCAGGGAGTCGATGTCCATCGCCACCAAGGAGCGCGTGACGCTCAATTCCTCGACGGACGTCTGCACAGAGCTACATAGACAGGCTCCGATCTCGTGACTGAGGAAGTCGAGGCCTGAACTGGCGGCCAGGATTGAGGGGTCGGCGGCAACGGCGGAGAGAAAGGCCTTCAGCGACTCGTTGCCTGCTGTTGGTGTTCCGAGGGAGGCGGAGACCTCGAGACTGCTGTATATGCTCATTCGAACGTCTAGTTTCCAGGACAGCGGCTTTTCCATCCGTAATTGTCCATGACCTATTAGATCTCTCTTGCCGATTTCCATCATTTTGCCAAAGGGTCCCACGCTTTGTCATGATGCGTGAAGTACCTCGCCGCGTAGGGAACATAGGACAATGTCAATCCCTTTCCCTTCGGTTGCACACATTACATCCTGTAGAAATGAGGTGTCTCGAAACTTGAAGATCCGATGGCTTGGGATTTTGAAAATGTCAATGAGATACTGTCTCTTCTCCTGGTTCCCCACTGTCACGAAGATCTGATATGACAAGATTAATACTGATGGGACTGGGAGGCAGGTTGGTGGACTTACCTTGGAGTTCTTCATTTGGCATATTTGAATTGCCGCTATACCAACCCCACCGCATTTAGAATGAAAAAGAATAATCTAAGAATTAGCGGCGGTCAGGAAGTTACAACGCCGCTACTACTTATCTAATCTGCTTCAAGCTGCCCTACTTATAGCAAAGAATATATAACAGTACTATACACACAAGGCGTTGTTGCAGCGTCCTCAAAGCTCATGTCATCTGGCATTCTAGCGCAGAGCCAGGCTGAAGTCGTCAAGGCAGAAGAGAAGGCACCGCTGGCAGTGGTTGAGACTCGATCACCCGGCTTAGATCTCTGACATCCGGTTCCACTCGCCGGATGACACCACAAGCTCCGCAGCCAAGCCCAGAGCCTTCGATATCACCTTCGGTCAGGTCCGAGTTTATGATCCCGGTTGATATAAGTACCCTGTTGAACAGTGAACGTTGAGATATGAAAAGTCCCTTCCTTACCTTGAAATTCATCCCAACAGCGCGTGTGTCGATCTCAACATGGAAACCAATTAGGATAGCTGGCTAAAAATCTTCCCAGAAAAATGTTTTCAGGAGACCGTGCTTCCCGATCTGAAGACGTTTGGCACTCTCAATTTCCCGATCTTTGATCAACTGCTCCACGGAAGTAGAGCAATGGAATCTTCCAATGTCGACGACGCCATCAATCTATGCATACTCGTACTCCGGGTCAAGGTCCGAGTCTTTTCTCCGCCGCCGAAAATTTTCAAAGACGCTTTGAAGAGCGTCCCAGACCCCCGATCGGATACTTTCCATCTCAAATGTACCGAGATACATGAAGAGCTCGTTCCAAACTGTCCTCGCCATACCCAGATTGTGCAGACTTTGTCACCCAAAGAATCCCAGCAGAATTGAGCCCTCTAATATTATTACAGAAGATACGAGTACAGCAATCACCGAGGAGTCGGTGCCAGAATGGAAGATTGGTCGACAAGAGGCACTTATCATGATTTCCCTCATTGTGGTGTCGCTGATAGCTGCTTTGGATGCGACTGTCCTGGTTCCGGTCCTACCAGTAAGCAAGCTAAAGTACCCGTGGATCTGAAGAGTCTTTGCCTAACCAACGCAGACAACCTCCAGTGCCATCAAAGGCAGCGCGACCGATGCAGTCTAGGCGGGGACATCATACCTTCTCTCATGCGTCGTCTTCCAGCCCTTCATCGCCGCTCTCTGTGATATTTTCGGCCGCCGAGAATTTCTTACGCGGTCAATCTTGTCCCCCCGATCGGGACGCTCATCTGTTATTTATCTCAAAGCTTCACGGAGCTACTTGCGGGACGGACGATCCAAGACGTGGGCGGCGGAGGCATCATCGCCTTCACCATGGTGATTTTCAGCGATATCATCCCTCCTCGACAACGACCCAAGTACGGGAGTATCATCCAAGTTACCAGGGCTTTTGGGACGATCGCCGGACCACTGGTTGGAGGATTGTTCGCGCAGCACGCTTCTTGGAGATGGGTCTTCATCATGTGCCTTGGGTCTGGTCGTCGTTTCACTGGTCGTCAATCATTCCCCTGTCCTGGCGAGATGGGTTCTCGTGCAAGAACATCTGCTCACGAGTAAGAATTGTGACCCTGGCAGGTTCGTCGTAACTTTGCTCGCTGTTGACTTGTGGTGATCCTTCAAGAACGGAATCTGATTGCGCAACGGTCTTACCACTCCTGAAACGAGAACCACGCCAGGATGTGGGATAGTAGAGAAAACCATGCAGATTTGTTCGATCGACGAGTAAGTCTAATAGCTGATACCTATCCCGAGCGCCGAGGCGATTGAAGAAGGGACGTGATACGTGTACTAGCACCCCTCCCTTTTGATACATTGACCTCCCACCCACACAAAACCTTCCGGGTACAGCTGCCGGGCGGGTTGGGGCGGGCGCAATCTTGAGTGCTGTAAATGCCGTGGTCTTGTTACCTACAGAGTGCGTCACTCGGGGACAGGATCATCCCTCTCTTTGGGAGACCCCTCCTGTACACACTCGCTCCTACACTCTTTCGGTGCGCTGAACCTTAAGAAGACTAGCTCTCCGGGGGTAAACGGCAAAGTTGCTTGTGGATAGTAAATATTCGTTTCGACCCGGGAAGTGCCCCTAAAGATGCAAGCTAGAGTGATTCGGGTCTGACACCCATCGTACCCGGAAGCTGTACCCGGAAGGTGGGGGAGGGAGGTCAATGTATCAAAAGGGGGGGTACACGTATCACGTCCCTCGAAGAAGTGCAACATCCCAGCTCTCCCAACTCTCCGCCAACTTCCATCCTGCATAGCAGATGCCCCACTCCTCAGAGTAGGCCGCGATCGGTTAAGGGTTACCCAGCTATGAATTCGTTAAGGATTTCTGCACGGAATTTGCGTGGAGAGTCACTGTTGACGACCTCCACCCGAGACGCTACTAGGAATCAATCTTAAGGGCTTTGATCTTAGATTTCCCGAGCTCGGCGAATTACTTGATCGAGCTTGACAGGCAGAGTCGAGGCCGAAGCACCTGGCCTGTCTGTACATCTTGTGTCTGTGCCTCCTCTGTATATGCCTCCTCCTGTATATCCATCCTCTTATCTATGCATCCTCTGTTAGATAGACGTAAATGCAACCAATTTACTACCGGACATTCTTATCATGGCCACGCTTGAGAGGCATAAAGACGCCGGTCACTGCTCCGCGTTGTTACTCAATATTATCGCTCGCGATCATAGAATTGTACCTGGTGTCTTCATCCTCTGCACGGCACAAGCAAGTCATCTCTCTCTTCTTGACAACCCGATCAATATCCAGTGCACGTCCAAAACCCTCCACAATGCGTCCCAGCACTTTCCTCTCTGTCGTATGCGGTGCGTCCTCAGTCATCGCCCTCGGCATCAATTGCCGCGGTAGTGGTTTTTGAACCATAGGCGATCTTGGTGGGACCCTCAGCGGTGTCATCGATTTAATAGGGAATATACCAGCTAGCGACTCCTTCGGTCCTGGACAACATATCGGATGCCAGGGTCACCTGTGCGCCTTCACGCAAAACTATGGTGACAATATTACCGCAGGAGACGTGCTGGATTTGCTGAATGGCTTATCGTAAGCACCCCGCTCCCTTCATAGTACGTTGATGGGGTAAAGAGTAAATGGGGTGAAAGGATCGCTTACTGACCATTTCTTCTGTTTGGACTGGGGCCATGGTTGCAATTACTGTGGATCTGATCCAATTCTTCCTGGTGATGACGTATCCACTGGCGAGGTCACCGCCAACTACGTAGTTGCCACATGCCATGCTTTGCGGCTCACAAGACTAAAATTGTTCCCAACGTCGCTTCTGAGCAGTATCCCGGATCTGGTAAATGCGGCCCTAAGAACCCACAACCTAAGTGCTCAGGAAGCGACTGTTACGCCCTCAATCAAGTCTGTTACTACACCTGCTGCCAAAGGCCCGACGCCGATAACCAACCCTCTATCTTGCTCGTCCCTTTGTGTAAGTAGACTTGAAGTCGGGTACAACTAGTAGATGAAACGGAATGCTAACGAGTGACCGCCTTGTAACAGGAGCAATACAGGTGTGCGAACAGCTGCGGATGCTGTATCTAGAGCAAACCCCAGTATCATCCAGCGGGATCTGGTGAGGTAGTGCTGCAATTTTAGCGAGAATAAGTCCCAGAGTGAAATCATTTATTGAAGTTGAATATCCCCAGAGAACAATTGACGATACAAGTAAGGATTGAAACGGTCTCAACGCTTATGCAACCAAAGCCTTGACGTAGTGACGTGAAAATACAAAAAATTGTACCTACACGGATCGAGACCCCGCAGACTGGACGAACCGCCAATGTAGGCGTGAAAAAGAGACGTGCATGTAGATTAACAATTGTTCAGGAAAGGAGAAATCAGGCAGCAGCTCACAATTAAGGGGAAGCGCAGTGAACCAACGTTATCCTCGATCGCGGTGAGGTTGGCGCATGAGTTTGACATTGAAAGTGGCCTTCAACGGGGTCTGGTAACCCTCCAGGCGCCCCTGCACGACCACCACACACAAAAAACCCCCCCCCCCCAAAAAAAAAAAAAAAAAAAAAAAAAAATATTTTTTTTTTAAAAAAAATAAAAAAATTTTAAAAAAAAATAAATTTAAAAAAAAATAATTATTTATTTTTTTTTAAAAAAAAAAAAAAAATTAAAAATAATTTTTTTAAAAAAAAAAAAAAAAATAAAAAAAAATAAAAAAAAATATTTTTAAAAAAAAAAAAAAAAAAAAAAAAAAAAAAAAAAAATTAAAAAAAAAAAAAAAAAAAAAAAAATAAAAAAAAAAAAAAATAAAAAAAAAAAAAAAAAAAAAAAAAAAAAATAAAAAAAAAAATATAAAAAAAAAAAAAAAAAAAAAAAAAAAAAAAAAAAAAAAAAAAAAAAAAAAAAAAAAAAAAAAAAAAAAAAAAAAAAAAAAAAAAAAAAAAAAAAAAAAAAAAAAAAAAAAAAAAAATTAAAAAAAAAAAAAAAAAAAAAAAAAAAAAAAAAAAAAAAAAAAAAAAAAAAAAAAAAAAAAAAAAAAAAAAAAAAAAAAAAAAAAAAAAAAAAAAAAAAAAAAAAAAAAAAAAAAAAAAAAAAAAAAAAAAAAAAAAAAAAAAAAAAAAAAAATAAAAAAAAAAAAAAAAAAAAAAAAAAAAAAAAAAAAAAAAAAAAAAAAAAAAAAAATAATAAAAAAAAAATAAAAAAATTTAAAATTTCTAAAAAAAAAAAAAAAAAAAAAAAAAATTTTTAAAATTTTAAAAAAAAAAAAAAAAAATTTTTTTTTTTTTATAAAAAAAAAAAATTTTTTTTTTTTTTTTTTTTTTTTTTTTTTTTTTTTTTTTTTATAAAAAAAAAAAAAAAAAAAAAAAAAAAAAAAAAAAAAAAAAAAAAAAAAAAAAAAAAAAAAAAAATAAAAAAAATTTATTTTTTTTTTTTAAAAAAAAAAAAAAAATTTAAAATTATTTTAAATAAAAAAAATTTTTTTTTTATATAAAAAAAAAATTATTATTTTTTTTTTTTTTAAGTCTTTAATATAATACTATCTATCTTTCTTCTAAAGCGATAATAACTTATTTATTAATTATATTAAATATATAATTAAGAAGAAAGTATATTATTAAGAAGTTAATAGCTATAGCTAAAGAAGCTTATTATTTAAAAAATTATTTAAAAAAAAGTCTTTTATTTATATAAAGATTAATCTAGCTAAATTAAATAAGAATTTAAAAAAAATAGATATCTTTAATATATTAAAAAAAAAATCTTAGATTAAATCTTTTTTATATATTTACTAGCTTAATATTAATTATATATTACTTAACTCTAAATTTAAATAATATTTAAAGTTAAATCGTTATAAGTAAGTTATAAATATATTATTATTTAAAAGAATTTAAGAACTTCGATAAAAAGATCTTAAATATTAATAAAGCTAGATCGTTTATATAACGTAAAAAAAAAGTATTCTATCTCTCTCAAAAAATATATTATCGAATTTAATTTAAGTTATATTAAAGTATAATTTATAAATATTATCGAAGAAGAGTTAATTATAATCTTTATCTTTATCTCTAATTTATAAAATTTTATAAAAAGCGCTATTAAAACTTCTAATATTTAATATAATAGATTAAAAATATTAATAGAAAGCTTTTAAACTATTAATCGTAATATTAAAATATTTTAATAATAAAATAAAGAATTTAATTATAATATCGCTTAAGCTAAGATAAAGATATTAATAATTACTACCCAGCTAAATAATAATAATAATTAATTATTTTATAAGCGAGAAATTAATAATAGACTTCGAGATTTACGTAATAGATATTATATTAATATTATGAAACTTATTAAAGAAAATAAGAAATTTAAGTAAGACTTAAAATATAAAGAGTAATAGTTAAAGAAATAATAATCTTATATATTAGCTAATTTAAAAAACTTCGATAAGAAAGATATAGAGATTATATTTTATTAGTCGAGTATTTTTGTTAGTAGTATCTATTAAAACTTACGCTATATTTCTATTATAAATCGCGTAAAGAATATAGAATTAAATAAATAATATTTTGATATCTCGAATTTTTATAATATTAATAATTAAGATAAGTAAAATAGCTAGTATTAATATCTTAAAGCGAAGTTTAAATAAAATATTATAATCTTTTCTATTAAATTTAAAAAAATTGATTATATATAAGATTATTATAAATTTATTAGTATATATAAAAGAATAAGATAGGGCTAAATTAGAAAATCTTAAATTTATATATATAGTTAATTATTAATTTAAGATTATTACGCCTTTTAACTAGACTAACTAAGTTAGCCCGCTAGCCCTTTTAAGCTCTCTTATTAAAAATTTATATATAGAAGTTTTATACTCTAAAATAATTAGCTCTCTATAGATACTATTTCTTTATAATTTAATAAATTATAGAGCTTAATATACGCTTTCTAACGCTATAAAAATAATGAAGTTTAGTCTACTATTAATAAATTAAATTAATATTTAAATATCGTAGTTATATTAAACGCGTTCGGGATCGAATAATAATTCTTTTATCTATTTATGTAATTATTATTCTTTTATCACTTTACTAATTCTATTAATTTTAGTAATATAAATATAATCGTTCTTAATACCCCTCGCGAAAATATTACTAAATATTTCAGACATATATACTCTTTTTACTCGCCTCTTAAAGTCTCTACTAACGCTCTTAAGCTAGCTATTACTAGCAATCGAGGCTATAATCTAATAGCTATCTACTACTACTTATAAACGCGTTAAAAGACTCTTAAAAAGAGCTTAAACGAATTTATAGCCATCGTTATTCCCTATATACTCCTTTTAAGCTAGTGATACTCGAGTAACCACTTAATTAATACTATTTATTCTATTAGCTTAATAATTTACTTAGTTAGATCGTTAGCTAGTTACTTAGTTATTTACTTAATTAGTTATTTAGCTAGCTACTTAGTCTAATACTCTATAAGAGAAGAAGTAAAAGAAGAAACTATAATAAATAAATGCGAAGAATACTATAGAGAATACTACGGAGAATACTATAGAGAAACTAAGCGGTAATAAGACTATTATCGTTAAGAATACGGCTTAGCTCTTCAAGATCTCACGTTATATACTCTTCACGATTCTATATTAAATTATTACTTAGTAAGCGAAGAATATTATTATAACTTAGTCTATTATTCTTACTATATTAAAAAGTAAGAGAAGAAACTATAATAAATAAATACGAAGAATATTATAGAGAATACTATAGAGAATACTATAGAGAAATTAAGCGGTAATAAGATCTCTAATACTAAGAATACGACTTAGCTCTTCAAGATCTTACGTTATATACTTTCTACGGTTCTATATTAAATTATTATTTAGTAAGCGAAGAATATTACTATAACTTAGTCTATTATTTTTACTATATTAAAGAGTAAGAGAAGAAACTATAATAGATAAATGCGAAGAATACTACAAAGAATACTATAAAGAATATTACGGAGAAATTAAGCGGTAATAAGACTCTTAGCACTAAGAATACGACTTAGCTCTTTAAGATCCCACGTTATATACTCTCTACGATTTCATATTAAATTATTACTTAGTAAGCGAAGAATACTACTATAACTTAGTCTATTATTCTTATTATATTAATATAGTATATTACTATAATAACGTTATAAGAGAAGAATCTACTATTATAGTTAATTAAACCTCTATAGAAGAAATATCGAACGATATATATTTAAACGAATTGAAATCGTTCGATATCTATAGCTATTTTATTATTCGAAAGATTTTACTACGATAGAAGATATTATGAAATTCACACCACTAATTAATACGTTATCTTTATTTCTTTTCGATATTTCGATACTTCTTATTATAAGAATATAGTCTTTCTCTATTTTTTATAGGCAATTATTACGGATTAATTCTTTATACTTAATATACCTTTCTAATTAAGTCTTAGCGCGCCTCTCTTCGTATATATATATCTATATATTATATAGATTAAATTAATTTTATAGTAATAAAAGTAGATTAAAAACGTATAGCAAGCGATTAGAGTTCGATTTAACTTAGGGCTAGGGCTAAAATTCGATTTAACTTAGAAAAATTCAACTTTATAAATTCTATTCATAGGTCTTTACTTATTATATATAATATTATTAAAATAAAAGTAAACGAAGATATTTTAGATTTATATTAAATTATTTAAGAAATAATTAATAAATTAGATAATATATTCGAAATATATAATAAGATTATTAAATCGAATATTAAGATATTTAATTTTAAATTTAATATAAGAGTAATAGATAAAAAAGAATTATTTAAGAATTTCTATATATAATTCTTTATAGCTATCGCTCTCTTAAGATTTATTAATATCTATAAGATATTTAATCTAAAACGATTAATCTCTATATATTTAAAATATCGAATTTTAAGATAACCTTTTAATACTTTTTAAGAATTAGTTATTTTTCTATAAGTATTAAATATAAATCTTTAGATTATTAATAACGCGTTAAATTTAAAGAGTAAAAAAGAGATTAATAAAACTAATAATAGTTATAAAAACTTTATCCCCTCGAATAATTAGCGTAATTCTTTCTCTACTAAAAGAAATAATAATATTATTATTAAAAATTTCTATATATAAGAATATAAGTATCTTAAGTTATTAATAGATAGAATTTAAAAAGAAGATAGATATTTTAAATATTTAAAAATTAAATATCGTTTTAGCGATAATAATACTCTATATAAAAATATAGATTTATTAATAAAAGAATAGATTAATATAATTCTAAAAGTCGTCGACGTAGAGGAGAATATTCTTATCGAATTATTATAAGAATTAAAAAATTAAATATCTCTAGCTAAGTCGTTATTAGAGATTTAAAAGTCTTATATATAAGAATTAAAGAGTTAGAAATAGAAAGAATACTCGCTTTTATCTTTTAATTCGCGTATACTATCGCTATTAAAGTCTCTTTATAAAATAAACGCTAATTAAACTTTTATAGGAAAATTATTATATTAATAGAATAAATATAATAGATAGAAACGAAGAGATAGAAGATGGCGCTATTATAGCGCCTTGGCAGATAATACTTTCTAGTAGATTTCTTTATAGAATCTTATAATCTTATACTTAACTTATAAATTTATAATAGTAGTAATAATTAATTTTTTACTATTATAATAATAATAGTAATATCGAGTTACTATATAGTAAGTACTATATAATCGCTTATTATATACTATATACTCGACGTATTAATAGTTCTTACTATACTAGAAGATTTTAATTAGATTCTTAAATTATTAATTCGCTTTCGCTATATTTCTTTCTATATTATAAGAATTACGAGAATTTTAATTCTTTATTATAAGAATCTCGATTTTTTAATATAAGTATAAGAATCTTACTTCTTCCGAATTATTCTTTCTATATTATAAGAATCATAAGAATTCTAATTCTTTATTACGAGAATCCCGATTCTTTAATATAAGTATAAGAATCTCGCTTCTTTCGAATTATTCTTACTATATTATAAGAATTATGAGAATTCTAATTCTTTAGTATAAGAATCTCGCTCTTTTCGAATTATCCTTCCTATATTATAAGAATTATAAGAATCCTAATTCTTTAGTATAAGAATCTCGATTCTTTAATATTTGTTAAGCTGACTTTGTTATTAGTAAGAGACTTTATTAGTATTAACTATTAGATCTATAAGTTTCTTATAATAATAGATTAAGCTTATTATTACGAGATTTTCGAGTTTATTAAATACTCTATCGATTATATCGTCTAGAACTATAATTATTAATTAAAGTAGATATTAAAATTATTGAGGTACTTAAGAATATTGTTAATTAAATTCTCAATTTTCTTATATAGCTAGTCTATTAATTAACTTATCTTTTAAAGAGTAATTAGAGTCTTTAGTAATCGAATATATAACTTTCGAAGTAAGTCTAAGCTTATTTAATACTTTAGAAGTTATAATCTATTTTTTATAGAGTCTATATCTTATATCTTATTAGTAAGTACTTCTTTAGATTCGTCTAGTATTATTTCAAATTCTATTAAAGGTATTAGTTAGACTATTAGAGTAATCTTAGTAGAGAAGATAATCTATAAAGATTTAATCGATTCAGCTATAGCAGAAGATTAGTTATAGTAGAATATTAGTTTCTCGCAGCTATAATAAATAGCGTTATAAGAATTACTACGTAGTATTCCTAGCTAACTAGATTTATAAAAACCGCCTAATAAGTTAGAATCTTTTGGAGCTATTATAGTAGAGAACGTTCTTAATTATATATATTAAAATTCTAATAATCTTAATTTCTTCGATTTTAGCTACGATAATAAATCTATTAATATTAAATTATTAATCGAGTATATTAATAAGAAAACGTACTTTCGAGATATATATCTATTCGTAGAATGAGCTAAGGATCTCGCTATTATTAAGAGTATTAATCTAATAAGAGAAAACTTATAGATAAGCTTATGTGAAACGGCGTTGAAATAGTAAATAGTAGAAATTTCTGCTATCGAGAAACGTATTATTAAGTTTAATAATAGCGTTAAGAAATGAATTGCCTTATTAATTACTAGATTTAAAAAACCTACTATAATAGCGATTAACGCTATACTTCGCGAGCGTTATATTATACATAACGCAATTTCTCGTTATAAGTTATATAAGTATATTTAGAAGATTCTAAGATTAGCTAAGAACGTAGATATAATACTTATTAAGAATTAACTTAATATTATTTATAATAATATCGATCTCGAACTTCGGCGTGATATTAAGAAATCTAAAGATGCTACGACTATAAATTTATTTTTTATAATTCTTAATAATTATAAGTATAAATAGTAGGCTTATATTAGTAGATATAAAAGAAATCTGAATTTAGAAAGTACGGCTTCTAAATCTTTCTTTTAGATAAATCGATAATCTTATTTTTATAAAAGTAGATCTATAGGATAGTATAATTAGTATAATAGTTTATTTAATCGTGGAGATTAGCCGAGCTTTATTTAATTAAGTCTTCGATCTAGTTATTAAATAGAGTATCGATCTTTATATCAATTTAAGCTATAGCCTCAATATTCTTTTTACTAGAACTCTTAAGCTTATTAGCTATAATAATCTCGCTACTTAAGCTATCTAAATAAATTAATATAATTAAATTAGCGCTTAAATAGAAATTAGCTAAAAGTTTTCTTATAATATCTTTAGATTACTAGGTTTATAAATAGATTAGATTTTTAATCTTAAGAATAGTAGTAGTCTTATTCTTTTTAGCTCGCTTTTAATAGTATAAATAGATTATTATATTTTATTAGACCTTAATATAATCTAGAAAATCGCTTTTAGCCTTAATAATAGAGGGCTTATTAAGTATTTAAAGATACTACGGACGAGAACTTTAATAAGAAGTATAAGAAGTTTATAGGATCTTATTAGTATTATGCTACGGAAGAATAATCTTTGGATAGCGCTTTTTAAGAAGCTTTAATTTTCGAGTAAGAAGAATCTTATAAAAGTAACGACTATAATAATACGTAGAATATATATTTTATAAATAAGAAAGTTAATTATATATATAGTAAATGTAAAGTTACACTTTTTTTAAGAAATAAACTTTTTAAATATCTACGATTAGACTATAAGAAGGTTACGAAAATAAAATTCTCTATTATTACTATCGATAAGATTCTCAAATTCGAAGCGAAAGATTTATCTAAGATAACGCTCGATAAATTTAAAGCACTTATAATTAATAATACTTATATAAAAATTATTATTAAATCTACTGCTAAGCTAAGTTATAATATTAAATTTAAATATAACTTTAGAAGTTAAAAGTATACTATTATAAAGATTAGATATACTCTAAATTCTAATATTGAGAAGAGCGAAGTTTTATCTAACTTTGATTATAAAGTAATTCTAGAAGATTATATTTACTTATAGAAGTATATTCTCGATATTAAGATTAAGAAGATAGCGTTCTTTATATTAGTTTGAGAAGTAGATAATAAAATTATTAGTATAGTTAAATATATTAGCGTTATAATCTACGTTAAGAATAATATTAATAATATAATAAGAATAGCTTATCTTATAATAAAGATATATATTATAAATAATCTTAAAGCTAATATTCTTATTAATACGGATATTATAACGCTATAAGAAATAATTATAAATCTAAACGCTTAAAGCGTTAGATTTAAAAAGTGCTAGAGATTAAAAGTACTAATTAATATTATAATAAGAACCTAATCTTATTTTAAGCGTATTATTTATATTAAGGCTACGATTATTATAGTATTGAGTATAATCTTAAAAGTATCTATCGCGTATAACGGTGCTATTCTCGAAGATAGAGATTTCTTATTTAAGTCGAATTACGCTTAAGACTTTAGACCTATAGATAAAGTTTTCGCTTATATTATTAATTATATAATTTTAATAATATAGATTAATATATATAATAGAATAAAATAGAACTAAGCTTAGAAATCTTAAATTTATATATATAGCTAATTATAAATTTAGAGTTATTACGCCTTTTAGCTAGACTAACTAAGTTAGCCCGCTAGCCCTTTCGAGCTCCCTTATTAAAAATTTATATATAGAAGTTTTATACTCTAAAATAACCAGCTTTCTATAAATACTATTTCTTTATAATTTCGTAAATTATAGAGCTTAGTATACGCTTTCTAACGCTATAAAAATAATAAAGTTTAATCTACTATTAATAGATTAAATAAATATTTAAATATAATAGTTATAATAGTTATATTAGACGCGTTCGAAATTAAATAATAATCCTTTCATCTATTTATATAACTATTCTTCTTCTATAATTCTATTAATTTATCAATTATAAATAAATTCGTTCTCGATACCCCTCGTCTAAATATTACTAAGTATCTAAGATATATATTTCTTTCATTTATCTTTTAAACCCCCTATTAACGCTCTTAAACTATCTCTCGATAAATTCGCTATTACTAGTAATTAAGGCTATAAGCGAGTTTAATAGCTATTTACTACTACTTATAAACGTATTAAAAAACTCTTAAAAAGAGTCTAAATAAATATATTCTTCTCTATATACTTCTTTTAAGCTAGCGATAATATCTTTTAACTTAGCGATACTATCTTTTAAAACGCATCTTCCTCTCTTACTCGTTCTTTATTATTCTATTTTAAAATCTCTTAACGCGTATTAAATTCTAAATATTATTAAAAAAAAAGCTTTTAAATAAGAGAAAAACGATATAGAAAACCCTCTATTATAAGACTTATTAATAAACTTTTTTAATAATAATTCTTTCGATAGCCTACGTTCTTCTAGCCTATCTTTTAATCTTTATTTAAATTCTACTTAATCTCTAATAAAGCTCGCTAGTTATATTACGCGTTATTTATATATTATAAAGTCTATATAATATAATTTAAATCCCATAAATTAGATTTATAATAGCTACGATACGACGTTATAGAAAGATAAGATAGTCGAGTAATACTACGATAGCGAAAAGACTAAAGTCGATATATCTAAAATAGACGATATAAAATAAGATTATAAAAGTGTCGAAATAAGTATAAATAATCTAATTAACTTTAGCGAGTATATTATTAATTAAATCCTCTACTTCTTAATACTAGAGACCTCGAATTTTACTAATAATTATAAAGAATTTCATTACTATAGCGTTTAGTATAATAATATAATCTCTATAGCCTTATAATAAATTACTATTAATTATTTTAATATTTTATATATATATAAAATCTAAGAAGTAATTACTATTTATATATTTACTCTAGTATTTTTAAAAGACGAAAAATCGATATTTAGTTAAATCTATATTATAAATAGTATTTAAGATTAATTTATAATACGATATAACTTTCTTCTAATCGCGTTTTCTATATTAACTTTACTAGATATAACTATTATAATTATATTAATTAAACGCTTTATCGTAAAATAGCTATAATTCTTAGAAGTATTAATTTATATATTAATACTCTCAAATCGATATTTGAAAAGTTAAAGATTAATTTAAATATATAAAATTATAAGCTATTTTATAAGAATCTATAATATTATAATCCGCGTATTTATAATTATTTTATTTTAGATAAAATCGCTATCGCTTAAAAGAGTAATATAAATAATTTATTAAGTCTATTTAAGACTAAGAATATCTTAGTAGATACTCGAAGTAATAAGAGATTTAATATTTCATATTAGTATTTAATCTATATATTCTTATACTATCTTATTATCTTTCTATTCGATAAATAATTATAATATAATAATATATCTAATATAGACGTTATACTAGATAAAAGTCTTCTTATCTATTAATATAGCAATAATAAAATCGCCTTATAAATTAATAGAACTATTAGTCGAGATAGCTCTATACGAGTAACGCTTATCTTATATTATAGATCTATATTATTTATTTCTTCTATTCTATCGATCGCTAACTTTCTATAAATATATAATATAAATTCGTTTTAGTAAGTTTAATTATCTTCTCTACTGCGATAAATTACTATAATATTTTATTTACGATATCTATATAATTATCGAAAATAATAAACTCTATTAATTAAAGATAAATTAGAAAATTATTTAAATTAATATCTATTAAGTAGTTATCGATATTTATATTAATAAAGCTATTATAAATAATTAAACTAATAAATAACGCATTATTCTCTCTTTCTTCTATTAAGAAGACCTATAATTTATAAAATAACTCTATTAGAATACTATTACTCTATCTATTAAGTTCGACTAATTAAATCTCTTTATAACTTTTATCTATAATCTAAAATAAATCGAGATTATTAAAAATCTTCTATTCGACGAATACGCTATTAATCGACTTAATCTAATTATTAGAGTATTTAGATTAAAGCTAAAAACTCTTATAAATAATATTCTAAAGAAAAAGGTGCTAAATATACTTCTATTCTTTTTACCTTCTATTATAATATAATAATTCTCTCTTATTTTATTTAGTAAGATAATTTCTTAGACGATATATTAATTAAGCGGTTAGTATAGATTATAATTTCTAAGAGTACTTCTAATATAGTTTAGCTTATTATATATTATAATTTCTATTAATTAATTCTACGATATCGTCTATTTTTTTTCACCTCTATAAGAGCGAAGTATAGTCGATTAAAATATCGATTAGTCTTAACTCTAACTGACTTTGCGAGTAATAGGTCAAGTTTCGACTTATGCTTATATTATTAAATTTTAAAAACGAGGCCTATCGCATATTTATATTCTTATTATTTTATACTCTAAAAATTAATTCTTTAGCGTCGCTAAGATTAATATCGCTATTAATACTAAGATCTCTAATTAAAATCTATTTCTTAATCTCTATATAACTATTACTAGATATATACTTTATAAAAACTATAATTAATATATTACTAATAAAATAAATATTATCTTATCTTATTAGAACTTAGATAAGAATATATATAATAAACGATTTTCGAAGGACTTTAGCGACTATATTATTTTTAAATTAGATTTTAAATATTTTATATATTATTAATATAGATTTATTAAGATATTAGATAATAAATCTAAATAGAATTATTAGATAATATTTTATAATCTTTATTTATTAATTAAATATAACGCTTATATTAATATAAAGATTTATATTAATATTAAAGTTTATAAATATATTTTTAAATATATTTATAAGAATAGCGATTAAACTAGTCTTTAGATAAAGCGTAAAAGCGATATAAATTAGAATAATATAGGCTTAGATTAGATAAATAAGATTTAAAAGTATTAAAATATATAATAAATAAGCTCTACGAAAGTCTATTAAAGGATTTTTAGCTTTAAATTATATAATTATAATCCTTCTATTAAACGATTATTTATTTATCTCTTAAATTAATATAACGTAATATTTAATAATAATAATAATTTATTTTATATAATTAATATAGAATATAAATATTAGATTAAGCTAATAGTCTTCTTTTAGCCAAATTAATAATATTAATAAAAAAAAAGATTTCTTCTATATTAATCTATCGATATAATATATCTAGAAAAAAAAATAAGTTATATTCGAATAAAATCTACGTTAAAAACGTAAAGATATTATTAAAAAAATATATTATATTAATTCGAACGCTGAGAAGCTCTTTTATCTACGATACCTTCTTCTAAATATATTAAATCTTATATTCTTTAAAGACTTATATACGATAAATAATAATATCCTTTTTTTTTACTATAGTATTTATATAGTAAAAGACTTACTTTATAATAACGTTAAATAGAATTAAGTATTAAATAAAGTAATAATCTAAAAGAAAGAATATTATTTATAAAATCTCTTTATAATAATTCTATTATAATATAAGCTTAATAACTCTCTAAATCTATAAAATAATTATAAATTAAGATATATAGATAATTTCTTCTTTATTAAATAGAAATACTTTAAGTGTAATATAAATAGCTTATCGCGCTAATAATAATATTAAAATATTATAACTTTTTTTAATATAATATTTCTTTTTTTATATATTAAAACTTTTCGCGCTAAATATATTTTTTCTTAGTAATTTCTTTAATAAATTAAAGTATTTTAAATTATAGAATAAGAAGATTATTACGCTAATAATAGTTTTAAAATATTATAACTTTTTTTAATATAATATTCTTTTTTTAATTACTAAAACTTTTCGCGCTAGATATATTTTTCTTTTTTTTTATCTATAAATAATTTAATTCTTCTCTTATACTTTACGTATATTTCTTAATTAATATTTATTATTCTTTATTTAAATTATCTAATAATCTTATTTATATTCTTTAAACTTAATAGTATACTCTCTTTCTATTAAATAATATATAATATAAATAAACTATTATCGAAGACTTTTATCTTTATTTAATTTAAATTCGCTTAAAAAAAATATTAGCTCTATAAAGAATATTAATCTTATTATTAACTTTAATTTATTTATAATCTAGCGAGATTATAAATAATATTATATTAATAATTAAAATTAACTTCTATATAAAGTATATAATTATTAAACTAATATCTAAAATTAGATATAAATAAATTTTAATAATAATTAAATTACTATAATTAACGTTATTTAAAATATAATCTCTTATTTTAATAGCTAACTCTTCTTTTTAATAACTATAAAGATATTAATAAGATTATACTTTAGAATATTATATTATAAAGAGTATAAAATAACTCTAAAATAGTTATTACTATAGCTTTATCTAATATTATCTTTATTCTTTTTTAAAATAATTTTACTACTTATTCTTATTTTAAGATTTCTCTTAATATTATTATTTAATTTAATTATAATATATTAATAGAGTTTAATTTAACTTAATTATTAAAGATAATTAAGCTTATTTTCTAAAATAAGATCTCTATATAAAATCGCTATAATATCGAGGCCGTTAATTATATATTTTAAAATATTTAAAAAAACTTTACTTCTTTTAATAATATAGTTATATATTTCTATAATAACTTTTATTAAATTCTTTTAATTATTAAGAGTATTAAATTAAATCGTATCGCTTAAACTACGTTAAAGACGTTCTATCTTTAAAATTATATTTAAATTCTTAAACTAATAGAAAATATAAGACTTCGAAATCTTAATCTTATTAATTAAGATCGAACTAATATAAAGAAATTCGCTTAAAGACTATTAAATATAAATAATAATATCTTAGTAAGCTTCGAAGAATAAGAAATTATTGATTAATCTATTAAATAGTTATTAGATAACTTTATTATTTAGCTAATTAATATTATTTATAATAATCTTAATTTATATTAAATAGCTAATTTCTATATATTTAAAATAATTCTTTATACTCTTAATAAGAATATTACTTAATTTAATAATTAAATTCTTAATAAGTTTTCTAAAATTAAGATTATTTATAATAATAGAAATTAAATTATTAATAAGAAAGATAGCTTTCTTCTATTTATTAAAATAATAAATATCTTTAAATCGACCTCACTTCTATTCTATTACTTAAAATTAAAATAAAATTATATAATAATAATATTAAGAAATTTAAAATAATATATAGATCTATATAATAAGATATATCTATAAATTAAATATATTAAATCTAAAATATTTAATTATTATATTTTTAGAGGCGAATATAATAGTAAATAATATTATATACTACGTATTTCTCTAACTCCGTCTAATTCGAATAATCTATATACTCTCTTTCGACGTATTTAATTTCTAATCTAATTAATCTTTAATATAATAATTAATAAGATCTAAAATTAATTATTATAGTAAATCGATTTATATCTATATCTCGAGATCTTTACTTATAATTAACTATATATAATTTTAAATTAAATTATTAATAAGATCGATCTATTAATTATAGCTTTAGATAATCTATTAAAAAAATAATCTACTTAATTAATAAGATATATTAAAATAAGATTATTAAGTAGATATTTCTTTCTTAAATAAGAATATAATTAATTAGTAATTTATAGTAATAGAAGTAGATTAAATAAATTAAATATTATATAGAAAGTAAGTAGAGTTCGATTTAACTTAGAGTTAAAGCTTTTATCTTCTTTATTAATTTTATAATAGTAAAAGTAGATTAAAAACGCATAGTAAGCGATTAGAGTTCGATTTATACTTAAAACTAAGACTAAAATTCGATTTAACTTAGAAAAATTTAACTTTATAAATTTAATTCATAGGTCTTTACTTATATATAATACTATAATAATATCTATCTATCTACTATAGAAAGTAAAATTAGAAGTACTCTATAAGTATAAGTAAGATAATATCTTTCTAATAGTACCCGCTAATGCGTATCTTATTATCGAGAATATAAAGTTATAAAAGAAGAATCTTACTAAGGGAATTATACTAGCTGCTATTACATTTATTAAACTAATCTAGAAATCTACGCTTTATTCTACTTTAATATTTATAATTTTTATTATTATAGTAGAATCTACTTATACTTAGATCGACCTAAACCTCAAGCATATAATATCTAACGATATTATCGTCTATAGTACTTCGGAAATTACTTCGCAAATTACTTTCGTAATAAAGAAATTCCTAGAGATCTAGTAGAATTAAGATATTATTGTAAATATTTCGAAAGAAGAATAAATACTCATTTCTCTGAAGTCGGATACTATAGCTAAGTCTTCGCGAGTATATTCTATTAACTAGAAAGATAAGAATATTATTAATAAAACTTTTAATAAGATATATAATTAAGATAAGATAAAGTAATCTAGTCAGCTTATGTCTTATAGCTACTCTATCTTTGTAATATAAAAATAGATATCTAATAATAGTAGAAAGGGTCGTATCGTCATTAATATTAGAGGCCTTAATAAGATTACGAAATCTAATTCTTACTCGTTACTCTTATAGTTGAATATAACTTCCGCTATAGTAGGATTCTTATATATTTCTATAATGAATGGTAATAACTACTTCTATTAATTTCTTATACGCTATAAAGATAGATATAAGCTTATAATAGTATCTTATTAAGAATAAGAATAGTATAATATTACTCTTATAGAATATAAAGAATTACTCTCTTATATATAACGATAGATAAATAAGATTCTTCGTTTACTTCGAGACTTTACTAGAGTATACATAAACGATATAATTACATTCTCGAAGATACTATTATAGCACCTTAAGTATTTATAATAAATATTTATTCTTTTTCAATAGCGTCGTATTAGTCTTAATTTTAAGAAATTATTTCTAGATTATCTCTTAATAACTCTACTAGAATAACGAGTTAATTTCTTAAATCTTTCTACTTCTAAGGAAAAGCTAGTTATTATTATCTCGCTATACTTTTTAAAATTATTATAAAAACTCGAAATATTTCTTAACTTATAGAATAACTACGATTATCTATATTATATTATATCTAGTATATTAATCTATTATAATAGCGTAAGATAGAGCTTATGAAAGTTATTTCTAAGGAAGCTAAAGATTATACTCGAAAACGATATTCTAGCTCTTTCTACTACGAATCTATAGAAGCCGAAGTTAAGGCTTTCTAGAATCTTTAAGAAGCCTTTTCTAGCTCGACTTTTCTAATTTACTTCGATTCTAATCATCGACTTTATATCGATCTAGATACTTCTAAAAAATAAGGTTTCGCTATTATAATTTATTACGTAGCTAAGAATTTAGAAAATTAAGAATTCTTTTTATAAATAAATATATAGTTAATTATATTTCTTAGTAAGATACTAAATTAGGCTAAGTAGAATTACTAATCTATAAAATTAGAAGTTGCTGATATAGTGTAGATAATTAAGAAAGTATATTATATAATTAAATTTATTAGGAAGATATTAATAGTTATTTTTATAGATTACTTAACTGCGATATCGATTTCACGCTAGATTAATCTTATTAATTTGAATATTAATAAATTAAATTTACACCTAATATAAGTATCTCAATATCTTTTAATATTTAATTTTTTCATCTATTATAAGGCCGGTAAGGCGAATATTATATCTAATACTCTTTCGTATTTAAAAGAATTTACTTCGATAATAAAGAATAATCTTAAAGTATTAAAAGCCTTATACGAATAAGTAGTAAAAGTTAAGATCGCTATATCTTTTCTATATTTAGTTTCTTAAGAACTATTAATTAGCTATTATATTATCTTAATAAAAATATCTATTAATTTTAAGATACGACTTTTTAAAGAATACTTTAAGAATAATTAATGGAGTAAAGTTCTTAAGGTAATTCGTAAAAGCAGCTAAGAAAGCTACTACTACCGCGTTAGATTAATCTAAAGAAACCTTATTATAAGTATATAATTCTGCTATAAAATTAAGCGAGGCTTTATAATAAGTTTAAGAATCTACTATCACGCCGGAGTATACTTCGAAATTCGATAACCTAAGTAATCGTTAGCTTAATCTTTACTTTAAATTATAAGACGAGTTAATCTATTATATAAACTTTAATAATAGATATAAAAGGCTATATATATTAAATATATTAGAAAAGAAAATCTTCGAATTAGCATATGATCGCCAGCACTATAGCGAATTTTATAGAACTTATAATCGAATTATTAGTTCTATCTATATAAGACACCTAGCAAAGTATCTACAAACTTATATAGATCACTATTTAGAATACGAGCTTAATTAGATTAAGCGCTATAAATCTTATAAAAATATAATTCCCATTAACAGGCCGAGAATTCTATTTTATATTATTATCATAGATTTTATAATCACGCTTTTAATTATCGCTAACGAATATAATTATTATAAGATAATAAGGTCTCTTTTAATAGAACTGCGTAGTAGTTATATAATTACGAGGTTTAGATATATAGTTAATAAAATAGATAGATTAGTTACTAGATAAATTAATAACTAAAAAAAGAAGAAGAGAAAAAGGGGATTTATAAGTATTTAAAACTTTATTAAATATATTAGATACTCGCTTTAGCTATATAGCTTATAGCTTAATAAGTAATATAAGCGAGTTTATTAATTCGCTTCGAGTACTTTTATTTTTATAACTATATTTTCTTTTAGAAGATTTAATCTCTAAATCTTATTATTATTATATCTTATAATTAAATATTTATAAACTTATTAATCTTTTATATATTATTTATTACTAGCTTAGATATAATTTAAATTAATATATATTATAATAGCGTATTTAAACTTCTTACTCTAAGATCTCTTTAGATCTATTAATATATTTATATATTAAATCGCGATAATATTATTATATATATTATAATTTTAATTAATAGAATATAAGCGTATTATTACCTTATTACGATATACTATTATTATTATTATTATACGCTATTATTATTATTATTACTTTAATAATTATAATAATTTTATTATTATAATTATAAAAGTTATATTAGTAAATATAAAAGTTTTATTTCTAATCTAACTTTTATTCTTTTTAGTAATAATATTAATATTAACGCTATTATAAGTAAGTATTAAATTCTTCTTTATATCTACTATTTTATCTTTATTTATTTTTATCGTAATATCGCGATAGCGAGTTATATATTATTATAATAATATAATATATATATTAATTAAGATAATAGTTAAGTAAGATTAAAGTTATTTAAATTAACTTTATATATAATAAATATCTCGAAGAATACTTTATAATACTTTTTAGATAGTATAAGAAGTATATTAATATATTAATAATAATATTAAATCTTCGCTTTTATAGCTTTATAAGTTATTAAATATTTATAATTATTATTATTTCTACGCTCTTCGCTATAGCTAATAGATATTTATATTTATTTTAAAGATATACTTAATTAAGAGAGCTTAATAGCTTCTCTTATTACTATTTTTATTTTTATTTATAAATAAAAGAGATATTAGATAATTAAGAGATTACGCTAATATATACTAGTCTTCTTTTACTATTATTATATATATACTCTTATATATAATCTTTATATAATTTATATTATATTTTTTATTAGCTCGCGTTAGCGTAAATATAAGTAATACTTTTATAAAGATTATATATATATTATAAACTCGATTCTCTATTACTAGATAGATATTCTCGCTATAACTTATATTAGCGAAAATATTTATACTATTCTTTAGATATAGAATAATATAAATTTTAATTAATATATATTAGAGTATATAGATAATATATATAATAACTTATCGCGTTAAGAAACTTTAATATAATATCGCTATCTTTATTTTCTCTTTAACTATTTCTTTCGCTATCTTTTATATTAGATCTTTTTATTATTTAATAGATTTTTTAAATAAGAAATTACTTCTTAGTATAAGAGAATAAATAGATTAATATTAGATAGTAATAGTTATATATATAATCTTAATAATTATTTTTCTTATTATATATAGCGCTTTAACGCTTTAGAATATATCTATAAATATCTTAATTATTTTCGCTAAGCCTTTTAATTATAATTTATTCGCTTTATAAAGTTTCTCTACTACTACTATTTTCTTAATTTATCTTACTTTTTAATTTCTCTTAATAATTATATCTTTAGCTTTATTTTAAATATTAATTTATATAATTTTTTTACTTACTCGAAGTTTTTAATTATACTTTTAGTATTTTTAAGATACTTTATTAATTTTTATAAAGCTTTATAAGATAAGAAGTCTTTTTAATTAATAAGATATTTAATCTTATTTTTATAAACTCTTTTATCTAATATCTTATTAATCTTTTACTCTTCTTTTTTATTAATTAAAATTATTTATAACTTCGAATTATTATTACGCGAATACTACGATTTTAATAGTAATATATAAAATATAGAATAAATTCTTTTATATCTAATAGAGAGATCTAGCTTATAAATTTATATATCTATTTTCTCTAATATTTTAAAAGATTTAAGCTATTTATAATTAAGTTTCTTTTTTAATTATAAGATATATATATTTAAGCTTTATAATAGTACTTTATTTTCTTTTTTAAAGATTATAACTTTATAATTACTATTATAATACTTTACTTATTACTTTAACGCTCGCTTTTATAATTCTTTTAAATATAATCTTATTTTTTATAATTATTCTACTCGCTCTATAGTAAGCGATATTTTTTCTCTTAAGATTTTATCTTTAAAAGTATTTTCTAAATCTACTATATATCTTATTAATAGCTCTTATAAGATCTTATTAATATTTATATATATATTATTATTATATATAAACGTAGTTATTAGTAAGATCTTAAACTAATTATTTTATTTATAATTATAATATATTTATAAATAATATTTAAGAATTTAATTTTATCTTTTAATTTAATTATTAATTTAAGAATAAAATATAATATTAAGTTTATACTTTATATCTAGATATTAATATAATATTATCTAGAACTTATTTATAAATAGAGAATCTCGATTTAAAATTAAGTTATATATTATATTATATAATAATATAAACTTTTATTATAAGATATTAATAAAACTATTAGTTTTTAGATTTTTTATAATTATAATATATATTATATACTTAATTAATTTATCTATTAAGATTAAAATAATATTATAAATTTTATTAATATATAAATTTCTTATAGATAATAAATCTATAATAAAATTTATTATTATAGTATAAAATAAATTTATATTATTTAATAGAATTAACGTCAACTCGTTATACGACTTATAATAATAAATTTATACTTTTTAATAATCGAGGTAAATATAAATATATTCTATTATATCGCTTATTATTTCTATCTAGTAATATTTAAATTTAATACTCTCTTTAATACGCTTATAGATAAAGTATTTAATATTAGAATTATTATAATTTATATAAAAAATCTCTTTCTTTATAGTAAGATTATTAGATATATAAATTATAAGATTATAACGTAGTAATTTATTTTTATTAACTCTCTATTTTAAAAGCTTATTCTATTTAATAGCGTATTTTTAATACTATTTCTTATTTATAATAAAAGTATTTTCATATTATAATTTAAGTAATTATATTATTATTAATTCTTATAACTCTAAATAGAATCTCTTTAATTTTAAAATTTAATAAATTAGAAATTAAGACGATATCGTAATATTTAAAATACGTATTTATCTATTAAGTACTCTCTTATTTAAATTAATAATTTAGATATTTATAATAATAATATTATTTAGTTATTTTATTAACGCTATAAGTTTAACTATAGTAAATATATTAATATATTTTTATAGATTAAGTTAATATTTTTAATTATAAAGCTTATTTTATAAGATAAAGAGAATATTATTATTATTATTCTCGCTATTATTCGATTTAATAATATTAAATCTTCTTAATAATATATTTATAAAGTTAAGTTTTTTTTTTATAATATTTAATTATAAAGTTAAATATAGCTAATTTCTTAGTTTAGCGAATCTATTTTATATTAAACTCTTTTATTATTATAAAATAATATAAATTATTATAATCTAAAATTATATAAATAAGATATTTATTATTTTATAAGTAATATCTTTAATTCTTAAAGCTTAATATAATCGTATAGAGCTTTTTATTATATATATTTTAGTAAGACTTAGCGTTTTTAAATTTATAGTTAAAAAAAAGTAATAGAGTATTATTATTTATTCTCGCTTAATTAGTTAAATATATTATTTATATTTATATTAAAAGTATTAATTTTTATAATAAGCGATATTTTCTAATTATAGTATTTTAGTATAGATATAATAATAAATACTCGCTTAAATATCTTAATAATTTTATATATTTTCTTATTAAATATAAAGAGTAATTTAATCTTATTTTTTTTTTTTTTTAGATTAGATTTATTAAAGGCGTAGCTATCTATAAAAAGTCTTATATAAATTATTAATAAAAGTTTATAAATTTTAAAAAGATTAAGATATTTTTAGTAGACTCTAATTCTAGCTATTTAGTAATAATTTTATTTAAATATCGCGCTAATTTATTAAGAACTTTAGAAAAATAATCTTATTACGATTAAAAGTATATTTCGATAATTTTATATAGAGTTAATATTTTAATAATACGCGTAATACTTTATATATATATTCTTAATATAACTCTTTTATTTTGAAATAGATTAATATATTATTTAAGTATATTATATAGAAGATATTAATATATAGCTTAAATACTTTATTTATATAAGTTTAAAAGATTATAAAGATATTTATAAGATTAAAAGATATTATTTAATCCTCGAATTAGCTATAGCGAGTTCGAAAGATAATTTTTTACTTATCTCTCTTTTATACTTATATTTTATAATATATATTATAAATATTAATTTTAATAAAGTACTTTATATATATAAATCTTTTTAATATCTCTAAAAGTAGCGATAATAAATAATTATTCTTAATAATTATCTTATTAAGCTCTCGATAGTTAATATAAAATTATAATAAATTATTTAATTTCTTAATAAATAGTATTAGCGAGTTAATCTAATTAATTAAAAATTAAATTTATTTTCTCTTAAATATAGTATTTAAATAATTCTTAATCGCTACGAGTTTATTATATAATATATTATAAATTAAATTACTTTTAAATAACTTATTAGATAATAGATTAATAAAATATTTAATTTAATTATATATATTAAGATTATTAGATAGCTCTTCTAAAAAGACTTTTAATAGATTTTTAAATTATTTAGATATATTAAAGTTATTTAACTACGTAATATTATATCGTATAGCTTTATTATAATTATTTTTATTACTTTTAAATAGAATCTAATATAAGAGTATAATAAACGCTTATTTTAGATTATATATAATTACTATATTAATTAATAACGTAAATTACTCTATATTTATTATTATAATATTTATTTACTTTTTATTATTTATAAAAAAATCGCGATAGATCTAAAACTACTCGCGCTAATAAATATTTAAATCGATATTATAAATTTAAAAAAAAATTAAGAATAAGATTATATTCTTATATATCTACGATATATATCTTTAAGATTTACTCTTACTTTCTTTCTTAATTATTCGCGAGATTAAAAATTAAATTATATTTTTTATATAAGAATATTTAATAATTATTAATAATATATATTATTATTAGCGCGTATTTAGATTTAAAAATCTATATTTCTTTAATAAAAGATTATAATATAAAGATTTTCTCGCTATTAATATCTATTAGAGTAGTTATTTTATACTTCTTATTTAATATAATAATTTCGTCTCTTAATAATAGAGAGCGAGGTTATTATTTAATTAATAGCGTATTTAATATTATAGTAATAAGTATTAAGCTTTATTTTTTCCCTTATTTAATTTATAATTATATACTTCGTTATTTATAACGTAGTTTAAATATTTAAAAGAATTTTTATAATATCTTAACTATTTATAATTATAATATTATATTTTAATAAGAGATATCTTAGACTTAATATAAGAGTCGTTATCTTTAGATTTAGTTCGCTTAGGCTTTTAATCTTATAACGTCGAAGAGAATAAACTCTTCTTTTAATTCTATTAATTCTTTATATACTATTTTTTAAACTTCGTATATTATTAATTACTACTTTTTTAATTACTTATTTTATTATTAAAGCGAGTCTTATTTAGAGTAAAGAGCTCTTTTATTTTTTATAATCTTTACTTTATATTTTAATATTATTATAATAATATAATATAGATAATAGATTAAATAGCCTCCTTTATAGCTTCTAGAGAAATTTTCTCTATTACTTTATCTTATAAGATTTTTATATATTCTAAATTAGTTATATAATAATCTCGTTATAATTAAAATATAATAAGATAATTATTAAAGCTAGTTATTAATTACGCGTTTTTTATAATTACTTTAGCTAACTAATATCTTATATTATAAAACTTAATAACTAAATTATAAACTTAATTTAAGTATTATTCTTTATATTCCTTCTAGATAAATTTCTTAATATCGCGTAGTATCGTATTTCTAGTATTTCTTTAAATTTACTTCTTAATATTTATTAATAAAATAGAAGACTAGCAAGTCTTTTCTTTATTCGTGTAGAAATCGATATAAGATATTAAGGTGATAAAATCGTTATAGTCTTAAAGAAATATAATTATTAAGCTATAGTTATTAAGATATTACGTATTAAATATCTTAATAATATTTATCTTCTTATAACTTAAATTACGATAATAATTATCGCTATACTTATAGTAATATTCTTATATATTCTATAAGTAAAGACCCATAAATTAAATTCATGGAGTTGGAATTTTTCTAAATTAAATGGAGTTGGATTTTTCTAAGTTAAATCGAATTTTAGCCCTAGCCCTAAGTTAAATCGAACTCTAATCGCTTACTATACGTTTTTAATCTACTTTTACTATTATAAAATTAATTTAATCTATATAGTATATAGATATATATATATGAAGAGAGGCGCGCTAAGGCTTAATTAGAAAGATATATCGAGTATAAAGAATTAATTCGTAATAATTATCTATAAAAAATAGAGAAAGACTATATTCTTATAGTAAGAAGTATTAAAATATTAAAAAGAAATAAAGATAACGTGTTAATTAGTGATATAAATCTCATAATATCTTCTACCGCAGTAAAATTTTTCGAATAATAAAATAGCTATAAACATCGAATGATTTCAATTCGTTTAAATATATATCGTTTCGAAGTAATAATTTAATATAGAATCGTAGAGAGTATATAACGTAAGATCTTAGAGAGCTAAGCCGTATTCTTAACGATAATAATCTTATTACCGCTTAATTTCTTCGTAATATTCTTTATAGTATTCTTTATAATATTCTTCGCATTTATCTATTATAATTTCTTCTCTTACTTCTTAATATAGTAAGAATAATAAATTAAATTATAGTAATATTCTTCGCTTATTAAGTAATAATTTAATATAAAATCGTAAAGAGTATATAACGTGAAATCTTAAAGAGTTAAGCTATATTCTTAATAATAATAGTCTTATTATCGCTTAATTTCTTTATAGTATTCTCTATAATATTCTTCGTAGTATTCTTCATATTTATCTATTATAGTTTCTTCTTTTACTTCTTAATATAGTAGAAATAATAAGTTAAATTATAGTAATATTCTCTACTTATTAAATAATAATTTAATATAAAATTATAGAGAGTATATAATATAAGATCTTAAAGAGCTAAGCCGTATTCTTAATACTAAAGATCTTATTATTACTTAATTTCTTCGTAGTATTCTTCGTATTCGTTTATTATATTAACTTCTCTTATACTAACTAAATAGATTAATATAAGATCGTAGAGAGTAAGTCTATTATATTACTACTACTAATAACTATCTTCGTAATATTCTCTATAGTATTCTTCGTATTTATCTATTATAAATTCTTCTCTTATTTAACTAAGTACGAGAATATCGAGAGTAAATATATTTATATTAATGAAATTAATAGAATTAGTAAAATAATAGAAGAAGAATAATTATATAAATAGATAAAAGAATTATTATTCGATCTCGAACGCGTCTAGTATAATTATTATATTTAAATATCAATTTAATTTATTAATAGTAAATTAAACTTTCTAAATTATATCGTATAAACTCTATAATATATAAATAATACGCGATATAACTAGCGAGCCTTACTAAAGACTAAGTAGAATCTAAATAAAGATTAAAAAAGACGTAGGCTATCGAAAGAGTCGTTATTAAAGAAGTCTACTAATAGATCTTATAATAAAAGATCTTCGACAGCGTCTTCCTCTTATTTAAGAGCTTCTTCTTAATGATATTCAAAATCTAATACGCGTTAAGAGGCTTTAAAATAGAATAATAAAGAATAAATAGAGAAGAAAGATACGTCTTAAGAGATAGCATTGCTAAATTAAAAGATATTATCGCTAGCTTAAAAGAAATCTATAGAGAAAAATATATTCGTTTAAGCTCTTTTTAAGAGTCTTTTAATATATTTATAAGTAATAATAAATAGCTATTAAACTCGCTTTCGATTATTAATAATAGCGAATTCGCGAAGGAATAATCTAGAGGCGTTAATAGGGGCTCTAAGAGGTGGATAAAAGAGATATATATACCTTAGACGTTAAATAACCTTTAGACGAGAGATATCGAGAATAATTATATTTATATTAATAAAATTAATAGAATTAATAGAGTAATAAAAGAATAATAATTATATAAATAGATAAAAGAATTATTATTCGATCTCGGACGCGTCTAATATAACTACTATAACTATTATATTTAAATATTTATTTAATCTACTAATAGTAGATTAAACTTTATAATTTTTATAGCGTTAGAAAGCATAAAGCGAGCTCTATAATTTAAGGAATTATAAAGTAACTATATATATCGTAAGCTGAGTACTTTAAAATATAAAACTTCTATATATAAATTTTTAATAAGAGAGACGCGGGAGAGCTATCGGGCTAACTTAGCCGGTCTAATTAAAAAGCATATAGAATTTAAATTAATAATTAACTGCATATATAAATTCAAGGTTTTCAAGCTCAGCTCTATCTTATTCTATTATATATATTAATATCTTAATTAGCTTAAGTTTTTTAATAACTAATTACTTCTTAATATTAAACTCTAGAAATTAATAGTATTAAATTTAAATTAAGTCTATAAGACGAGAGTCTTTATTTATAAATGAAGAGTTATTAGATATAACGCTTCGGCGATTATTATTTTCGCTAATAGTATTATTAGAATTTTTATAAATATTAGAATTAGTATTATAATCGCTTAATTATATAGTAAATATATTTTAATAAGAGTTATTTATTAAGTTAAAAACGTTATTAATTAGTTATAATAGAATATTTTTATTTTATAAATTAATAGAATTAGCTCGCGAGTTACTTATTATAATTAAATTAAATAACTTTATATAAATAAAGTTATTAAAATTATAAGATAGTAAGATCTCTTTTAATAAAACTACGTAATAGCTATATAATTATAAGATTTAGATATATAATTAATAGAATAAATAGATTAATTACTAGATAAATTAATAATTAAAAAAAAAGAAGAAGAAAAGAGAATTTATAAGTATTTAAGACTTTACTAAGTATATTAAATACTCGCTCTAGCTATATAGCTTATAGTCTAATAAGCGACGTAAGCGAGCCTATTAGTTCGCTCTAAGTACTTTTATTCTTATAATTATCTACTTATTATTATAGATAAATTTTCTAAGCGTACTTTAATTATATTAGAGAAGACGATCTATACTACTATCGAGTAGGTCGATCTTTTACTTACGACTTTAACTTAGTATAAATAAGATATTTCGCTAACTATAATTAGTAATAAAGATTTTAAATTCATATCGAAATTCTAATAAATTATCTTTAAGAAACTCGAAGTAGAGATTTTTACTTTTATAATCTATTATCTTTAGATTAATAAATAATTTAAACGCACGAATTAAATTATAGAAATCGCGCTTCGCTACTTCATTATAGCTAATTCTAAAATTAATTAAATATTTATACTTTTATATCTTATAAATAGTTTAAATAATTCTAAGAATTAGTCTATAGGCGTATTATTAAATAAGATTCTTTATAAATTTAACGTTCATAATACTCTTAGAATATTAGTCGAATTACTATAAGAAGATTTTAGTTATCTATAATAGATGAAATAAGAGTAAATAGAGAACTATATAGCGTTTACTAATATTATAATTAAAATATACTATAATAATATATATAAAGCTCTTAATATATTTAAGAGTAATATAGTTTTTTTACGCTTATATTATAGATATAAGATCTCTAACTTAAATAATTATAAACTTCATAATTAGAGAGTTAGCCCCTTTAAGATTCTTAATAAAATCGAAAAACTTACGTACCGCCTTAAGCTCTCTTTACTAATAAGAATTTACCTAATTATCTCAATAATATAACTGAAATCTACTAAAAATAGAGATTCTTATATATATGCTTATACTATCGCCACTTCTAAAATCGAGAAAGACGGTATTATTATAGATATCTACGAAATCGAGACTCTATTAGAGAAGTAGAAATTTAGAGATAAGATTTAGTACTTAGTTAAGTGGAAGAACTATAAAAACGAATATAATATATAGTACGATATTAATAATCTTAAAGATGCTATGAAATTAGTCGAAGAATACGAGGTAAGAATTTAAGCTAGGCTTTTTAGAAGATTAGATTAATGGCGTATTAGGATAGAAGTCTAAGAAAAGACTTTCTTCTACTGCGATAGGCTTCTATTTTCTTATTATACTATACTTACTTAAAAAGAAAGTTATACTTTTTCTAAAGAAATATCTTTCTTTATTTAAAGTTCTTTAAGAGATATACTTTCTCGAAAGCTCGTTCTTTATATACTTCGTATTTTTCTATTAGAGAGTTAATATTTTAATTAAAGAAATAACTTTTATTATTAGCTTTATTTAAAGAATAGATTTTCTTCTACTATATAATAGCTTTTTTTAAAGAAAAGACTTTTCTTACTTAAGTATTGAGGGCGTTACTTTCTTTCTATTTATTAATATCTATTATAAATATAACAGAAAGGCAGGAACGGAGAGGCAGGAGATAACGCTATTATAGCGCCTTGGCAGATAATACTTACTAATAGATTTCTCTATAGAATCTCATCATCTTATATTCAACTTATAAATCCATAATAGTAGTAGCAATTGATTTTCTACTACTATAATAATTAATAAAATAGATTAAAATTAATTATCTCTTAAATACTAAAGCTTTAGTATTATACTTTATAGATATATCTTTTATTAAAATAAATAAGTTATTTAAAGTAATATTAGTATAATTCTATAAATTATAACTAGCTAATAATAAATCTATTTTTATCTTTAATATTATATATATAATCTTAATAAATTTTATTTTAGAAGATTATATAGAAGAACTTTAGTATTTAATTATCTTATTAAAATAATTTAATATTATTTTAGAAATATTATAGCTAGAATAGTATAACTCTTATATATTCTTTAAATCTAGAATTATTATATTTAATTTAGATTATTATATATCTAACTATTTATTATATAATAAATTTATTACTATTTAAAATAATAATAAGTTTTTAAAAAAGAATTTAAATTATATAATAAAGATTATATTTAAAAAAAAGAATATAGTAAAGATTTTTATCTATATCTTTATTAAAATAATTAAAAAATTAAAGAATTAAGTTATTATTATATAATTTAAAAATTTCGAATAATTTTCTAACTCTATTAATAAGAAAGCGAAGTTTATTATTAATATTATTACTATTATAATAGAAGATTATAAAAAATTCTTTTATAAGCTAAAAAAGAAATCTTTAACTATAAAATAGTTATAAAAATAAATTTTTATAATATATTATAAATAGCTAGATATTTAAAATCTTATTAAAACTAATAAACTTTTCTCTTATCGCTTTATTAATTATAAAATATATCTTAAAAAAAAAAATTTATTATCGAAAAGAGCTTATAAGCTCTTTAGAGATTAGATATTAGTTATAAAGAAATATATCGATAAAATATTAGAAAAAAACTATATTAAATTAAGTATTTTTCTTTATATAGTATTTATTCTAATTATAAAGAAACTCGATAAGAAATTTAGATTATATATAAACTATAAAGTTTTTAACGTATTTATTATCTCTAATTAAAATACTTTTTTATTAATTAAAAAGATATCTATTAAATTATACGCGATAAGAATATATAGTAAATTCGATATTATAATCGCTTTTAACGAAATTAGAATAAAAAAGAATTATAAGAAAAAAATTGTATTTCTTACTCGATATAGCTTATTCGAATATATAATAATACCTTTCGAGTTATATAATACCTTTATTACTTTTTAAATATTTATTAATAATATCTTACGCGAATATTTAAATATATTCTATATTATCTATTTAGATAATATTTTTATCTATAATAATATTAAAGATAAATATATTTAATATATAAAAAAGATATTAGAGAAATTTTAATAAGCTAGCTTCTATTTTAATATTAATAAATATAATTTTTATATTATTAGAATTAAATATCTAGAATTAATTATTATAATAAAAGAAGTAAAAATAAATATAAAGAAAATTAAGATTATTACTTAATAAAAAAAATCTAGATATATTAAAAATATATAAGTATTTCTAAAATTCGCTAATTTCTATCGAAAGTTTATTATAAGATATTCTAAAATCGCTATATCTTTAATAAATCTTATTTATATTTAATAGAAGAAAGACTTCGTCTATTTATAAGCTTAAGAATACTCTAAATAACTCGCTTTTAAAATATTTAAGAAAGCTTTTACTACTATCTCTATACTTACTTATTTTAATTTAAATAAAAAAACTTAATTAAAAATAAATATATTTAATTTTATAATTATTATTATTCTATCGTAAAAAAATAAAAATAAAATATTTAAATTTATAATATTTCTTTTTAAAAAGATATCTTCTATAAAATATAATTATAATATTTATAATAAGAAATTTATAATTATAATATAAGTTTTTAAGAAATAATATTCTAAGCTAGTTAATACCTCTATCGAGAACTTTATTAAAGTTATTTTAAATTATAAAAATTTATAGTACTTTATATTTTTTAAATAATTTAACTTTTATTAAATAAAATAAACGAAGTTTCTTTTTAAATTTAATTTTTATATTATTTATCGCTTAAAAAAATAAAGTATTAAATCTAATAATCTTATTTAATAAATAGAAGATTTATTTAAAAATAAGAATAACGATTATATTCGTTATTAATATTATATAATTCTTAAAAATAATAATCTTAATAAAGATATTAAGAATATTATATATCTTATTATTATATTTCTAGATAATATAAGAAAAAGTATTATCTCTCTAATTATAATATTATATAAATTTAGCGAATAAGATAATATTAATAATAAGAAGTCTAATAAAGAATTACTATTAAGAGTCTTAATAGAGACTTTTTAAGAGAAATTTATAGAAAAATCGAGAGAAGTCTCTATTATTAATACTTCTAAATTATTATATTAAATAAAAAATATTTATAATTATAATAATATTATTTAAGAAATTATTTAATTAAAGATATCTAAATAAAGAAAGTTATTATTTAAAATAATTAAGAATAATCTTAAGCTAGAATTAAGTAATTATTATCTTTATAATAGATTATTATATATTAATAATAGATTATATATATTAGATATTCTCGAATTATAAATTAAGATTATTAGAGATATTTATAACTTTTTATTTAAAGGCTATATTAATAGATTATTAATCTATAATAGATTAAGTAGATATTATTATTAATTAAGAATAATAAATTTTATTATCTACTATATTAAGAGTTATTATATTTATAAGAGATTTAAAACTTATAAAAAGAGTAAATAAGATCTTTTTAAATCTCTTTTTATTCTCGAATAATATTAGTAAGATATTTTTATTAACTTTATTATATTATTATCTATCTATTTTAGATATAAATACTTTTATTAATATATTATAATAATTATAGATAGACTTAATAAGAAGAAGAAATTTATTTTTTTAAACTTCTTAAAAGTAAAGATAGTAGTTTAAATTTTTATTAAATTTATATAACGAGAGAAAGAATATCTATTTACTATTATCTCGAATTAAAATATTTAATTTATAATATATTTCTAGAGAAGACTATATAAAAGAATTAAAATTAAATCTAAATTCTTTATTATATTCTATTTCGAAATTAATAAATAAATAGAAAATATTAACGCTATTTTAAAGTAATATCTTAGAGTTTATATTAATTATAATTAAGATAATTAAATAAATCTATTATTAATAGTAGAGTTCGAAGCTAATTTCGATAAAAACATCTTATTGAATATATTATTATTTCTTTTTATTAAAAAATATATTTCTTACTTAAGAATAGAATTCTTTATTTTTTAAAATTAATTCGCTAATTAAAGAGTAAAAAGAGATATTAAATTAGTTAATAGATTTATTAAAAAGATAGATATTATAAAAAATTATTTAAAAAGTTAATTTAAATAATTATAAACTTTATAAAAGAAGTAAACTAATTATTATTAACTTTTAATATTAAAATTTAAAGTCGAAGATATAATTATATTTAATAGAAGAAATATTAAAATTATACGTTTTAATAAATTATTAGATTATAAGAATTTTAAATTATTTAAAATTATTAAAGCTTTAAATAATTTCGCTTACGAGTTAGAACTCTCTACTTTTATAAATAATATTTACTCTATCTTTTATTTATAGCTATTATATCTTAATAATAGCGATTTACTATTAAAATAGATCGAGTCTTCGCTATCTTTTATCGATATTAATAAAAAAAAAATTTATAATATTAAAGAAATAGTTTAATTTAAATTAAATAAATAAAAAAATAATTCTTTAACTAGTAAGAGAGAATATCTAATATATAAAATTAGATATAGAGACTCTAAGATCGAGGAAAATTTATTCTAATAACTATTTACGAATATAGTAGAATATTTAAATCTAATAGTAAACTTCTGTCAGGACCAGCATAGAGGTACGTCATATGGGTGAGGTAGAATAGGATAATAAGGCTACCGAACTATGTAGGTAGGAAGGAGGCATGATATAGTAGGAGATGCCTCCTGCCAAGGCCCGCTAGCCATAGGGCTGAGTGGTGTGTCAAGGGTACGCTCGTAACACTACCCCCCCCTCTCAATAGCCATGGCCCCCATGGCTGGTAGACCGGAGATGCACGCCTATTGCTTGCCCTGTTTCTCCAAACATCCATAGCCCCTGCCGGCTTTGACTGGAGAAGATTTGCCGAGGTATAGCGGTAGCAGTCGAACATCGGATGGTTTCAATTCGTTCAAAAACACCATGTCCGAGGTTTTGCCGGATCGCATGCTGGTCTTGACTGTTCCATGCCTGCCATGCCTGCCATGTCCTTCAGAGATCCTGGAGATATTGGCCATATCTTGCCTGCGTGCCAGCAAGATTCTCCGAGTTCTTCTCCTTGCCCAGTCTGCTTGTCATAGTCCTCCACTTTTTTCGCCTTCAACACCTACTGGCAGCCTGGCCTGGGAGCTTCACTGTAGATTGCTCTTGCCATCAAGTCCTTCGGTAGAATTGAAGAAAATCCAACGCATGCATGTGTTATGAAACCCCCCTCAACACCTGTTGGCAGCCTGGCCTGGGAGCTTCACTGTAGATTTGCCCTGTGTCTCCCATGCTCTTGCCATCAAAAATCCATCCTCCATTCCATCCTTTGTCTTTGTTGATTCGTAGGTTTGGTAGGTAGGTAGGTGATAAGAATCGAATGTGTTGATGTTGAATGCCATTTGGTAGCAGGCTCACTATGTGTGTTGTCGACATGCTCAGTGAAGAGGTCGATATGTGTCGTTTCGGGGCTGTTCCCGTCGCCATTGTAGCAGGCTCACTGTGGTGTGGGGGGGTGTTTGTGACGATTTCTTTCTACTATCAATTCGCTAGTCGTACGAATGGTCCCAATGCCTTGTTTATCCCTCGCCTACTGTTCTGGCGAGGCCGTTCCGCTGTCCCGTTAGGTGCTCTTTGGAATCGAGTTACCCGTATGGTGGGCTTCCCCAGGGATACGATGTCTCATCCATTTAAGGCGTCTTGACAAAGCCCCTGCCAGCGCGTTTCTTTTTGTATTCGTCCGCTAATCCGAATGAAAGGGGGTAGGTCTTTGGTAGCTGTTTTAGTTACTCTGCTATCCTCGAGTGTGTAACTGAGAACTCAGTCACATCTTGTCCGTTTAAGTTTCTCTTCGCCGGGGGGGGTACGAAGGAGCCTTATTATAATGTCAGGACCAGCATAGAGGTACGTCATATGGGTGAGGTAGAACGAGGATAATAAGGCTACCGAACTATGTAGGTGGGAAGGAGGCATGATATAGTAGGAGATGCCTCCTGCCAAGGCCCGCTAGCCATAGGGCTGAGTGGTGTGTCAAGGGTACGCTCGTAACAACTTCTACTATTATTATCTCGAGGTTATTAACTCTTATTTATTATTTAAAAGACTTTTAGAATAATCTTCTCTATTAGTGCTACTAATTTATAATAATTATATTAACTTATAAGAAGATTTTAAATCTATTATAAAAGGGAAGTGATACACGTACACCCCCTTTTGATACATGTACACCCCCTCAAATCCGATTAGCTTCCGCGCGGCCGCTAGCCGCATAAGGTATAAACCCCGCACATAGCCGAAAAGAGGTGAGGCTACACGAGGCGGGCAGCGAGGTAGTCGACAGCGAGGTGGACGTGGTACGCCAGCCTACATGCAGGGTAACGAGACCATATTTGATACCTTTCAGCTGTAGGAAGGCCAGGTGGCCAATAGATAGTGGATATTCGAGTACGATAGGCGTATTTCTAGTAGCAACGAGAGAGGGTAGCCAGCCAATCAGCTATCGCCATAGAAGGACAATCTAAAAACCTCACCATTCGACGATTTGAAACCGTCTGATCTTTTAGACTTTATCAGGAGAGGTCTGGGAAGGCTTGCCTTGCTACCATCAAGAGTCTAGGCAATATTCCCTAGGAAGCTATGTGTGGGGTTTATACCTTATGCGGCTAGCGGCCGCGCGGAAGCTAATCGGATTTGGAGGGGGTGTACATATATCAAAAGGGGGTGTACGTGTATTACAAGCCTTATAAAATACTAAGTTACTATATCTAAGAATATTACTTTATATATATCTAGATATACTTTTTATAAGATCGATATCTATTATATAGTAATTATCGCTAAAGCTTTAAATTAAAGAGAGAGATAATATTACGATTTTAATAATCTTATTTATATTATAATTTAATTAAGCTTAACGTATAAAGGCCTTTTAATCTTTCTATCTTATTAAAACTTATACTTTCTCTTTATACTATAATATAGAGTTATTATATATATTATTAAGTCTCTAATAAAATATTATAAAATTAAATCTATTTTTTTATTTTTATTTTTTATTTTAAAGCTTTTTTTCTTTATTATATAAAATATTATAATTTATTAAATAAAATGTTATATTTTTTAAAAATATCTATAATTTATAGATATTATAAATGTTTTTTTTTAAAATAAATTTAGTAACTTAATTATTAATTATATTTTTATTATATATAAAAGATTTATAATAAATTTATAAATAATTCGAAAAATTCGAGATATTTCTATGAAAATTTGAAAATTTGAAATTTATAAATACTTTGAAATCTTCGTTATAACTCTATAATTATCTTTAAATTCTTAAAATAATTCTATTATTAATTTAAAAATTTTAAGACTTTAAAAGATAATTCGAAATTTTCGAGATAATTATATTATTATTAATTTGAATTTTTCGTAATAACTCTATTATTAATTCGAAATTTTCGCGATAATTCTATTATTATTAACTCGAAATATTCGAGACTTTAAAAGATAATTCGAAACTTTCGCGATAGTTCTATAATTAATTCGAAATTTTCGCGATAATTCTATTATTATTAATTCGAAATATTCGAGACTTTAAAAGATAATTCGAAATTTTCGCGATAATTCTATAATTAACTTAAAATAATCTTTAAAATACTTTAAAATTTTCGTAATAATTCTATTATTAATTTGAAATTTTCGAGACTTTAAAAGATAATTCGAAATTTTCGCGATAATTTTTTAATTAACTTAAAAAAATCTTTAAAAAACTTTAAAATTTTTAAAAATTTTTTTAACAAAAATTTTAAAAATTTTAAAAAAAACACACACCCTTTTTTTTTTTTGGGTGGCTTAAAAAAAAAATCCCCCCCCCCCCCCCCCCCGTAATTAAAAAAAAAAAAAATAAATATTTTTTAGATTGCTGGGGTGTAAAGATGCTGGACCAGCATCTTGATTTGTCACATGACACGTGACGTCAGGTCAGACCTGCTCGGTCATTTGACAGTCATATATAGTCAAATGACCGCACTGCAAAGGGTTTGTAGTAAGGTGAAGCGTGAGATTCGAGGGAAACGGTACCTAGAATTCAGAGGTGTTTAGGGCTGAAAGGGAGTACCACTAGTGATATCTTACGGAGCTAAGAATAGATCACGCTAAGCTTCCATCTACTAATGTACGCCTGTCTTTGTTAGCTCTATATCTTTAATATACGGTTAGCGCTGTCATCTGTCAGGTAAATTTGTAGTAAGGTGAAGCGTGAGATTCGAGGGAAACGGTATAAGTCAGAGGTGTTTAGGGCTGAAAGGGAGTACCACTAGTGATATCTTACGGAGCTAAGTATAGATCACGCTAAGCTTCTATCTACTAATGTAAGCCTGTCTTCAAGTTTGTTAGCTCTATATCTTTCATATACGGTTAGCGCTGTCATCTGTCAGGTCAAACAGCCTGTCACCGTATGACCGTCAGATTATGTCATAGGGGTCAAATGTCAGTCATTACGCATCCCTAAGTAATGCTGGTGCTGTGCAGACTGTAGAGTAAAGTACGAGTAAGGTATCTTAGTCAAGATGTAATTTAATTCGGTAGCGCCGCCCTCAACATCTTGGCATTCAGCCTTATCACGACATCATCTCTAAAGGCTTCTATTCAACAAATGACGACGCCGACTAATGGCCCACATCTCCTTACAGCTCATCCATGCCTAACATCTCTCAGAATTAGCATAGCTTCAGAAATTATTCCTAGATTGCATTGCTTTAGAGCTTGCCTTCCTCCCTTAAGACATGGGGCTACCTCCGACTCTAAGTGATCATACCAGTCACGCGTTGAATAGAGAGATCCAGCTACACACACTGATCTTCGCTCCGTCTTCTCCGTTCCACAAACCTACCCACTACTATTCTAACTCTTCATTTTACCAAGCTGCACAGCAGTGAGCACACTGCAAACGAATCGAGAGCACCATGAGCCAAGCAATTCCAGAACCCATACCTGACCTCGGCGCCGGAAGCGCAGGCAAGGCAGCAGAACCACATCCAGGAGGTCGAATCAAGCATGGAAGTTTGGTCCAGCTCCTCCGCCTGGTGGCCTTCACATCATGGCTCAATGCTTGTATTTTCACCATACATTTTAGCCAGATCCTTGGCTGGCCTCTCTACCTCGTCAACAAGGACTACTACTATGCTTACATGGCCCTTACCAAGCAATCTTTTGGACTAGTCGCTACCACAACAACTGCCTGGTTCAGTCCGACGGTCATAAGAGTCAGTGGGGACAAGAGCGTCCGGGGGCAGTTGCTGCAGACAAAGGATGGACGACTCGAGACTCGCTTCCCAGAAAGATTGGTCATGATTGCAAATCATCAAATCTACACTGAGTGGCTATACCTTTGGTGGGTGGCATATACGAGCAACATGCATGGTCATGTCTACATCATCCTTAAAGAGTCCCTGAAATACATTCCATTCATCGGTCCTGGAATGATGTTCTACGGCTTCATCTTCATGGCACGTAATTGGGCAAAGGATAAGACGCGGCTACATCATCGATTACAGAAGCTCGTCAAGGGGCGCCATGGTGGTCCGATGTCAGGAGTATCAGGGATGGGATCTCTTGATCCGATGTGGTTAATAATCTTTCCTGAAGGAACCAATCTCTCGGCGAATACTAGGAACCAAAGCCAGAAATGGGCTGATAAGCAAGGAATCAAGATTCTTGAACATTCATTGTTACCAAGGAGCACAGGCTTGCTATACTGCTTGCAGGAACTGAAGGGTACAGTTGACTGGGTGTATGACTGTACTTTGGCGTATGAGGGCATACCGTAAGTTATACATCTCTTATTCGTCGCAGGTATTGACCATCTACCAGCCGCGGAAGCTTCGGCCAAGATATATTCACACTTCGCTCGACCTACTTCCAAGGTCGGCCGCCAAAGTCTGTCAATATGTACTGGAGGCGAATTCCTGTTTCCTCGATCCCTCTTAATGATTCCCAGAAGTTCGAGCTATGGCTTAGAAATCAATGGCAGGAGAAAGAAAACTTTTTGGAGTACTTCGCCCAAAATGGTCGCTTTCCTGCAGATGATGGCCACGACTCGGAAGGAGAGCCTGCCACCAACGGCAACTCCGGTGCCCAGGTCCTGAAAGGGGCAGGCTTCATTGAAACTGAAGTGAAACTGGCGCATTGGTATGAAGTCGGACAGATCTTCGTAGTGCTGGCTGCTTTTGCTCTTGTTTCCAACGTTCTGGCGAAGCTTTGGAACATGGTTCTTTATGGTAGTCTAGTCGGTCATGGGTGAAGGAAAGCGTTAGCAGCTCTGTCGCAGGAGTCTCTAGTTGAGTTTCTGTGCTGAGACTCTTGAAAGAGACGGAGTTCAGGTTGGTATGTGCGTCCGGATGTTGTCACCTTTCTCCTTGGCAATGATTCAATTCCAACCGGCGGCATTACTTCGGGATGGGCTAGCCTCAAATGGATTAGCCAGATCCTTCCGGATCTTTGTTCACCCGTTGCGGGCTTGGAACCTTTCGCAACACTTTCGCCCTTGTTCATCATCGGTCGTGTCATTGCTTCCTGCAGACCCTCAACTTCACAGAAACCTCAAATGAATCGTCGGAGTTGCAAGTTCTATACCGTGCAACTGCGCCAGCCTCTACATGCGACGAGCTCGAACAGCGTTGATCAACCATCGTCCAGGGACGGCTGGTCCTACCTTTCACCTTACTTACGCTTCACTAACGCACTATGGCACCCTTTCTGAATGGATACGGTAAAGGCGGAAATCGTCATCTACCAACAGAGCCCGCCACGACCGACGTCCGCTTCTCCGACATACCTTCCGCACTCGATATCCAAGTCTCAGGCGGCGATGCCGAGGAGGCCGTCGAGATCAGTCTCGAGGATTTGCTCGACGATCCAACAGAACTATGCACACTTCTAGAAAATGAAAATGCGGAAAAGCGGGTGTGGATGATAATTGCTCTGGCGTACGCGAGGCAAGGGAAGATCGATCTTGCAATCGACATTCTACACAAGGGCTTGAATTCTCTATCGAGGGGAAGTCCGAAGGAGAAGCTAGCCCCGCTCAGCCTGCTTTGCTGGATGTTCTTGGGCAAAAGTCGGCAGGCACCGAGAGTGTTACCTGATGGTCAAGCGGCATCAGAGGTGAAGACAAAGGACCTCTGGCTCCAGTCCGCGACCGCTATCATGAACGATGCATCTCGAATCAACCCGGCTTTCCCTCCGCTCTATCTCGCGCGTGGTGTTCTCTACCTCCTCCGCGCCTCCTTGCAACCTCCCTCGAAGCCCGTTGCGCCTGGCTCGATGGATCATTCAGAGCGGATGGAATCGTTGAGGCAAGCACTCAAGTGCTTTGAGGATGCAGCGCGAGTGTCGCAAGGGAGAAATATGATGGCGGTCTTGGGTACGGCAAGAGCACAATTCTCGATGGGACGATATGCGGAAGCTTTGAAGGGCTACCAGGAGGTTCTTTCAAAAATGCCACATCTTCATGACCCTGATCCTCGGATTGGCGTTGGATGCTGCCTTTGGCAATTGGGATATCAGGAAGAGGCGCGGGAGTCATGGGAAAGAGCCTTAGAGATCAATCCCGACTCGAAGATTGCTACCCTCCTGGTCGGTCTCTATTATCTCAACGACAGCTCAAACTACGCTACGAAGGATCCCGCTTTTGCTCCAATCTACAAGAAAGCCATGACCGAGTACACTCAGAGAGCTTTCAAATTAGACAAAGAACTGCCCCTCACATGCGCGACATTTGGTGGTTACTTCCTACTCAGGAGGGCATGGCCTACTGTCGAGACATTGGCGCGAAAAGCAATCGAGTTGACTGATGTCAACGCCATCGCCAGTGACGGTTGGTATCTTCTTGCGAGGAAAGAGCACTCACAAGAGAATCCAGACTACTCAAAGGTTAACGATTTCTACAGTAGAGCTGATGCTGCAAGAGGCGGCGGCGACAAGGGCTATGTACCAGCAAGACTTGGGCTCGCTCAGGTACAGGTATTGCAGCAAGATGTTGATGGGGCAAAATTCCGATTGGAGAAGGTCATACAGGCTTCGAAGAGCACTGAGGCAATGATGCTTCTTGGAGCCTTGTATGCTGAGGATGTTTTTGCAAATCAAGTGACAACTGGTGTGAAGGAAGACAAGTCTGCGGAGGTCAAGAAAGCAGTCGCGTTCCTTGAAGCTGTGCGCATAGCTTGGAAAGATCCCTCAAAAAAGCTATATCCCGACCTGTCAGTACTCGTCTATCTCGCTCGCTTGTACGAAGTCGACCACCCAGATAAGGCAATGCAATGCTTGCAGCAGGTTGAGAAGCTGAGCATCGAGGATCTATCGGATAAGAAGGACATGCTCAAGGATGCAGAACTCGACGAGGCCACGATGACAAAGCTTCGCGAAGAACTGCCTCCACAATTGCTCAACAACCTTGGGTGCTTTCAGTACCAGAGCGAGAAGCACGACTTGGCCAGAGACCTTTTCCAGACAGCATTGAATTCTCTTGTCAAGTTCGGAGAGAGAGACGAGACTATCGACACAGATGCCCTGGTCACAACCATCAGTTATAACCTGGCGCGGACATACGAAGCCGCTGGCTTACTTGACGATGCAAAACAGGTATACGAGGGACTGTTGGCACGTCACCAAGACTATACTGATGCTCGAACGCGACTCGCTTACATCGAATTGCGCCTGAACCCAACAGAGGATGGGCCAAAGGCCATATCTGCATTAAATGAGACAGACGGCTCAGATCTCGAAGTACGAGCGCTTCTGGGGTGGTATCTCAGCAGATCAAAGAAGCACGCTACCAACGTTGCCGAAGACCAAGAGCAACGGCACTACAAGCACACTTTGCAACTTTACGAGAAGCATGATCGGTACTCGTTGACTGGCATGGGTAACGCGTACGCTAAATATGCCCGCGAGATGCGGAGAACGACAGACAAGGAGAGGGAAAAGCGAAGTGCCGAATACCTCAAAGCTGTTGGATACTATGATAAGGCGCTACAACTAGATCACAGAAATGCTTATGCTGCGCAGGGCATTGGTATAGCTCTGATCGAAGATAAGAAAGACCTCGGCTCCGCTCTTCATATCTTTACAAAGATTCGAGACACCGTGCGCGACTCCAGTGTCTTCATCAATCTTGGTCATGTCTATTGCGAGCTGAAGCAGTACGTCAAGTCGATTGAGAGCGTGAGTCTTCCTTCTCTTTCTGCATTGTGTCTGGTGAGCTCACACCTAGCGTCTAGTACGAAACCGCCCTCCACAGAGATCGCGCCTCGGATCCTCAAGTCCTTGCTTGCCTCGGCCGCGTATGGCTTCTCAAAGGCAAACAAGACAAGTCTACCTCAGCCATGAAATCCTCCCTCGACTATTCCCGCCGTGCTCTGGCCATCGCCACTTCGCAAATCCATTTCAAGTTCAACATTGCCTTCGTGCAAATCCAACTCGCTCAGCTAATTTACACCCTCCCCGAGTCTCAACGCACCCTCGCTGAAGTTCAAGCTGCTTCGGAAGGTCTCGATGACGCCATTGAATCATTCACTGAAATCGCGCAAGCGAAAAATCCTCCTTACCCTAAGCACGACATCGAGCAACGAGCTAACATGGGAAGAAACACTATGCGCAGACAGCTTGAGCGCGCCATTCAATCTCAGCGTGAGTACGAAGAAAAGAATGCGGCACGCCTACAGGAAGCACGCGAGTCGCGCGAAGCAGAGATGAAGCGCCGTGAGGAAGAGCGGAAGAGAGCTGAAGAGATCGCTGCTGAGGAAAAGAAGAAGATCCAAGACGAGCGTAACAAGATGCTCGCACTAAACCGCGAGCTCGTCGAGAAGCGCGCCGAAGAAGAGCGACGGAAAGAAGAACTTGAATACACCACCGACTCAGAGACAGGCGAGCGCGTCAAGCGGAAGAAAAAGCCAAGAGGTGCTGGTGGCAAACGCAAGAAGAAGGGCGAAGACTCGGATACGGAGACTGAAGGTGATGGCCCGAGGAGGAGGAGAAAGGGCGCTAAGGGCACAGAAGATGAGACTAGTGGCATCACCAGTATGGATGACAATGGCCCGAGAACAAAAAAGAAGAGGAAGTTGGCCCGCAAGGGAGGCAAGGAAGACAAATTCAAGAGTAGCGAAATGGTCCTTGACAGCGACGAGGATGACGACGTTGCACCAGCTGCAACTAACGGTGGAGGCAAGACAAGTGATCCTGAAGAGGACGCCGAGATGGAAGATGCTAGACCCGCCATTGAGGCTGCAACTGGAGGAGAAGACGACGACGAAGACGAAGAAGAAGCCGTATCCCGCCCCCGCAAGAAATCCGTCCGCCGCATCGATGAGAGCGACGAGGAGGAAGAGGACGACGACGAGGACGACGAGGGGGAGGATGAAGATACAGCACCTCCGCCCATGACTACCGCAGAGAAAGCAGCCGCCGAGGAACAAGGCGAAGATGTCTCGATGGTGGATCAGAAAGTCACGGCGGCGGGCGGCGGCAACGATGTCGAAGTTTCAGGGCAAGCCGGTGGCGTTTATCCCGGCGTGACCGGAGGTGGAGAAGCGGGTGCGTAAGAGCGTCCTATAGAATCGTCGGAGGTGGTGATGAAAGAGCGGGCGATAAGGACGTTTGTAATATAGTCAGGCTATGTAGCTCTTTCCACTAATAGATGGCTTGCATATCATACAGTCCGTTCCTCTCTCTCTCTCTCTCTTCGAAAAGAAGAGGACCGAGATAGGTCCATCCATCCATCCATCCATCTAACTTACTTCCTTACACTACAATCCCAAATCCGTCACCCCCTCTCTCCCTACCCAACCACCATTCACACCGCACCGCACTGCACCCCTTTCCATAACTCAATCCCCCTCTCGAAACCATATACCTGTGCGTCTATGTGCATGCATATTGCATGTCAAAAACAGCCAGCAAACAAACACCCGAAACGATCGCGCGTCCAGTCAAAAGGTCAGACTTAAACTCGTCCATATCCTCATGAATATGGATATTGTAATCAACCTTCCCTCACCCGTGTCCCCCGGAAGTCAGCCTCCTCATTCATTCCTCATTCCTCATTCCTCATTTATTCCTCATTCCTCATTTCTCATTCCTCATTCCTCATTCCTCACTTTATTATCCCTATCCTTATCCTATCATTATCCTTATCCTTTAGCCGCGCTTGCTCGTATATGTGTGCGACGACGCCAACGACCGTTGGAAGTGTAAATTGATTTAGACTTTGAAACTGCCCCGGCCGGGTGTGGCTGGCTGGTTGGCGGGCTTCGTGTTGGTGGGTTCGTGTTGCGGTGCCTGCGGGAAGCACTACATACGAGCGGGTGTGGTTGGGACTGGGTGTGTGTTTGTAAAATAAAGAGGGGCGTGAGAAAGGCGATAGACTGGGTACGTACTGTACGGAACGGCGTGGACCAAAAAGATAGAGCTTTTTTTTGATTTTTTTGATTTTTTGGTTTTTATTTTCATTGGGCTACAGAAGTATGATGATACATGGATTTCACCTCTGCCTCGAGCTCGAGCTTTGCATCTACCTTTACCTGTAGAGTACCGCCGCCCTTGCCATCTGCCCTCCATATTCTCTGGTAGCCATGATGTTTCGAAATGTCAGCGTCGGCCAGCAACGACAACTTTCGTGGGGAATGACCATCTGGTAGATAATACAAATAACTCATATGTCGAAGATGGTCAGACCTGGTAGACCTTTTAGAAATTTCATTATTCGATCGAATGGGCGTTCATTCCCTCCTCTCCGGCACAATCGAGAAACATACATTAGAACATAAGTCGTAGATTTCGTGAAGACTTTTGGATTTTATTGCAGGCAGTAGATGTATGCATGCAGGTGATAGATGTACATAGGTAGATAGACTTAAGGGTTGCGCACGGCGGTCGTGTGCGGCGGCTGAATGACGTTGTAGCTTCCTCTGCTACCTCTGGCATTAAGGCTCGATGCGGAGCTCCCAGAACGCATTCGCCTGCCAGCTGCAGGTTGGAATGGCGGCGGCATAGATGGATCCTGGGCTGGAAGACTGACGTCTGAGATGGCTCTGTCCCGGGATACTGGAAGCAGTGGCACGGGCTCTTCGGCGGTCTTGACTTTGGAGAGCATGATGTTTTGAGCGGCGTCTTTTGCCAAATTAGGGCTACGGCGACGTTGAGCCATCAGTGTCTGTTGGCTTTCTGAGGGAGAGTCTGACAGGTTCAAAAAGGTTGAGTTGTCGGTGAGTTGGTCGACGGCAGGATCAATTCTTTCGCGGCTGTTCTTGCTGGACATCAATTCTGGCAAGCTACCGACGGAGCCAGCGTTGCGGGGGCGGCGCGCATTAGATGCAGCTTGCGTACACCAGAAGCTTTCTTGGGAGTTACTTTTGCTGATCAGCGACCGGCTGCTGCGCGGAGAGTTGCTGATCGTTGAACCGTCAATGCGGCCGACGTTGTGGAGATGGAACGTCGCATCTTGGGGGTAATCAGTGGTGTATATCTGGTGATATAGGTCGTCTTGGACCGTCTGAGATTCGAAATCATTGGCCACTACGTAAGTTGGCCGGCACCATTCCTTACAGTTCCCGGCGGAGAATCTTGTAGCCAATGCCGATTCCGTAGCCTCATCTGGGGTAACAGCTTCTGGGATACTGCTGAATGATGATTCGGTAGAGCCCGCCGACGGAGGGTCCAGACTTGATGGGAACGTCTGTACAGGCAGGAGTGAAGGTGGTGAGCTTGAGTATACAGAAGAGGATCGTTTGGCTGCATGCCTGCTGGGAGAGGGCGAGGCAGGTTGGGGCTTCCTGTTTGGAGATGCGGATGCCGTATCAACGGCGGCGGTCTGGATGTCATCGACAGTGGGTGCAGTGATATCGTCCTCATGGATTGAGGAACGATGCCAATCGAAATGTGAATCCCCTTCAGCCCCGAGGGCATAGGAACAGTTGATGGCGTCTGACGCGATGTCCCAAAATGCCTCCATGTCATTGGGCCCGACGGAGATGTGTCGTGAGAGACGTGGCCGCGCGGGTATATCGTCAAGTGGGTCCTCAATAGAAGGTTCTGATGTCTTAGCCGGCGCCATGCTATGCCTTTGCAGCAAGTCGAAGACATCCGCTTCCACCGGCAGCAACCTGGTTGACCATCCACTTGGACTCTCTTCAGCCGGAGGCATGGGATGTGCCCACCCGCTTTGCAAATGTTCGGCCGCCGGAACGCTATTGCGAAGACCGGAGTTGAAACTCACAGGGCGCTGAGTGCAAGCTAAAAACGAGCTTCTCTTTTCATCAGTTTCATCATCCTCCTCGACTGGCGTGAGCTCGGTTTTGACCATTGAGAACGGCACCTGTCGATTCCAATCTGCACAGTCGTCTGTTGTTACAGCGTGCGGTGATGCGAGATCGTAGATTCCATCGTTCCAGGTACCTATAGGATAGTCCGAAGGCTCAGGGGACCCGATGGAATTTTGCGGTTCGAACATCGTATCAAATGGTGATTCATGATGGAATGTGAAAAAGTCGGGTGTCAAGTGACGGGATGGTGATACCGGTGAGCTTTGGGCTGTATGGCATGCAGCACTTGGCTGGGAGAAGTTATCTGATGACCGTGAATACTCGAAGGCCCTCACAGGAGATGTTGCGTCATAGGGGCTGTCCTGTGTGCGATCCTGAATTCTTGATGTACGAAAGGAAGGCAAGCCGGCGGTGCCATCTCGTGGCTGTGACGGGGAATCGGGTAAAAGAGCATCCCGCGGTAAGTCTTCTCGCTGTATGTCCTTGGCCTTGATACCTCTCAGTCCTGGTTGGGATGCCTGCGAGGCACGAAGAGCAAAAAACTCCGAAACAAGATCATTGGGGTTTGCTCTTTCCAGCTGTTGAACGTGGTGAGGTTGAGTGTGGGTCACGTGGTGGAAGTTGAATGGCTCGGATATGTTCAGTCGTAGGGCAGCGTTTGCTAGGCCTGTCAGCGGTAGTCTGGCGGGTCAACTGTCCAAAGAAACTTACGGTCACCGGTTGAAGGTGTCCTGCTGTGCATGAAATCTGGAGAAGGTGGTTGGTCTAGGACATGGTGCACACGAGCTTCCTTGCTTTCTTCCACCCAATCCAGCGTGCGTAGCGAGGTCAATTCGTGTTTGCTGTTTTGGCGTTTCAGAAATCTTGACCCCTTCGCCATCCATGCCTTGGGGGTGAAGCTATCCAAAGCATCTCCTCTTGTATGTGTGCTTCCTCCTGCGACTGATCGTCTATCGACTGAGGTGCGAGGCGTGCGTCTGTCAATTGACGTTGAGACTGGTGAAAGATCATCTCTGTCTTGGGGTCGGGAGTAATTCGGAGCAGACGAGTTGCTTCTTGAGCGAAGTTGCAGCGACGGACGTCTTGCGCCTTCTGTCTTTGCTCGCTGGTGATGCGCTGGCTGAAGCATGGTTGTGAATGGTCTCCTGCCCAGGTCTTGGATACCTTTATGATCCACAACCCTCCAGTCGAGCCGGCTGCCCTCTGTCGAGTCGGCAGCAGTCCCCTTGAACTCGAACATGGCTTGGTTTCAGAGGATGTGGTGTCACCACCGGGCTCATATGTAATCGAAAGGCGTCGAGGTGCGCAGTGATGTTGGCATGGCACGACCAACGGGGGAAAGGTCAAGGCTCTGAGGGAGGCTTTTGGGAATGCAAAGAAACAGTGAGAGGCCGTTAGAAGAATAAAAATTGGGAGTTTGTCTGGCGTGTTATGGTTCGGTCGTGGTATTTTAGCGGGCGACTATTGCCGAGACCGTCGAAAGCCCACGAACGCGACAGGGAGGTGGCTGTCGCTAATGCAACCTTGAGCGCACTAGCTGGGGGCACGACAGGGCCGGTCGGTGGGTTGGGCCAGGGTGGGAGCAGGAACCAACGCGATTGATCAGTTAAAAGTTCAGCTAGTAATGAATGGTACGGTACTGATCAGCAAGGCGATGACAGGGGTTGCCACGGATTCCAGCCGTCCCACTGAAAGTCGTTTGAGAAAGTGGTATGCGTTTTGTTTTGAAGATGATGGTGGGGAAGGAAATGGGATTGCGAAAGGGATTGCGAAATGTGTGTAGGATTGCGGACTGGTCAACGGCGCGGGTCGAGATGCCCTGTGTGGCGAGGCTTCTCGTGGTGGCGAAGAAAATCGAAAGCCTTCCCGAGTTTCTCGGAAAGCCTCAAACCTCCTGTCTCAAACGTTCGTGCGGCGTAGAACTGTAATTATTATTGTCAGCGTTATCATCAGAAAACGCGACGATTTTAGAAAAGAATAGGTACTGTAGGATGCAAGGTGCAAGTCCTGGAAACTGGAAGAAATTATAACAATTATAACAACGCGCTACCACCCGCCTTTTATTAAATGATTTTCGCCTCCTTCGCTTTCACTCTACTCTACTGCCATCGACGCCATTGCCTTGGAAGAAAGCAGGTGCGTAGTGCTCGCGACTTCTTACCTGGAATGATGTGAATGCTAGCTGTTAATTGGAGTAATTTAGCAAAGCAAGATGCTGGGTGATGTGATCGGGAGGATTCCTCGTGCGTCCAAGTGGACCTGCTTACGTTGAGGCTTGAGGTACTGCCGCTGCGGCAAAATACCATTCACCATTCACCATTCACCAATGGCACTAAGATCCTGGTCTGGAAGGCAAATCACGCCCGTGAGTGCGAATATTATTAAGAAACATAGGTAACCAGACACGACGAGTGGTAGAAAAGGGTGAGGGAATTCGCATCATCCTCATCGCCTATCTCGTATCAATAGATAGGTCTCTCGGATTCGTAGTTGCATAATTACGGCCGTAGCGATTTTGCTTCCCAACCCGGCTCTCGTATCGAATCCTGCCGTTGACCATTGTAGAGCGCAGCTGAAAGGATCCACTTTCCGGGGTGATGGGGCACGATTCTTTATTTCTTCTTCGTTAGGCCGTCGTGCCCAAGAGCCAGGCCTACTCAAACCTGAGACTGAGGGCCATGTCATCCTACCTACAGACTCTATGCAGTCTTATGCTTGCTCGTCACCAAAGTCTGGGCTACGTCTCAAAGAGAGGATTGGATTGGGGGGGGAAAGGCCGCAGATGGAGAGGATAGCCTGGCTCCCTGGGCAGGCTCGTACCTTGCAGGGCCATGCATAGCGCCCCGGGCCCTTGGGTCGTCTTCCCCCGCCCCACCAGTAGTGAATTCCAGAATCTGAGGGATGCAGGAATGAGCCAATTGAAAGTCGCAATTGCCACGAGACCTGGTCGATTCGATAGGAACTTCCGGGGACTATCCCTTCCTTTTTGACCGGGCTTTGACCGGTAGCTTCTTAGCGAGTTACCGACTGAGCGGCTGCAATAAAATTCGTCTGCTTTTCTCCGTGCGCCCAACCATTTTTACCAAGCGTCGCGATAAGATTGGAACAGAGTCCAATTCTCTGACATAACAAATCCTTGGAAAATACATTATAACATCTCATTAATACCTCAAAAACTTACAGGGTGGAAGAAGGGAGCAAAGGGGATAATGGGTACAGCCGCGGGAAGGGTAAGCAAGAGCGACCGTTGTACCTGCAAGCCCACCGTTCTACTTTAAAGTACCTTACTCCTCCTCCTTACCACCTTTACTTCCTCATTGCTACCTTTACCTTAGTATCTTCCACTCTAGGAAAACCTTGCGCTCTAGCGGCCATTCTTTTTTGCCATTTTCTTTTTACATGAACCTATTATTTTTTATTATTTATTGTTTATTGTTTATTGTTTTTTTCTTCCTTTCTGTTATTTGCAATACTGGAACTTGGAAGCGAGCTTGCAGCTCGACCATCGAGTATGGACCAACCGTTACCGAAAGAGCATCTGCACTCTGCACACTTACGTCCACAAGACCCCACTCTTAAGCATGCCATCGGCTTGACTTTACAAGTTCGGAGATAAGTCGCTGCGAGGTGCAGCTCATTCTTCCAGCTCTGGCGGTAAAATTTCCTAAAGCATGAGAATACTCCAGCCTCTGCAAGCCACCTTTTCTACTTCGGTCAATCTATCGCAAAGTAGATGAACTTTCTATCCTTTGAGCCTCTCACGCTCTTCCTTAGACTTCAGCGATTTCACCTCGTTTTCGATACATACCCCCACTACATGATCAATCCTGGTCCTCATCTCGCATGAGACATGTTTTCACCCTACATGATCTCGATCGTCATCTTAGCCGCGCATCTCGCAGATGTTCGGTCTTCCAACGTTTCCTCTTCCCTGTGCGCTGTGCATTGACATATGCATTAATACCCAGTCCCTGCATATTCTCTTACCCCGTACACAACCAATTACATTTACGCTTACTTGACAGATCAGCCACTCGACACCGATACCTGCGTATGTCGTGCATGTGCGCCAGGCATACTTAACTCTAATATTCTATATGCGCAACGCCAGGCTAAAACAATGCCTCCAGGAGCACCGCGACACGCGTAATCATTCCTAATCAGAACGACATGAATCATTTCCAGAGATGCTCTAAAATCTTCACCGAGTGGAAGCTCCGAATACGGCATGACAGCAATGGAAATACCTACACATCAAGAGCGAACAAGCGCACGCCAAGGTATGATGGAGGCATTTCAGACTCAATGTAGAGTAGTGGTGAGAGGAATTTCTCATGATCTGTTGACGGTCGAATGTCAGATCATTAGCAAAAGACCGACACCAGCTGCTACCTGAATCGAGACACGCTGTAGGTGAAATGTGAGCGCCAACATTTGTGAAGACACTTATGGTACTCTAGGATCAGCAGTCTAATCAACAGATCTAGAATGACTCTCTGAGACCCTTGCCCAGTCCTTTTCGAGGACAGACAAAAGACGGGTCGAGGTATCCAAAGCGCCATCACAATCCATGCCTCCAAGCCCATATGCCCATTTTGTAGCACTTCGCCTGGCCTCAACAGCCAGCAATTGTCACAAAACCGCGATGAAGCAGCTCGTCTCCCTCCTTCTCCTCCGCATGATCCCAGACTCCACACCGCTCTTAAACCTCCGCCATTTTCCGGAAATTTTTCTATGGCACACCGCCCTTCTCGGATCCCTCGTGTCACAGCACGGAACATAAAGCCGAAACCTTAACAACGGAGGAATGGTCCAGAAGACGGGTTCCGCAATGAGGATCGCGGAGAGGGAGTAGAGTGACGCAGGAATGCAAGACTGACAGAGAGAAAAGTACGCCTGGAATGGCAATGATTTACGTGGCTAGAAGCACGGATTAACCCCTGCCCGCCCCCCTCTCTCTGTTCTTAACGAATACTGCGCCTGTAGTATGTAGTCACCAAGAACCCATCACTTTGCGCTGGGGGAAGGAGGGGATTCACACACTGCCCGTGTTTCCCGGAAATAGGCAGTTAACCCCGTACCTAAACTCTCTTCTCATCCCACAGCAACCTATGCCCGTTCGTCCCTTCAAACGCGCCCGAGGTTGCGAAGATAGGAAAGTCGTAATCGTACCCACGGGGAAAGAATCCCTGCCGCACACTCCAACCGTTCAACCCACACCTCATCTCCTGGGCGAAAGAGAAGTATGATGCGCGCATGCCCGGTGAGGGAGGGAGTGAGGGCTGCGTAGTGCTCCCCGGAGAGGTACCTAGGTTACCACGGAAGCCGCACCCAGTGATCGCTTTCCAGTGGGAAGCGGCTTCCGAGCGGGGCTGACTATGATCCGCCCCTCTCCTTTATCATTTCCGTCCGTTTACTACATACGTGCTCATCCTATCTATTTATCTATCTATCTATCTAGCTATCATCAACCCCAATCACCATCCTATCATATCATCCACGCATCCCCTACCGTCTTCTCTGAAGCAGACCTACCTCATTCCCTTCCCTTAACACGGGGATCCCGCTCTAGTCTACTCCACCGAGAGTCGCAAGTCTAGCATACGAGTGGTGGCGCCTTTCAACCTCCAGCTGCGCGGATTGCAGTGTTCGGGGGGGGGTCGATCGAGCGAGAGTGACATCTTTGCCGGCCAGATGATGATGTGGGGTCTTTTGTGCGTTTCGGCCGTCTATGTATCGTATATCTGTTTCACCTTACTCATGGATATCAATCACCCGTGGATCAGACGGTTACCCATGGAGAAAGTAATCACTCATGGTACTCTACCATACATCTCATAGGCCAAATTCCACCAATCGCATGTATCGTCCCCACGGATAACGTCGTCGTTTCTACCGTCGCTACACCAATACAGTACTCATGCGACACTATGCTTGATCATACCCGCTTGATTTCTTTCAAACCACATTTGCGACTGAGGCGAGTTATTCAACCTCTATTCGTGGCCGGTGTAAGATCTTCCATGTGAGGTCTTTCGAATATAAATACCATGCCGCTACCCTCATAGATGGACTATTTCTTTCATATAGTATCAACCCCCACATCCACTCCCACGCATCCACACTCCTTAGCATACACACTCGCTTTTCTTCCCTATCAAGATTTTAGACTCTCGTGCTCAGACAGCAGCCCATTTAGCCCAGGCAGAGGCTACGTATCCCATCCCTTACTATCATAGAACGAATAACGACAACACGCCTGACTGTGCAAATATCTTATCAATAACCATAAGGACTCGGCGAGGTAATAAAGTACAGAATTGGGAAGGCCGGAAGACGAGCAGCGATGGGACTCGGTAGGGCGGTGGATAGCTAATGTAGTAAAGGCAATGGTTTGGTAGACATAGGTAGCAAAGATATCAGGAAGAGGTTGAGGATGTAAGTAGGCGTAGTAAATATTTTGTATATCCAACATGAAGAAGACATACCGTTGTATCATCCATAGGGAAGACGTTTCATCCATGATAAGGTGTATCCTACTGATGAAACCTTGCCCATCAGATAGATGATACAGCACCATAAGTGAGTTATTCTCCATGGATAACCCACTTTGTCCATAGAGGAAATGCTTTATCCATGAATCATGACGATAGGTGCAACATATACGTGTCTGAGGCGAGACGCGAGCGCGGCTGTTTGGGGAAGGAGGTGCGGGGCTAGGGTGCACACGGTGATTATGCGCATGGGCGGTGGAAGAGCTACATTCATTATGTCAATTTTGATTTGATTTGGGAACGGCGTTGTGGTGTTGAATTTGGTTATTAGCGTAGGGAATGTGAACGACTTCTCTCTTCCCGGTACCAACTTCCGTCCGGACTGGCAAGCAAGCAAGCAGAACGCACGTTCCAAATCAAGGGCACGCTTTTGCAAAGGATCGCGCCAACGCCAAGGATACCACACTTTTATCATCTCGTCCTCTCTCTCCTCCGCTTTCGCGGGCAGGTGCGCTACCGGCGTCAGCCTCGACGACGACCACCTTTCTTCTCCTTTCCTTGGTCTTTGGGGACCTTCTCCTGGCTTCCCCCCGCGGGCTTGCGATCTTTCTTGCCCTTGCCCGGACCTGTTCCAGCGGACCGCTGACCCATCTCGTCATCGTCCAGACGACGTCGCCGAGTCGGCTGGGGCTCGTCAGAGCCTCCCGGGGAAGACGAAGTATCTTTGTTGGGGACCTCGATTGGTGGATTGCCGGCTTGATAGGCCACGGACTGGGCCCGCGCGTGAGGGGACCCGGCCCTGCCCGGTGCCCCATACCCAGGTTCAAAGTCATGTAGATTGCTGTTCCGGCTTCCTTGACTACAATCCGGTGCATTCAAATCGTATGTTTTCCTAGGATCGTAGGGAATGCGTTGAGGAACTGGGGGTTGAGCTGGTGCACCATAAGCGGAAAGCTGGGCTTGAGGTCGAGCGAGTGCAGAACTGCTGCTTGGAAATGCGCGCTGCTGGGCTCCAGGAGGTCCAGCAGTCGAAGTCAAGGACAATGCGCCGATGCTTGTAGTCACTCTTTGATCATCGCTGGGCGGGTCCATGGGTCGAATTGGCCGAGCGTCGACCCCAATCTGACGGAAACCCTCTACACATTCTGTAATCCAGTGATCTTGACGCCTTCTCGCAAACATAGCGACTTTTTGCGTAGCTGGACGGTTGACCTTATTTAACCCGTCGATCGCGGTAAGTCTTGCTTTACCTGGATTGGCCTTCACATTGAGCCTATGAAAGATCATGGCTCTGATCTCGTCCGGCTCGAAAGGTTGGTACGTCTTATGAACGACCCATTTGTAGGAAGCATATATAATGCAAAGCGTGTCCTCGGAGATTGGTTCGTTGTTGAAGAGTGGCTTCTCCCGTAGTTGAAGGTGTAAAGGTCGAGGATTCCGCCACATAGCGTCAACTCGGCGAAGCAAATCCGCTCCTCTCAAACCTGCCACTCTTCTCACTTCAACAGTCACTGGATTATCGGAGTCTGGGATAAAGTTCTTGACAAACTGAGGTACTGTGTGGAGGATTCCGCCAAACATTTCACCAATCACCTTTTCGACCTCGGCGTCGGAAAGTTTTTCATCCTTATACTCATACGAACACCGGCAAGCATAGATATTGAGAATTTGCTCGCTGGTGACTTGTATTTGGGATACCTTTTGTTCACCCACTGGTTTTATGGCAACATGCGGGAGATCCTTCTGGTCAATGTTCAGTCGGTTGTTCAGTAAAAGGCTCTCACCATCCTCCCTCTGTGGGCTACAAAGCAAGGAACACGACTGATTAGCAAGCCCTCCTTCGAGAGATTGAGGTGTTCTTACTCATTCTCGTTGCGTTTCTCTTCGGTTAGATATTCCTCATGCATCTCTCCAAACTTAAACCACAGCTCCATACTGACCTTCTCCGTCTCTTTCACCGCTTGAGCTACCTTTTTGGTAAACGAATGATCAGGGTCTAGTAAAGTTTCGGCCACATAAGGAACATCTGTCTCGGGTTTGGAGAGCTGGATTCGGCATATGCCTCTGACTGCATCCTGACTTAACCGCGTGCCGTAAAGTTCGAAAGAATTTTGACACATGTAAAGGATTTTGAGATCATCATCCTTCAGCTCTTCGCCATCATGTATTGCTATTGTGCCGTCATCAAAAGCTATCGTCATCTTTGTGGGACTAGACGACTGTCGACGGATAGCTAAGAGCTTGTTCTTCAGGAAGATATTTGTGTGTTATTGATGGTGTGCAGGTCTCCGAGAATGAGGATATGTGTGTTCTGTGCTAAACATATGTTATAAAGCGAAAAGAAGTAAAGGAAGGGAAAATCACCCAGCTTTATAGGAAACGAAACCCCGACTAGGTCATCTCATGGTCCATCATGCCCCTGGCAGATACCGCCCGTTCAAGGTATCAGGGTACCTCTTACGAGACACGGCGGTTTCAGCTGAAGCTGTAAAAATTGAAATGGCCGGCTGTGGTCTCGAGAGCGGCATCTCGCCCAAGGCGTGGAGGCGGTCGAGCTCTCGGCTGCGTGGCAGTGTGTCATAGTGTCACAAGTGGAGACCTTGAACGAATCAATCGATCAATAAGATGGGCGGCGTTGTAGCCTCGACAGTTTTGCCGCACACGCAGATACTGCCTGCTCGAAGTATCTGGAGAGTTGCATACATGAATCACACACCCTCCAAGTTTAGTCCGCCCGGAATCTTTGAAATGTAATGACTGGCTGGGTTTGCCCGAAGGGCGTCTCATGCATGCCACCGAGTGTTTCAAGCTTCCATGTTGTGACAGTGTCCACGAGGTTCTGAGGCGACGGTAGAGATCCAATGACATGATTGGTAAGAGGAAGGGTGTTGCAGCCTTGGGTATGTGTAAGAAGAATGCTGGAAGAAGGTCTGCCCGGAGATCAGTTGTTAAGATGAATCGGGCAGCTTCCGATTTTCCGATGCTAGGTCTGTGTCCTCCAGACTCCGAGGCGACAATAGAGACCATATGATATGATTGGTAAGAGGGAAGAGGTTGCGACCTCAACGGGTCTCACTTGTAGGTGCTGCCTCGAGAATGTGTAGCGGAGATGTTGGAAGAAGCGCCGCCCAGGACTGATTGCGGCAACGTCTGGCTTTATTTCTGTGGAAACGTATCATAAGCAGGCCACCGAGACGTCCATGCTTCCGACTCTGAAGCGGCGGTAGAAACCCGATAGCATGGTTGGTAAGAGGAGCAGGGGGTGCGGCCTCGACATATCTCCACATCTGTACGGGCGGCCGAACTTCCGGTGTTACAAAAGTACTCTCCGCATTTTGAGGCGGCGGTACAAAATCCAAACTGATTGGTAAGAGGGGCGGTACTGCGACCTCAGCAGGTCCCCATGTTTCTTAGTGCTGCTTCGAAAATGTATGGCAAGGATTGTGGGAGATGCTCTAGCCGGAAAAAGCCCGATAACACTATTGGTAAAACGGACGGGTTGTGACCTTAGCAGATCTCCGCATTCATAAGTACTCAGCGCTAAATGTACCGAAAATAGCTGTCCAGGGTCCTCTTAACAAGGAAACACTCCGTAATTGACCCTCAATTGCCAGCACTCCGGCAGTAACCTCACCTAGGCAGGGACACGGCTTTGGCGGAACATCCCGTATGTAGAAGGAGAAGAATTGGAGGCATAAGTGAATCTCGATCACGGCGCTGATCCAAGAGGACAAGTAACGTAGCTGAAGTAGTTGCCCGTGGGTGGGATTCAGGCCTTGAAACGTTTCATATGAGAACGGCCAGCAGCTCCATGTTCGCCAACGTCCCCGAGTACTGTCCCGAAAGAGATCGGCTGTTACTATGGATTCATCAGAGTACGATTATGCCAGGTCGCGCGCATCCTATTGGAGAGAAGCCAAAGTTGTTACACAGACGTAGCTCAGCCACAGTGTAATTTGTACTTGGCGAAAGGATCTCTGCCTATACGGTAGGGCAATAGGTAACAGGACCGCCCGTGCAAGTGTGCGTGTTTAGGCTTTTGAGATTGCTATCAATTGTGCATTTTGAAAGCTTGATTGTTGATTGCAACATGGAAGGTGTGCTTCCCTAATTGCGTAGTCGGCAAGCAGTGGATGTACTGACTCGATCTCCTGTACACCTGCCAACTTCGCAGTCTTTGAGCACAACAGTGTCGAGCGTTGGGGCCTTTGCAACCGCGTTCCGTATCCATGGTACTTCTTTCCTTCCGTTAGAGCAATCAAAGCGCGGGCTCACCCCTAAGAATGTTGAACCGTTCATCTATTAAAATAATCACATTTTACTGTACACCAAACGTACCGTAGCCAATGCAATATGTATCCATAACACCGCCTCTCCTATCCTGGCATGCAACAAGAAACGCCAACGCTGCATGCTTGCTCCAGATCCATATGTCGTGCATGCTGCGCTACTCACAGATCCAATGGTGAGAACTAGTCACCCTATTCAAAACGTTATTACAGCGGCGGTTGCCCTTGCTTAAGGACTTAGAATGCCCTCGGCGGATCAGTGTCCGTTGACCCTCCTCTCTGGGCTGGACCCTTCCTTGCTATTCGGCCTCGAGCTTGTATTCATCTCGCCTTGCGTCATCTTCTCCATGAAGCTGATGTAATCGTACTTGGGGAGATTTCTGTCTTCTTGCAGATCGGGACCTTTGTGCTGTGGCATACTCGAGAGAAGGTCTTCGACTAGCTCGTCAGGGATTAGGGAGTGCCGGAGATCGAGTTCGGTTACGTAGGGCTGGGTTATGTGTCAGCCGGCGAAGATAGGCGCAGTAATGAGGGCGGGAGCGAAAGACGGATGCTGGGCAGGGAGATGATGGCAAGGAGGAGAGACCGGAGGCGAGGATTGCTCGAACGTACCTTGCCATCTGCAACCTCCCTGAAGCTCTGAAACACCTGTTCCGCTGTGTTCTGGTCTTCAGTAACAGATACCATAAACCGAATGAACTGCTCAAACGTGACGTAGCCCTTCCCAGAACTAATGCTCATAAATTGCTCATGCATCTCTTCCTCATCGTAGACCAGACTCAGACTTGCTAACGCCGCCGAAAATTCGAGCTCGTGCAGCGTGTTCGAGAGATCCTTGTCGAAATGCCTGAACACCGATTCAAATTCTTCTAGCTGAATGGGAGTTAGGTTTGTCATTTCCCTGGCAACAATTTGGTTTTCCAAAAAGCCCATCTTGCCAACAACACTGCCTCGTACTAGATCTAGTTCATACGCTAGCTCATCGTACGTATAGGTGGTAAAGTCGTTTTCTTCGATGTTAGCTTCGTCGCATTTGTGGGAGAGGGTGGCAAGTGTTTCGAGGTATTCGGATAGGGGAGGTAGGTTGCTGTGCAAACGGCGGACATGGGCAAGTTGGTCTGCAAGATCGCCCGAAAGACCTGCGATGGCTAGCGAAAGGGTGGAGAGGGTGAGAGCGAAGTCGTTGGCTTTGTCGGCGAAGGTGCGGCGGAGAGCGTTCTTGATGCTATGAAGAAATCAATGGTTAGAAGACTGGCTGGTAGGAGATGGGGAAGGTTGCGCACTCTCGAATGGTCTCGTTGATGACCTGACTTCTGTCTCTCTCGGCTCTGAGTAAGATGGCCCATTCGTTATCCAATACTTCCAGCTTTAGGTCCTCTGGAGGCTCGTAGGCTCGTAGTCGATATGTGCTCATCTTCGTCTTGATGTTTCCAAGCAGAGCAGCCAGATCTGACTTTTCAGCCACCCACTTCCGCTTTTGACTTCTCTTGTACACTGAGAATTGGCTTGACTGCTCTTTTGCATCCACATACGTGCCTGTAAAAGTTGCTATTTTCCATGCCTGCCGCTGAGCCTGGATCTCTTTCAACAGATTCTTCATCCTTTGCTCAAAAGAATTTTGCATGCTCCAAGCCCCGTTCATGTTGGCAACAAACTTCTCGACCCGTCTGCCTGCGTTCTCGACTCGTTCCATCTGGGAGAAAGCATGGAACCAGTATGCGATGTATGTCATGAGGGACCGCTCGTCTGGTTTGGCAACGTCACAGACATCCTCCACGTCCAAAAGATCTGGTATGCCAATCTCTTTCGAGGCGATTTCGAACGCGAGCTTCATGTTTCCTCGGTGATCGCTCTTGTCCAGCTTCTCGTAGTCTATCAGGTCCGGTCGATGAATGTCAAGCAGAGCGCAGCTGTGTCCCAGTCAGCATGTCTCTTGCCCCTATTGTCTCAACGCAACCCACAAAGCGAGCCCATCATTCCAACTAGCCGAGAAATCCCGTACTTCCACCCCTTCATAACAAGCCGTCTTCCTTTGACACCACAGCAGCAAGCCTTCCTTCGCCGTCATGCCCTCTTCACTGATGTCATTAATCGTAAAGCGTAGAATAAGCGTCCATATCAGCCCAAGTATTATCTTTCTGTTTCCATCCACAACGTCTTCTGCCCCAATGTTTGTCATCTGTATGCCTCGTGCTTTAATGAAGTCGAGGGCGACGTTGACATTCTCGAAGCGCTGGACACGCAGTTTGGGTTTGGAGGCATAGCGGCCGAGGGACTCATTGCCGAGGACTTCGAGGAGGTGGATGAGGATGACCTATGGGAAACATGTCAGTCCCCAAAACCTCCGTACATAGATAGCAGATCACCGGCTAAGAAGATTGTATTTACCCCGTCTGAGAGGTCTGTGACCAGATTCTTGACAGCTACGTCTCGACCGCTGACTTTAGCATTCAACCTGCGGCCCATGATTCTTATCAGTCATCACGGTCCCTCAAGATGTACAGGTATCGACAGACCATTTCGTGAATGTCTTCTCCTGAACCGCTACCCACTGTTGCTCCACCCCCATCTCCACGAATTCATTGGCTGCGTGATGGGCACGGCGTAAGGCTAGGAGTTGATGGTTGTAGAAACTGTAGCTGTAAGTGATGCACTGTTGTATTCATGGAGGATAGAAGAGATCAAGAGCAAAGAGTAAGTTTCAGCAACGGCGGCTATGAACTTTCTGCATGAAGCTCAACGAATCAACATGCGGAATATTTCCGCGACAGCAACCGAGCTAGCCAGTTTTGGTCGCATATCATAACTTTCTTCAAGCACTCTCAAGGTGTTAATATATCTCTACAGACATTGTTTGGCTTATCTGTCTCCATTCGTCGGGCCGACCACTGACAATGTTGCGCTACAATACAGTTAGAAGTGGTAACGTCTGGCATTGACGAAAGCTCCCTCAAGTACCTCTTTGACTACGATTTAATTTCACTCTCGCTCAAAGGCAGATTATGCGCACTTGTGGGAGATGCAGCTTGACTAAATTCATCCTATCAATTTTTGTCCCTTGTACCTTTGGCTTGTCGAAAGCGACGGGCCATGCCCACTCAGAGTAGTCACTGACAGGCTTAAAGAGTAGAGAATTTGTTTGATTTCGCTTTAAATCATTGACAATTTACTAGTTTTAGCGGTTCCAGCCCCTTCTTCACTATCCTACTGATGGTAAAGGTCTAGAACCAATCCCAAAGAAGTCTCAATTTCGTGAGTTTTGAACATCGTGGTCGATAAAAGTGTGAGTGCCATAAGCAATGATTGGCAGGCGATTACGGCGATCGGAGGCTCAACTTGCATGTGAGAGCAGTCTTAGGCCAATCGATTGGCTCACGTTGAAGGTCTGAAGCGCTATTAGCCATCTTTTTTTTTAGAGAAGGATGAGACTAAAAGTTGACATTTAAGGGAATTTCTTCCTTCAACCGAAACTCTCTTAAGGTAGCTTACCTTTATTCATCGCCCTTTCAGACCTTTCTTGAGCCGAGGTTTTCATATCATTCGAACATTTCTGCTAGTGAGGTTATATACAGCACAAAAAACGGGTAAGCTACCTTTATCTATTATCCTGTTCAAGTCTTATTAAGCGATGGAATGATAGGTCTCAAGGGACTTGAGTCGAAACTAGCCTACAGTGCGATGGTGCATTACCTCCGGTTGTACTTAGACGGAATGCTTTCAAGCCATTACGTGGCAACTTCAAAAGGATTCGAGCCAAGATAACCTACACTGAACTGGTAGATTACCTTCCGATTGTGCCAAGACGGAGTTCTTCCAACCCACCATATAACAATCTCAAAGCGTTTTGAGCCGATGACGGACGCAGTTGTTCGGGCACCTTGGCTTCGCGGTGTGCCTTTGCGCGCATTGAATTGGTAGATCACCCTAAACAAGTGTACTTTGACCTTCAATCCACCCTCTCCGCATAGCAGTTTTCTACGATTCCACCCTTCAAATGCCCTTTTTGGCCGGTCAATAGCCCTTCAAAAGGTGTATTTCGAGTTTGAAGTTTAGACAGTAGGTGTGCTTTCTGAGGTGCAAAGCTCGCTCAATTTGTTGACCTTTTTGGGGAGGAAGTGAGGTTACACAATGCCTATTCAGGACTACGGCCAGAGATCCGCAAGGCTAGGTAAACTTGACCGATGCGCTGCTTACAGCAACAGCAAACAGCAATGATTCAGGTTCCTTACAATAATAGATGTCTTATTTTTGCTACGAACTAGGGTATCTATGACGCCTAAGAAAGAAGCTACTGCTGTTCTTGGTTTGTATTCAGGCGCGACCTCTCCGATCTTTCGAACCTTTCTTTTCTGATTGGGATGGACGTCCCATTTCCTCGCGACTGGATCTTTCCATTGGGTGCTGGCGCCGCCTTGTAGTATTGGTTGGCTGTGAAGCTGTTGGAGGTGAGCCTGGAAGCGGTCGTTTCGTGCTCTGTGTACGTGGAGCGCTTTCTCTGAGTGAGGTAGAGACAGGGAGATCCGTGACGCTTGGATAATCGGACGGATTTCTTCGTCGTCTCGCACCATCTGGGTCTCCCAATGGTTTGGCAGATCGGTCTGGGATCATTTGCTTTGTTCTTGGAGACGCTACGCTTTGGCTTGTTGGTGGATGTTTACCGGCTGCCTCATCAGGATAACTACTCGGGAAGAGCCGCCCGTGTCGCAGGGCCGACTCTTGTAAGTATGCATCGCTGAGAACTTTGTCGGAAGGCGTCTTGTCTGGTGGTCCAGGTTTCTGAAGAGTGGAGGGACTAGTTGTCGATTGCCTCGCGGTATGAAACGAAAGACTCCGCGATGTAGAGCCTGCGTCGTCCAAGGAGCGGGAATTGGAGTGTGGACTTGGCGGAGCACTCGAATGTAGATGCTTGGTCTCCAATATGTAGTTGTCACTATAGCCAAGAGCTTTACATATGCTCTCATACCTGCCGCTGTAAGCACGGCCGCCTCTACTCGAGGGGGACACCTACGATACTTCATCGCCAAATTCTTTCTTCACAATCCATGGCATCGTATCATGGACTCGATTCGGTATTTCTTGAACATCTTCGCAGTATTCTGATCGCGTGAGATGGGAGAGGAAATAGTCGCTAGTCGAAGCTGACGATGCGAACGTGCCATACATGGCGACAGAACGATCCCCTTAAAATAAACGATCAGCGTATGGATCGAAGATCTTCCCCTCGGTACAGACATATCACCACGAGGTCAATAGCACGGTAGCGCCAACCCGTGAAAAAGAGCCTGTCCATGATCCTATTTACCCATTGGGCACCCTTGAGGTATCTGCCAATATTTCTCTCGCTGGTGTCGCTAATACAGATTTGCAGTGCCTCCACTATTGAATCTTGTGGAATGTTTCGGACCGATAAGACATTGCAGAGACAGACGAGCAGGAAATGTTGGAAATTGACCCTCTTGCCTGAATGTCGATGAGCGAAGCCGCGTACTAGCCTTAGGAGGTGATCTTTGTTTCCTGTTTCATCCGTCGCGCTAGTCATATCACCTTGGACAGCGGATGCGTGTATCACTACCGCAGCGAGCATAGAATTGTCCAGTTGTGAAAGATTCCCATTCCATACCCATCCCAGTGGTACCTCTCCAAGCATCTTGTCAGCGGAACCTATCCAAACTGCCTGCTTGTGTGGGTCGTTTCGGGGTCTTCCAGTATTGCTACCCAACCTACTGAGGTTTGGTCTGTTCGAGTTCTGCCCATTGGCATCTTTTTCTAGAGTATCTACCTCGCTAGTTGATGGTTTGAGAGAGGTAGGTCGGAAATTAAGAGAGTGAGCTGTCAAAGGCTGCTGTGTAGAGGCGCTGGCTAATGGAGAGGATACAGCCCCTACATTGGTCTGATTGGATAGCCGGGTCGGCGGACGCCTCGTATTTAGCGGTGGACCTGAAGCAATTTCCCTGGAGCGACTGGAAGATCCAGGTATTGAAGGAATTGGACTTACATCATCGATACTGCTTGGTGACGGTATAGGCCGAAACGTTGACGTGGCTTGCTTGGATGATTGATTCGATCTACCTTGTCGGGTAGTAGGGACCGGCTCTTTAGGCGAGAGAGCTGAGGCGGTGGACGATGCTTTTGGACCAATTTGACGCGATGAGCCAGCTGAGGCAGGCGGCACAGCTGATGGTGTGGCATCTTCTTTCTCCTCTGACGCCAAAGCTGCCTTACAACGAGGGCATTCATTCATTATCCTCTTGTAGCGGGCTAGCTTTTCTTCAAGCTGCTTGGTGTGTAACTCTGCCATTTTCGGGAGGGTTGATAATGAGATCAAGGTTAGAACTCTGTACGATGCCAATCACTCAGGGTTTCTTTCATTTTGTTAAGTGGTCTAAGTCGATGTAAATGATGGTTCTGACCACTCGAACTCACGAAAGCAAAAGAGATTATGCTGAGACATGCAGTGAGGCAAACTGCAACCAGAACAAATTACCGTGGAGAGGAAAGTTAACTTATTTGTATTCATGTTGTTTGCTCATCTGCTATCCGGGGTTTGATCGATGACTGGTACGATTGATAGCGGTCATCCACATTGATGACATGGCATGTCACGAGCGACAAACAAGCTGTTGTGCGCTCCTACGTAAGTTCTTAATATGCAGGCCTCCGCGAACTCGCTGTATGCAGCCGATATGGCTTCTTCTCGATGTTACATTCATCGTCATTCATTCAGATCAGAACCCTGATATTTCGTATGACAACAGCGGCCGTGGGACGACGAACGTCGGAATATTAGAGTCGGAATATTAAAGGCGCAAATCTTCAAAATTGTCATAGCAATCGATCTTTTACTTTTGATCAATGCCCATTTATATGGATAGGATTAAGGTAACCGCGTTACAGTAATTCTGGAGAATTTAAAAAACTTGTCACCTTTTTCTGACACCTTGTCTAAGTTATACGACTTCTTGAATTCCTCCCTAGCAGATAAAAGAACGTTTTTAAAGGAAGAGTACATGGAGATTGTCACTGTTGTCTGGCAACTGTAAGAACTATACCATTTCATTAAGGGTTTCGCCCTCTATGCATAGCTTTCGCTACATTCTCTTACCCAAAAAGCTTGCCCATAAATTCCCAGATATAATCCGAAGGGTCGCAGTGGGATCGGCGCTAGCCCCAAAGCGCCGTTTAAAATATGTGCTGGGGCGCGGGCTTCCCAGTAGTGAAAAGCTTGCCGAGTACTGGTTTTTGACTGATTAATTCTCAGGGAGACCCCCTAAAACCCCTCGGACCCTTCGGGGGCTCTTTAAGGGCTCTCCGAGAGCTTCTGTCGAGGGGCTGTCAAAGCAAGCTCGAAATTTGATTATTTTAGTGATATTTGATTGATTTCGAGCTTGCTTTGACAGCCCCTCGACAGAAGCTCTCGGAGAGCCCTTAAAGAGCTCCGAAGGGTTTAAGGGATTTTAAGGGATCTAACCCTGAGAATCGAGAGAGACGTTGTGATTTATTTGATATACTTAGGGGAGACCCCCTAAAACCCCCCTAACCCTCCGGGGGCTCTCCGAGGGCTCTCCGAGGGCTCCTGCCGGAGAGGCTCTTCTCGCAAGCTCGATAGTTAGACGAATACTTTATCAAATTTCGTCTACGCTACGTTATTTGAAAGCGTATAAATAATTCTATAACTCTACGTATTTAGTTTATTATCATATTTTTGATAAAATAAAAGGAATCAAAAAAGGTAGATTTGAGGATTTTGAAGTTCTTTTCCAGCTTCCTCTTTTGGACGTACCCGTGTGCACCCGCGTTTAGATCGAAAATGAAGAAATAAGGTGTGTTTTAGACTGAAAATGGTGAAATTCGATGATCTGATTGGTCACTAGCCTCTTAGCGTAGCACCCATTCTCATTTTCAAGTCTTGAGCATTGAGAAAGCAAGCTTTCCAATTAAAACGAGCCGCAAAATGACCCCACTTTCGCTCCTCTCCGCTCCTCTCCCCGCTCTCTCCATCCCCACAACAGCGACAACTTTGATATTTCAAGAACGTTTCAGCTCCTACGTCCCAAACGACCCAAAACCATCAGCCCAAACAGCCACAGTACTCAGACTCTTCGACCATGGGCCACAACAGCTGCCCCAAGTGCGGTGCGGGCATCTCAGGCGGAGGCAAGAAGTGCGGCAGCTGCGGAGCTGTACGTTCCACTCTTCTATTCCAATACCTGTACGCCATTGCCACAGAAGCTGATAATATATTTGTATATCATGCAGATCTGCCCTCAGTAGGCACTCAACCTGCAAACAGAAGGGGAGACGGAGGGGAGGACGTTGGATACGCGGCTATGACTTTACGAACACCTACGACGAACATTCACGGCGAGTTTTCATTTGCACGGGTGGAGGGGCATATGGGGTCGGGAAAGCATTCGTTGCCGGCGACATGGAGGTGGTGTTTGGTAGTACGACATCTCAGGCGGCCGCTCGGGTCGAGAGCAAAGCTCACAGAGCCTTATCGTGACTTAAAAGTGCGAATTGCATACTGCCTATTCGAAACAGGCTATCTCTGATGCTAAGAACCTTGTCACACGGATCGCTGCGCTTGGTCATCCATTAGCACTGTTTACCAAGCACTAAGCACGTAAACCACACTATCGGACTCTGGTATTGAAACCCCGTTTCTTTTCGCAGCTAATCTTAGTAGGTCTCGAAACCGTGTATCCCTTTGACTTTCGACGGCTTTAGTGTAAGTTTCGCCCAAAAATACATGGAATGAACCAAGGCATGGCTGGCCCAAGCCATCACTAGGTACCGCAAGCCGTAGAGCGCCCCACTAACATCGACCCCCCTTCCCGGCCAGGCACAACGGCTGAAGGGGAAGGGGATGATATATAGAGCCAATCCCCCAGCTCAGCCAAAGCTACATCTCCTACCTACGCTCCCAATTGCCCACCTGCGCACTCAATCGACCTCGAGCCCCTCTCCTCACCCCAACCACCCAAACAACGGCCCCCCTCCACCGCCTCCTCACCACCACCACCCGCACCATGGCCAAAACAATGCGCGCAGCCGTCATGCACGCCCCCGGCGGCCCCGAAGTCCTCCAACTCGAGAACATCCCCGTCCCCACCCCAACCGCCGGCCGCGTCCTCATCCGCGTCAAAGCCTGCGGCATGAACCGCTCCGAACTCTTCACGCGCCAGGGCCACTCCCCCGGCGTCCGGTTCCCCCTCGTGCTCGGCATCGAAGCCTGCGGGCTCGTGGAAGAGTGTCCCGGTGGGGAATTCAAAAAGGGCCAGATCGTCGCGACGGCGATGGGAGGGATGGGACGGGTGTTCGATGGCGGGTACGCGGAGTATACGTGTCCGCCGGTGGGGAACGTGGTGGCGATCGAGACGGGGTTGGACTGGAAGGTGTTGGGGGCCGTGCCGGAGATGTTGCAGACGGCGTACGGGAGTCTGTTCACGGCGCTGAAGTTGAGGAAGGGGGAGCGGTTGCTGGTGAGAGGGGGCACGAGCAGCGTTGGGCTGGCGGCGGCGGCGATTGCGAAGAATCACGGGGCCACGGTCGCCGGGACGACGAGGAAAGCTGGGAGGGATGGGCTGTTGAAGGGGAGTGGGTGCGACCATGTCGTTATCGATAATGGCAAGGTGCGGGAGGAGGTGAGGAAGATCTGGCCCGATGGCGCGGACAAGGTGCTCGAGCTCGTCGGCACCTCCAGTCTTGTCGACTCGCTGTCTTGCGTGACTCGAGGCGGCATTTGCTGCATGACAGGCATGGTGTCTGGGCAGTGGTCGATCCCGGACTTTGAGGTGATGGCTGCGGTGCCCACGGCGGTTTGTTTGACGACGTATCAGGGAGATGAGAAGGACTTTGTCAGTACGCCCTTGGAGGAGATGGCGCAGCAGATCAAGGAGGGGAGTTTGAAGGTCAGTGTCGGGAAGACGTTCCCGTTAGAGGAGATTGTGGAGGCGCATCGGACGATGGAGGAGAATAGGGCTGGTGGGAAGATCGTTCTGCTCATGTAGGTTGGACTGCGGAATAACGTGCGAGTTGGGGCCATGAATGTGCCACATACGAGTTAATGAAAAACAAGCAAATGCTCTTGATCTTCAAGATCACCTCCTGATTCTACTCTAACTTCCCAACCCACTGTACTCCGCGACCTCGGCCAAACTCGCATCACTAACCTGCACCCCATAAACATAGCTATCGAACACATTGCTATGTCCCTCTGGATCATGATCCCCCTGTTCGCCTCCATAAATCCCATACTTAGTGTAGCACTTCCCCGTCCACAGCGTCAACCCATCTTTCTCCAGCACCTTTGTACCATCCAACCACATCTCCAGCTTGCTGTTGCCCCCAGACATCGTGTCCCAGGCCAAAGCAACATTGTGGGTGGTGTTGGTCGAGAAATCGGAGCCGTCGCTCCAGAGGTACGTATTCTTTCCACCGGGAGGATTGTAGCCGATAGAGAAGCGGGTGGGGAGGACTTCACTGAAGGCGAGGAAGAAGGGTGCATCTTGGTAGGTGGAGGAATCCGTTTCGTCGTAGGCGTTCTTCCTGCAAACCAGTAGTCAGCACCAGCAAGCCTTGCACCAAAGGTATGACACCAAGGTCGCAGTCTTACCACTGAAAGACGGCCAAGTGCTCATGCACGTTCCCCAGCCTGAACTCGTACCCCACATAGTAGTGCTTATTCGCCGCATACGCGCCTGCTCCCTTTACTTCTGCCCGGCGGAACCTAGGGTCTCGATGGTAGTGGAGGGCGGGTTTACCGTCGGGATCGGTGCCAGTTTTGATATAGATGGAAGAGTTGCCAGGGCAGGCGATGTAGTCGCGGTGGAAGTTGCCTTCGAGCTGGCATTCGCCGAGAGCCGAGATTGGGGAGGGGGCGGAGTAGTCGATTAGGAGGGTGGAGGTCGAGAGGGAAAGGAGGACTGAGAGGGGAATTAGAGCGAAGAGAAGCATTGTAAAGATTTTTGCCAAAGGTGATCAGGCTGAGAGAGCCTCAATAGCAGAACGGTTGAAACTAAGAGAAAGAGAGGCTTTGAGTCAAGAGATGGGGAGAAAAAGAACTATATGAGAGAACATCTTCGCCGCAGGCAAAGTAGGCTGAGACTCCATTCATGCACTGTCATCCGCATATGATAGTGTGCCTCTCATTTTCCAAGGTCGCGCCGTGAGAGGCACTTCTCAAATGCAGGTCGATGCTGAAATGCGCCCGGAGTGGGTGGATGAAACGAATGTTTGGGGGCGACGACACGCTTGAACGGCGAGGTAACATGCTGCCTTCCTCGTTTGGGCTGTGCCTCTTATTTCTGCCCTTCATGTTTGTTTCACATCATCGCTGACAGCTTTGCTTGTGCGTCTTGTCATGATTGTGGGTGGAAGAGGAAGGATAACAGATGGAGTGAGTGTTCCGTAGCCGGGGAGGGGGCGGTTGCAGAACTCGATGCCAAGACTGGGCTGCTAGGAAGTCTATAAGAACACAATCATTGATAATGTCTCTAGTCTTGTCGAATGTGTCTCTAAGGGGTTTTATTAAAGGGGGAAAAAAAAAAAAATAATTTTTCCCCTTTTTTTTTTTTTTTTTTTTTCCTCCCCTTATTAAATTTATTCTCTATAAAAAAAAAATTTTTTTTTTTTTTCTCCCTCAAAAAAAAAATCTATGTAAAGTCAAGCACCAATTTGCTCTGTATCAGGCCTTTCCATCACAGAACTGGACGACAGCCCATTTTCCAGACCACGCCCATTTCCTAGCTCCACTATCACCACCACCACCCTCCATCCCCTTCAGTCTCTCATCGGCGCCGTCGGGCAGCCCGACCACAGTATCTGCTTTGCAGGTACGAAGCGCCAGCGTACGGACATTTGATGCAGGTCCCATTGGCCCAATAGCTGTGGTGAATGCCGTTGTTGGTTCCCACATTGCCTACTCCCAGTCAGCGGGCCCATACGTACAAACAGCAGCAGGACACAAACGTCAGCTGTCAACTTCCGGTAGTTGAGGTCACCCTTGAAAATCACCAGCTCCGAATCTTTCAGATCCTCGTAAAGTCTGGGCTCAGCTTGCGGTAAGTGCCAGTAGCTGTGCGCAGACGTCCAAAAGAGATTTGGCCGAAGAAGTAACTGACCTTCAGCGTGGAAACCAGCCCAGTGCTGAAATAAGAAGGAGAGATCTGATGCCTCTTTCTCGGACAGAGGGTCTTGAACCTGATCTGAATGTTCGTTGGGCGTAGAATAGAAGCCTTGAGGGTTTGCAAGAGCGCTTAGGAGCGCTGCAAAATCCGCTGGAATGACATCGGACACGAACCACGGGATCGTCTTGGGATGCAGAGTGATCTGTGTAGCTAGTCCAGCGGCAAGAAGATAGCCAGCAAGAATGAGATCAACGAAAAGTTCGAAGCCGGCGTTGTCAAGTACGATGTCCACCCGCCTGACTTTCTTGTCTGTCTTCTGCGCTTCCTTAAGAACCGTGTACGCAGCTGGGAGGTCATTAACCAGTATATTATTTTCGGCTTTCTTCCTCGCATCGGCACCCTGCAGCTTTTGTATATCTTCGTAGCTCAAAGACGTTAAGAGGGAAAGGTCCGTGGCGTTGCCCCACAAGCACATCTCGCACATCTCGGTGAACAGTATCCGCTCCGCTTCGACCAACTCTTCAGGGACCTTCATAGAATTTACATCCCTCTCCAACTGCGAGACTAAATCTTTGTATTTGGCAGCAAGTTCAAGGACTGCTGGTCGCGACGAGCGAAAAGTGGACATTTTCTGGCGAGAAAAGACATCGTAGGTCTTCCAATGGTCTGAGAGGGAGAAAGAGGTGTGCACACGTCTAGCTTTTGCCAATCAGCTTCGGAGTCTGGGGTAGGTTCCGCTCACTATACCGGTAGAGATAGCACTCTGCAAAGAGCCATGGCACGCTGAACCATTTTGGACCTCCTAACGACTCTAGCTCCTTATTGTAATTTGATACGTCTGGCTTGCCATCATCGGCCAGTGGTCTGCAATAGTCAGCTAAGTACAGGCAACTGTCGTGTAACGGTTTTCGTACGTCAATTGCCGGTCATGTTGTACCTCGTACTTTAGCTTCGCCAGCGCCTCCAGGATTGTCTTGCCTTCCTTTCGCTTTGGTACATCATCACTGGCTACAATGGCACGGTGGATGTCATCGATTGCTCCTGTCTTCCGCGGTCAGCTTGTCCCAACGCTCACTGTAGCCATACTCACCACGATGACGGGCCAACGGTCTCGGGCAGAGATAAAGGCAAAGGATGTCCTGTCCGAGGTTGCGTATGGAGCTACAGGAATCTCAACCTTGGATTCCATGATGACGGTAGCCTCTTATCGTAGAACTCAGCCAGTGGCTAACTGCTAAACTGCTGTTCTAGCTTGAAAACTGCTGAGAGCTGTAGAATGACACGATTGGAACGTCTGTTCCAAACGTGGTTAGATTATCGGTGTCGATTAGAATGGCAGACGCTACTGCGGGACTACTGCAAGCCACTTGCGCAGTCATCTCCACTAACCCCCATATAGAATAGGAGGTAAACAATGGAGACGCGCTCATGCCTCGCTCCCATGCTTTCGTCCCATGTTTCTTTCATGTCATCGTCGCTTTCTACCACCTTCTATCATTGTCGACTCCCTCTCCACCCTCCACAGCCCAAATTGCCTAGCACATAGCCGGGATCATGTCGCGCCTCCTCAACAACCCCCCAAATATCGAGACAATTCGTCGCTTTTAATTCGAATTGCCTCATCAAAAGGAGTTGAGCTCTATGAGGGTATCACCTCGGAATACTACGAGAGGGGTATGGACCGTGAGATTGGGGCGCCGGCGAGGCGTCGACTTGATATGAGGGAGGCTCTGGATACCGTTCGTTCCAAGTACTACGATTTGGAAGAGTCAGTGGAGCACCTTCCTCCAGCTGAGGCCGATCGAGTCATGAAGTGGTGGATCGCCAAACTCGAGACCATTACCGGTCCACTACGGTCTATAGATATAGCGGACTTTCAGGAGGAGGTGCAGGCCAAGCATGGGGTGGTGGAAGGGGCAAAGAATCCTCTGGGGGGGGGTCTCTACGACTGTGGATATGGGAACGACGGTAGCGACGTTAATCAATGAATTGTACAGCCTCAAATGTGCCCAATTGAGTGACAGCGAATTGCCAGAAGATCAGACGATTATCGTCACGATGTTTGCCTGAGTTGCACGCGTCTCCATTGTTTACCTCCTATTCTAGGTATAATCATAGTCGACTATTCGCTTCGCTCATAGTAATCCTCAACTTAAAGACGCACTAATCTCAAAGACGCGAAATCTATTATTTCTTTCTAATTCTATATAGATCTCGTTCTATAACTTAAATTTAATAAATATTTTAATATATATATACTAGCTTTTATAAATTATAATTCAACTTTTAAATATAAGTCTTAGTAATTTATTAATTTTTTTACTAATTTCTTAGTCGGTATTTGCTTTAGAGTTTCTTCGTCTTTTCTATAACTTTTCTTCTTTATAATTAAGTTTATATATTTAATCTATTAATATTTATTCTCTCTTCTAGATAACTATCTTAAAAGTTTTTTATTCTTATTGTTTTTAATAATTTTAATATTTTATTTAATAATTTATTTGTAGTTATTTATAATCTTTTTAATCGAGTTATAATTATTATATATTTTTAAAATAATAAATTAATAATAGTTTTTTAATTATTATGTTTTAATAATTCTTTTTTAGTTCTGTAGTATAGATATAAACTGTTGTTTTTTGATTTTATTTTTTATATTTTGTTATAGGTATAAATTAGTCTTTTAAAGTCTTATATTTGGCGAAGTTTGATTCTTTTTATTAAATATTACGAGTTATTTTGAAATCGCTCTCTTAGTATATGTATTTGTTTTTGTAATATTTAATAATTAGTTTTTTTTATAACTTTATATATATGAATATGAATATAATAAGTTCTTTAATTGTAATAATATATAAATTGTGTGTTTTAGTCTTTGAATTAAGACTTTTTCTTACTTAATAATAATAAAATATATTAATTGTTTGTTTTATTAGTTTATTTAAATATTTAATGATAAAATAATTAATATAGATTTTTTTTATTCTTTTATTATTAATATTTTATTAATGTTTGTTTTACGTTTTTTTTAACGTTTATTTATTATCTAATTTAATTTTTTTTTTTTAAAGTATAATATTATTTTTAGTTATTATTTTTTTTTTTAATTTTATATTATTTTTTTTTTTTTTTTTTTACGCTGTTTTTATATTTATTTTTTATTTATTTTTTTTTTTTATATTTATTTTTTTATAATTATATAATTATTTTATTAAGTAATTTAAAGAATATATAAATTTAGTATTTTAAAATATACTTTGACTCTAATATGATTTATTAAGTAATATTTAATATTTTTATTATATTTTATAATATTTTTTAGTTATAATAAGTTTATTATTTTTTTAATTTTCTGTTATTTTATACTTATCGGGTTTAGATTTTACTCTACGACTTTATGTTAAATATATTTTATATTTTATATTTTAATAGTTTTTTTTTGATAATATAATTGTATAATATTTTATATAATATATAAGCTTTTCTTTTGTTGTCTAGGATTATTTAGAGCTTTAGATCATCCAGGTCTTGGCAAGATGAAGTTTTATTTCCTCTAAACGCGAGATGCAGACTTTTTTCATCTACAACTGCGCTTTACGAGCATCGACATCCAAATTGATCTCGCATCATAACTCTTTCGCCTCCGTATAGAAGCCAAAGATGATTCGGAGATCTAGCTATTTGTTCCTGTGCCAGCTCTTTGAACCATGAAAAACTACAATTTCACCGTCTTTAGTCCTATATCATAAGCCTTTTCTCTCTCTAGAGCTTTTAAGTGAAAGACTCTGCTGGTCGTATTTCTTACAATGAAGAACTTCCTAAAGCTCGCTACGCCCGATGGTGTCATGACTATCAATGAAAATCTCATCTTAATGCTTCTAGATACCTATTGAACTTTTTACAGATGCGTATGGCCAGTGACCGCCCCACGCTTGCTGTGATGTGACGCTAATCATTTCTCTTGTGTATAAGTTCATCTGGCGTCTTCTTTGATCAAGTCTGCTGCGCGTTCTGCGACGGCGTATACGCTCGATTGGATATTTCCCCCTGGGATTGTAGGCATGATGCTCGCGTCTACAACTCTCAAATTTGCAGTACCGTATACTACCAGACGCTCATTGACAACGCCTCCTTTCTCCCTCGGCTTCATGGCACAGGTACAAGCTGGATGGTTGTTAGAGATGGCCGACTGTCTAACGTAGTCCCTTGCACCATTCATATCCCTGATGAAGGCCGTCGGATGGTTTCGCCTTCCATCAGGCTTGAGCAACGAAGCAAGTGGCTCAGATTGGGCTAGCCGCTCTAGAAATCTAAGATGAGTTGCGAAAATCTCAACATCAAGCGCATGAGATAGGTACTTAGGATCAATGTGGGGCTCCTGCGACGCGTGGGCGGACGTGATGTGGACGCTTCCGCGAGAAAGGGGATGTAGCAAGGCAACACCAAGACTGACGTAGTTTCCCGGGGCGAGGTCCTGGGTGAAATTTTTCGCGGAAGGGCTGTTGTGAAGGTTGACCTGCGCAGGGAACATGAACATGGAAGCAGATGCCTTCTTGTCGCTCTCAAGTATTGAGCGCACAAACTCAAAATGAATGGCATCTTTAGGATCTTGTGACTTGCAGTCAAGCAGCAAGCGCTCGAGGTCGGCCGTTTTGTCGCCATCCAAAGAGTTTAGAAGTGGCATGAATGCGTATGAACCTATCCCACCGGCACACAAAGGCCCGGCCTTTGCAGTGGTATACATCTGCATGGCCATTTGCGTTATCTCTGGCTCTTGACGCATTAGACCGTCCCCAGTGAAAATGCCATCCATCACTTCATAGCTGATACCTGTCATAAGGTGATCCTGGAGGTTCTCTCCAACATTAGGGTTGTCAATAACAACGTGGATACCGTGAGTTTCTAGCAGTTCTCTGTCACCTATGCCCGAGAGCTCGAGGAGCTTCGGTGTTTGAAAAGCACCAGCAGCGAGGATCACTTCTTTGCTAGCATTCACGATGTGTTCTAGGTCATTTACGCTCACATGGACACCTGTCGCTATGGCCGGGCCATTTCTCGTGTCCAGAATGATGTTCTTCACCGAGACTCCAGTCAGCACGGTGAGATTTGGCCGGTGGGAGGCGGAAGCATAGTAAGTGTTGGCTGCGTAGCTTCGGGTCTTGGACTCTGGGTCAACGGTTATGGGACTACTGTAGCCACCCATAGCCTCACCAGCAAAGGGATCACGTTTAAGGCCATGCTGTAATCCTTTGAAGGTCTGCACCCAGGCTTTCGATAACGGATCCTGAATTGCGCCTTGAAACGAAGCTTGAATGGGACCTGAAAGTCCACGAACATCCTCGTCGATCCAATCAATTCCAAGGTGCTCAGAGACTTCTGAGGCCGGGGCAGTGAGAGTGTAGCACTTTCGATAATAAGGCATCATCACCTGCCAGTTCCAGCCTGGATTCCCGAGGTGCTCCCATGCTTCAAGGTCAGTGCTGGATGGAGCGATAAAGGCTTCAGCGTTGATTGCGCTTGATCCTCCGAGTACTCGACCCTGAGGATGGCGAAGGACTCTGCCACCCAAATGTTCCTTAGTGCCCAGATGCGAGTCAGCTACTTGGGCCTAATGTGAGGGAGGGAACAGCATTACCTGCGCTGACGTTTGGAAAGCCCAGTCGACCTCAGAGCCCAAGACCGCAGACCACCCCGCTGGTATATTGATCCTTGGGTCTGTGAGGTGGTTATTGCCTGCTTCCAAGACAATTACCTTGACGTGATCATTCTCAGACAAACGACATGCCACGACCAAACCTGCTGTACCTCCGCCGATGACCACATAATCGTACTCTGCTTGAAGCAAGGAGATGGACGTGGAGGCATCCATGATGATGATACTTGATACTTGCCAGTATAGTAAAACACAGATTGCGGTGTGTAGGTAATCCTGAATAATCGATTACTGAAAGGCTAGGGCTAGGCTAAATACCCGTGGTAAAATGAGCAGTGAGGTAAGCCCTAAGGTAATCTTATAAGCGGATGGAAAATTTGAGTAATATCTCCCTCTAAATTAAAGAAAGTAAGAATCTAGCTTTCGATATAATAATAAAGGATAAGAGATATAAGTATATTATAAAGACTAATCAAATACGAATTAATTAGATTTAGATCTAAGAATGAGTAAGTTGAAAAGATAAAGTGTTATCTAATTAATGAGGAATTATCTTTCCCCTATTACGACTTGACGAACAATATCGTAGTATAAGTCGAATTTATATCTAGCTATAATAAAGAGAAGTAAATAAAGGCTACGGAGGAGGACATATTTTTAATAGTATATAAATAGCCTCACTTTCTGTTTTTTATTAGTGTTAAAACGATTTAACAGCGCGCTATTATTAGTAGCTTATTCGGCCTAGTTATTAATATATAAAGGTATTCTCTGTACATAGATATTCTTCTTCCTTAGATATCATTAAGAATATTATATCTAGTGATAAGTCTCACTTATAGTAGTAATTGTAGGTGACCAGCAGGGTATTACCAACGTTATCGCCTCGACGTTACACAACGGGTGGTAGATTTGATGGGATGGTGTGACGTGGCGTTCACACCGCACCGTTGACTGTGCAGACTTTTTGTCCACCCACGAATGTGGATACAGGTGCAGCTGGTGCCCTATCAAGACGTCAATCCCGCTAAGATGAGTGTGCATTTGGGAAGCTAATCCCTGTGTACCACTGTCATGAACTGCGCCTAATGTATTAGACAACGGAAAGGATTTGAACCTTCGGGATTCCTAGCGCATAGCCTCAATGATTGGTTTGGTCATTCAGCGCCATGGATAGAGCTGTCTCCAGCTCCTTTGTGCCTCGAACCTTAAACGAATGCCAATTCATATAGGATTTTCTACTATGGGGTTCTTTGCGAGAGCGGTACTTGCTCTGCGGATCCCTTTCCACTTTCTGCAGAACGCTTGCTCAAGCACCTATGGTTGGTGATCTAAACTCATCTATACTACAAGTATCAACCTCACAGAAGTCGACAATGCTGTCTCTATCTCGTTCAGCATCGGCGCTGCTGAGCTTCAAGATAAGTCTGGCTGTACTAGCTGGCTTTACTTCGCATCTTACCATTTTCATACGCGGAGAATGGCACACCACGGCGCCTACACTCTTGGTGTTCTATTTGATGTTGTGTTCATGCTACTTAGCTCTAGAAACAATCATCTCATCCCAGTATGATCTGCACTCACTTTGGACCTACCTTTTCATTCTCGCTGCTCATTTCGGCTCCATTCTCGCAAGCATGACAATATACCGCACCATGTTGCACCGATTGAATGGCTTTCCAGGTCCATTTCTTGCAAAAGTTACAAAATTATGGCACGCTGCTCATCTGTTAGATTCAAAAAACCACCTCCTTTTGGGTAGACTTCATCAACAGTATGGAAATTTTGTTCGGACCGGTGAGAGTTGTACATTGCATATAGGAAACCCGTAATCATGCTTACTCAACTGTGCACAGGACCATCGGAGGTGACTGTCTTCGAGCCTGAGGTACTAGGAGCAGTTGATGGTCCAGGAAGTCACTGCACAAAGGCGGTTTGGTACGATGCTCTTCAGCCGGAGAGCCTCGTAAACACTACGCGCGACAACGGTATTCACACCCAGCGTCGTCGTATGTGGAATAATGCGTTTACTCCCCAAGGTGGGTCACTAAGCCCTCAGACATAGCTTCGACTGCGTCTGACGAACAGAAAGCTCTTTCGGGATACGAAGACCAGATCGTCTTTTATGCGAGAAGATTCGAAAACGAAGTCGCAAGATCAATTGGAAGCCCTGTCGATGCGTCGTCCTTGATATACAAATTCACTTTCGATCTGATGGGCGAAATCGCTTTCTCAAGGAACGCCGGTCAGGACCGTCTTCGAGATCAGCAATGGCACGCTGCCATGACAGCACTACAGAAAGGCATGGCTCTGTTGGGTCCATTGAGTCCTGTCCCGTGGTTGCTACATATCGGTCTCAGTCTACCGTTCATCCCAATTGTTCGGGATTGGAACAGCATGGTCGCCTTCTGCAAAAGCTGCATAGATGATCGTATCAAGGTAGATAACCTGTCCAGTGGCACGATCTGTGACCCTCGTATGGCATTAGAGATGACTAAGTGTGTGCCGGTCGACCAGCTCGAGGAAACCGATCACGATGTATGCCGCTCGTTATTAATGGTTTCCGCCTCTAACCAAAAATACAGATATCGTCATGGTTGATCGATTCATCCCAGGCGAAGACCCTTTCCGAGGAGGAAAGAGTGAAATGGCTGTATGGCGACGCCATCACAATGGTGATTGCAGGCAGGTGAGAATCCGCAGTCCTAAGCTAGCCACACACAACCTCAAGCCCGCTTTGGCTAAATGAGACCAAGTGACACCGTCGCACCATCTCTCGTGTTCCTTTTCTACCACATGGCGTTGCATCCAGGCCCTACCGAAGTATTACGCAAGGACTTGCAGACTTTGGACTCTCTGCACGACGTCAACGCGCTCCTGTCGCTACCTTCCATGAACGGCTTCATCAACGAGACCCTCCGTCTTTACCCTACCACGCCGACCGGCGGCTACAGGGTCACGCCGCCTGAAGGTCTTCACGTCGCCGGGCGATACATTCCCGGCGGTACGACGGTCGTGGCGCCCGCTTACAATATCGGCAGACGTGAGGGTCCCGCATCCGTTCTGCAGTCTCCCCTGTCTTGAGGCTATCGTATGAGAGGGCTAATTGTGTGGTTCTTCTCACAGTGGCAAGTTGCTTTCAGCGACCGGACGAGTTCATCCCTGAACGCTGGTCTAGTCGGCCTGATCTGGTGCTCAATAAACGGGCTTTTGCTCCTTTCAAACAAGGTATGAGGATAAATTCATAGGCCCGGTATTCGGATGATTAGTACTACTGGGCAATCCATGGGTTTTGCTGACGGGTCACGTCTGCGCAGGACGCTATAGTTGTATAGGCAAGAAATTAGCGTTGGCCGAGTTGAGTATCGTGGTTGCGTTGATGGTGTCGAAGTATCACATCCGATTTCCTCCAGGCGAGGACGGATCGAGGGTGGTCAGGGATATGAGGGACTGTTTCACGGCGAAGCCGGGGCAGCTGAACCTCGTGTTTGACGCGGTGGATGACCGGTGCTAGTGGGAGTGTGTGTCGTAACTTCAACCGGCGTTTTTCACACATCTTGCCCACCGCGAATGAAATCCGCCAGCTCTGGCGATTGCTCCATTTGTATGCTAAGTATTGTACAATATCCGAAATCCTACAGGACATTTCCAAGCCGTCCTACTAGACAGAGTGTTCAACCTTGTCCGCCGAACTTGACTGGACCTGCCATCCTTTCATCACCATGATGTCGTCACTTCCATGAGTCGCCCTACCGCTCTGTGCGTCTGGGTACCCCGACGCCAAGTCCGATCGTCCATGCGCAACGGCATCGGCATGGTTCTGCCCACCACCGAAGGACACACTCGTTAGCGGGTAGACATCCTCTTCCAACCGGCGGAAATTCTTGGCTTCCGAATCATTCGCACGCAGGCCTTGTCGTGCGAACGGCGGACCCGTGCGCGTGCCCTGAGCCGCGTTGCTGCTCCCGGTCCAGGTCTTCCATCTGCAGACGGCCGGGTGGAAAATGTGTGACATGACGGGTGGAAGAACGGGAAGGCATGCGTTGATGATGCCGAGGCAGGGCTCGAGCTCGCTCCAGATGGCGTCGTCGATTCCGCTGTAGGAAAGGTCGTTCAGATCTAGGTTGACGACGGAGACGATTCGTAAGATTGTGATGATACATATCCTGTTTGGGGCATCGTTAGAATATGACCCCAGGGCTTGCTTACAAGATCACACAGAGACGGAAGAGAAACTCACACCCCGCCGATACCGAAGATGGCTGTGAGGCCCATTTTCCTCGATGTTGCCATCTGGAGTCCCCACAGCATGGGCATTGGGAGTGCAATCACGATGAGATCGAGAATGAGATTGATGACGGACACGCTCAGAGACGTCGCCGAAGTATTCAAGCAGGTGCCGCCTTGGATGCTTTTGTCCCAGTAAAAGGCAAGTGGGGAGCACAAGAAGAACATTCGGACAATCGTGCTTGTCCAATAAGCCACCACTAAGAGCATCACCGCATACACCACTATACGGAATTTCCTGATGGGGAATATTTGTTTGTAAAGGTGCAAGATCGATAACTTGACGCAAGTGTTGGCGGAGACCCACGAGGGTTCCGCGGCTAAATATGACTAGGTAGGCATCTCTGTCAGTAGCTGGAATGCTAGATACGCTTCAGGTTCGTACCTTGGCAAGAGAAACTTTCTCGCTCGCCGTCAATTCCGTCATATGGTATCCTACTTTGCCTTTTGTCACAGCTGTACACACTAATGAGACTTGATCAATTTTCTGCCTTGGGTAGATGCTTACCTAAGAGCAAAGTCACGGTTTCTGTGATTGCAAAGAACTGCAAAAACATCAGCTTTCGGCAAATCCTTTGCGGAAGGTCTCGTACCAAAGCGGCTATAATGAGGTAATCGTTCAAAACCAGGTGTACTCGTTTGATCCTCCTTGCCCACAAGCGGAGAATCACTGCCAAAGCGGCCGGGATGAGGAAAATGATACATATGACAAGAATTGCGACTCCACCTGGTCTCAGCTTGTCCGTAGCTGTATCTGATGCACGCGCGTCCATGTTGGATGCTCTCTAATGATATTAAATATGATTCATGGAATAGAGACAAAAGGATCAAAAGACGTAAAAGTACAGAGATGATTCTGAATTCGAGACAACGCGTGACTCTTCATACATCTGTCTACTGATCCCTACCTGAAGTGGCGTAATTGGAGCAAGGTTTCAGGCTGCGCCCAGCATTGCATAGTACTTATCAGTTTCTGGATGAGATATGAGGAGGTGCTGGCGGCACAGTGTCTGCAGTTTCAAGATCGAAGTAATTCCCTGCACAGAATGGAACCTCAGCTACGAGGAAGTGAGAGTGCTCCACGGGGATCTACATGACAGCATCCGAGCTGACCGTACGCAGGATTTTAGTTGGTGCCGAGTAAGCTGAGTTAATGTGGGAACGCGAAACACTTTGTCAGCATAACGGCTCTAATGCCAGTCATTTCCGCTATGGTGGGCATCCGAAAGGATTCTGAACTTTCATATTATTAGTCTTCACAGAAAATTGGGATAATGGATCTTGATTCGCTTCACACTAACACTGGCACTGCCCCGATTTGTTTCGGGAGCAGCCTATCTCAGGAAAGGATTTCGAGTGAACTATCCTTTACCGAGTTGACCTTGTTCGAAGTCAACATGTCCCAGGAAAGACTGATGACTGACCTTCTTCGCTGTTTCGATCTTGTCCAAAAGATTCTCCACCGCTATCTCGCCTGCGAGGGGAGCTGCCACATTGGAAGTAAGGAGTGAGGGGTGGAGTTGACTCGCGTGCGGTTGAGGTCTTCTGGTAGCCCAAGATCATCCAGACAGGTACTTGTGAGACATACACTCGCCCAAAGTCGGAGCTGACGCAGTAACAAAAGACATGAGGCTCGCAAATGCCTGTCGTTCAGCTTGGTACCATGGTAAAACCTTGTGGCTTTTCACGGCCAGCGATATCAAGTCAATCGTGATTCCCACCATGGCTTTTGGCGTATTCAGTACGCTGTCCGGCCCAGTCCTTGGATTCGAGGACGTAAATCCTCTGTATCTTGTTGGGAGATCCATGATCCTCTTCTGGTGGGCGTGGATGAATCTGCTGCTCCTTTGTATCAACAACCAAAGAAAAGCCGAGGACATCCAAGAAGACCGTGTTAACAAAGCCTGGCGGCCTCTTCCCTCGGATCGTCTCACAATTTCGCAAGCTGAAAAGCTTCTGTGGGGCGCTGTACCGGTGATTGGCCTCATTACTCTCTGCACAGGAGGTTTTCCTCAGTACGTGTTGCTGACCGCTTTGAACTTCTGGTACAATGATGGAGGCGGAGCTCATAATCCTATCTTTCGCAACCTTATCAACGCATGCGGGTTCGTTCTCTACGCCTCGGCAGCAATAGACATAGTCGCAACAGCACCGCTTTCAACATATACGCTCACAATCTTTCAATGGCTAGCTGTTATCGGTGGAGTCGTGCTTACAACGATCCAGATACAAGATCTGCGCGACCAAGCAGGAGATAGTCTGCGAGGACGACCGACGCTGCCGATCAGCATAGGAGACGGGAATGCCAGGTGGACAGTCATCGTCCCAATCCTCTTCTGGTCGACGTTTCCTCCATTTTTCTGGCGGCTGGATGTTGGTGGGTACGGTCTGACTGTGCTCATTGGGGCATTCACCATTGGTCGATTATGCTTCTTGAGAACGTCTGAAGGAGACAGAACCACGTTCAAGATTTGGAGCTTGTGGCTTGTCTCTATATACTCGCTGCCGTTAATAAAAATGTATTATACAAGGAGAGAGCATCTGTGAGGCGATGAGGGGCAGTTCACGCATATGCTGTGGGTGTAAGTTTGTGGTATCCACTTCTGAGTACCTTGGAGGATTTCGCTGCTGGCAGACGAGGATGTCCTTTTCAGGTAGTTTAAGACAGCCGATTCTGTCAAATTGTAATACCTGGAAATCTCCTGAGGCCACCTAAGCGCAGTTTGCTGCACACAGCCTTGATCTGTAGGTCACGGCGCTTCAAGCACACTCAAGCTCATATTATAAGTTAGGCGGCATCCTTACAGCAAGCTTTGATAGAGAAAATGGATAAAGCTGAGGTGAGTGTGGGCCTTTCCCGCGTGAGCGGCGAGGTACTCGTATCTATCCAATCAACGTTTTTTCGATCAGAAGACTTTCGCTAGCAGTGTTGGGAAAAAGGCTTTATTCTTCCATGTTTCAATATGATGTAGATTTCGAAATTGAAGGATTAGAAAATTATACGGCTCTTGTTCGTTTCGTGATCGAGGCTCTGTGGATGGTTTGTCCATTGTTCCTTGTCATGTCTTAGAGGATCAGTCTCTTTTGAAAATGAGAGCCTTTGAGTATAAGGAAGGTGCTAGGAAAAAGTGTTGAGCATAGGAAGGAGTCTTTGTACAGAGCATAGATGTGTCACGTGATAGCGTGTTTCTGTGGCGCAGCCGGCTTCCCAGCCACGTCGGAAGACAAATCGAACAACTAGCAACCCTTTCTCCCTGAAGAACAACACCTTCAACACTGAAAAGATGGGCTTACTTATGTCCGGTATCAACATCCATTGCTCAATCAATAGCAAAGGAGTCCAATCAAATCAAAATTCTGTCGCTAACCTCTAGGCTCCAACATGCCATTCATCCCACACACGCCGGAATCCCTCATTCAACGATCCGACAGCAAGGACCCGGGGACAACATGCAAAGGCATCACCTCTGCTGGTAGACCCTGCAGACGTCCTCTTGGGAGCTCTCCTCAGTCGTCGCCAACGGGTCATCGAAAGTCAAAGAGTGGAGTAATAGCTGTGCTGCAGCCGAGCGATGAGGACCACGAAGGCGCTGCAGCATATTTCTGCTTTCAACACAAAGACCAAGCAGAGACCCTCGCAGGCGGCTACCAAGACGGCAGGAAAGCAAACATAGTGCCGATACATCAACGCACGAGCATCGATACCTTGGTAGACCGAACAGGGGTGCTGGACATTGCAGACGATGAAACACCATCAAAAAGCCGACGTCAGAGAGGTCATGCTAGACCCGCAAGGAAAGAGACACTGCCGAAGAAGTGGCAAGATGTAGACGGCCCTTTGATTGCAATTTCAGGAGAGAAGCAGCAACCCGTCGGGAGAGGCACACAAAAGCACCAAGCAAGAGGACAGTCAAGCTTCTCGTTTTCTTTGTTCTGCTGCGTCAGCTCTGCAGACCACGATTACACGCCTCCTCCGCGCGTCCAACGTAACTCTGAGAAGCCTGAGTATGCTCATGCAAGCGCCAAAGTGCCTTCGTCTTTGCAGCAGGCCCAAAGACCACCGTATTCCAGACCCACAAACTCGCGTTTACCCGTTGGGCAGGCATCGGGTAGTCCAAGGCCGTCACGTGTAGCCCAAGGGAGCATTCCTACCGTGAATACCAGACCGCCTGCTCAACAGCATCGCTCGTCTCACACCCAAGACCTTCTTTCACTGATCCCCACAACGCTATCGCCGCAAACGACGTCTCTTCTACTCGCTGAGCTAGCGAAGCCAGTGTCACCACATGATGAAGAAGGCTATATCTACATGTTCTGGCTTACCGATAATGCCCTCAGCGCCTCTGACTCGCAAGCTGCTTCCTCACTACTCTCTGAGGGCGCAGCAAGCACTCCCAATGGACGTCGCCACAGTGATGTCCTGGGTCAAAGCTCAAACAACAGAAACGCGTCTTCCAAGCCAAAGACAATGCTCTTGAAAATCGGTCGAGCTTCCAACGTCCAACGTCGTATGAACGAATGGAATCGGCAATGCGGTTACAACCTCTCCCTCATCCGCTTTTACCCTTACCTTCCCAGCTCCCCGTTACCCTCTAGGCCAAACTCTTCTTCTCCGCCTGCATCGCCCTCTACACCTCACAAGGTACCACATGCCCACAGGGTTGAGAGACTGATTCATCTAGAACTTGCGGAGCGGAGGGTGAAGCGTGATTGCGAGAGCTGTGGTAAAGAGCACAGAGAATGGTTTGAGGTCGAGAGCAGTAGGGGTGGGTTGAGGGGGCTGGATGAGATTATCAGGCGGTGGACTGAGTGGGGAAGGAGGGCAGGTGGGTGACTGGGTTAGTTGTCTGGTGATAGTGATGATTTGGATAGCCATGACGAACAGGTTCACGACTTATGGGATCGAATATTGATGATCAATGGGCAACGGACGTACTGTCACAACGACATTTAAGACACATGAAGAGATGAACATCTATTTGCGAGGTTATTGGGCGTGTTTTTAAGTCCTTGTTGACAATGCTGGATCGATGCACGATTGCTATAGTGCTTCATGAATCCCTGCTTGCAAAAGCAGCCAATAATACGTGTTGGTATCTTCCTTCAATGCAGAACTCCACGCTTAGCCATGCGAACAACACGATCCATGCACATTACAAATTTGCTCCAGCGCTTCTGAATAAGTTCCCCAAAACGCCCTGATCTTGATTCGAACCTGGCTGCTGTACGGCTGGCATATTATTTGAACCTTGTCCCCTGGACAAGTTGAGCAGCGCCATCAAATCCGGACCATTTGGAGCCCCAACGTTGGACTGCTGTTGCGCGTAACCTTTCGACTGCCCGTCAACAGCCCTGGTCCCCCACTCATTCCCAGCTCTCTCCGCACGCTCGACAATGCACCTCCCACAAGCCTCCCTCACCCCCTTCGTACTGCCCTGTTCCTCCTCAAAGATCCAGAGTCCATACACCTTCTGCTCGTCTGCATTCCCATGGCCCAGGTTATCCGCGCTATTCCCTTGCAAAATAATGTATTCGTCCGTCACATCGACCTCCTCTGCACTTTTCAGGTGTAGTATGAAGTTATCCAAACCGCGGCGGTTGAGCACTACGACCGCATGCCCTTCGTCCCGTAGCTTTACAACGAATAGTGTGCCCTCGATGCCACTTTTCTCCCAGGCTTGAGTAGTAGTGCTGAAGATGTAAACGACGGAGTAGGGTGCTAGGAAATCTATGGAGACGGTGGAGGGCAGGTGCCGCTGGAGGACGGAGAGGTTGAGGACGTCGTTTGTGATGGTGGGATTTGCCGGGGCGGTGTATTCGAGTTCGTTGTCCGAGGGTTGTGGGTGGTGGGACGCGTATATTGTTGTAGCCATAATGGAGGAATGCGCGTAGGCGAGGTGTGAGTGCTTCGTATGAGGCAAGCGGAAGATGTGCAAGATGTTTTGCGGGCGTGGGGGCCATGCGTGGGGTTGCAGTGCGCCTGGAAGTAGCCAGGACAAGCCCCAGGGGTCCCCAAAGCCGCGCCGTGAAACTGTCCCTGCGCCGGGCTACCTCGGTAGTAGCGCGGCGGCGAAATAGCAGCGATGATCTTGTCTAGAACTTTTGAAGCCCACTCTTCCATGGCGGCACAGTCTCCCCGCCGTCATATATATCCGTTGAGAGCGAGGACGAATGCAATGTAGCTAATATTACTGTCTTCATCCTCTGACTCTGCAGGACTCGGTTGATTACATTGGAGTCCATTCCAAGGTGCTATAGAAGAAGCTCAAGAAGTTACACAAAAATATCTGGATGCGAGTGTGGCACCGTCTTTTACGATGGCAACCAGCAGCATACAGACATCGCCCGCTTCTAAGATGAACTCTACTCCCGGAGCCTTCCCCTCAACCCCAGCGTCCGCAGAAGCCCCATCGCCCTCCGTCGTATCCTCCCAGCTCAGCCTATCACAAGCCGTTCACCAACGAAGGGCAGAATATACAAGGTCACGAAGAATCAAGGTCAAGGTCGGCACTTGGAATGTTGCTTCTCTCAGTGGGACAGAGAAAGACGTTGGAGGGTGGTTCGTAGATGGTAAAGGTGTCTCGGAATCTCTGTCAGGCTTGGACCTAAAGGACGATGGCGAACCACGAAGCAATGGTCACAATGGATCTCCAGACATCGAGAGCGTTGCGTCACAGGAGGAGAGACGGTCGAAAAAGAGATCCACTATACCAAAAAACGATCCAGGCTTCGTACCAGGAGGTGACGAAATTGGTCTATACGTCTTAGGTCTACAGGAAATCGTCGACATAAGCTCAGTGGCCGAAGCATTACGCCCCTACAGTGATCCTCATCCTGGCAGAAAATGGAAGCAGGCTGTTGCAGAATCGTTGCCGCATGGTTATCAGCGAGTAGCGGAACAGCAATTGATTGGCTTGTTTCTCGTCATCTATGCCTCCTCTGAGATTGCACCAACAATATCCTCTGTCAGTACCACGAGCGTTGGAACTGGTCTTGGGGGTTACATGGGCAATAAGGGCGCTGTGACAGCTCGTATTGTGCTTGGCGAGACTACGCGCATGGTCTTTGTCAACTGCCATTTGACCGCCGGTGTCGAGAAGGGCAACCTGGAACGAAGGAATTGGGACGCGTCTCAGATTCTTCAGCGGACCAAATTTGATCCTGTCTATGACGGTGGAGGTGTCATGGAGGAATTTGGTGAAGGCATCGGAGACGAGGACTTTGCTTTTTGGTTCGGCGATCTCAATTACAGACTCGAGAGCATGCCTGGAGAAGACGTTCGAAGACTGCTTATGCTCCATACAAGGAATGAGTATGGAGCACATGGAGCACAGCAGCCGTCATCCAAGAAAATTGAGAATGAGCTTGCAAAGCCGGAATCGCTGTCGTTCTCTCGCAACCAGGAAGCTGCTAATCGTCCGTCTGAAAATGATACCTCATCTACTCACATTTCTGTTGGGAATGCTTCCGATCCATCAGTAGCTTCATCCATTACTGTATTGCCGAGCCAGGAGTCACTCGATCCTGCCTCCGACCCAGCATCTCTCCAGACTACACTCTCTTCACTTCTCGCGCACGATCAACTACACTCGCAGATGCGCTCACGGAAAGCTTTCCATGATGGGTGGCGGGAAGGGATCATTGACTTTTTACCTACATACAAATATGATGTCGGAAGCGTTGGCATGTTCGACTCGAGCGAAAAGCAACGAGGCCCGAGCTGGTGTGATCGAATTCTATACCGCACCCGCAAAGACAGGCTGGACTATGACCAAAAGGTCCGAGACGAGGAGATGGCCAGGAAAAAGGACAACGAGATGAAGTTGCAAGGGGTTGTGGACGCAGTGACCGATGAATCCGTTTTGTTTGACTATGATCCAGAGACGGATGGCGCAGACAATGAAAACAACGCAGTCAACGAGCAATCTCCAGATCCTGAGTTCATGACTACGAAAGCTGGTTTTGAGGACAAATTGAGTCTCGATTACTATAAGTCTCATCAACGAGTCCTCTCATCAGACCACAAGCCATTGGATGCTGTCTTCACTTTAGACTACGATGCCGTCGATCTCGAAATGAAGGCTAGGATACACCAAGAAGTCGCCCGTGAGCTAGACAGGGCAGAGAATGAAGGACGGCCTGTCGTCACAATTGTGGTCGACCATCAGAAGGAGACTGACAGCACCCATACCGATTCCTCTTCACCAAAATTCGAGGGCGTCGACTTTGGGCACGTTAAATACGATCACGTCAAGACCAGAAGTGTCACTATAGCAAATACCGGTCGTGTCCCTGCAACTGTTGGTTTCGTGGATCGCTCCATCGAGTCGGGTCGACCCGGTGGTGTTGCCCCTCCATGGCTAAAGATTGATTTCGACCGCCCTCCTGACAATAAGAATTCTAACCCGGGTGCATTACAAGAGCACACCCTCCAGCCTGGTGATGCCGTCAACGTCGAGTTAACCCTCCATGTGGACGACCTAGACCTTGTCCGCCGTCTTGGCGATAAGGTAGAAACGCTCGAAGACGTCCTTGTCCTCCGAATTCATAACGGCCGCGACTACTTTCTCCCCTTACGTGGCGATTGGCTGCAATCGGCCTTCGGACGCTCGATCGAGAAGTTGGTGCGAATACCAGAAGGAGGCGTGAGGAGGTGGCAGCACCAAAGACCAGATGGCAGTAGCCACGGAGATGAAGGGGTAAAGTGGTCGGCTCCGCGCGAAGTGTTCCGGCTGACGGAAGCAATAGAAGACCTCGTTGAGAGAGCGCTTGCGCAGTGGGGGATGACGGGAGATGCCGACAACGCGCCGTGGGACAAAGACGTGGGTTGGCCATTCAGAGGGTGGCTTATGGAAGGGAAGCAGAGGGCGATGCTGAAGGAAACAGTGAGGGAAGGTTTAGACTCTGATCAGCCATTTTCCGAGACCTTCCCACCGGAAATCGATTCATTGCAAAGGCTTGAGGCGGTGGCGGAGACGTTGGTGCAGTTCCTCGAAAGCTTAGAAGATGGCATCGTCACCGAAGCGCTGTGGCTGGAGCTGGAGAAAGGCATGCTGGAGCGTGAAAAGGCAAGGAAGACCCTCTCGGAGGAAGATGAACGGATGTGGATCCTGGATACCTTGTCCAACGCACCCGCTCACAGCGTTTCTTTCACTTTCGTCACGTTCATGCTCGCGCGCGTCGGCAACGAAGTCGCCCCTTGGAATATTCCACTAGAGTGTGGAAAAGCGGAAGGGGTTCCCGCTCAGGTTGCGCCTCGTATGAAAAGACCTGAGGTGAATGCCGCATATGCGGGCATCTTTGCAGATGCCATGATACGCTTGCCTGCGGCTTCGAAGGGCAAGGAAAGGAAGGCCAGCGAGACGAGGAGGAAGCATGTCGTTGAAGTGTTCCTTAAGGCGACGCTGGATGATGGGTCATGATATCAAACGGGGCGTTGGGGTAGCTTGGCGGCGTCGGGGCATCGTTTAATTTTATAGAAGCAACGCTATCGTTCACGCCGAGCGTGACGTCGAAGAGAAGCCATTGATTGCACGAGTACCCCAATTTGCACGAGCCAAACCGAGGTTTCCGGAGTCCCCTCCCGTTGAACTTCGCACCGGCAATGAAAACATTCCCGGCGGTAAAGCCTAAGTACCTAGCCCAATCCACACACACCCCCTCCTCCTCCTCCACTCGAACCGCCTTCCCCCTTTCGCACTTTCCGATCTCGTACCTCGGTCGATGAGCTTCCAGCGCTGAACGACGTGAGCTCGGGTATTGGCACGATATAAAGGGTTGAGATACGATCCGTTGAAGGGGGGAAAGATACAGTAGGTAGAGAGAATGACACGACGGGTAGGGCAATCGGTGATGGGATTGAATCGTCGCATGCGATTGGGGAATCTTTAGGTGGATGGATCCTGCGCTTTTGGTACCTAATTACTTACCTGAGCCATATGTTTCAGTGTGAGATTATCGGTTTCCTAAACGCAGAGTGTGGGTATGGAGTAGGTAGGATGAATGCCCCCGTTCGAGAGCGGGAGCCTTGATGACGCTGTTGCGGAGTCGTACCTGTGTGGCGACGTGCGATTCGTGTAGGATTTGCTACAGTAAGTATTCTTGCGTAGTTGGAGATTACGGGGTTCCCGATAAAGGTTGCTGGGAGTGCGGATTATTTGGGATGAGCGCAGGGGCTGCTGGCGATCGATCAAGTTTGCCCGGTTGATGGAGGATTTGGGTACGTATGGGAAATTGATTGGCTCATTGGGGTCGTAAAACGAACTAAGCCGTATCTACTCTAGCGTCTTCGGCTGACCGATGAGGTCTTGGCATTGCTTGCTTTTCCGCTGTAAAGTACTTTATGTAATGTAAAGGAAGTACAGAGGTCTGCACCGAAAGTCCTGCACCCGCCAAGACTCTTGCGCTCAGACTTCGGATAACGCCCCACCTAAAGGGCTATCTGGACAATGCGTCTGGAGTTCTTCGGAATCGCACCTAGCCCTAGCCAGGTTTCGGGGCTTAATGCCCCTATCAAGCCAAGAGAAGTACCTAAAGTCCCATCCATGCGCTGTAAGAAGATATTTCTAGGCTTCCCCTCTACAGGGCCGCTTTCCGAAAGTAGGGTTAGGGCTGCACTAGTGCGGGTGCAGGACTTTCGGTGCAGACCTCTGTATGTCTCTTTTCTTCACCCAAAGGTTTCGAGCAAGAGCGCAGAACAGGACATGTGAAGGGGAGTGTCCTTGAACATCTTGAAATGAACGGTGTTTACTCGTGACTCTAATCAGCGCTTGACTGAGCACGATCAACTACCGCAAAATACCGTACATTAATGCAATGTTTGTGTCCATCCAATGACGATGTCAGCGCGTCGAGCATTTATCTCCAAGTCTGGGCCATCCAGTATTAGCGAACGCGTTGCCCAATCTATCTGTGAAACAAAAGCTCCAAACTCCACGGGCAAAAGGGTTGTCAGCTCAGTCTTCCCACCACATCCAAACATCCATCCAATGCTCCTTCCAATTCCCCTACCCGATGTTTCAATGCCTCGTTCTCCTCCTTCAAAATGCTGACAACGCTCCAAGCTTCCGACGCTCTCACGCCTTCACAGTTGGTACAAGCATGAACAGGCGTGCCTTTTGCTGCAGGTTGACCCTGGGGCAAGCGAAGAAGCCCAATGTCTGCCGTCGATGCTGAGACATGGAATTCTTGTGTTCGGTAGACATCTGGCGAGTTCGTAGTCGAGGCGGATGACACGGACATATTGGGCGATCGAGCGCCGTCCCGTCTTGAGAAGACGCTATCGGCGGAGCTATCGTCTTCCGACTCGAACCCAGAGTCGCTGACCGTGTTTGAGCGCATGAGGCCACGATGGCCGCTGCTCGGAGAAGTAACGTCCCCAACGACTCGTACGGTTCTCTTTCTCGCTTCCTCTTCTTCTCGGCGCGCTTGCTTCTCCTGTGCTAGCTCGTCCACCAAATTCATCATGGCTTCGTCTTGCTCAGCGAACTTGGCTGTCATACCATCGAGTTGCATCTTCAAATGTCTAGCACGTGTCTCAACGCCTTCCGACTCTTCCGCTACAGTCTCCTTCTCCGCCATCATATCGCGCAGTGCTATTGTGCGCTCTTTGTAGGCCGTCTGTAATCGCGATAGCAGACCCTCAGCTTGCTGTTGTAGGTTTTTGAAAGAAGCGGGCGAGAAGGGGTTTGGAGGTTCGTTGGGAAACAGAGCGGCGCTGACGTCCATCTCGAGAAGCTCATCGCTGAGCTCGTCCGGCAGCGGTATAGGTTTCACCAAGGAGGCTTTGCTCGAGAAGAAAGAGAAGCGACTCGCCATTGCAGGCTTTGGCATAACCTGCGTAGTCGAGAGCCGTTGCAGCAGGTTAGTAGCTCGTATGTCGGACGATTCTGCGATGCTGTCCAGAGGATCACTCTTCTCCTTCGTTGGCGACGGTATGATTCCAACGCTGATAGGTTTAGATTCGCCCTTAAACCAACCCGCGAGCTTTCCAGCCTTCTCTTCTGACTTGCCTGTGAGTACAGAGAATCTATTAGATCGCGTTGGCGATGACTGCCGCGACTGCTGGGGTGAGGGGTGGAAATCGTCTAGTTGTGAGGAGGGGTCGAGTTGAGGTATGACGGAAAATTGAGCGGTGGACAAGTTTGTGGAGTCGGAAGATCGACTTATGAGAGGTGGCAGGTCACTGGTGGATCGGGCTGGCCCTGTGACGGTTCGGTGATGTAATTTAGTCGGCTCGGCGATAGAACAGTCAGCTATAGATGCGTAGCGCGTTGGTGGTGCTATCGATGCTGTGTCCGGTGGTTCAAGATAACTCTGGGAGGCATGCTGGGGTAGACTAGAAGCATATGGGTCGCTGGCGATGTTGCTCAAAGTCTGTGAAAGTGAAACTGCCTTGGATGGTATGTAGGAGCGAGGTGAATTTCCAGTATTGGGAAAAACCTGGTGCATTGGCGCAAACGGTAGAGAGTAGAGTGACGGTTTCCTTTGTGGGGCGTCCCTGCCTGCGGAATGTCTTGGCTTCCCAAATTCTCCGCTTCGCGCCAATAGCTGCAGCTGTTCACTCTCTTAGATGCAAGCTAGTGGAAGAGGAATGGGGGCTTGTGGGGGAAAGGTTGGGGGAGATAATGCAGTGTTCGTTCGCCGGTAGATGATGCCGGATAAGCTTCTGACGCAAACGGCGAGGGCCTGAAAGCTTCGGTGTAACGCTGATTATGATAAAGTGACGAGAAGATATATAGTGGGCGAAAAAGAGAATCGTGAAGGTGAAGAAAAGGACGAGAACGTGTCTTTACGCAGCCATATCCGTATGGGAGGTTGGAGACTGCGTGGCAGGAAATGGAAGGCGGGGAGTTCAGCCTTGTCGCATCCGGCTTAGTGGCCGTTGACTTGACGCTTTGAAATTAGCGTCGGCGTTTCACTTCTCCGCTATGTCTTGGCATCCTTTTGACGATCAACAAACACGTTTGGGAATGCTCCCATTTAAATATGCTATTGCCTGCTCTGATCTAGTAATGAATATAGGGTTTCTCCCATTAAAATTACTCATTACGCGGGTCTCGACCCGCTTATGGGGAAATCTCCTCTGGTTCATATTCTTCTCTTATGTCAATCTTTTATATTTCTCCGAATAACATACGCTCTTTCGAAGTTCTTCCACTCATCGATTCTATCATTCCGTCTATGACCTTCCCAATCATTATGTCACTCTTCCTCTATTATATCCTTCGATTATGTAACCATCTGCGATCCCTGCCCTTAATCTACACAACTCCGGAAATCCCCTATCCGTTTCTTCTACCGTTCTATTCATTGATTTCTACCATTCCCTCATTCCTCTCTATTTTAGCCTTCTGTTGTGTTGAGTCTTTGCGTTCGCTCCCCACAATCTAGATTATTGCGAAACTCCTCTACCCATTTATATTGTCATTCCATCTACTTCTTTTCTAAACATTACGCCATTCTCCTTTAATTCTACCCTTCTATTATATTAATCTTTTACGTCCCTTTCTCAAAATAAGGCTGTTTCTACAATCTCCTGCCTAGTCATTCTGCCATTCTAGCTATGTCTTTCCTAAACATTACGCCATTCTCCCCCTATTCTGCCCTTCTGTTGTGTCACTCTTTTGCATTTGCTGCCTATAACCTACGTTGTTTTGAAACTTCCCTGCCCATCTATTCTGCCATTCTGTCCATGTCTCGCCTAATATCTACGCCGTATTTTGCAAGTCATCCCGAAATGCATGCCATTTTCATTGCTTCATCTCAGTCATTCATGCCACGTTCCTGGCTCCTTCCCCATCATCAAAGTCAATCTTTGTGGCTTCTTCCCACCATCCCAGCCAGTTCTTGCTCCAAGGCTCCAGCTCAATGAGCCAACTGACCTCTATGCCCCCCTCCTGAACGACATGTTTGGGGTCGAACTCGCAATCCAACAAGTCGACCTTTACTCCAGCAGCGCACCTTCGAGCTCGTTTCCCTAGTATTTCTACAAGTGTAATCGCACGATGGACGTATACCGTTGGATAGTCATCATCATAGATGAAACATTGTCCGCCCGTCTTTATACCTCTCAGACCCTGGCCAAGGATGTCAAATTGGACAGACACAAGATTAGGTGGTAGGCGAGCACAGACGGCCACCCAATCGCTGGCGGCGCTGGTGTCAGCAAGGCGATACACTGTTCTGCACAGTTTGAAAGTGAACGATCGAAGCAGGCTCTGTTGATAAATCGATACCCGGTCGAGGAAGTTTTCCAGAGCTTTTGGGCTTTCGAATCTGAATTCGGTCTGGGTGAGGTAGTAGTGTTCGAGTTCGACTTTCGTGCTCGGTGACGCAAGTCGCATGCCGTAGAAGCGAGATTTATGGTCCCCCCAATAGCGCGGATAGATGCTTCTGGCACTGGATTCTTTGGTGATCAACTCACTGCGATAGTAGTTGGCATGGTCTTCGAACAAGACTTTCAGAATCTTTTGACGGATCTCCCAAGGGAGATAAATGAGTGTGCCGAGTCGTTCGCCGCATTTGTCGTCAATTCTTCGTGCCGAGGAGAACCACTAAACCATCGATTCAAGTCAGCGGTGTTTTGTTACACGTGCAGTCTGCGCCATGAGACTTATTGGAACCACGAAGTGGCTAATACAAGGCGAAGAAGTATAGCTCCGAGGGGATTCTTACCGTCCAACGCTCTCTAGTCCGCTTGATGCACTTCGCTTTCATACCGGAAAACGAAATCCGGGCCGCACAGCCCCGGCAGCCCACGGACCAGTAAGCAGGCTCCCAAGGGCATTCGCAGCCGGCAGCGCCGTCGTCGAAGGGTAGAGTCTCGGCGTATCCGTCGGTCAAGGTGGGATTGTTTTGGAGTCCCGCCAGGCCGAGGACCACGGGCCGCTTGATGAGCGATTGGCCCGCCATGGCTACGGGACGGAATAGGTAGGCGGGGGGTAGCGTTGGCAGGTGCGTATGGTTGAAAGAAGATATGGAGGGGTTGGGAGGGTGCAGAGTCGTAGAACATGTCAACAACGCAACTTGAGTGTTGTTGTTGATCAAGAAACGAGCGTGATCTTTGAGCGATGAGTGAAGACAGCAGCACGTCCGTAGCACAACACAGGCAGCAATGACGAAATACACGCTCGGCCATCGTCGGTCGGATCGTGCATATCCACTCACGGAGCAGAAACCAATCCCGTCGACCAATCAGTCTTATACCAATCCTATCCTACAAGGGAAGGGTACCTCATATGTATATATCACTCCATTTTGAAAAATCCCAAGGAGAAATTGTTCCCAATCCAAAAGACCTCGCTTCATTTGATCCATGTGATCCCATCTACATGCCGCAAGCTGCCCTCGAAAGGCACTGCTCTGCTGGCGTTCCTACCCTTCAAGCACCTGATTGGCCTGTACGTACAAGGAGAGCATGCGTTACGTACGCCGTCACAGGCCTTTTGATGTTTACGGGCGTTTTTCTTTCGAATGCGCAGTGGATTGCAACCGCGGAGGGATGGGTGGAGTGGAGTGGGATGGAGTGAGCCTGGTGCATACATTGGGATTGAAGAGTTTGCAGGGTGGCGTTTGGTTGGTAGGGCGCCGGATGTGCATGTACTGACAGAAACAGATATCACTTCGTATTGAATGAAGGATTGACGGCTGGATCTTTGGTAGATCTTGCTCGAGTGTTCTATGTACAACCAATGGCATCTTCTTTATTCGCAGTCGTAAAGGTTCGATGTTCTGCATGAGTTTGTTTCTAGATGCAACTTTGCATGAGGCAAGCATAGTGCAAAGTCAGATGCATTGTGTCTTTTTAGGCTGTAGTAGCATCTCGCGACAAATAAACCTCAATCGTACTTTGATAAAGGGGCTTGCGCGCAGTATTATACTATGGAGAGCACGGAGACTCTGGTAACAATAATATATTCTTGCTGCTAGAGCTAGCTTTCATATATACAAATATACTCCAGTCTCCGTGTTTCATTTTCATGACTTATGGTAACCGGTCGACACACCACTTGTCGACACACCACCTGTTGACACACCATGTTGGCTCAACTCAGCGAGTAACGTCGACACACACCCGCTCGACACCAGACTTCGGACCTGGAAGTCATATATAATCTCCCTCCTCTCCTCGTTTTCGATCTTCTTCTTCTTCTTCTTTTTTTCACCATCAGACCTAGACGTACAAGCTCAGCAACCTCTCACATTTACCAACCAAAGCACCTCTCTCATAACAACGCAGGTCCCTCTATTCCTGCAACACTGTTGACCACTCTCAAACCCATAATCCTTTCTCTCAAATTTCTTCCTCTTCTAACATCCACTTTCACCTATCAATCTGAGATCGAAGTGTACTCGTATTCACGCTCATATAATGGTAATGTTTCTGTCCACCGCCTACCGCTATCTCCAAGGCCAGTCAGGCCTACCCTCGACGCTGCCGGCTAGAGGCTCGGTCGATCTGGCCAAAGAGAAGTCCCGAAAGGTACACCTCTTCTGCAAGGGTCTGGAGCAGTGGCGTGAGATATTGTACAAGCAATCAGAGGTAAGTGAATGACTCTCCCGAATCATGGGTCTTGTTGTATCTGACTTTGATAGGATGAGAGCACGGCCTTTGTTGCTGCTATGGAGGATCTGAATAGCCCTGGGTTGACGAGTACCGTCATGGGGGTGGTAGCAGACCAGGAGCCCGTTACTGCTGCTGAGATAAGGGGGGTTCAGGACTCCCCAGGCACAAAATGTTCTGTCATAGTGCATACAGTAAAACAGGAGCCCGCAGCCTCTGTTGATACTATAGAGAACCAAGAGCTTCCCAGCTCTAAGAAAGCTGCCACAGAAGCAGACCAGAAGCCACACAAATACATGTTGACAACGGGAGAGAACCTTTTCCAGTCACTGTTTGCGACGGAGAAGACTCCGCCTACCTCTCCGGGTAGTGTAGGATCCGGCAGCACATTGGTGAATTCGTCGTCACGGAAAGTATCACCGGCTGACTCGGAGATCCGTGCCAAGGGTAGTCCCATCGCTGTCAAGGATTTTGCGTATCCCTCTTCAGATAGCAAACATGTGCTCGATCAAGAGGCTGTTATCGAAGAGGACACAAAGCGACAGTTGTTGAAGCAGCTGAAGAAGAAAACGGCCGCGGAGGAGAAGGGTTCCCGGAAGGTCGTAAAGCTGACGGCACGAAACAAGACTCTCGGTGCCCAGCTGAAATCAGCTAAATCAAACGTCCAGAATAGAGAGGCACAAGCCGACCTTGCAAAGACATATGCAAACGCCATGACCTTGTTGAATGTCGTTCTGAGACAAGTGGTGCAGGATCTTAGCAATGAGCTAAGTCGTGAGAAGAATGGCGCCCACGTCCAGGGGACTCAGTCGCAAGGAGAGACAACCTGGAGTCAACAAAAGGAGGAATCGCTCCAGAATCATCTCGAACTTGCACACGAATTGCGCACTAATGCCTATGGTCGTATGGCACGTTTGAAAAACGCTTCGGTCGAGCGTAGCCAAGGGATGGACGACATGGATGACATGGACGGCCAAGGATCCATTCAGGAAGAGACCATGTCGCTGATGGGCGAAACAGTGGAACCGAAGGAGTATGGGTCTGCTACTGTTGAAGTCCTCGATCGAGAAGCCTCAGAAGAACCACAAGTCGAGTTGGTCGAATACAATTCTTCTACTAGTGCGAGCGCAGGAACCCAGCCAGAAACCAAAGTCGAAGGGTCGGAAGGTAGACCAGAGGAAAAGGATAACGGCGTTTTTGAGGCATCTGGCTTGGACCCGGCCGCGCTTTCGGGCACTGCCAATTCAGTGACTCCCACAGTTCAGGAGGACTCCGAGAAGAAGGATGCCGAGGAAATCTCTTGTGCGGAAGAAGCTCTTGACACGGTCAAAGAGCACGAGACAGAAGATGACAAGATGGAAGAAGAGCAGATTGGGAGCCAGGGTTTCTCTTCCGAAGAGACAACCAATCAAGTCGAATTGAGCGTGGAATGGATCTTTCCCGGCCCTAAGCCCGAAGAGTCTGCTGTGAGAAAAGGCCAGGCAATGGTAGATCCGATCGCCACGAATCTTGAACATGCAACGCCTGATGAAGAGGGCTTGAGTGAATCGAGCGGCGAAGACCAAGTGTCTGAAGCGGACGACAATGGTTCCTCTCCGGTGGTCAAGGACCTTGTCTCAGGGAGCGACTATGATGGAAACCCTGCAGTCCACGAGCCTATCACGGACGAGAACACAAAGCACGATGATATCCGAGGTGTGGATACTGGCTGTGAAGGCTGTCTCGATAGGGATTATGAATTCTCCGAAGCAGCGGGCCCAGCGACGCTATGGGGCATTCTCCAAGCGAATCAGCGTGAGAATGAGGTGGAGGATAGGGCAGATGTTGGTGAGGAGGCAGCTGGTGTCCCTGAAGCAGCAGGTCCAGCGATATTGTGGGGAGTCGTCCGGTCGGAACAGTATGAGAGTGAGGTGGAAGACCAAGATGGTGCTCGTGATGAAGCAGAGGACGTTTCTTCAAATGAGGTTCCAGAGCCGGCCACCCTCTGGGGCATCTTGAAATCGAATCGCGAATCCTCAGGTGAAGTTTTCTGTGAGGAAGGCGTTGGAAACCAAGCAGGAGCGAACAGCCACACAGCTCTCGATGAGTCTGAGAAAAATGGTTCTGCAGATCTTCTGGATGAAGACGACGCAGAGCTCATCGCCACGTCTCATTATGGTTATGCGCCAGATCTCAACGACAACACCAACGACCTATACGATGTCAGCGACAATGAAGAAGAGATCATGGAGCCACCCGCCGCCACGAATGCTCCCACTGTCGAAAAAGACCCAGCTCCTAGCCCTCACGGCTCTGTTGACGGTGACGAGGTCGATAACGAAGAAGTCGACGCCCAAGAGGTCATTGTAGAAGAGCCTGTCAACGCCATTGGTGCAGACTCGCTAGATGCTGTCGAGCCTATCACGGAGTACCTGAAGGTTGTTGAAGAGGGGGATCATGATGTGGAGAACGGTACGATAGAGGCCGTCCACCTTGAAGAGGGCGTGGTTTCTGTCGGAGAGATCACGCCAATCGGTGCCGTTAAAGACGTGAACGAGTGTGTCGGTAATGCGACCGTGGTTCGGGTGGAGAAGGCTGCACAGGAGGCCAACGCATCCGGAGCAGGCGCGATGGTCGAACAGCTAGGGCACAACTGTGAGGAAGATATAGTCAAGCTAACGCAAAACGATGCTGTCGCTCGTGCTCGTGCTCGTCCTGTGCTAGAGGATTCTGAGGGGGAGGTGGGTCCAGAGGAGGGCGACGCATTGGAGGGGTCCGCAGAATCTAGAAGCTTACAGGTCATCTGCGAAGATCCCCGTGGAGAATATACCCACGAGCTTCCCAATGTGGTTGTTGGAGTACTCACCATCACCGCAGCCGAAAGTGATGGTACAAATAGCGGGGCTGTTCATCCACAACCTCTCACTCCTCCCGGCACTCCCTTACCATCACCACGAACCTTCTCGCCCCCACAAGCCGAAAACTTCGATTTCACTCCCCGAATGTCGAAGCCGATGGGGGTGTCCAAGACTGGGAAGCGTAGGCTTGAGCGCCAACGTGCCGCAGCCAAGAAGAAGGACGAAGCAGCGGTGAAGCGTCGGATGGAAGAAGAGGCTGCCAAGACGCCAGAAGGATTGGCTCAGTGTCAAGCCGAGGAGGATGTGAGGCTGGGAGAGAAGCAAATGAAGTTGCAGGCTGCAACGGAGAAGGCCATCGGTTTGCAGAGCGCTAAGTAGGGAATTGTGGTTGGGGTTGGGCTTTGTTTCGTGGAGGGGAGGCGACTAGCGCGAACCGGATAGGCCGATCACTCTTTCGCTACAGCTCGCACGGAATGGAACACGGATCTTCTTACGCTTGCTAGTGAGAAATTTGGTGAGGCGGATGCATAACGGTCGATCGTCTTGATACTTTGGTGTGGGTGATCGTGTTTCATGTACGCTCTAGATTTCTCATTCAATAGGACCTTCACTATGGCTTGGACTTGCATCTCGAACGTGAGAGGGATTGAGTGCATCTTTCCAGTCAAAGAAGGAATGGTAGTGGATAGCTTCTGGAATTTACGAAATGGTGTGGGTGACTTGCATCTTGCATAATGCATCTTCGTATATAGACTTCCCTTGCTCTAATGCATCCACGACGAACGTGACCAAAATTGACTGACCCTTTCGGTCAAAGAAGGATGGTAATTGAGAGCGTCTGATAAGGATCAATCTGTGTGGGTGACTTGCATCGTGCATAGACTTCCCATCCTGTAATGCATCCAAGATGAACGTGACCAGAATATCGACGGGATCCTTCCAGTCAAAGAACGCATGGTACTGTTGCAGAGGAGAGCTTTTAGTAAGTAACTACGATTTGCTGCGGGCGGCTTGCATCGTGCACAGACTTCCCACGCTGTAATGCAACCATGACGTGTTGAAATTCGGATCACGTGACTCTTAGCGTCTTGGCGGTCACGTGACATGGTCACGTGACACGCCTTAGCGTGTCCGTATCTAGTCGCTCTTTCCTTTATAGTAACTCTATAGTTAATAACTAAGTGTCTTACCTCATATTTCCACAGGTTATAAGCCCGGGCTCTGCCCGGCAACTATTATATTATAACTACTATTCGCTTTTATAACTGCGGCTACCCTTAGGCTTTCAGCATCTATCTTACGGTATCTAAAGCCTATTATATAAAGGTAGTAGTAGCTATAGAGATATTCTTTTAACCTTCTCGATAGAGGTATTTCCCCCTCTTAAAATGGTCGTGAGTTTGAGCGAATATAATTCGCTAACAATATAAGGGGCTAGGAGCCGCTTTCGCCTTTATCTTAAGCGAGTTAAGATATACCACCTCTAGTCGAAGTGTCGAACTCGCTAAATATACTAAGTATGTGACTATATCGTCGTATAATCGAGTTATATCGCTAAGGCCCCTAAATCTTACTAGCTTCCGCTGAGTTAGAATACTTAACTCTATTAAAAGTGAAGTTATTTTATACTAATATTAAGTTTAAAATTATATATTAACTATTAAATTAATAGCTATTAACTAAAAGTAGCTGAATGTTAATATTAATAGTCTAATCGCAGTCTAGAATATTTTAGAGCTAGTACTACTATCTCTCAGTACGCTTATAAGTTTACTAAAATTAAAATAATAAGAATATCTTATTAATATTAGCTTTTAGACCTTTAGAAGCCTCTTAAAAAAGGGGGCTAGAGCTCTATTATCGAATTCTTTTTTCGCGATTATCTGTATTCTACTATTATAATTATAAAGCTAGAATAGTCTTCGAAGTCTTATAATAGTAGTTAGCGACGTGGATATTCTAAATTTAAGTCTTTAAATAAGTAATATAAGAAGAATACTAATCCCTCTTTAAGAAGGAGATTCGTATATCTATAATAACTATATTTCGTATAGTTCTATTAGAAACTAGTCTATATTTATAAGTTATTCTTATTATTAAGTATCTTTTATTTTAACTAGATTGCTTATATCTATCGCAGCTTTATATATAAGTACTTTTCATTTTTCATATAAGAACTTAAAGTTTAAAGGCGATAGTTGGCTAGTATTAGTAAGACCTTCGAGAACTCTAATAACGATTAGAGTATTTATTCTACTCTTATTACTTTATCGAATAATAGTTTTATTAATCTCGAATCTAAAGCTAGCGAAGATACCTTTAGCTCTATAAGCGATATTAAGCTATTCAGCCTTCGTATTAAAAAGTCTATTTTACTCGCTTTAAAGTTATTCTTAGAGTCTTTCTCTAACTCTACTATCTTATCTAAAATAGTAGCTAAATTACCATTATTATTATTACTATCGCTCTCTTTATTAATATTCTATATATTATTATCTAGACTATTCTCTAGCGACGATAAATTCGAATAATTAATTACAGCGTGTTACGGCTAATGCTTCTAATTAGTCTTAATCTAGCGGAGATAGTTTTCCTCTAATCTTTATCGCTATTCTAAAATCTAGCGTAGAATATATTAGATAAAGGTAAGATATTAAGGGCTGATTAATACTTAATAATCTTTTATTCTTTATTAAAATTACTAAGCTTAAGACTTATATAACTATTTTTTAACGTCTCGAATATAGTAGTTACTAGCTTATCGAGATCGATTACGATAATGAGAATTCTTAGATAATACTAGACGCTATCGCTAAATACTATAAGTCTAAAAGCTTCGGGCTCTACACGGAGCTAATTCGCTAATTGCTTAATATTACTCTTACTTTTAAGGAAAACGTTCGCTAATACGAAAAGAACTTTCGTAAGATTATTACCAAAATCGCTAGCCTATATAAGTCGCTCGCTCTACTAGAGCCCTTTCTAATTTAGCTCTTTCTTATAGAACTCGAAAACTCTTTTAATATCTTCGTGATAATTTATATCTAGATCTATAAGCTATATAACGATAAGGCTATTAAATTCGATAAGGTTATCTATACCGCGGTGAATAAAGAGACTTATCTACTATTATCTAAAGACGGCGATATCGCTATATACGCTATTCGTAATAATAATAGCAAGAGTAAAGATAAGTAGTTCGCTAGATACTATAAAGCTGGCGGCTTAGAAACTAATCGCGAAACTTGCTTTCTATATAAAATCGTTAAATATAAATTTAGACATTTCTCGACTAAATGCTAGATCAAGTTCTCTTATCTAAAACTTAAAAAGTTTATATCGAATAAGAAAAAGAAGAAGAAGACTTAAATCGCCGTGATTAACTTTAATAATATAAAGGAGGGCCCTAGTATTAAGCGTAAGCGTATCGAAGAGGCGCTCTTTAACGCCTCTACTCTAGGGGAGGATAAGTATCTTAATATTAACTATACCTTTTTGAAAGAATTAGATTTGATTATATATTATATAAATTCTAGTCTCGACAATTTTAATATCCTTAATATAGCTGATAATAAGAAAGTTATTAACTTAATAGTTGTCGATTTTAATTTAAAGTATAACTTAATAATAATTAACTTCGCTAATCTATACTCTCATATAATAGTAAACTCTAGCTACTCTCGCTATTCCTTTATCGATTATTTAATATTTGTTATCTATAAAAAGATCTACTCTCGCTCTATTCGCGATATTAAGAGTAATTAAGTTTAGTTTCTTAGTTATAATATTATTAGCTTAAACTACTCTATTTAAGATAAGTATATAAGTATTACTCTACTTAATATCTTATATATACTCGATATAGATATTAACCTTCTTTTTATTAGTAAACTCTTAGATATCGATATCGTAGTTGATTTCTATAAGACTAGCTACGCTTTAATTAAAGATAATCTAAAGCTTATAGATACTCGTAATCGAGATCTATTCTTTCTTAATCTTTAAAATAGTCTAAATAGTGCTTTAATAATATATAGTATTTCTTTAAATCTAATTTATTAACTCTAATATGCTTATATAAGCTATTTAAGTTAATAGAATCTAAATAGACTCCTTACTATAGCGATAGATATGGATTTCACTAAGAATATCGCGGATGAGTATACTTGCGAGTGCTATATTATAAGATATTAAAAGGCTATCTCTTATACTAGTTCTACTACGCCCGATATATAACTAAGCGAATTCATTTATAGCGATCTTATAGAGTCTCTATCTTCTATAGATTTTAATGGCTATAGATACTTTATAATATTTAAAGATAATTTCACCTTCTACTCTAAAGTCTACTATATTCGCTATAAGAGTAAGACCTTCGCTATATTCTTATAATTCAAGACCCATCTTAAGTTATATAATTATAAGATCTCTTATATTCGCCTTAATAATAAAGGCGAGTATATATTTAAAGTCTTTCTTAACTATCTCGCTCTATTAAATATTAAGTAGAAATCTATTATCTCTAATAACCCCTAGATAAATGATATAGTTGAGTATTTTAGATAGATCTTACTATATAAGATATATTTCATTCTTTTAAGCTTTAATCTTAATAAATCTTTTTAATCTAAAATCGTTATTATCGTTAACTACTTAATAATATAATCGCCTAATATTAGAATTATTATAATTCCTTTTAAGGTCTTCTATTAATGAAAGTCTATTCTTTTTTACTTACGTATAATCGATTTCATTATTTACGCGATGAAATAAATCTAGAAGAAGCTTATAAATTAGAGCGAAAAGTGTATACTACTAAGATATAAGAGGGAGTATATCTTTTAACTATATAATCTTATTAAGAAGATAGTTATTCGCGCTAATAGCGCGCACTTTATGAAAAAATAATTCTTAGTCATAAATCCGGAAGAAGAAACTAAGGTTTATAAGCTCTCGAATAAGCGGTAACGTTTAATAGTACTAGTATTCGCTATAGAAGAGGTACTAAATAGATAGCGTATTATAGATATTTCGAAAGATGTTAAATCTAAAGAAGTATTAGAAGACGTTATATCTATAACTAAAATAGCTATTAAATCTTCGGCGGCTTTAAGACCTTTAGTATCTATAAGATTAAGGCTAAATTTTCTCTAGCTAGTTAATAAGCTAGCGCCTTCGCGAAGATTTATATAAGAGTCTTTAATACGATATATCTAATTAACTACGCGAGAGCCCTTAGCTTAAGCGCCTTTAATATAAATTACTCGATTAAATACTACATCTATATTATTATTAGTAGTTCGATCTACGCTATCTATATGGGAAATTTCCTTAGACTTAGATTTATTATTTACTATTATCGAAGTTATATAAGCTATCCGCGAAGATCGTAAGTTAAGCGCTATTTAAAGAATACTATATAATTATCTAAATCTTATAGTTTCGGATCTACGGGATCTATCCTCTAATTCTCTTTCGAAGATCTTTACGATATTCGCCTTATTTGCGAACTATACTAATAAGTTAAATGTCTTTAAGTTTATTACTTATAAGTAGGTTATATCTAACTAGCTATTTTAAATAAATTAAAAACTTTTTATAAAGAATAAGTATAAATCTCTTATAAATAATAATACTTAATATCTTATTTAGGTGTCTTCTAAGACTTATATTCTAAGAGATAGATAAGTTTATATCTTAAAATAGGGTCTTGATAAGAAAATTACCCGCTATAAGATACGCTAAGTTATTTAAGAATTCGAATAGTAGGAGGGCTGTGACTACTATAACACTTTCGCGTCGGTGGTAAAGCCTATAAGCTATAAGGCGATCTTCATACTTACGACTATTCTAAATTAAGATCTAAAGTAAATAAACGTTAAAACTATCTTTCTATACGGTAATGTGAAGGAAGAGATTTATATACGCTAACTCGATGGCTTTAGTAAAAACAATATTAAGGTCTATAAGCTAAATAAGATACTTTATGATCTAAAGTAGTTTTCTCGAGTCTAATATTAGTATTTCTCGAAGTATATGAAGGAATTAGATCTTCTCTCTATCGAATTAAATAATAGTATATTTATAAACTCTAAGGAGAGTACTATTATAGCGCTCTATATCGACGATATCTTAATTATTAACTTAAGTAAAGTCGGGATTTAGCGGATTAAGAAGAGACTTAACGCGAAGTTTCACATATCGGACTTAAGATTATATATCTACTACTTGGGTATAATCGTTAAGAGAGATCGTTATAGCGGTGTTCTTCGTCTGGAATAAGAGGCTTATATTACTCGGTTTTTGAATTATTTTAACTGTTGGAACCTTATCTCGGTATCGACGCCTCTCGAAATTAGTCGTAAACTGACTTTCGCCGAAGAGAGCTATATCGCTTTAAGAAAATTATAAGAGAACTACTAATCCGCGGTGGGATCTCTTATATATACTATACTCGGTATCTATCTCGATATCGCCTACGTGGTATTATTAGTAAGTTATTACTTAGTTAATCTAACTTTAGCGTATTAAAATACGATTATTTAAATCTTTTAATATCTAAGGGGTATAGTATACTACGAACTCGTATATAAAGACTTTCTTTAAGAACTTATCGATTATATTGATTCTAATTAAGCTAGCGATATAACTCGAAGATTTATATCTAGCTATTTTTTTAATATAAGAAGCGATATAATTAGTTAATTATCTAAGCGTTAAGCTATTGTGACATTATTTACTTATAAGATAGAGTATATCGGTTAGATATAGACTATTAAAGAAGCGATCTAACTAAAGAACCTACTTAATTAATTTTTTCGCCTCGACAATATAAACTTTAAAGTTATTATTATTTTCGGTGATAATTAGAGTGTAATTATTCTCGTAAAGAACGCTTAGTTTTATACTCGTATTAAGTACATTAATATTATCTATTATTTCGTATAGAAAAAGATTAATAATAATACTATAGATATACGATATATTCTTATTAATAAATAGATGGCTGATAGGCTTATTAAGGCTCTTTGCTTAAATAAATTTATTGCTTTTCGAAATGCCCTTAAGGTGGAAGCTATACTTACTTACCTCCTCGATAGCTAATAATCTTACTGCTATCTTAGTATAGCCTTAGTTTAATAATGTCTAGTAGGGGAGCTATTCTATTATATCTACATCTAGATCTAGGGAAGTTATCTACTATTAACTACTTTAGAAAAGTTATTTCATTGGTTCTTGTATTACGAGTAATCTATTTAAGTCGCTCGTCGAGCCGCTATATTAGACTTAGTACTTAGCGAACTCGCTATTCTATATCGAAATAGCTATTTCTTTAGCGCTATTACCACTATCGCTATTAAACTTCTAGGGCTCTTTCGAGAGACCTATATCTATTCGTCATTAATGTCTTAAGTATTATATCTCGAATTTACTGTCGCCAGCTATTATTACTAAGAACCAGTCACCTGAAACGACCTAGGATTTCTTTTAATTATTTCATTCAGCCACCCTTATATATATTCTCCGGCCTCGAATTGATCGATTTTTGATATACACTAGATGGCCTAGAAATAAAATTTCCAAAAAACCGCTTTTTAATAAAAAGTGGAATTTGAATCGAATTTTAGTAGGGGTCTAGTCTGACATAGTCGTTTTCAGATTTCGACTTTTTACTTTATCTATTCTATTTTAAACGTTGCGAACTTTAAATCTCGTATTTTTCAATTTCGTTCGCATAGGGAAGAGTAGGGGTATAGAGGGTGTGGGGGGTGTGCTTTCACGCTAGCTACCCGGCACTAACTCACCTTAGCTACCTAGCTTGAATTTCACCTCAATTACCCGGCGCTAACTTACTTTGGTAACCCGGCGAAAATCGACCAAGTCATTTCACCTTACCTACCCGGTTTTGACACCGTCAGCATTGAACTTCGTGTTTATTCGGTTTCGCCTATGAGAGGATACGTGCGAAGGGGAGTGTTGAAATTCGGATCACGTGACTCTTGGCGTCTTGGCGGTCACGTGATATAATTACGTGACACGCCTTAGCGTGTCCGTATCTAGTCGCTCTTTCCTCCATAGTAACTCTATAGTCAACAACTAAGTGTCTTACCTCATATTTCCACATGACGTGCATTGATATGCATGCCTGTGGTTTCAGAAAGAATGGTTGGACAATTTGTCTCATGTACACTTTTAGGTCCGCACATACCACCCCTCTCCCAATCTATCCGTTGGATAGCTTTATGCTGTAGGGCGGCTACATTTTCAGGCAAACGTCTAGAAATTGTGGCAAGACCTGGTGACGAGCAGGAAGGGGCTCTAGCGGTGCGTCCGCCCCGCATGTTTGAGCTCGTTTCCGACACCGAGGATGTTTCCAGGTTGGCGAACGTACCAGCAGTTCTCACTGCGTTGGAAACCATGGCCTGCCAGGATCATCTCTTGTCTCAATGCCAACCAATCCGTGAGTTGAAACCTAATGTGGACTCCGGTAGACCTGTGTGATAGACCGATGGCTATATTACGGTTAACAGCGAACAGTATTGTCTCGTGATGCACTTTTCGTCCAGTGCATCAAGATTGACATTCTCCCCTTTGCGTCCAAGGAACTATCGTCTTTTAAGAACTGCCAGCGCACTCATCTTCGGTTGCCCTTTCTTCCTTACCAACAGCTGTTTTGACAATCCTCATACCACAGCTCTCCAAATCTGCAAATATCTTCATCCCCTACCTCGGGATATCTCCAAACATCTTCAATCCTTCACTTCTTTTCTGGCAGCTCATCATGGATACAGGCTGTGCACTCGAGCAGGACGCCATCCGCTCGAACACTTACGAGGAACTGCTGGCCAACAACCAAGCCCTCCAGGACAAGAACACGGCTCTACAAGAGCAGCTTCGCGTTGCCCATACCGAGAACCAGGAGCAGTATGTCTGGGCAGTGTGCAACTCCACAGTCTTTCAGAAGTGGACAGCCTACTGGAATGGCATCCAGCAGCTCAGTCGTGCCATGGATTTGAAGGTGCGCGAGCTGCGTGGACGGTTGGCCAAGAGCCAAGGCGACCTGGCCAAAGAGCGTTTCCTTCATGCCAGAACAATGGCTGAAGTCCACCGCCTACGAGACGAACGGGATATTGCCCACCGAACTGCCCGGATCTTCCCAGCCGAGCCCGGTCCTGATACGGTGGCCGGGGGTTCGATACCCGACTTCACACTGTTTCCTGGGGACGGTTTCCTAAACGAAGAGGACTTTGAGATGGGGAAGAATCCCCATGTGTACGGCAGACCTGATGGTTTCTTCCCGCGACTCTAACGTCGATGAGGGGCATCTGGGTTTGGAGTTTGGACACTTTCACGGGGGAATTGGCTCATGGTGGTTGTGTACATAGGACAGATGGCATGATACGGACACGATGTTTGGGTTAGCGGCGCTCGAGCTGTCGCTAAAGTTTGGCAGCAGGCCTGGAAATGTTGCCACAATTTGGGTCATAGATATCATTTCTACCATACCTTCAAGGTCCCCATCCCCAGTAGAATTGATATATCTCTGAGATCCGATCCCGAATAATGTTACTATTGAACCTCAATAAGCCGTATATTACAGACATTTCCAGCTCGATCCTAAGTTGAAACGGTATACTTTTTAGGGTTTCATTTCTCGTAATGTTAATATATCTCTGAGATCGAATTTCAAGAACATTACTCATTAACATTGCCGTAGCATATTTTGCTTTTGCAGATTCATGCTCATGGTACGATTGTCCTCGAAAAAGCAACGTCGGGGAAACCGAAGATATACACGGGAAGCACCCAAAAGGATATCAAACGGAGTCGTATCCTACAGGCGTGAGAGCCGCTGCTATCACCACCGCTACCACTGCTTCTCCCACAGTTAGCCCCCAGTCCTTTCCATCTCGGAAGCCGTTCTCGCAGCAATGTCCTTGGTCGCTGCGATCTACCAAAACCTTTTCTTCCAACACGCCCACCCCCCCAAGCTGTAGCCCCTGCCCTCGCCCCACAACCACTCGGCACCATCCGGCGTCGAGCCCGGGCCGCTGTCCTTGCGATCGTGATCGTTCTCGCAGTGCTCGTGGATACCTTCGCCGGCAGGCAACACCAAAGTAGCAAGCCGGTGGCACGTACATCGTCGTACGCCGTTGCTGCTTAAGCGTCTGGCAGGGCACCTCGACGCCTTGCGTGAGGCTGAGCTCCGCATAGAATGGCATGCCTATTGAACGGCATTCCTATTGGCTGCCTACCAAGGGCGAGGTACATGGCACCGAATCTGGTGGCGTTAAGCAATGGCACCGCCTGAGCATCCCGGTCGCCTTCTCCTTCCATCTCGTCTATGGGCTCGATATTCATTCCATGCAAGCATGCTTGTGAGCGATCGGTTCAACAACGAGCACTGCTTTGCGTACACCGCTGCAGAAAATGGTTCGAAACTTACCAATGGCGTGCTGCCTGAACATTATCCCGAGCTCCGGCAGATCCCTCCAATATACACCCCCGTACGGGAGTGACGGCGCTGGTATGCTCGTCCGTGACGTTTGGCAGCTTCGAGGTTGAGTTTAGCAGGTCGATTTAACGCTCTGCGATGTCCTTGTTGTCACCCAGAGCTCTTGTGACCTCACAGATTATACCCCAGGGTGTCGGGACAAATGAGGGTTTCACACCACGCTTGAGCAGTGTATCGTAAATTGATGCAATCGTGCCCGCAGCGCTGTTCGAGTCTATTTTGCCTTGGAGAAGAATCTTGATGGTGTCGACTGTACGCTGATGCTCGGGGTCTTGGCAATACTTGCCTCGACGGGGCGGTGTCAGCCCAAGCGTCTATAGACATGCTACTGGTGTATACTATGCTCTAGCTTTTGGACGTGGATACAATGATAGCAGTATCATGAGGCGGATTGAATGCTTGTTTCGGCTTGCAAAGGGAGAACGTAGGGCGGAAGACGGCCTTGGAACAACAGGAAAAGGTATTGTTTGCTTCAACGACTTGAGAGGTTGGCAGGGGCTAAGAATAGAAAAGCTGCCTAGTAATACGGTGTAGCGCGCTCATTCGTGGTCTGATGTACAACCAAAACCGCCATTCTGGCTCGAAGATAGGGTATATTGGAGTAAGGTAACGGGTACACATGTGAAAGAGCTGATTCCCCGAAGGATAGGATGCTATGTGATAGAGAAGGCGGGTTTGGACCCAACGGAAGCAAGCCATTACATGTCCTGAACGCCTCGCTCTGGATCAAGCGTCCCATATGCTCGCTAGCACAAAACGAGGGCAAGAAGTCGTGCACAATTTGAACCTCCAAGGGCCAATTTCACCCAAGCCCTGTAGCCCCCGAAACACCTCCTTTCACGCCCTGCGCAGCATTCGTGACTTTCCCAGCGTGCTTGCCAACATCAGCGGCCTCTTTCGGGTTGCCCACATCCACTCCGCTGGCCTTTCCAGCACTACCAACTTTGTCCGCCGCACCGTTCATATGCTTCGTTGCTCCACCTTTGGTGTATCCACCGGGATGCTTTGGGCCCCCGTTGACTTCTTTCGGCTTGCCATTCTCTTTGGCACCACCCTCCGCCTGTTTCTCCTCTCCACTTGGGTCGCCTTGAGGTCCACCCTGACCTGTAATGGAACCTAGCTGTTCCTTCAACCCAGCAGGTCCCCCTTTCATATCGGTATGGATGCCCGGGATCTCTTTTTTGTTGAATTTCTTGAGAATATAATACCCGCCCATGCCCCATAACCAGATGAACGTCGCTCCTGCCGTGGTGAGGAACAAAGTAGGTAGGAGTATGATGAGGGCGAAGCCGACACAGACGACGATGAAGAGGACGGCGCCAACAAGACCAATGATCAAGCCTGCGAGCAAGGCGAAGACGACGACGGTGATGGTCATGACGATGAAGAGGCCGAGAGGAAAGCCGGTGAGGGCGATCTGGGATGCTATGAATGACTACAGGCCCGTCAGCATCTGTAGTCACGACAGGGTAATAGTAACTAGAACGAAGGGATCCTTACAGCCAGCATGGGCTTCTCAGTCGCAAACTTGGATATTCTGGCCATGAGCTCGTTCCGCTTCTCTGGTGGGAATATGCTGTCCAACCATGCCGAACCCTGGTTCAGCATGCCACCAACTGAGCCTTGAAGGCCACCAGCGATGCCGCTGATTGCTTCTGCCATGGTCGTGGATGAGGGCAATGTAGTAGATTTTGAGTGACGTTTGAGCAAGATACAGGTTGTTCTAGCCTGAAGAGCGGAGAGAGGCAGTGGACTTAAGAGACTATTCTCTTGAAGAAGGGTTGAAGGGTTGAAGAAAGCCGGACGTGAATGAAACTTGAAAGCCTAGAGCGCAGGGGTGTTATTGCCGCCACGAGCGGCGAAGTCGCTGCCCATACTTAGTGTTTATTGGCTACCAAAACCTGGATTTTTAGACGCGCGTGATGATTGGCTACTGAGATACGTCATCTTGCATTCAGCCTTACAGATTTGCTTCTTACGACGTGCAAGGTCTCTCGTTCTGTCGCCCACGCGATATTGCTGTATCATGAAACATAATCGGTCTGATGCTTGAAACAATCTCTATCTCCACATTATGGAACCCGGGAATAGCTGGAAGTGTTGTCGGCTGGCCAAGCTCAATCCCTACGAATGCCTCATCCAACATCGTTACTATGGCGCTGGACACCGCTAGAACCCACAAAGAAGACTCAAGGCCTTTGAGTCTTACCCATCCCCAGAGATCAAGTATCAATGAAGTGTGGAATGGCTTGTACCGAGGCTCACATACGCTCACTCTGCACCTTGGGAAACGATAAATGCTTCTACGCTAAGTCTCACTGGACCAATCAGACTTTGTCACAGTTGCAATCCCTAATGTTGATTCGCTATTGTGGCGTCAAATCGAGTTACCGTTCTTGAAACGACCCCGTTTACGATTAAATTTACTTCATGTATGAACCTTCAACGACGAGAATGTTCCTTGTTGATATTGACTTTGTGAATATGCTAAGGACGTGTACCGCTCCAATTGCCCTTTTCTTCTCCTTCGATCACCCAAACGCTCAACCTCTTGTGGGTGGGAGCCAAAATGCATCGGCTGTTCGATCTATCTCTCCGCAGACGTCCTCAGCAGCGTCGCTATCCACATTGACGAGCAATTTGTACGAGAAGATGAGACTATTCCTGTTATCGAGAAGGAGACATACCATGCAATGCTCATACAGCTCCGAAAATCAGCTATTGGTACTGTAGTCAATGGACACGCCTGTAGACTCCAAAGTCCTACCCCGCCCCCACGCATCACTCCATCCCACTCGCCCTCTCCATCTCCCTCCTAGCCTCCGCCCTATCCCCGAGCCACTTCGACCCATCGTGCCCGCGCTCCAGAACCCTCGCACCCCTCCCCTCCCGCTCCAACCGCCTCAGCGCCCGCTGCAAGTCCGCGTTCTGCCGCTCCGCATGGACCAGACGCCACCGCGTCTCCTCCGCGTCCCAGTCGCCCACTTCGTCGCCGTTGTACAGCGGGCAAAAATCGCCGCGCAGCTCCACGGCCCGCAGTCGCCACTGCTGCGCGAGGCTGTGCGCCTGCGTCAGTTCGGCGTCGAGGAAGGCGATCTGGCCGCTCTGGCTGTGGAGGCGTCGCGTGAGTTCGGCGTCGGCGCCGTGGGCGAGGAGGCGCTGGATCTCGTCCGCTTGCTGCGATAATTGGCGTTCGAGTTCTTCTTTCAGCTCCTCGTGCATCTCTTCGCGGATTTCGACTTTGGTGTTGAGGTGGTGGTTGATGTATGTGAGGCCGTTCAGGCTCTGTTGCAGTTGGCGTTGCTTCAGTCTGTCGGCCTGTGCGGCGCGCTCGTCCATGATCTTCTCGGCTTTCAGGTCGGCGATTCCCTTCTCGGCCTCTAGGACGTAGCACTGGCGCTCGTTGATCATTTTGATCAGCAGCGCGTTGTCTTTCTGCATGGTGTCGTTGTCGTGGAGGAAAGCCTTGACGGTATCGTTTTGGAAAATCTTGCCCTTGAACATTCGAAGAATGTCATCATTCTGTTGCTTCAGAATAGCTCTGCCTTCAGTCAAAGCTCTGATCATGTTGAGGCGGTGGGCCAACTCTTTTTTCAAGCCTTGAATATGTCTAGCCGAGTAGACGTCGTCAACAGCTCTCTCCATTTTCTCCTCCGCGAGCTCCTGAGCACATTCTGCAGCACGCCTCTCAAGCTCGGCGTGCGCTTCATCTTTTCGCTTCAACAGACCATCAATATGTGCCGTGCGAGCTGGATTATCATCCTCGGCTGCAGCACGGTAATACGCGTTGGCCGCGTTGCAGTGGCCCACTTCGAGCTGGGCGAAGTGATTTTCGCCTCTCAACTTGTTGATCTCTCCCTTCGCCGATTCTGCTTCCATGGTCAGGTGTCCAACCACTTCCCGCGTGAAAGCCAAATTAGCTTTTAGGGCTCTGTTGTAGTCCTGGAGCTCCTTGACTTCTATCAATATTCCTTGGTTGTCACCATCAAAAGTGATCGTGGCTTGCTGCGTGTTGCTGGTTTCGAATTCCCCAATAGCTGCTGGCTGCACGGCTTGCGCGCCCGTCTGCGACTCTGTGAATTCAGGTGCTGAGTCTTCCAGCAGTTGCTGCTTCAGCGCTCTCTGGTGTTCTCTATTGTCTTTCGCTGTCTCGTTTCTGGGCTCCTTGGTTTCCTGTTTGTCGTCCTTGGTATAGTTGCGACCGCGGTCTGCGTCTTTCATTCCGCCGACATCCATTCCACGAGAGTCTTCCGCCGCGTTGGTTGGTGCAACATTGTTGGTAGACAGATCAACGCCACCTTCATCCTCGTCCACGCTCTCTGCATCAGAAGCATCAGCTGATTCAGGGTTGAGGGCTGGGTGGATCTCTTTTTGAATCTTGTTCGTCTCCTCAAGAGACACCTTGAGATCCTTCATTTCCCGCTTCATGGCTCTGAGCTCACGGTTTCGCAGCTCCAAACGTCGACGTGCCTCGCTACGCTCTTGGTGTAGTCTCTCAACCTTTGCAGCGTGTTCTGTCTCAAGGTTGTTGACCTCGGCTTGATGGCCCATTTTTATCCACTCCACAAGAGCCGCCCATTCCGTGTTCCCCTTTTCCGTTTCTCCGCTGTTTAGATATTCGGCAAGTGCCTTCTGGCACTTTCCGCTCGACCCTCTATGCTCATCCACAGCTTGACGGAACTTGATTAGGGAAGGGAGTGGGGATGTGTCTGAGTGGCGGGGCGTATTGTAAAGGGTATCACTCGAGGCTCCCGTAGCGGGCGACGAGGACGAAGGTGGTACACTATTAGACCGACGAAGGGTGTTGCGGTCTGTGTGTGCCAAAGTTGGCTGTGTATTGAGCCATGGTCGGGAAAGCCTACCGGTGTTGAGCCCGTCCATGGAGGTTGGTGTTGAGTTTCCGGAGCTTGAAGAAGGCGTTGACTCCTGTGAAGTCGAAGTCGCAACTCCCACAGGACTCTGTAATGGGGCCTCTTTTTGGGCCTTTTGGGACACCGGTCTAAGAGAGTTGACAGCACGGTCCCGTGCCCCAGCTGCTGCGAGCTGCTGAGAGGTGTTGTCTGAAAGTTGCAGTTCTTCATCAACACTAAATTGTGTTGGAGCAAAATCTGGCCTATTCTCTGTAGATGGCAATTCAGTCTCAGTCTCCTCTGCAGAGAGGTTCGGCAGTGCTTTTGTTTCAGGCTGGACATCCTGAACATGGGCTTCACACGCCATTTGGGCCGCAGGCTGGGGTACACCATTAGCTCGGCACAAGACTTCTCAGGTAAAAGGTTTGGGACTATAGGCATACCTGCTTCTTCTTGGAGAACGCCTTTCTGAATTTTCCACCAAACCTCTTCAACATGTTGGCCTTGGGAGTCTCCTGTTGGATCTTTGAGTGTGTGTTCTTGAACATTTTAGCCATTTTTAGTGCTGAGAGGGGTCGATGAGCCCGAAGCAAGTCAGGATAGGGGGTTGAATGTGACGGAGACAAGCAACGCAACTTAGCACCAAAGACTTGCAAAGTAGGCAAGGACTTGAGCTCCAGCTTGAAAGACTACTCTGTGATAGTCTGGGGTAAGTACAGTGGAGGCCTTGAGCGTCCAGAAGGCTCGAAGTTTGGTATCGAGGGTGATGACGGGTGGTGTGAGGAAAAAGGAAGATGTTTGAAGGTGGGCTTTATATATATATTGGCAACGACACAGAGTACTAGCGTAGCCGACATACTTGAGTCATATGACCTCAACAACACAGCTTCAAGGTATTACATTACCCAAAATGGCCGAGTGTGCTGAGGAGCCGCTAGTGGTCGACATAGCGGCGCTGAAGCATCAATTTTCCAAGAGACAATAAGGAAAGCGCTTGTCAAAATGTCTTATGTATTTATATAAGGATAATGTGCCTAAACGTTCAAAAAGATTAGAAAGTAGATGTCTTTGTATTTGAGATGTCTCGTTCTGGAGGTAGCGTTGTCGGAGAAGACGATGTTCGTTTCGAGCACCTTCTTGTACTTACGATGCACGGACAGCGGCACAGTAATTCGTATGGGTTACGCAATTACTTGCAAGAAACCTAGGCTCGATTGGACGGCTGTGACCTCCGTCTGTGTTAACGTTCTGGACTCAATTCGGTGGTACAAGTCCGCTTGTCCTTTTTCTCATCGACTGTGTTTCCTACATGAATAAGTCGAACAGCGAACTCAGTGTGTTTCTTTACCACAAGGTTGTGCAAAAACGACAAGAAAGGAGCCCTGAGGTTTGTCACTTGTCTTTGTAGAATAATGAAAGACGCGTAAACCAAATTAAAAAAGAGCTTACCTCCTTCTCTCCACCAGTCCAAAACTGTGTTCCTTTTCAAGGGTACCAAGCTTCTTTAGGTCGGCGTTAGTACAACCTTGGTCCCATGCAAGTTACAGGCCGTGAGGGCGATGCTCTCCGTCCACGGCCTGTCATCCCTACTTTCCACTTTCGCAAATCTTTGCATCAACCTGACTGTCGTATACCCTGCTTCCGTAAGCGCATACTGCTGCCCAATGCACACTCTCGGCCCGCCGTTGAACGGTAAGTATTCCCACGTAGGCCGTATATGTTCCCACCTCTCCGGCTTGAACTCTTCAGCGTCCGAGCCGAAGTATTCGGGACGGCGATGCATAGCCCAGACTGTGTAATTCACGAGTTGGCCTTTGCGGACTAGGATGGGAGACTTGCCCTGGGGGCCGCCGCCAACCGGGAGGATGGTGTCGGTTATAGCCTCGCGGCTGTTGAAGGGGATGACGGGGTCAAGGCGGAGAGCTGTCAGGGTTTAGCTATATGGCCAGGCACAGTTAGTGGACGGAGTTTGCTTACATTCGTTTATTACTGCCTTCAGGTACTTCATCTCTTTGAGCTGCTCGAAGCTTGGTCGTTTCCCATGCAGTGTCTCATCTATTTCCCTCCGAAGCTTATCCCAAATGTCAGGTCGTCTTGCGAGAGTGAACCACATATTGCCCAAGAGACTGGCAGTAGTATCCCGGCCAGCCAAAAGCACATTCAACATCTCGTCTCGAATGCGCACTGGATCGTCAATGGCCTTGACGAGTTCATGCATGAAGACATACCGGCCGTTCTTCGAGGTTGACCTTTCCGGATCACGAATGAAGTCTTTTCGGTACCGGAGGCCCTGCTGCACATACTTTCCTACATAATCGTTCACGATCTTAATGTCCTTTTTGGATTGTTTTGGCGCGCGATAAAAGAAGCTTGATCGGATGTGATTCTGCACTTCGAGTTGCGATCGATGCCATGCTTCAGCAAAGTCGAGATTGGCTCTCGATTCTGGGGAGTCTCTTCCTAACAGCACATCGGTAGACTCGCCAAATAGAAATTCGCTTGCCGTATCGATGGTGAGACCAAAGAAAAGGTCTTGAAGGTCAACGGTCGTCTTTCCGTCCTTCGGGATGGCATCGATCATAATGCTCAAGTGTTCCTCGAAATTATCTAAATCCGCGACTTGATCTCGGGAAAAATTAGGCCTTATGAGCTCTCGGGAGTGTTTCCAGTCAGCGCCGTCATTAGTGAAAATCCCGAAGCCAAGCAGTGGATAGAAGGCCCTCTTTCTTGGAGCAGGTAACTCGTAATCCTTGAAATTTGTGGCCAAGACGGTCTTGACATTCTCTGCCTCGACGGTAAAAACAACGGTCAAGTGAAAAAACTTTGACAGTCAATATTGCATTCAATTGTACTTTGGATGAAGGCTCACCTTTCCGATATGTGTATTGCCGTATTCTCGGTATCTTTCCTGGCTGGCCTTTTCAAGTCTATGCTCTTTCGCGGCGCTCCTGATCATCCTTACCATCTTAAGCCTGTACACGTAGGGTAACCAGGACTGGTCATCGAGAGATTTCGGCGGTTCGCAACCATGCTCCTTGATGATCCGACGGCGGGTGATCCCAGTAGTGATTTGCTTGTAGGCGAAGTAGCCTGCTTGAACCAGAGTATAGCATGCTACGAAGAAGAACAAAGGGATTCTCAAGAAGGGAGTCATGATGGTGCTCGAGAGAGATTGAGCGGTAAGGTGAAATAGAAGAACCGTCACAGGAGGTTGAAGTCCATAGGAACCAGCTCACACAGATTTTTTTTTGTGATTTGACTTCTCACAGAAAGGCGCGGCGGAAACTTGAGGGCGGAGCGTTGCCCGTTCTTGGGTTAGAGCTAACCAACATGCTACGGCGTAACTGAGCCTGACTGAACATTGATGAGGCACAGGAGCTTCTCTCGTGAGAAGCTGTTTCACAACGGTCGTCGGCTGCTTGCGTGCAGTTGGTATGAGCCGAGGAACGCTAGAATGACGAAGCCGAAGCATAAGCGGGAAGGAACAACGAGCAGGCCCATATAATCGTCTACCATGAGGATGTCAGAGGTATGGGGGCGTACCTAATCCAAGGCTCACAACTTGTCAGTGCACGCTTGAAAAGCAGAGGAGGCAGAGGACGAGAGTGTGATAAAATGATTCTTTATCATGATGAAATCGGCGGGGTAGAGAGTACTCTCAATGTAGTCTTCGGTCCTCCTCGGTCCTCCGGCATGGTGGACTAGAATAGTTCGCTTGCGCCACGCAGCCAAAAAGCCACGGAATTCGAAACGTTACAATCCTTGGCACTGAGAATTCCCACACATCCCACCAAGAATAGTAGTGAATAGTTGAATCTTCCCACATACCTGAAATCCACTGCTTTCTTCGTCGCATGTGATACTTCTATATATCTCGCTCTATCTGCTACTATGGCCTTGCGAGTCTATAACTCCATAAGGGCCGTACGCTTACGGGCGGCTTTGGCACCGGGGGCTTCAGGTCTGGTATCGGAAGTAGCTGCGCTTGGTTGACTGAGGTTAAGGCCTGACTAGCTACTCTTAGCAATCGCTTGAGTATGGGAGGACGCCTTTTTAGATCTCTTGAATTGTCTGGTCCGAGGCGAGGTCGATAGTGGGGGAGGGGACCCCTGACTGCGTCGATTGGGAGTTATGTGGAATCAATAAGAAGAAACACCAAGAAATTGCTAAGCGAGGTATACAGGAATTTCACTTATTACGAGTGTTGAAAAGGTTGCGAGGGAGAAGATGCAGTTATTCACTACTATTCTTGGTGGGGTGTGGCAATTCTCAGTGCCAAGGATTGTACCGTTTTCTGCATACGCTAATACCGTGTAGATGTTTCCATCCCCGAACATGCAATCACCCATCGCGAGAACGTTGAGCCTCCGGTACAAACACCGACTGGGAAGCATGCCTAGTTTCATCTGCCGTGTGAGATTTGGCGTACTTCTAAGTATTAGAGATCGAAAATACATCGTCACTTCACAGAATAATCCTGACACGAGAGGCGAAAGAAGAGCCTACAACCTCAGCTTGAGACAGCCGTGCAGAGCTGGAAATTCAATACCATATTGTAGGGCGAGGCATCCTGATGAAAGTCTACCGCTCACTAAATCATCCGCGCCGAGACGAGGACCACGGCTGTTAGCATGTGCTCCTCCATGGTTGTGAATGTGGAATCTAGTATAGCCGGAACTCGAATGGGTCTTAGGGAGAGTCACTATCCGACTTACCCGACTACCGACCTCAAGGAGCTTCACAGCAAACCATTAAGGCCAATCCGCCGTGGCTGGTGACGTGGCTGGTGACATGGCAGTTTTCCTTTTCATTTCCAACTGCATAGAACGAAGGTATTACTTGTAGAGACTTCTCCTAGACAGATCCGTGGGGAGAAACAACCGTATTTCACTTATCGCTTTACTCTTTCTATTCCGCCGCCCCTTGCATCTTTCTTGCCATTTCTCTATCGATCTTATATACATAAACAAGTTACTGTCCTATCAGATTAGGTCTTTTAGACTCCGATTGGTGATCAGAGCTCATTGGCTGATCATCCCGGGCTTCAGCCCTTCAGCCCTTCGGATTCGCCCCAGGGCGGGGTCTGGCCTTTGTATTGCTTCAACACTACGAGGTAGGTGTTGAAGCAGGGAGTGCCCTCGCCGTTCGCGGTCCAATCTTCTTCTCTTTTTTCCTAGCATCTTTCATGGTTCCCTCTTGTAAAGTCAATTTCTAATCCCAAAACCATCAGTCCGGGCCAATAGCTATTGGTGATACTCTGAAACTACCTGCATCTTTTGTCTTGAGACTCCACTAAGATCTATAGAGCTCCACATTTCTTCTACTCCTGGTGTTGTCGATCTTATACGTACTAGCCGCATTTCCTGCCCCAGCCTGCCACACATGCATCCCTTATCGAAAGCCAGCATGGCTAAGTCCCTGGAGCCGAGAACTTCGGCGAGCTGCCCAGCAACAATGAGCAAGAAATCAACTATATCTACGCCAACTCTGTTTAGAGATGTGGGCACTCCAGCAACGTTCTATACGAAAAGTGCGCAGGCGCTCCAGAAATATCTGAAGAATGCAAGAGAGGCGTCATACAAAGAGAAGAAGGTAAATCGTACACTCGATTGGATGCAAAGGTGACCCTCCTGCTGACAGTCATAGATGAGCGAGAATCAGCCAGGGTACCTGATAAATATATCTCGAAAAGCGGCAAAGGTATGCGGGAGGTAGCCACCATTGATTGTAATTTGTCTTGCTAATATATCTAGATTGCCATTGCCGAAGATGACCAAAAGGCCGTCGTCAATTGGCCCACAGATTCCGATCGGGGCACGATGGGGGCCAAGTTAGGAAATAAACAGCACAACCACCCATCAAACAGGGCGGGCGAGGTGCTTCCAGCCAAGCAAAACGCTGCTTTGGGGACATTACCCACCTCCCAGACTGCTTCGATAGCCGTACCTATCGATCAGCGATGTGGGGCTTCGGTCGAGTCTCAAGAGCACCCTTCAACTGTTCAACGAGACACTCCTGTAGTAGGAGAACCACTCGGAGTCACTCAAGACCAAGGACAGCCTGTGGAGTCAACGAGTAATCAAGATAACGCGGGAGCAACACACGCAGACGCGGCTCCCGTTCGGATCGATGGTCAGGAATCCCGCACCTACCCAGGCTCTCGTTCTAGGTCTCCATGTGTTGCTGATGACCCGCTTGCCGCGGATAGATCACCCAATTCGGAGCCATCCATATCCCTAGGTAAGTGATCACTATACTTTGACATGTCCCCTAGGCTAAATAGAACAGTGCCGAGCCCTCAAAAGCTGAGGCAGCGGTGTAGTGCCCCAGCGATTATTACAATCCGACAATCCCGTTCTGGCTCCGACAGCACTTTGGTCAATCCCTCACCGTCTACGCCCGCTACACCACCACCGTTACCTTCAGACTTCCCAGTCACTAAAATCACGAAGCGCGAGGGAGAAGCGGATGCTAGTCAAGGTTCAAGGGCATCTGCCCCCATTGATCCACCAGACTCTGACCGTATCGGTCCATACCAAGTCTTAGATGCATGGCAAGATGGTGTGGCAGGTGCCATGAAGGAAATCAAGGCTGTCCAAAACATGGAATGGGCAGAACGTCTAGCAAGAGCTGTTGTCGAAGCTAAGGCGGCGAAGGATGAAGAGTGGGCAGACCGCTTGGAGAAGGCTGTAGCCCAAGCGGAGGCAGCGAAAGACAACGAGTTAGAAGCATTTGATCAGTTCAAGGAGTCCAACCATACCAACGCGACCAAAGACTTGGAAGAAGATCAGGAGTACGAGATGAAGGAACTCGAGGAAAAACACAATGAAATCCTTGAGGAGCTTACTACAAAGAACGCTGAAGCTCTTCAACAGCTCACCAAAGAGTATGGTGCCGAGGCTCGGAGACTGGAATTGAGACGTGTTCAAGGAGCGAAGGAAGTGAAGAAATTGAAGGAGGATTTGATCGAAATGGAAGCCGAGAAGATGACGACGGAGAAAAGACTGGTGCACATGACTGGCCAGAGAGACGCCTTGCACAAGGCCTTTGCCGCCATGACGGGCCGATCGCCATCTCAAGATATCGAGGCCTTGGAGCCTTCGCAGAGCGACCAATGCCTCAACAACCGCCGTGAGGAAGTGGAAGTTAATAATGAAATTGCGGATCAGGATTTCCTACCCGCAATCAACGTTGGGGCAGATTCGGCTAACAACATAGAAACTCCAGCCACAGACTGCGGCAGTCTTCAACCAGATCCGCAGGGTCAGAAGACTCAAATGCCAATAACTCCCAATCCCCTCTACTCACGACTGCGGTTAGTGGAAAACGAAAACGTCCAACTCCACGCAGACCTAGAACGGCGCCACGAGGACGTAACATACCTCATTGGGAAGACCGACAGTTTACGCGCGTTGTTGGAAGAAGATGCAGCAAAGGCGGACACCTACGCGGACACCATGCTTCATAAGGAAGTCATCGAAGACCTCAGAAACCGTCTCACACAATCATACGAAGCCGCAGAGCGGGAGAGGTTTGAAGTACAGCGCCTGTGCGGCCAGATCGACATCGTCACTGCGGATATGGAGAGGGAAAAGCTGGAGCGACAATTGGCTGTGAAGGATAAAGAAATTGCTTGGGAGCAGAACAAAACCTTGCTCCAGAATCTCAAGGGAACGTTCGGAAAGAGTGATTTCGATACGGCGTTCTGGGCCCACTACGAGTCTTTGGCGAAAGAGAAGGGGGGTCTTGAGGGCGAGCTCAGCGGCTACAAGCGACAGCGTCGTAATATGATGGAAGAAGCCGTCGAATTGAAGGTCAAGATTGCGAAACTTGAGCTCGGTGCGCCCAAGGGCGATGACGGTTTCCAGGACCTCAAGAGCCAGGTCCTCATGTTGCAGGTTGATAAAGACGTTCTCAGGGCCGAGCTCGACTTCCAGCTCGCGGAGCAAACGAATCGACAGGAGGGGCAACAGATGCCTCAGGGTCTGCGCGATATCCAAGATCAGGTCCTTGAGCGAAAGAATGCGGAGATTGCCCAAGGCCGCGCGATGGAGGAAGGCGGGCATGGAAGGGACATTCAGCCAGCAGAAGAGCTCGAAGCCTGTGCGGATACGCCTAAGTCCGATTACGGTTTTTTCTAAAGGACTGGGAGAATGTGATGGACGCTCTGTGATCAAGACAGTGGTCTCAGAGCTCTTGCGAATCGTGAGAGATGATAAGAACAATGAGGTTGGATCATTTTGCACAGTTTGTGTACGAGATACCCCAGCGATGCGTTTTCAGCGCCTGTTCAAAGACGCAATCACTGCAGCGGAATAATGCAGGATAGTAACGGCTTGGGTTAGATGTGACCATAGTATTCTGTGCAGTCACCGATGGATATATCTTCTCTACAATAAATATAATGTATCGCTCAGATTGAGGAAGATAATCCTTTCAAAGCAGCATCGCCGTCACGCCGTATACTTCATTTTTCTTTATATATTTGATGAGGTTCCTGATGCGATCACTGTTTCTTGACGATATTGATTGCACCAACTTCTAGGAAATCAGAGGATCGAGCAATAATGATGCAGAAGGGGGTGGATGAGGCAGGTGAGGATTTTGAGGATTAAGGCGGCCCCTCGCAAAGATGGAAGTCGAAGGTTTAAAAGCTCTGCAGGGAAGCAAATTGTTGAGAGGGGGAATTGACCCTGGACACTTCTTCGTTTCAATTTTGGCACAAGTTTTTGTGAGTATTATTTGGGATGAGTTTTTTTTTTTTACCTCCACCAGTATCTGTTCCTTAGACAAATGTTATAAGCTATAGATATACTGGCCATTTGTCTCTCTTACTATGGTGATATCAGGAAACAAACCAGGGTCTTCGTAAGTTGATGGAAATTTCTTTTCTACTCTTGGATTCCAGAAGTGAGTTACTTGATAGAGCGAGAACGCCAATAGATCAAGCGACGTGCCGCTGAGTGGAAATATCTATTGGTGTCCTCGCAATATCAAGTAACTCACTTCTGGAATCCATGAGTACTCTTCAAGCTTGAAAGACCGAACAAGACGTAGAAACGATTAAACTCTACAAGAGATACTATGATTGAAAGTCCTCTCTTGCACAGGACGTAATGCTTCGAGCGAGCCAAAACTAAAATATCTCGACGCTGCCCCTAGAACATCAAACATCGACAAACCCCGTCGCGAAAATAACTAGCGCTGTCCTTTCCAGAACAAATCCAATTTCCAACCTGTCTCTTTGTCCCACTTCTTTCTTCCCTTCTTTACCTCATCATCATAGCCTGCTGAACGCGTCTACTCACTTGTGCATTCGCACTGTGGGCTTCTCTCTCTGCTTTTTTAACACCTTTCTGCTGCTGTTTCTTGACAGCTCGTTTTTGGCTCCGGCTGGGCTCGGATGCGGCCGGCGCCTCCTTGGGCGTCTCCTCCTTGCGAGCGCTTCCCTCTTTCAATATCTTCTTCTTCAGCTTCTTTTCTCTGAGGTTTTTCTCTCGAGGTGACTCATCCTCAGGCGCATCAATCTCGCGCGTCTCTTCCCTAGGCGCCCCTTCCTCAGGCACCTTCTCCTTCGGCATGTTCTCCTCAGGATTCTCATCCTTCGGTACGCCATCTTCAGCTGTCTTCTCTTTCGGTTGGATGGTCACCAATGGAGGACTCTTTCGCTCAAACGAAAATATACCCGTCGACGTAGGCTGAGAGACTTGTGCTGGGAAGAACGGCAATGAACCAGTGAAAGAGACTGGGACACTGTTTCCTCTTTACTTCTGCTGGGTGCAGTGTTACGACTGGAGACTTCTCCTTGGACTTTGCCTCAAGGTCTGCGGCTGGCGCTGGCTGGAAACAAGATGGCTTATTCCCGGCAGCGGTGAACGAAGTACCTTTCTAGATGTCTTGAGTACTTCGTTTCCCTGCAATCGAAGGGTTCGTTGGTCCCGCTGGCTTCAAAATCTTGAATGGCTCGGCTTCAAAGCGGTCGACCCTACTAACTTGATTGGGCTCTTTCTCAATATCGGCGGCATAACTGCTCTCCACGTCTGCTGCTACAATGACTGATATTTTTGACTTCCTCGGCAACTGAAGATGGAGCAGTCTACACACAGTGTTTGCCGGAGCCAGACTTGGACGTGGATGTCTGCCTGGATATCACGTCGTTACTGTCAGTCGTCATGCTAGCGTCATCATAGTTTTGGCTCCCCCCGTTGTTGTCTTTGCAACTATCGCCAGGCATGTTTTCAACATCAAGCCTCTCGTGCTCGCTGCTGGCCCCAGGATTTTCGTGGCTCCGGCCGTTGGCACCGCCTCCATCGACCTTGTTACCACCATGACCTTCTCTGTCTTCAGAATATTGAGAATCGCATGCTTGTTGCAGACGACATTATAGCGCGACATGAGCAGGGTCTTGCTCTCGAACAGTGTGACCTTTTGCTGGAGGCTATCGTTAGCACGTATAACGCGCTTCACTTCTTTCTTCATTTTTCTGACTTCCTGCTCAAGGCTATCGTTAGCATCGTACATGCACTGCAAATCTGTCCCCATCTCTACGACGTGGTTTTCATATTTGCTCTCCATTTGATGCAAGTGGGCGACCTCCTCGACACGGATGGTGAGATGAGGGGTCAGCTCAGCGATAGTTTTCTCTCTGTCTCGGAGTAGGACGGCTAGCGGGACTAGTCCTGTGCCAGTCTGCAAAGCCTTCTCGACCTCCAGAATCTTCGCGTTGCAAGACTGTACCTCTCTCTTGTACCTCGATAGGAGTTGCCGATATCCTGCAATACCGTCTTCTGCAGCCTTTGCCTCCCCTTTTAGACTCATGTTTTCCAACGATGAAGCACGGAGTTGCTGCTCAGAGTCCTCGTTGTCAGCACGAAAAAGAGTAATGAGACGATTTTGCCCCTTGATCACTTCCACCTATTTCCCAACGAGAAGTGCGTCAATTCTGTCGTTGCTAGATTTGAGTTCCTTCACCACTTTGTCTGTCATGCGTGATGCTGTCAAAGTAAGTTCCTCCGCTTTCGCTGCCGCGGCATTTGCTGCCGTTGCCTCCGCTTTCGCTGCTGCTAACGCCGCCCGCGTATCATCTCTGATAATCACAGCTGTGGCCAGCTCTTCTTTGGCATTTTGTACGGTACGAGTCAGGTCCGAAGTCTTACCGCGGCTGGATTTCCAGTTGCTCCAGCAGATTGTCCTTCCGCTTTTTCAAGTGGTAGACTGCCCCTGCATCTGTATGCTTTGCAAGGACCGTTGCCAGGTTCGCTCCGACTCTCTCTGCATACTGCGTTACAGACTTGATCACTTCCTCTTTTTGATTAAGTATCTCCTCCATTCCCTTCGTTGCTTGCTCATAGGCCAGCCTCATGTTTTCCATCTCTGATTCATGGTCCACTTCTGCATCAGCGATGGCCACCAATCGCTCCTCATCTCTAGCGATATCTACCTTCTCAATATCATGCTCGGTGTCATCTGTCTTCACGTCTCCGACCGGATAGATACCGATAAGCTCAGTAGCAGCAAGTTCAGATGACTACGAGGAACTGGTAGACGCCACTTCTTCTTCGGTAGATCTCGGTGAGGCGGGCGATGACGACTCCGAAGTGCTCTCAAGCAATGTCTCATCGTGCGGTGAAACCGAAACCGAACAATTACGACCAATGGCCAGAGCCCCAGGCTCAGCGGGCGGCGGCACTGGGGAAACTTTCCAGCCCTTGAATAGGGGATGTGCTTGATCGAAAGCGTAGGCCCCATCCACACAATTTTCTTGTCTCGCAAACATCGCAGATATTTCCGCCAGTGTCACCGAAGGACACGGTGTTATGAAAGTTCCGTCCGCCAAAGCCGTTGACGGACATGGAGAACAGAACTCTGTAATGGCAGTCTGCTTTACCATTGAGACTTCCGGGGCAATATTCTCCGGAGCCGTCTCTACGGGCTGTCCAAGTCGTTCTGCAGATGCTGCACCTGCCACCACGATATCCTGCGACTGGTTGAAGACCCAGAAGGTGATCCTCTCTGGCTGTTGTTCGGAGCCCTTGAATCACAGTCAGTCTTAGTGACAGGATAGGATGACGGCATGGTTATCACATACCTCCTGACCCTTCACTCAGATGTGCTTGAGAAGATCTGGTCGAAACCCATTTTGGCTGTTTCCCATACCGACAATACCAGCAAATTCCATATTGCAAGGCGACGTTGACGATGATGTGGTTACTGTTGAATAGATTGCAGGAGATAAGGGTTGATGAGATTGATGAAGAATACCGATAGGCAGCAGTGCTATTGATGGTAGATAGACTGCACTGGTGGAGAATGTCACAAAGTGAATTTGATTCTATGGAACCAAGGACTGCGCTAGCGCGTCAACAACCAGTTTAGAAGAGTCATGAGAGAGATATTGGAACCCTCTTGCCACCTTAGTGTTGGCGATCACACCCAACCGGGACGCGTGGGACAGATGATAGGTTAAGGGTTTCGCTGTGTTGACGATACCCTCAAGGGAAAATCCCGGACTCCAGGACAGGGGCGAGAAAGATCTCGCTCTCGCTCTGGCGCACTACCATGCTGTCCGCCAACTTATATAGGTCTCTTACGATGGCTGCGGAGGTCCTGGTGGTAGATTTCTTGGCATTCCTCTTGCACTTACTTCTTTTGGCTTTCTCTGAATGTGTGTTGAATCATGTTTTAGTTCCAGCCTGTGTCAATGAGCAACGACACAACTATGGGTGTGATAGCTACTTAAGTATATAAGGGAACTCCTTTCCTTCATCTTTCTCCTTCTTCCATCTTCCACCACACCAAGACTCTTCGACCTCCTACTCTGCTTTGCATAGCATCAGCAAACCTTTCGATCATCGATAGCATTAATGCTGATCTTCCTTCACCATTTTCTTTTCACACACCTCTGACACATCGAAGCAGCTTCGTAACGTCCACAAGCCGTCGTTGTCTTGCAGGAAGTAGTAGTTGCTGGTGTTGTCGACATCGATATCCACAAGCTCATCCTAGTTGTTCACTGATTAGCACGTCATGTCGTTCCTCTTTCGTGGCAATAGGGCGAAGAACCCTGCCACCTATCTTTTTATAGGGCTTTTTCCAAATCTCTCTAGATACCTATCTGGAAGACCAAGATATGTAAGCAACTCTGATGATAACATGTTTTCTCTATGCTAATGTTGGTTTGACACGAAGACCACGCAGCAGCTTGCCCAAGCCACTTCCTCCACAGTCCCCACGAAAGCCCAAGATGTGACTGTTTCGGATAATGGCGCTCTCAGAGAGCAAGGGTCTCTCAAGAAGGGCGTCACAAAGGGCGCCATCGAGAAAGCCGCTCCTCGGTTCATCTCTCCACATCCTTTGGTAAACTTCGCAGAAGTGCCTGCCATCTGCAGAGTACATTCAAGTGATGTTGTTGTGGGCAATGTGTTTAACCCTGAACAGCCACTGTTCTTGTGTGAGGCTGTGTCACCGTCTCCCAAACTTTCCGAGGTCGAGGCAAAGTCCTCATCAACTGGAGGAAGCTTCAGCACGTCAACTCAGGCTCTATCAAACTTTCGACAGTCCTCCGGAGTCGGAACAGAGCCTTCGTCAGCTGAAGGAAGCTTTGACAGACCCACCCAATCATGGCGCCCCGACTTGTCTGCGGGTTTTGGTATGTGTGACACCATCACTTCACACATGAGTCTGACTAACGTTGGTTGAGCAGGCTTCGAGTCCGGGAAGTGTCTCAACCGTCACAGCCTATTGAGTTTCCCGCTTAGTCACAGCCGCAACATCTCGACCTCTTCAAACGAGACACTGGTATGGAATCCGAATGACCAATCCTCTACGCCGTCTCCAGTAACTTCAGAGTTCGGCAACGTGCTGCAAGACACGGCTGAGAAGATCATCGACGAGGAGCAAGCGGATAAGGTCCACCGACTGGAGGAAACTGTCGAAGAACTGAGAGTAGAACTCGCTGACCAAGCAGAGCAAGCAAAGGAGCTCGAAATTGATATGGGCATTTGCGAGAGAAACCGAGAGCTTAGCTTCAATACGGCTCTACGGCTCTATCGAAACCCGGGGATTTCAGTTTTGGTGGAGCGACATAATCTGATCGACCAGATTGATCAGCTGAGGTTCGAGGTTAGAAACCGGGATGCCCAGATCTGGCTCCGCGATCAGTGCATCGAGACTTTACGATTAGATGTTGCTCTGTATGCTAATAAGGAGCATTGGATCCGCCTGCAACAATGCTACTATGCACTTCAGCAACAGTACGGACAGATGCCACAAGACTTCAAGAAGCTCGAGCAGAAGTATGAAGATCTCGAGGATGAGCACATCGATGTCGCGAATAGACTCAAGAAGCTTGAAGCAGATCACACTGAGCTGAAGGCTCAACACGATCAGATTAGGAATGAGAGAGATCGGCTGGAAGATGATGCTGAGAAGAGTGCTAGAGCCCATGAGCAATTCCTGGCAGGACTGGCAGCTCGAATGTTTCAGCGAATCATATTCATGACGGGCGTCCTTAATAATATGGACGTGGACCCGATGGATAACGAGCAGAGAGCTCTCTGCCAGCTTGCGTACGAATACCTTGGCCTAGATGCAACAGAAAGCGCCACAAGCTGCGAGAACACGGGAGCCAATGGATGTGGAGAGGTTGAAGAGGAGCGTGAGAGCGCTGTGCCGGAAACCCACGTCGGCGACGTTCGCTCATTGGTATCCACGTCCGAGTCCAACGATCGCGAATCCACCATGCCCAGCGTAGGAACCGACGGTAGCTCAACATCCGCTAAATTTGACTTGAGAGACATGTCCGAATCGCCCAATACCTTCGACGCGAGGAGACGGCGTGAAGTTGCTGCGGCCGAGGACAAGATACTGGGACCGTGGGGATTGGTCTTCGAAAATGGCAGTCCCACGTTGAAGAGCAAGCCGATTCCTGAGGGTTCCAAGTCTTCCAAGGTGTCGAAAGTAATGAGCCGTTCCCCAAACTCGCCAAGTACTCCAAGCAAGACATTGAGAGCCCTCTTGACGTCCGGTGCGGATTACATCGACCAAGTCACGCCTGCTCGAACTGGCGGCACATCTGGTATCGCGCGGGATCAATGGGAAATTGCTGGTAACGATCTTCGAGGGTTTACCGAAGTCTTCAAAGGCCCACGCGCGCAGCCAATTGATCTCGTGTCGCCAGGTGTGGGATGGAAGGGAGCAGAAGATGACGGTCGATTCAAAGAAGATAATTTCTCTCAAGTGTCCGAAGAAAATGCATTCTTAAGCACCAAGGAGAGTGGTGTGCATGAAGATTGTCTGGTGGAAGAGATGGAAGTTGGAAGCGACCTCGATGACGCCGAAGATGGGGCGGTACTCGAAGGCGACGATGGTGAGATCGGCGGATCGAGAGATGAGAGTGGGGACGAAGGCAGCTGTCATGATACCGCTGCAGTCTTGAATCAGTCTACTGTTTCCGGAAGCCATGAACGCGGTTTCGGCGGTGGCAAGCTGGAGCAGGAATTCTTGGACTATGAGAATCCTCTCATCACATCGCCAGCTGCAGCTCTCAAGCCAGAGAGGAGTGTGGGATTCTCTATTTTCAAGCCTCTCCCAAGAATACCATTGATGGAAGGCTCTTCAGTGTTCCATGGTCTTGGAGTACGCAACGAAGCCATACACAAAGAGGCATATGCCATTCCAAGCCTTCCTAAAGAGGCTTTCAACGCCCCACGGTTTCAGGACTTCAACTTTGGGGGAAGCAGTGGCGAAATCCCTTTCATTGGACACGAAAACAAAACTTTACCCCCACAAGAACCAACCACTCAGCCTACATCAATTGGTGTATTCAACTTCTCCAGCACACTCCTAGCCCAGGCTCCTAGAAATGCTTGTGACCCTCTACGCCTTCAGCAGGACTTCAATTTTGGCGGGAGCAATGGCAGAGTCTCATTCACTGCAAATGGAATGAGATCCTCAAGCCTACCAGGGACAGCCACTATACTTGGATCGGCCAGTGCATCTTCGGTCGTAGGCACGTCCTTGGCCCAGAACATTCCCTCTGTGCTTGCCCAAGCCGAGGAGAAGGCGCCGAAGGAAGAGATCTCGAACAATGCCACCGTCGAGAACCATGGCACGGAGGAGGACGCGTTGGCTCCGAGTATGCCCAAACAGAAGAAGGCCAAAGGCAAGAAGGCCAAGGAGGCGGCGCCGAAGAAGGAGGAGCCCAAGGTGGAGGGCCCAAATCGAGCGCAGCGACGGGCCGCAAGTCGAGAGCGGAAAGCAGCAGAGAAGAAGGCCAAGGCCGTAGCGAACAATGCTGAGCGACGAGGCAGGAGCGCCGTGGCAGCGGCAATGATGAGAGGTTGAGGACATTGAGATGAAGAGAAGGTAGGCTACCTTTCGTTGAGGACCACGCTAGAGTACTGTGACTGATACCTACACGACAGATATCCGCCTCTTGGATTTACGTCGTGCCCGCTCTGGGCGTGTGAGATGTTTGATGTCGGTTGTTTCCGTTTCAGTCTGAGTGGATAGGGATGGGTTTCATTGTCATTGTGGAAATGGACGGCGTTGACAGTGCGGTATTCGGTTTAATAGAGCGCACTTGGGAGGAATTCCGTTTCAGTACAGTATCATTTACAATCATTACCATCATTAGTGTCATCATAAAGCTCTTCTACGTGATAACTTTCGGCATTTCAGTTCATAGGGAATTCATCTGTGTCCTAGATTTTTGGGCCTCACCAATTGAATGTGCAACGAAACCGATATGCCGCTCAAATATGTAGTCTCGATTTTTCTAGCTCTTAAAATGTTGATATTTTGCTCTTTTGCGTCGAATTGCGGTACATCAAACGATCAGCTCATTTCGGTTATCTATCGTATTGTCTATAATGGCTACGGTGTCCTATGACTGGAAACTCCGCATGTACTTCAGTGTGAACGTGCCCTGGTTATCGCTGTGCAGCACTCCCTGAGGCCTCCCTGTAGCGGAGTCACCTCTCAGTTCCCACTTAGCTGCGTTTGATCTCCAACATGCCTCTGTTCAATGGCCAACACGCTTTCCACGTGCTCGTAGCCCAGTCCCTTGCCCTTCTTACTAGCCAGCAATTGCGCAGTCTTCAGCACGTTCTTGATCTCACGACCATTCATCTTATAACCCGCCAACTTATCCAGGTCTTGGTCACTGAAGTTGTGCTTCTTGCCTTTCGAGGAGGCGTTGAGGAAATTAACCCAAACGTGTCGGCGTGAGGATGTGCTGAGCTCGCCATACTGCATGCTGATGTGGATACGTGATTGGAAGGCGGCATCGATGTTGTCGACGCGGTTAGTGGTGAGAAAGAGGATCCCTTCGTAGTATTCCAGAATTCGAAGGAAGATGGAGACGAGTTTGTTTCGCTCCAGGTCGTGTGAGCTGCGTTGTTCAAGGAAAACGTCGGCTTCGTCGAGGAGGAGGACGGCATTCCATTTGCTGGCCATCTCTAGAACATTGGAAAGTGAAGACTCAACCTGGGACGAGTCGAGGCCAAGATCACCGGCGCTCATCATATAGAGAGGTGCGCGCATTGTCTCGGCGACTTGAAGCGCTTAGGTCAGTCTTGTGCATTCACAAACCCCAGAGGGTAGACGAGGACATCACTCACCAGACTCTGCAGTCAGCGTTTTGCCAACACCCGGGGGCCCAGACAACAGCATGATCATGCCTTTGCCTTTGCCCTGGATGACATCATCAAAGCTATCTCTATGCTGGACCTGGCTCTCGGCTAAAGCGAGTATGAGCTCTTTATGATCTTCAGGGAGGACGAGGCTCTCAAAGGCGCTTTCGCTGTACTCGATGTCCAAGACGGAGCCGATAGAGAAGGTCAGCCATTTCTTGTTCTTCAGAGAATAACCTTTCAATGAAGCACTACACATAAGCAGTTGATCATCTGTCAACGAGGTCGGGTTTCTCCTCTCCCCTGTAGCGACATCCTCGTCGAACTCATGATCCTCGTCATCATCGTATATCTCGACCTCGTTCTCGTCCTCGTCTTCGCTGTAATCGCCGGAATCAACTGAGCAAGCGTTCTCGATAGCCCTCGCCAAGGTAGCCAGATTGACTTGCTTGTTGGGATTGAAGCGATTCCATGCATAGGTGTCTATGATGATGCGGCTGTCAACCTGTTTTGAATATATTAATGACGTGTGGGACGAGCAATGGCCTGATGACAAGGACCTACATTGTATTTGATAGGGCCCCATGGACCCTCACCAATGGCAATCCCCTGATAGTTCTTGTAATGGTAACCACTGAGCTCTTCAAATGCTTTACCTCTTCGAATGAGTGCCTCTTTCATCTTGACCAAGTTGGGATGGTACTCCAGAGGGTAGGCGGAGAGCTTCGTAATTCTGGTGGTGCCCTCAAACTCCCACACGTAGAATGGTGCACTACCAAGGCCAAAGTTCTCGCCGTCCCAGTCAACAACTTGGCAGCCAAGGACATAGCGATGGCCGCATTGGGTCTGCTGATAATTGCCGCTATTGAATTTAGCAGCGCAATTCTGACCGTCTTTCACAGTGAAAATAGTGGTGCCAGGCTCGAAGATCATCCATATGGTGCTGTAAGTGATGACGCCGTTGAGGATGAAGTCATCCCTTGCCTTGAGGTCGTCTCTGAGCTCGGCCTCAAGGATGCGATGGAGAAGTTCCAAATGATCTTTCGTCTCTGGGTCTTGCTCAGATTCCAAAGCTTCAAGCAAATTCTTCCAGCGGTGGATGAATGCCTGGAAGGGTGCTTTAAAAGTCAAACGATCCAAAGTGGTTGTGATTCCGGGATAGTCTTTGAGGACTGAGCTGAGACCTTGCTTGAGAAGAGGAGACTGAACGACGATGGAGTCGATCTGCAGCTTCTTTCGACCATCGTAGCACTTGCTGTTGCGGATCAGGAGAGCATAGCGTGCACTCTCCGCGTTCTCTGCGGCCTCTTCAAGATCGTCAGGGTACTTGTCAACCCAAGTTGTCTTTCCTCGGTTATCAGGCTTGGATTGATAAAGGTTTTTCACATCAGTGATCATTCCTGGCTTGGCATCCGGAAAGGCATCATTGCCGTTAGTCGCCCTATCGACCAGGCCGGTGGCGGCGTCTTTCACTGCCACAATTGGTGAAGACTCAAGCAGCGTCATGGTGCTTGGTGCTGGGTGAATGTATATAAAACAAAGAAGGGTCTGGAAAATGTGTCTAGGTCAGAAGCAGTGAAGGTGTACAGTTGTTCAGATGGACTAAAAATATCCCAGGTGGCCGATGTAAATGGTCGCAAGATGAGGGGGGAAGTGCCACGTTTATATGTAATTTTATGACCCCTCGAATGATAAAGTAGCCTTGCTCTTAGTGGGCAAGTGTTGCCTGAAGGATTTGCACTAGCGCCCTACAGCCTTGTTGAGTCACTGATTAGTCCAATCCAAAACTCATATCGAATCAAGACTTTGACACATTGTGACTCTTCCAATTCTGCTGCCTGGATATCCACGCGAGACTGGAGGTGAAAGGCGCCGTAAACTACATAGCTATCTCGTAGCCTTGCTCTAGCCTTGCCAAGTAGAATGCGTCTACACCCCATGTGTCGAACCCGAGGCTTTGATAGAGACTCGTACGTCTCACAGGATGGTGACTCCAGCATACGATGGATCTGGACCCGATAATTAGGGTTCCAAGGCCGCTACTGCCTCGCGGGACTTGCTGTCGGTCGATCAGTCCCGGAAAGATGAGTTGCAGCTGTCCTCCCTGCATGTGGATGCATGAGTTGGCGCTGTTGTTGTTATAGACGCTTCATAGTGGAAGGCTGCATGTCAGGTGTAAGCAGTGCATATCCGGATCGACTGCCATTGGTTAGGAAACATATTCCAGTTCGGGCGCAGGAAAATTCAAGCCGGATTGACATTGCGCTCAGTCGGATACCTACAACAGTCGATACTCATCCTTTTGACACATCTGAGATTTGGAGGCTGATATGAACGGTTTGATCATTGGCAACTGGAGGGGGTCGTCAAGGGAGAAGATCTCCGTGGTCGTGGCTAGAAGATCAAAAGGGGAAGTTTGCGCGACAGCTCAAGGACGGAAGGTAATGCAAGCAACCGCATAGCAGCCGATGGTAATCCAAACAAGAGGCGTCATCATTCTCGAGTGCATCAAGGCATTCTCAGTTGGTTTCTTTTGCCAAGGTTGGCCCAAAAATACCCTCCGCCTCTTTTTCCGACTTCTCCCTCTCCAGCTTCCTCTTCTTAATGACCCTCTCGTCCAATCCATTTTCTCCTGCACCTTTCGAATCTCTCTTTTGCGCCTTGTTGATACCGACAAGATCGACCTTGTCCGGATTCCGGCATTTGAACAGCTTCTTGTCTATCCTCGTCAGAGCTTTTATCTCAGCTTCTCCTGGGTTGGCAGAGGCGGAGGAGCGAAGAAGTTCGGCACAAGATTGTAGCGTGGAGATTAGCTTTGGCGTGAGGGTGGATGTCGTAGGGATCTTGGTGTTGATGTAGAAGCGGGCGAGAGGCTCGTCGGCGAGGAAAAGAGAGGATAGCCAGATTTGAGAGGGTGTGTAGAGGAAGTAGGCATCTGTGAGGAGAGCTGAGCTCTTTCCTACCTCCTTGGCCTTGCCGTGAGCCACCTGTATGCGTCGAACTACCTCATCCGCGGATCTTGCTTTCTTGCTGCTCTCCTTTGCTGGTTCAATGTCCACCATCTCTTTCTGAAGCTGTTCCGATGACTGTTTGATCCCTGGACCAGCCTGCCCCTTGCCTTGTGCTAGGCCCAATAGCTCCATGATCCCTCCTTCCAGCCCGCGGTGTGGATGTCGCACGTCGAAGGTAAATCGGAGACCTTGGGTCAAGAGGAACTCAGGCGCGACAACACTTTCTGGTGTAGTCTTCGGAAGCTTAGAAGCGAAGCTTCTGAGTGATGTGTAATGATTCTCGGTCTTGGTAGATAGGAAGAGCGCGGCTGCCATCATCTCTTTGGGGTGGTAGGTCATGGGGGAATTGGAGAGGTAGAAGCGCTTGAGGTATTGTACAGCTGTAGCCTGGCAGTCTTGGTCAAATGTTTGATGAAAAAAGAGCCGGTGAGATGAGTTTTGACTACCTTCACATTGGTGGGGAATTCGCAGAAGTCCGCAAATTGCATCGCCTTGACGCAGTAGAACCCCACCAGCTTTTGCTCCTCCTCCACCGTGAGACAGTCCACCTCTTTTGCAGGATCTGAAGGCTTGTCATTGCTTCCTTCTCTTGCTGGGTCGGATCCAGCTTGACCAACATGCTGGCTTCGGATGGCAGCTCGCACGCCATCAGCCGCGGATGCATTCGTAGTAGAGCGAAGTGATGCAAGAGATTCCCGAGTAAATGACCATAGTCGGTATTGTGTAGATGTACGATAGATGTCATCCTCGGTCATTTGAGCCATGGGGAGGACGACCGGGACCTGGGGATCTAACCCCAGAAGATTGGTTGATAATGCTCTGGTGTTGAAAGTTGCCAAGCCGCAAGAACTCTGCAGTATTAGGCCTAGAGTAGAGAAATCGCCACTTTACGCGCGCGTGACGCGAGTAAGAATCACACGATCCGACTGAGTCCGAATCACTCCGAATCGCCTCACGACAGCAGGGAGCTGCTGCCTGACTACTTTAGTCTATAAACAGCCATTGCAGCCAATATTAGGGCCGGTCTGGTTGATTGATGGCCCTGGTTCGTTTTTTTTGGGCACGCTCAATCTCAAAGCGGTGAATTGTGATGAGACAGAGAGGTTATCGGCAAATTAGGCCAGTATTGAGGAGCATGCCAGCTCATGGTTTCTTGAGAATCAAACGGAGATTTTTAGACAGTTTGCAACTAAACCTCTGCGTGATATAAGTTTCCAGAGCTCCAAGGTTTGACATGGTCAGCTGATTAGCTGGTGATCCACCAGAGTATTTGGAAGCAGCGAGGCGAGAACATTGAGGAAAGAATATTTGGCACTTCCTCCAAAGCCTACATGCATTCCGCAGCTATACATGCCCTGATTATTCCCCGTGCAGTCTGGCTGCTGACATCGAAAAGTGGGTTTACAAGCTTTCTCTGCTTTCTCCTCAGACCATCTCACGGACCAACACCTCCTTTGCTCAAAGTTAAAGGTTCCGCCTACATCGCTGCTCTTAGAGACCGTATGTCATAGAAGGTCCTCTGTAGGTCAAGCTCGGCTGCGGAATTTGGCAACGAGCTCTCATGAGTCACAAGTCATAGCCAACAGTCGTCACTTTGGCTGGTAGAAACCCGTCTTTGTCGCTATTGTTGCTTGTTGAGGTGTGCGATCTGGCGAACCAAAGTATGCGCCAAGCCCTGAAAAGACGGCTGGACCTTTCATGACCTTGCCCTTGGGCGAGTTTCTTCATTTATCGGCAGACCTCTGTCACGCAGATAAGAGGTCGGTGGTTTGGGCGCAGAAATCTTAGCCATGGAGGTATCTAGCCCTTTGCTGAAGTGTGTTGAGTAGAGTACGCGGGAAAGTTCTAAGAGGGGTCAATCTTCTTTCTCTCCGTGCGAGGGTTGGTGACAAAAGTCGTTGCACACCGATCCCCGCTAAGCCCTACCAAAGTGTGCAACGACTTTTGTCACCAACCCTCCGTGGCAAGCTCAAGAAGGAGTCCGTCGACATCTCGATCGGAGGGTCTGTCGCCATAGCCACACCCTTTGTTATCCATTTCACCGTAGGAGTATTCGCCCAAGATCATGACTAGATCAAATGCTACGGCCGTGCTCTCTGGGAGCTTTTTTAACTCTTCCAATTCATGCAGGAAGGGCATCATGGCTTCGCTCATGTCGTCAGAGGTGACTCAGGTCTTCTTCGCATCGGAGGTCTTGGTGCGGAGCTTATCGCTGACTTTGCAGGCAGCAACCTTTATTTGATTCCCTAGAGTCTTTGCGGCGCCCGGACCAGTAAGCATGTGCTGGCGAATCGACTGAGGTGCCACTGTTACGGGTCACGCCATATTCGGTGAAACTGCATACGGACACTTACCTCTCATAAGTCCATTGGCATCAATGAAAGCATGTAGAGCTTGGACTTGATGTTCAAGCTCGACGGTGCGCGCATTTGCAGACAGAAGTGCATCTGTGGCTGCTGAGATTGTCTGTTCTTGCAAATATATTGGGCTTGCTTGCATGGTCATCTAGACTAGAACTGGAGCGCTTATGGGCCATTCTGTAAAGCTGCACTGTGATGACGATAATCCGGGTCATAAGAACGCGTCTCTGTTTGTGGTTGTCTCAACGCCGCTTTATGTGCGCAGTAATACGTGCGAGCAGTCTCACGATCAATCTATTCTTGCAGGAGGTCTTGAATATTTCGATAAGCGAAAAGTTTTTATTGGGTATACTTCTTGTCTTGCCAAACTCACGATCGCCGGAGTAGCGACAGTGAAGCTGGTTTGGTTTGCTACGGAGACGCTATTCATGACCTCCCACTAGTAACAAAGTCTCCAAACTTATACAAGTTTATCGGGTCATATATCTTGTATGTAGGGTAGCCTATCAGCAGAACTGACTACACGGACGACGCCGCCCCTGCCTGATCAACCAAAATCCCAGGCTTGCTTGTTCAACTCTGTCCCCAACCTTGCCGTCTCAAAATGATAAAAATCCTTGACATACCGGCGAGAGAGAGAACCTATAAAGAGATCTATCGTTATTCAAGTTTAGTTTCGAAACAGTTCCATCGCAAGAGACACCCTTTCTGGGTATGATGCCAGAATTCGACTCCGAAAATGTTCAAGGCACTGCTCTAGACTGGAAAGTTTCCTGGCAGTTTGGCTGCTCTGTTCGCTGCTACCATTTCAATGGTAGCATCAGGAACCCAGGACCAGCGAGTGCTAGTAGAAGCCTACAGCAAAAAGACTGTACCGCAAGGAAATGTCTTATGGTTGGCGCGCGATGGGTTTCAGCCTTCTCTTCGTAGGCATGTTCGATGTCAAATTCCTTGTGTCAAGCATGTTGATTGGTTTCAACTCTTCTGATGCATGCTTACTGGATATGGAAGACAACGCTCTTCGTTCCCGTTTCGCATTCACAACGTATAAGCAAGGGGCACAAAAGCCATTGCCATCGGATGCTACAGCATCTAGTACGAATAAGACGCCAGCCAAAGTAAACCCGTCGGGATTAGCTCTGACAACACCACGTCCACCTTAACCCTCTGCGCCGTCGCCGGAAAAGGTGCCACAGTCACACTCGAGCACCTCAGGCAGTAATTGCGGCCATTAGTCACCGTGCGCCATACCCCGTTATACGTCTGTGCTTGCATCACCACACTGGCTGCAGATAAGCTCGTCCCTTTGTTGACGCTCGTGACGACGGCTTCAACGCCCAAGTGGCTCCCGTTGTTATTATAAAGAGCAGAATTAAGATTTGCCGTAACAATCCCCGTAGAAGCTAGGTTCTGCCCATTTCCACTTGACGGACTGTGGCCTATGGGCACGAAGTTGTCCGTGGAAACGCAGTATGCCTGGAGCGGGATACCCGGGTCCTTAGCGTTACTTCCAACGCATATCTCATCACTGGCGCATTTGCCTCCGCCCAGATATGTACGCTGTCGAGGGTTCGTCCGGCCCGCTTGTGGTGGCTCGTTGCAAGAAGTCCCGAAATCTTGGGGGGATTGTTCGTGGTGGCACCAGGAGTTGGACGTGTATGTGTCGACCAAGGGGCAATCTCGGATGGGGACGGAGGCGGGGGAGCGTCGTTGAAGCGTGGAGAGTGGGATGTGGGAGTGCATGATCGGGATTGAGAGGGTGAGGTCAGTGCCGTTGGAGGAGAGGATAGTGATCTGGACAGGAGAGAGGGCGCTTCAAATGATGCGCGTTAGCGTGTACCTTGATCATGGTAGCTTCGGAATATCAAGCGGAATGTGCATCCTGGTGTAGGCTCGCCAGGTCAATGTAGGATGTGCCATACCTAGAAATGCTGGTCAAATCGCTATTCATGCAAGTACCCCATGTCAATAGGATCGATAGCAAAATCCCAGGAGTGACAAGACCCATTGCGAACATTCCCAACATCCAAGAAAGCAAATGGAATTTCGAAATCCAGCGTACTGGTGTTTGAATTTAGGTAATTCAAGGAACGTTGGAATGACTGACGGAACGGTACGACCCACTCGCTCGCCAGTCATGGCGGCAAAAGATTTCACAGGCAGATGCGCTTGGGTTTCGTCTTGCCAGGCTATTGAAGCAGTGGAGCACTAGCGCAGATTGGACCCAGGAAAGAAGATAGCACGCGACATGCGCAGACGCTTGATGCGATTGTGCAGTTGGATTTGGCAGGGTGGAGAGATATACAGGGTCTGATCCACTCAGTTGATTGATGTCTTCCAATCGTTGGTGAAAGGGTCAGAGCGACTGATCGCAAAAACAAGAGTTGTAAGTGCCGCAGATTGAAGCAGCGGATCTGTACCCCGTGCCTGCGTGGTTTATTCGCCCGGCTTTTGCGCCAGCAAGGAAAGAAACAAGCGGGGAAGGCAAATTCCAGTGTGAGATACGCTCGAAAAGCGAAGACTTGAAAACGATCATCGAGGCTCAATGACAATAAACTCCTCCGAGTCTTCCTCCACCACGCCTTTCAACCTCTCCCTAGCTTCCTCCATCCTCGTCCCCTCCAGCACCAGCGCAACACGAAACCCATTCTGAGGCCCATACCTCCCACTCTGATATATAACGAAAAGCACGGACTTTTGCGTCACCCCATCCTTCACAAGCCCACCCTGACTACCCACCAACAGAATCCGTCGCTCAATCATGGAGCCATCATCCGCATTGGAAATCTCATCCAGTGCTCCTGAAGTTGCAAGTAGTTTCAAGGAAGCACTATCCATTGATTTTGGCAATAATGTTTAGACCTTTCGCAATTAATTTTCTTGCTCTAGTCCTGTGCGCACACAGATAATTAGCTCTGGTCTTAGGTTTCCTTGTATCTTGCTTTAGCGGTTTTGGTCTCGGCAAAGTTGATGCAAGTAGTAGGGGCTAAGGAGGGAGTCGCAGGAAATGATGTACTCGCGGAGGCTGGCGGCGAGGGTGAGATGGCTTGTCTGTTGGCGACCAGCTGCTCTACGATGCCATTGGTCGTGTGCAGGAACGTGTTACTTGAGGCTCTTTGTCTTAGCAGGTGGTGAGGTGTTTTGCGTGAGGTTGTCAGCTTTGATATGGCGACGCACCTGTGGCAGTAAGATTATCTGCTCACTGAAGGTGCAAATAGAGATAGGATAGCGAATATCTTTTTGACATAGATGGCAACTCCGAAGTTATACGAAGAGGAAGCTAAGAGGGAAAACGTAAGGGGATAGGTCGTTCTAGATCCTCGGTACCGTAGAAGCTATGATATTGAGTCATAATGGGAAATAAAGGATATGATAACAAGATATCAATATCCTTGCTTCTCGTTATAGGCAGACACGAAGACCTTCAATAATCATGAGAGTGCGGCTTTGATCGACCGATTCCGTATGCACGTAGGTATGAGACAAGGCAATACTAATGGTCGGCTACAGAGCTTGATCGGAATGGGTCATGTCCATTAGACTCCTTGATTCCGCGTTTCTGATCGAAACGATACGCATTGCTTGTTCGAAAGCGCCAGGAATTGCACGTTTATGACAATGCGATGCTACCACTGCCAGAGCTGGCGGTTTCACATATGTTGGCAAGCTGCAATGTTACTCGTGATAGTGGCCACGAGCGAGACGCATTATACAGCACTATGATTGATGCGCAAGAACCTTAAGGCGGGACTCACATTTCATACGCTTCCGTCGGTCAGGTACCACTGACGCACCAGCAGATATGCGCCCTTGAACAGCCTTTGGCATGATCCGCATCAAGGTCCAAAGTTGTCAAGTCGGCCAATCGGCAGAAAGAGCTTTTGAAACGCACGTAGCTGTATTCCTCGGGAATTTCGAGAACATAGTAATCAAAGTCTCTGATCAACCGAACTAGTTCTATGCCAACAGCCCAATATCCTGCTCAACGTACCGCTCGAAAGACAGGTGATGTCCAACACAAATGCGGTTGTTCATGCGATGGTTAACCGTTTCTAGCGTCCGCGGCTGTGTCAAAGTCAGGGTCACCAAGACCGGATACGTCTCTCTATCCTCGCCACGTTTTTAGAGGTAAGAATTCTATGCCCTGTCGCCTCAGTAAGCTTTTTTGGGCACTATTGGCCAACGTGGCAGCATGCACAGTGCTTGACCGGAGTCGTGTGCTGGCCTGCATACCAAAGCACCCAGCAAGGACCTCCTTGAAGGCGTACTTTTGATATTGTATCGATGTAGATCGTGTGCGAGAGAAAGATGATCGAGACCGACCAGTCAACATACATGCGTGCCATGCGTGCCGCGTTGCTTTTGCCTCCAGATCTGGATTTTGTAGCTTGTTTCCGGTAAGTCGTCGTCTCATCATACCTGCAAAACAACGGCTTCGTTCTTCACCCTATGATTCTCCCATCCCTCCACGACCGCCGCATTGACAAAAGTCGTTTTCCTCTCTGACCGTCGCCATGATCTAGGAATCAGATATCCCCACGTGACACCCCACGCCATGCCCAGTAAAGTCCCCCATCCAGCTCCTTGCCCAGAAATTTGCTCATAGGCTATTCCCACCTGATCGTAAACGCGCTCTTCAGTCCCGTATCCCACATGTATATGCCCGCAGACCACCAAGCAAGGCTGCACTCGCACGACCTCTTGCGTTAAAAACGCGCACCCAGACTTCTTGAATCCATCTAGGTGGCCTCGAGGTGGGCCGTGCGTGAGGATGATGTCTGTGTGTGGGGGAACCTTGTCGGTCCAAACGTCCTTTGAAGGAGGATGTTGGAAAGCGGAGAGGCCATACCGAGGAGTGAGCGGTGAGCCATAGATCCTAAGGCTGCGATCCCCATGAAACAACAGGGTGACGGACGAATCCTGGAGGTATATCACGTTTCCCCAATCGAGATGGGCGGCTGGACGGTCAATATAGTCGATGTGCTTATCATCAGATGCCGCTTGCGCGGCCTCTCGCCACCTCTCTGGATGCTGTTCTTTGAACTCGGGGTCGAGGAGTAGATCGTGGTTTCCAGCTATAACGACCTTGTACTTGTGTGGCTGTTCCGATAGCCATGTGAGCTGGGCTTGTATCTCGGAGAACGTACCCCATTTGCTTAGGTCTCCAGCGTGAAGGAGGAGGTTACCGGGTGGGATGGGCGGATGCGTGCAGTGTGTGTCTGATATGCAGACGACGGTGAGAAGGTGGGTTGGGAGAGGAGGTGGACATGGGAGACGGTGGAGGGATTTGAGGGTCGAAGCGACAGAGCGGAGACGATGGCGTGGAAGCTTGACTATTCGAGGCGCTGACTCTGGTTCACGAGGGTCCGAACCATTCCTCAAGGACATGATTGAAGAGCGCAACTTTGACGGGGGGTGGGGTTGCAAAGGGGCGGAATGGTTCCGCTGCACGGAAGGATAGTTTTCTTGAGTAGTGCTTCAACACTTTTCCATTACTCTCGGGATAACCAAGAACGAGGTATCCTATGTCAGGTCCAACATACAGATTGATAAGTTATACCCATGCAACAGTATTTGTGCCCTCGCCTCACGCTCTCGAGGGCATCTTGGCGCCGATCTCAGGAAGCCGAGACGGTCGATGATCACTCTCATGTGCTCTTAGGTTTGATGACACCTTAGGTACTACAGAGCTTTGGTACCTGTAGGCTATAGAGTATCGCGTCCTTTTAAAAAGACTGCGTCCCAGGGTCTCTCAAGTAGTGCTTCGAAACAGCGCTAAAAAGCTGCATAGGCGCCACCTTCAACACAAATGAGCGTCCTCTTTTACACGCTCGTGGAAGCTGATTGTTGGGGCCGTGCTACGCCGCACGCTGGATATAACAAAGACTTGCAGGGGTTCTAAGCAGTATGGTGTGACACGCGAGGTCTCATGTTAGCAGTTCCACACGCTTGGCCAATAGTTTTTGATCTTAGAACGCAGAGCTGCACCGTCTCCTCCGCTAAGTGTACCCAATGGAACGAGATATTCACTCCTTGGACGCGGATGGGGGCTGGCGTATGTCCAAGCCCACCAGCTCGTAAGTAGCTAAAGTGCCAACTAAAAGCAATGCGCTTGATAGGTATGCATTGGCTACTCATCAAGGGCTATGGAAACCTTGAGAACAGGGTTGGTCTTGAACTGCCAATCATTTGGATTCTCTCCTAGTCCGCATAAGTAGAGCTTCATGAAACGAGCAAACACTCCCAAGCATGTCAACGGTGTCAACAGATTTAAGTAACGCTCTTTTAACACGTAGGTCGTTAAACATCTCAGTGCCCCAATAAAAAGATGGTAAGGTCGAAGTTCTTTCGTGAAGCTGCTAACCTAGAAGCCTTCCCTTTCTGTAAGCCTATCTTACTCTTCTTATACCCACGCTGACTGAAGCAGCCAAGATCACATCACAATTTTCATATGCCTCGGTCCCTTGAGTCCTCGATATTCGAGATTGATCCGCCACTAACGTTAATATGGGCAACTGCATGTCCACGGAGAAAACGCCACATCGGGCCCAGGTCACCAACATTTCTGGACCTCAAGACTTGATGATGCACGTCCCCAGACCTCGAGTTGATTGTGACGGAAGAGCGATCCGGATCGAGGATCACGAGCTCGACAGACAGACTCTCGAAGCAGCCTTGACAACGATGGCAGATTATATCGACAGACAGGGCCAAAACATCACAATCATCACTGTTGGAGGCGCCGTAAATACCCTACTACTGCAGAACCGACTGTCAACCCACGACGTCGACTTCTTTGGGACGAATCTCAACAACGATCAGCGGATCTTGCTAGACGACGCCGCGAGGTACACCGAAAGACAGAGCCAGACACCGCTAGGAGGCGAATGGTTCAATAACCAGACAATGCTATGGCTCCCACCTAACGTCCATCGTAAGGTTACTCAGGAAGCACTCGAGCAAAACGAGGGTGTTTTTGAAAGGAGGGGACTGAAAGTGGTTGCCGCACCGTGGAACTACGCACTTTGCGGTAAGATGAATCGACTGGTTCGTCCAGATCAAGCTCGGCCGTACGATATCACAGACGCGGCATCGTACCTCCACTATCATATCTTGAAGCACGGCGGACCTATTTCTGCAGCTAGAATCAAGCGGTGGTGCCAAGGATACCAGAAGGACACCAGTAACGATGTGATACGTGCAGTCAACAAGGAGTATCGGCGACTGTATAGGAGAAACGGAATCACTGGTTAGGCCATCCACGAAGTGTTTGCCGACCTTTCAATTCGATACCTCAGTGCATGTTGGTTTCTCGTTATCTCGGATTGCTGCGCGCTTGTTGTATGATCTATCAGGACCTGTGTACTTTAGTAGACTCGTTCAAGCGTCCTTTCCCTCCTCGGCCTAGTCGAAATCAGGGAGCTAGTCGTAAATTTTCGTAGTCATAGTTCATGTAAAGTGGATGTGCGGGCCCCATATGAGTATGTTCTTGGGTTTGAACCAGCTAGACGCCCTGGGGTCATCAAATCCCTCCATCACAATACTATCATGTGATGGCATGACCAGCGTTTCTGGAAGAGCTGCTACATTTTCCGTCCACTCAGGCACCTCTTCGTACTTCTTAGATGACTCCGGTCTAGTCCTAAGCTCTTCAGCTTCTTCCGGCGATATGATAGCCGGAGTATCGCGAGCAAGGCCCAACTTGATCCTTTCATTGAACGACCTGACAAGTAAAGCAGGAATGCAAGCGAGGAATGCATATCGAGCTGGGTCCTCCTCCTTAGGGTCGGGAATATCTCTAACAGCCCAGCTACGCTGCTTCCAGAAGTATTCGAGCTGGTTTCGGTAGCCCGTGACGTTATCTAGAACAAAGAACTCGTAGAGGCGGTACAGAGCGTAAAGTGGTCTATCGGCCAGTACGCCTTCTGGAACCAGATACTTGCGGCCTCGAAGAATAGCGGTATATTCTGATCGACGCTCCAGGATATCTCGAGGAGGCGGTGGAGGGAAGGTCGGATATTCGTATAACAATGGTTGCGCTTGTTGATACTCCGCCTGGAAAGTATTAGACTTGTCTTCTAGACGGTTATGTCGCCGAGAGCACAGATTAGAGAAAAAACGGATTGTGGCTGACAGCATCCTAGCATAGGGCACCGACGGTCAAAGAAGTCTGAGATGTGAACGAAGGCTTTAGCGTTGTTACTCTGAATCACACATCGGAGAGGGACTTGACTGGGTTTGGCTGCGCTATGCTCAAATTACTGATGGCCCGAGCAACGTGGTTCGTCTTCATTGTTAAATCGTTTTCCTCGGCCGCTTTTAATCTTCGAGTACAGTAAGTATTCAGGAAAAAGGGGAGAAAGAATAACAGTGGCAACAACAAGAAGTCGAAGAATTCTATAGATTTGCGCGCACACTAATAGACGTTAATCTTAGCGCACCGAGGTTCTTCCGAAAAACGCCCTGTCTACTCCGTAGGGACTTATGCAAACCACCCTCGATACTCGTAGCATCTCGCGCAATTGAATATATTTCACTCGTACACTCAAACACGAACTATTGAAATGTCATTATTCGTCGAGGCTAGCTAGCTGCGGGCGACTTTTTCAAGTCCCCCTATGTTTGTCGGTCAGTCCGCCATTCCGTTCGTCAAACCAGCAAAGTCATCGGCGTAAGGATCCGAGACGTGGGATTGCAGCTGAAATGCACATTGGATGAATCTCCGCACAATGTGCTGCTTTGCCTCCTTCCTCCGCCAAGAAGGCCGCAAGTGCTCTACACAAATCATGTACAGCCATTGACAAATCTCGCTAGATATGAAAGACGGAGCCGTATTACGACGAGTGGATGCTGACGGATCCCTCTCTTCACAGCCCCAATGTAGTGATTCTGCTGTGCCAGAGCCTTTGATCAGGCGAGGTATGGGTTCCATTCAGCTCGCATCAAAACTTTATCTTATGCCTTCTCTGATTTTTGTCCACGCTCTTCTGATCGCATTCTTCTCTCGATTTGCAAGTTCTGCGTTTATTCATATTGCATGCTGATATTTTCCTGGTCACCAATGTCTCCTACACTAATTTTTACGGCGTACTCCAGAAATCCCTTTCTAATAAATCTTTTGTACTTACTAGCTGCTTTAACAAGGTCTACAAACTGTACGTCACCCTTTTGCACTCCCAAAGACAACTTTGTTCAATTGAGAGCCGCTGCTTTCTTCTCTACCAAGTCTTCTCCTGGTCTTGGAAAATAAGAGAGGAGCAGAGTGGTTGCCTTGAGCCCTCAATATCCTACACCGGTCAATAAACCCGGCCTTTCATAAACGCAGAATCTAATTAAGCTGGCAATTGCACTGACGCATAAAACAAATATAGCGGTATCGATAAAAGCCAACGGGACGTCCTCTCCCTATCCATCTGATTTATATACTACTTTCCCCCATGCAAACCTATCTATGTGTCAAGTAGAGCAGAACGGATTGGGCCCTGTGGATGGAGGACCGCCAAACCCCGATGTTTACTCAACGGCCTGTTCATGTTCGGACCTAGTCCACTCATTTGCATCTGGCATACCCAGCCCCTACATATACCTCCAAACCCTCACGGCATTCGAGACACTCACTACTGTCGAGGATCCTAATTATTTGTATGTATCAACGCGGTCGAAATGACTCGTGTCCATTTTGTCCACTCTTATGGTCGTGAGACTTGTTTGGAAACCCATCACCTGTTGAAACTATCTTCGTAGAGAGAGAGAGACTGACTTCTCTCATCCCCAAGGCCTCCGAAAGACTGTTGCATCAAGTGCTGGATCACCGCAAGAGACGTTCAAGTCTTCTACTGGCCTGTCGATGCAGACACGAGAAGCCTGACGAACACGTCAGCACCAACAACAACAGTCAATCCTCAAAGTCTAGTCTCGAATGGCGTCACGTTGTTAGTCCATGCCCAGGCTTCTAGCCTCTCCCCTGATACTGACGCTACCTGCAGCATTTCGCCATCAGTCTACGTGGCCTATCGTAACTTGAGAGCATCAGATGTGTGTCCGTCTTTCGGCGACGGTGACTTTACGCGCGGAAACGTATACAATACCACAATCGCTTATCAGCCAGGCCTTTTGTCCACATCGATATGCACGGGTGAACCAGAAGGCTTTTATCAAGGATTTTCCGCAATCAATGTCACAGAGCTGCAGCATCCAACGATCTATAACGGGACCTGTATGGGCCTGGATGCTTCGCTGGAAAGCACTACGAATGGCCCTTACTTATCCCTGCCTCAAGACCTCACCATCTTGGACCCGGCATGGAGTACCTGCAACGCGGTGCTTTGGGGTGCTTTTGATCCTCCAATTGCGCTGCACACAGCAACAGCTCTGGTTCCAGATCCGGGAAAAGGCTCGCAACCTACCCCTGCCCCAGGAAGCCCTGTAGCTCCCCCACATGCTCCACCGACACCGACAGCCAATCCGATTGGTCACGGGAATCCAGCAACCCACTCTCCTGCTCCAAAAGCTGATCCCCAAGGCCCTGGACAGCAGAACGCTCACCCACCAGATGCAGTCAAGCCTTCCGCCAACGATCCAAAAGCCGATCCCCAAGATCCCGGCGAACAACAGCCTAACCCGCCAGATCCCATCCAACCTCCCGTAAATAGTAAAAACGATGATCCTGCTACTTCGACAGCTATTCCAATCGCTCTCAATGGGGATAACGCAGCACAAGGATCTCCTAAAGTAGTATCGGATCCCAAATCCAACGAGCCTCAACCGACTGGCGAAATTAGCGAGGGAGATCCAGGAGCTGACCCTGGAAGCGGGCACAACGCTGGACCTGCCTTGGATCCTGCTGAAGACCTCGACCAGTCCACTGCAGACTATGCTCAACCTTTGCCGTCAATTGGAGGCTACCAGATCCAAGCGGCGAGTGGGGGTGGTGTCATTATAGCAAGCACCACAATTCGACCAGGCGTCCAGACTACCATAGATAGCACACCATTATCGGTCGAAAAGGGTCAGATTGTCATCGCCAGCAGCACCATTCCTTTAGCTCTTCCATCCGCGGACCCTATCATTACCCTCGCCAACGGTGACATCATCAGCGCTGGCGGCAAAGCGGCCACGGTCAGCGGCACAACGGTCGCTTTGGCTCCTGATGGGAACGCGCTCGTGATAAATGGCAAGACGTCACCCGTCCCGCCACCTCCGGTACCGATCCTCACAGTAGCAGGCCAAACACTCACGGCGGCGGCCACTGGCTTCGCAATCGGAGGCCAAAGCGTCCTGCCCGGAGGATCAGCGGTGACATACGCCGGAAGCGTGTTCTCTCTGGCTTCGGGCCGCAATGCACTTGTCGTCAATGGCAGAACTACTCCCTTGCCTTCGCCGCCCGTGTCTGTTTTCCAGATCGGGTCCGAGACGTTCACCGCCATTCCCACTGGCTTTGCGGTCGGTGCACAGTCGGTCTCTCCCGGTGGGTCAGCCGTGTTGGTGAATGGTACTTTGATCTCGTTGGGCTCTTCAGAGTTGGTCATTGGCACTTCGACGATGCCGTTGGGGTCAGCGGCGCAGACGCGAGCGGGAGCGTTGGGAAGCTTGATCATGTATGGGTTTGGTGGTGGAACGAGTCCTACGGGTGGATCGTCGAACGGGTCTAATGTAGTGCCATTTGTTGGGGAAGGTGGGAAGTTGCGGGTGGGTTTTGGGACAGTGGTTCTCGCCTTGATCGTCAGTCTCGGTGCTGGAACGGTTGCGTGAGAGTAACTATGAAGGGATCGCGAAGGAGAGCCAATCCATGGATCTCGAGACAATGCAATTTACCAACCGCAGCACATTTTCGAGCACGGACTTCGCCGGAAGCAAGATATTGCTCGTTGCAACAGTACTACTCTGCTATGGGGATCCAGAAGAGATCGTAGACCTCATTCCAAAGCCCGGCTGGGAAGATGCTCTGATTACCTCACTTACGAGTGGCGATGATGCAAGTGGTCACGTCCTCCTCGCCTCGATGGTATGTGTTGTGCACCGCGAGCTGCAAAGCAAAGATCAAAGATGACGAGAAGGAAATGAATACGGAGGGCTCGTCCCTTCTCCACAGCAGATGTTGTGAGATCGAGCATTGGGCAAGGCTCTTCGACAAGTGAAACAGAGTCGGATACTCAGCACAGTGACCTAGTAACCAAGCGTCATAGACAGTGAGCGAGGAATGATTAGATCGTTCAGACGAGCTAGTTATGTCCAATCCAAAAATCTTGGAACAAGCGTTCGCGAGCCTCAAGTGTTGTCAGTGCGCTTTTCTTTTGCTAACACATATCCTGAGTAACATATTTGAAGCATCGCAATTTGATATAGGCTCAAGTTGACGTTCCCCACTCATGTAGTCGGAGCTACCATTGCATACTGAAGCGTAACCATCTGATGGGTGTTGAGATAAAGTTGGCCGTAGACCACAAGATGAGCGGAAGGTTAGGTGAGAAAGAGCTGGGCTCGGAATTCGACACGGCGACGGAGAGTTGCGGATGTTCTCACATACTCGCACACATCGTACTTGTCATTGTCTGTATTTGCAGTACTCCAGAAATGGAACTGTGATGTTCCATATCATAGGCTGGCGGTTCTATGACGTGGGTGAAGGTATCAATCTACCGCCTCAGGGACCCCAACGGAACCCATACAAATCCCACTCAGCAACGTCACGCCTCTCCCCAGTGCCCTTCACCTCGGCCTCTCTTATCTCGTCACGCCAGCACAACTTTAGCTTCTCTATTTTGCCTAGGAGCAGGCCTGAGTTTGCAATCTTGAGTAGCGCGAACCAGCAAGTACTACGAATGTGTCTCTGATCGTACAGCGGATCGTCGGGATTGGAGTTTGCCCCTGGCCTCTCGTGTATGAGTGTCATACACAGCGTATTAACATGCAAATTCCGGCCATGTACATCATCTTTGGCGCTAGAGCTGAAGAATCGAGGTCCATGATGGAAAAAGCGGTTGAGGAGCTGGAAAAGAGGTGTGAAGATCGTGGCCGGACCACCTGTGGTGGTTGGCTTGGGTTAGTCTTTCTTTTTTACAGTCGCTGTGGGAAGACTAGAATTAGAACCCCCAATTGCGGTTCCACTCTTGGTCCCTAAATTTTGTCTCGCGACTGAGGGGATAGTGCTTAGTAGGAAATAGAACTCGGAGAGCACCTACCATCGTCAAAAAACTGAACATACTGATCATGGCCATGACCGACGTTGAAGAGTCGAAGGTCCACATTCAGTACCCCTATGTCCCGCGTCCCTGGACAAGGGAGCAAGATCCATGTTGGCCACAGGCCGTCGCTTTTGATCATACAATCGAGTCTGAAGTCCCGAACTGGCTGACGGGCAAACAGGACCTCTTGGAATTCATCTCTAAGTTGACGGTTGCAGCGCAGTAAGGCAGCATAGACGGCCTCAGGGTATCGCTCCACGGAGTAGAGACTGCTCCCTTTCCTGAAGCGCGGGCCCGCCTCCTCGGGCGATGTGGGTGGGTCATTCGGGATCTGGAGCAGCGCAGTATAGATGAGGTCACGAATCTCTCGAGGTAGTGAGAACAGGTTTGCTTCAATATCCAGTGAGGGTTGCTGAATGAGTGACATGGTCAGAGTTCGTTGCACGTAAGCAGAGGAAGAAACGTGAGGAGAGGGGTAAATTGATGTCACCCGGGTTGTTATGGCAACAGGAGCTAATCTATATTCATCTTAAATAACTCCTTTCCAAACTGCCTCGAATTGATGCAGCAATGTCATCGCCTCCAAAGTCAAACCTAGTTCCTCCACGAGCGGCCGCTGTAAGCCTGGCTTTTCGCTGCAACCAGCTCTGGTCAAAACCAATGCGCCTGCTGAAGATTGGAGTAGGTGTTTGTCCACGGCTCTGAAACACCAGTGCTGCCATTGTAGGCGGTACAGGTGCTGAGAACCTCAACATCATCCATTACGGATTAGCTTTGCGACGGCTAGTGGAGCCTAAGCAATGGTTACGAGGCAAAAAGGAGGGCACATAACGTCTCCAGAGTCCAAAGATTGGAGTATGACGGCTTTTAGTATCAGTTGTCTCTTCAACATAGGCTAGCTGCTGCCGAACAGTGTTGCACTGCTTTTCAAAGCGGACTTTCCTCCAAACATTGTCCTGACGCGACTCTGATAGATTCTTTTGCATCTTGGATTCATGGGCGTGCAGTGTATCCTGAGGAAGAACTTGCCGTGTTTCATATCTACGCAACTGCGATTTGATTCACAAGCCATTAGAACCGTCGTGGCAAAATCAAATCAGTACAATTCATGCTTTTTCACTGCCGCGAGCGGATGTTCAAGACTCGGCCTATTTTGGGGATAGAAACCAAACCAAGACTCTCACCAAATGCAGTCTTCGTCAAGAGTCATGAGCGAGCGATCGAAATGCTTATGAGAGCACTCTTGGGCATTCTGTGCATGCCCCTGAAGATTCAAGAACAACCTGTCCGCAGCGTTCCTACGAGTTCGTCAGCCACTCAGGTCAGCGGTCTCTTTCTATACCCGGCCGGTAGTTGAGATGATGCCTTCTTCGTCGAAAGTAATAGCTGGCCAAATGATGCGTGAGTGCGTAGACAAATTTGAGTGAAGTTCTTTCCTCTTTATTAAATCCCGCGAATGGTTTCATCGGCTCACTCGTGATTCCGCAAGCCAAGGATACAGGACTCGCTCTTGGAGAGAGACATCACAGCTCAGCGCACCATCTTCTCGTGTCTACGATCGACGGACGAGCAATGTCCCACTTTGGATACGAGGTTCTAGGTGCTGGAAGCCTAGTATGCTCACTCGCAGAAAAGAGACGTGAACGAATAAGTTCCGCTTTCTCATCGAAACGTTTTTGGAACGGTGCTATCAAGAACCCCCTTCCGCATTCGGTAGTGCCCATCATCCATACATTCACTCACATCCTCAGCCAGCACGAACCAATGCCCCCCCTCTCCTCCTCCTCTTCAAACCCGCGCCGTCAGCCCCAAGGGCCCCAAAATCCTCAACCCGACAAACACCCCAAACTCCCCCCCCTCGTCCCAGTAGCCCTGATCATAACACCCCGTGTACCCCCGCCCCGACAAGACCTGCATCACGAGGGCGAAATCCCGCACAAACGCCCACGGCACCGCCCGCCCGCCGGCCGCCACGAAGCTGATCTCGAAGACGCCGCCGTACGTCAGGGTGAAGGAGGGGGTGGCGGCGGCGAGGTGGTTCGCGGACAGCGCGGCGGCGGCGGTGTGGTGGAGGGTCGCATACAAGGCTTCGAGGGAGGAGGCGGCGAGTTGGAGGGGGAGGAGGGTGGCGAGGGGGTGGATGGCGCGGAGGGTGAGGCCGGAGAGGGTTAAGGAGTTGGTGCGTTTGGTTAGCGGGTGGGCGAGGGGAGTGGTGATGTGGGCGATGAGGATGATGAGGGGGACTAGGTTGATGAGGAGGGTGTGGAGATGCATGGGAGGCGGGTGGGTTGCAGATGTGCTTTGTCGGCTGATGGCTTTACTTCGCTCTGCGGATACCTCGTTCGTGGTGTCTTCTGAGGATTTCGGGATAGAAAATGTGACCGAGAGTGGACGGGTGTCCCGGAAAGGACAGTTTTTCGCTGATACATGACGAGAATCAAAATGGGCGCTTTAGACATGGTCTATCTCAAAAGAAGAGCATATACCTATACCTATCCGATCATTGCCGGGTAGTTTTCCCCCACACCGAAGGAAGACGGCCTCACGGCATTGCCAAAAGTCGCGCAAGGGTCCAACGAATTCTAGACTCCAACGAGCCTTTCCAAGTTGCTCCAACCTATCGTTGAGAGCATGTGTAAGTATTCACTCACATCGGGTTTCTTCTACCCACCATCCCCCACAGCGGAAGAAGCGGAGGATGGGAAAGTCGCATAAAGTTTGGAGAGGCGCGCCACTGCATTTTTCAGGGTCGTCGTACGAGGATACGGGGCTATCGTAGTGCAAAAACAGCAAATATTGGATCATCGAAGATCCGAACATGGAGCAGTCTCGATAGGCGTGAGAGGAATTTATACGAACAAAACGATCAACGTAGCTTATTGTGGATTTACCACGGCACTGGAATTTGCAGAATTGGACAGACCAGGTCGGATATAGGAGAGTAGATCGAGGTCGGATAGAAGGAAAATGCAGGAAAATGCACCACTGTAGCAAATAGGTAGAGGAGACACCAAGGTGGCGCCATCAACGGCACGCGCCAGGAAGGCAGCGAGGCTTACTAGTCACACGCGGGACATTCCTTCGACGACTGTCTCTTTCTGTCACAGATAGATGTAGCACCTAGGTTGTGGGTGTGCTGACCGTTGCCAAGCTGGAAGAAAAGCAGCAAGTCATGACTCATGTCAGCAAACAAGCAGAAGGGTCGTCCGTCTCATTCATCAACACTCCACAAATACGAATAGTGACGAAAACCACACATCCCGCTTTCGGGCACACCGCCTCTACTTTATATATGAATCGAGAAAATCAATAGTTTCCTTTTTTCTTCATGCAAAAGACTGGGACCTTGCGTGGGAAAATAGCAAATCATGCGTCATGCATCATGCAGGGCCCAAAAAAATTAAAATGCCCAGATCAGGAAAGGATTCAAAATTACGCGAGCCACCATCTCTCACTCTTAGCATTCTTTTCAAACCGAAGAGACTATGTCCGCACTCGCTCTAGCGCCGAATGTATGCATGACATGCATAAGGCTCGTTCATGCACAAGGCCTTGTCCACCTCCTTCCTCTTCCTCTTTAGCACCTGAGGCATTTTCCAGGATTTAGGCAGGAATCCTCCGCGACATCCTTCGTCCCAAAAACCAAAAAAACGGAGAAAAGAAAAAAAAAGGACAATCTCGCTTCTCCGCGCTGGATTGGGGAGGTGAGGTGAGAAGAAGGTCATAGCTGCGCTGCAAGGGGTATATGTGACATTTGCTGACGGCAGGGACAGTTCAGCCCGAGGCTTGAAAGTGGCGGTGTTTGGAAATCCTCCGATGGCCTTGGCAGCAGTGTGAGTGCAAGGACGGGTTTCCAGGGCCAGCCCCGGTGGCGCAACGGCCATTGCGAAAACTTCGCTTGCTCGCCCTGGATGGGGGCAAGGAGATCGAGGGATCGAGAGGCCAACGGCAGAGGTTGGAGGGTTTCCGTTAGCGAGGCTGTCACACTCGTGATGACATGTCTACACACCACACTGGAACGGGAATCAACCCTAATGGGACAGACCTATCGTAGCGCAGATCGAAGGAAAAGGGAAAGGAAAAGGGAAAAGAGTGGTGCGGAAAGCGAACAAGACTGTCTATATTTACCGATCCCGACTACTCTACCAACCCTCTCCAGAAGCGAAGCACCATCAGGCATCAACCCCCCCCAAAACAACGGAACTAAAAAATCCCCTACCCACCACCCGTCCCACAGTACCCTCACACCCCCCCGGCAATCCCTGCCCCCGACATCTGCCGCGCAACGTCCTCGTACGAAAAGTCCATCTCCTGACGCCGGCCCAGGCGCCCGCCGTCCTTGGCCCCCACCACCACACCCGTTAGCTCGCCGGCGCCGTCCACGTCCGCCGTCACAACGGCCGTATCCCTGCACTCGGTCCCCAGACACACCGTCACGTCCACCCTGGGCGTCATCGGCACCGATCTCTTGTCCGGGCGACGCGGGCCAGCGGTGGTGGTGGTGCTGCCGTTGTTGGGGCGCGATGGGTCCGCACTCGCGTTGATCGTCTTGGGTGGGTGGATTAGCTTGTCGTAGGTAGCGTCAGTGGTGCTGGTGTTGTGGTGGTGGTGGTGGTGGTGGGAAGGGTGGTCGCAGTAGTCGCCCGTGTGGTTGTGTGCCTGAACGGCGTGGGGGTGCGCGTAATCACTTGCGTTAGACCTCCTCGGGTACGGCGACGGATTGCCCATGGCTCTAGTAGCACGCTCGTCATCATTTCCCTCGGTAGCATGGCCTGGAGCCTCGGTGGTCTTGTTGTGGTCCGTGACGTTGTGCTTCGCAGCATTGTAATTATGCTCACAGTCGGGGGTGTGCTGGTGCTTGGGGAACTCACCTGCGGTGACGTTGGCCGCTCCTGTGGCGGTGCTCGCGGGGACCCGGCTGACGGCTGTGAAGAGTGGACCCGACAGTGGAGCGGCGCTGGTGGTTGAAGCCAGAGTGAAGCCGAGGGCAAGGATTAGGGTGGCGGAATGCATCGTTGCTCGTTTTGTGTGGTTCGTCTTGGTTCCGTTGCTTCCGGCGGTTGAATGGGGGTTTTTTTTCTGGGTGGAGATTGGTGAGAGGCTTGAGATTGTGGAGGATGATGGGAAAGTGAGTGGAGACGAGGGGAAAAGGGAGGGCTTATAGAGGCAAGGAATCGATGGCGCTGGGAACATTGTCTTTGTAGACAAGATTGGGAACAAAAGCATTGTTGGCATGTTATTGTGTCTGGACAAAGCACCGTTCCTGCTTTGTCTTCTTTCTTAACCCCCGTAATCGTGAGAAGGTCAAAGACGGACGCGAACGCTAGAAACAATGCTCTTGATATTTGTGTCGCAATACAATCAAAACGACGCGATATGTGTCGTCAGGTAGAAAGTGTAGGGTTAGGGCGCCAAAAACCAACAGGTTGAACAGGCACAGCAAAGAAGCGGAAGCCAGAGCGGCTTGTGAAATCAAGGAGCGGCAGATTCTTGATAGTTAAGAGGGATTGGCGTCAATTTCATTGATAACTCTGGACTAACGACAGTGTCAGAAATTCGAAGACCCCCAACCCCCAGAGGAAAATAAGAGCGGCCCAGCTGGCGATTCGTTGGCAACAGCCCCAGTCCATCCCCGCCCCATCCACCATCAAATCAGTGCGATCTATCATGATCTCATCACAAAAAGGGAACGTCCTCTATCATTAACGCCGTCTTCACCCAATGTCCGTCTAGTTTGTGTCCTAGTAGTAGGGATACCTTGTCGTGCTTGCTCGACCCTCAGGGGAGCTTCCGGGGTCCTCGTCGTTGAGACAAATGACCCATCTACCTAGGCCTCTGGGCCGAAGTGTCTAGCATGGAAGACGTAGGCGGACGCTGAGGGTCCGGCGGGGTAGGAGCGTTTATGCGCTTTTGGGGCTGGAGTCGTGTCGGTCGCCGTGACGTTGTCCCAATAGCTGCGAGGGAACACGGGGCGAGCAACAGGAGCGAAGCGTGAGTCGAATTGACGGCCTTCGGCGTGTATCTCAGGTAGAGGGCCAGCAACGACTGGACTGGGGCTGGTTAGAAAGATGCTTGATTGTATGAAGGAACGGAGATGTTGTACTTACCAGAAAACCGAGTACAGAACTGCACAGGCAGCCACGAGGGTGGTAAAGGTCTTCATGGTCGAGGTGATGAGGGGGAGTATTCACTGGGTGTTGGTGTTAAAGTTGTTGTTGAGGGGTTGGTCCTGGGGTGTTGTGGGTTTGCAGCGAGTGTTGAATTAACGATTGATGGCGGAGGTCCTGTGCTTGTTAGTAGAGATCTGGGGGGCCTGCCTTCTTCTAGCCCTTGTCTAGCTGTCTTATGACCTGTTCGTTGAGTCATGGTGGGTATGTTATGTGTGGTTGAATTCTTCGCATAGCTTGGCCCACTCTTTTTCGGAGCACCAATGGAAATCATGTCCAGATGAAGCGGTGCCGGACATGGTGAAGTCTTGGGAAGGTACCGTGGTGGGAAAGTGCCGACATGGCCGTAAGAGTTACAAGGGCTCCAGATCAGCGATCCTGCAAGCAGAAGCTAACACGCTTTCTAGGGTCCGAGAAGGTCGACCTGCAGACCTGCATGCTCTCGAGTCTCGATACGAGAGCCAAGGCCTTTGCCGATACTACTGGACCCATAGAATAATGTCGGCGCAGGCACGCCGTTGATCTCATCTGGCATTGGTTCGATAATGCAGAAGCGAGAGACTGACAGAGCGATTTCGTGGAATTCGATGCTGAAGAGCAGACCGTTTGAGTCTGCCCCACGCCTGGCTTGCGTGAGGCCTTTTTGTTTGGCGCTGTTCCTAGGAACTTGGAGGACCCGCAGCGGCGAAAGGTACGTAGACTCTCTGGAAATCCACATGTGCCCGTCTGACAGCTCCATTCCCTGAATTCCGCGTCCAACCAAGGCATTGTTCAATTGTGATGCGATGAGACTCGAGAGACTCGGCCTCATCTGGCTTGGTGTATGCAGTGTCATGCAAGATGCCGGAGGAAAAGAATGGAAATACTGCAACATAAAAAAGAAGTGAGAAACAGTGGGTCTACTCTTGAATCGCGGCCCAGCAGTTGGCTAAACGCTGGATGGAACAAGTTAACAAGACAGGAGCGCAGCGAGAAAGTCAAAAGATAAGAGGCGACAAGCGCGAAGCCACCACTGATTATAGAACGTGCCGGGGTACGCAATCTATTGGCATATGACTGGCTATAATGCGCCATCCCGTGCTGACTTGCATACGCATATGCATGTATCATAAGCTCACCTGCAGGACCCCGTTTTCTTCTCAAATCAGCTGTAGCATCACCCCCGGGTTGCTTCGGCCGGACAGATACGGACAAGGATCAGCGGAATTTAGGAGCTTATTTGGAGTACCCTCCATATCGTGGAAATGCTTAATGTCGTGGTTGCTCGTGGGTGGCTAATTCGAACTGATAGCCACTTCCCTAATTGGACACCATTCGGGACGTTTTTTTTCTTTCTTTTTTATCCAAATGTTTAATCGATTATTTGGGGCGGCGGCCGAACTTTGAGAATGCAACATCAAAGCCCGACAGTCTGGTAGTGGTCCCGTACACTGCCGGCAAAGCCTGCTCCTTGATCGTGAAGCCCTCAGCTGAATGGTGTACCTGAATACTGGGTTGCCGATGTTCAAAGTTATTCTCGTGGTGCTCGGCAAGCCTTTCGCCCTTAGCCTGCTTCATGTTTTCCTATTTAGCATATTTTTTTTAGCCGCAGACAAGATCGGAGAGGATACTCCGTACGAGGTTTCCGTTGTTGATGGGATGTTCCGTCACGTAGCGAGGCCTAGAGGTCCTTATCAGTTACACGCAGCCGTACCAAAAAAATGGCTCGCTTACGCATCGCCTCGCAAACAAGTAAAAGTTGCGATGAACGTAGCATCGATCGCCAGCCCACACCCAGTCCTTGTAAGGTTCGAGTAATCAAGGGTGAGATGATTGGCGAGCCTTGCTTACTGTAACTCCTGCACATATTGCAGATGCGGCTCGATTGGTACAAGCCTATGATTGCACTAGAGCCTGACAGAACGCCTCGGACACCACTACTTCACCTGAAAGTCTTACAACACTGCGCAGTTTCAAATTACCGGCATCGACGAAGAGAGTTCTACGCTTGAGTCAGTAACGCCCAGGACACCGCCACTACACCTGAAAGTCTTGCAATATGGCGCAGCCTCGAATGACTTGCAGCGACGAAGAAATTTCTACGCTTGAGTCAGTAATGCGCAGGATGATCAGTGTAAGCCAATCACTGTCCATGATGCATTCGGGGCCTTGCAGGAACATAAGGCATTGTGTAACCAACAAATGCAAGCGAGCAACCTTTATCACGATTGGCTCTCGCGCCTTAACTTCGTCTGACAGGTATGTGCAGAGCATTACTCTTGAAAGTTCTGCTACCCAATCAAGGCCCATGTGTTGGGCGGGATCATAGAGAGCTGTGCAATGACGCTACTCTAGCCGAGACTAGAGCTGATGCTTTTCAAGTCTTCGGAGTCCACATTTCTCTTTCAAGTACTGCTTCAGCCACAAGACATCTTCACGAAACTCCAATGCTCCCGAGACGGGTCTTACAGCTCAACCTTGCGTTTGATCAGGGAAGGATCGCTGCGACATGAAGACCCACTGGAAGAAGAAGGCAGAAGCTGTAGATTGGTGTAATAATGACAAGGAGATCTTATGACAGAGATACCGTATCCGCTTTACAACATCCATACAAGCCCACGTCCATGGGAACGTTTCAAATTCTGAGTCGGACTTGTTGCTAGCTCCATAGGCATTGAACTTCATGCAAAAAGAAGCCGCAGCTTTCTCCTCCTCCGTCAAGTACGTCGCTCGTTCAGGCGTATGTGGGATGAAGAACAGCACCATGCTAGCCCTGCCACAAAGTTAATCTTTCCAAAAAGTAAATCTGTCCGAAAAGCAAATCTTTCCACAAAGTAAATCTTTCCACAAAGTGAATCTTCCACAATCGAACATGTCCACCGAACCTTATCTTAGCCAATCCAGAGGCAAAAAGTTTCACCAAAGGCTCCACCCAAAGGTGCAGCGCAGTAGAACGTTCCCAGCGGCACAGCAGTTCATGTCAATGGTTGAACATTAGATAGAGGACCAGGGCTCCAAGTAAGCCTGCCTCGCAGAGTCCTAAGAAGAACCGTGCAGCGATAAGGCCGCGATACCTCTTGACAGTGCCTAGACGCGTTCCTACGATTCCCTAACCGATGACGACTGACGAGTCCTAGGCAGTAGTGTCCGGTGCCAACTAATTCAACGAACCAGTTGCTTGGGACGTCGATAAGAATGTAGAGCACGTAGAAGACTACGAGGACGATGTTGAGATTTTTTGCCCGAGCTTGAGGATCGAGCCGAGACCTCGTGTTCGTGCATTGCCTATGTTGTGTCGGTCGATGAAGGTGGGCACAACGTGCGTGTCGAACTCTGTCGCAATTCGTCCACCGAGTGCAGGCTCGTCGTCGAACGCTTCGTACGGCATCTCTTGCTTTTCGGTCTTCCCAGTGGAAGTCATCTGCGGTCTTTTCCTCGGCAGTACAACAGTAGCTGCTCACCAAAGACAGCGGATTCCGGCTCGAGGGCTGGAGGGGCGAATGTAGCGGTTCTCGTGATCGACGCGAGATGCGAGGAGCAAGGAGCGAATTTGTCCGGCTGCGAACTGTACAGCAACATTGTTGGGTAGCGTGATGAGAGTATGTCGTTCAACAGATGATGCCTGCGCATGAGGTCAGTTGTCTAGTCGCTGTGCCGTGCCGTAGAAGAGAGGCAAGGGTTCGAGGAAAGGAAAAGAAAAGGAAAAGCCAAGAATTCATTTGCGCCTTCCCCGCATTACGGCTCCCGCGTCACGCCTCTACGGGTATTTATTAGGGTTGCAACTTTGTAACGGCTCTCACCCCACGCTAGAGATTGAGAGGTTGTGAGCGACTAATGTAGGTACGCAGTATATATTTGGGCACGGACAACGAAGTTTGTGATCAGCAATCTTTTGCTTGAAGCCTAAGTTGATCTCCTTGTGCGTATCTTTTGTTGATCATGCCAAGAGAGATGGGCAACAAGAGACTTTGGGGAGTGGCAAATCATATCTCATTGAATGGTATCTAGCATGGAGGCATGCACCCAGGAGAATGTACGTGTCGTAATTAGACGAGACTCCGGGATGCCAACAGTCAAGTGATGGGTGTCATTATACATAGCTCCAAATCCTGAGCTTCAGTCTCATTCCCGGTAGCAGGCTTGCCATTATCCTAACACCAGACCATGCGTGAGCAGCAGAAACCTTGAGCACTCGCTGCTATGGCTCGCCCAAAAGCCTAGCTGTGATGTCTCCAATGTATGCCTCCTCCAGTTCGTAATCCTCCCCATCGTTGGGATCAATGCCGACGTAGTCAAAGGCTGAGACCACCCGGTCGAGGTCGAAGCCCATCCATACGAAGCGGTTGATCATTTGTTCGTTATATCCCCCGTACCTGTAGATATCAGCAACCGCACCTGCGGGCAGTACGTTGGGGTGAACATACAGAGCAGCCCTCTCTGCCGCCTCCTCCTCCTTCGACCTCTTCTGCTTCTGCTTTGCTGTCTCCGGTTTGGAGCCACCACTACCTTCCCCAGTCTCTTTCTTCGGTGCCCCAGCGTACTTCACAGCCCACTCATGGGCAACCCGTTCGAATTCCTTCGGATTCCTCGTCAGCATGCCGGCCACCTCTGCATCTTGTGGGTCTTTGGGTTCTGGCGTGCTGAGAAGGGATTGAAGGGACAAGAGAGCAGATTTGACGGTAAGGACGGGGGACCAAGCAGTGGAGAGAGTATCGAGGCAGATGGCACCCTATCAGTCCGTTTGTCAGCTGCGGCTTTGTAAAATAATGGGAGGAGAGCATTCACTTACCGTTTGGCTGCTAACGTTTGGATGCCATACCTTTGTATCGAACTTCATCACTGGCGGCCGGAAAGGGTAGTCATTAGGTATCTTGACGTCGATCGTATATGTGCCTCCCTCATATGGTGTGCCAGGTGGACCCTTGAAGGAGCCCTTGAGATGGGTCAGGTCATCTCCATTCCCTACTGGATCTGCCTTTATGTTTGAGAGATTGTCCGAGTGGATATCGGCCACTTCTTTTGCAATGCGGCGAGTACGGCTGGATGACATGGCTGGAGGTAATGTGAAGATGAGCTTGTGGAAGGCGAGTTATAGATGAGTTTATAACGAGGAGAGATGGCTGGGAATTGAACAAAGTTATTGTAGCGACTCCGCCCGAAGGCTGCTTTGTGTTGTGAGACCTGTAGGCAACCTCTGTCTGTAAAGACAAAATTTCTTTGTGCTGTCAATGTCGACCTTGAGATGGACAAAGAGATGGTGTGACAGTCTCGAGATGAGTCGGAGATCTAGAGGTAGCTTGCGGAAGATAGCACAGCGTGGTGGTGGTGAGTCAATGGCGAGAAAGCATCAGAGTGTAAATTCGGGTTGAGTAGTAGCTTCACTCTGAGAGCGAGTATGATTCACATAAAGGAATCCGAGAAGTGAAGAGTTGCATCGCAGAATCATTGCCGTTGGTAAGGCTGCAGTTTCTTGGTAGAAAGCTTGCTGGCCAATCAGATCAAAGATCGCCAGCTGCGCAGAATTGCCAAGCCAAGCTCTCATCATCACTTGTCCACGTTTACCATACCCTATCGCCTCACTATTCTCACCACTCTTGTTGGACAGCTCTTTGAATACATCTCGAGCATTCAGCCTTCATCGCCCATACCTGACTGACTCATATCTGATTGAACTTGTCATGGTAAGCTCGTTCGGTGTTCATGGCGGCGATTCAAACAGCGACTGATGAAACGTCCATCTAGGGAAACAATACCTCTGGTCTTGGTGGTGCCCCACCAGGTGGAGATAGTAAGGATGACAAGGACAAAAAGGTATGAGTGCTCAGCGTCTCCATACTGATGCTGGAGTCCAGCTAATATTCTGGTCATCACAGAAGGACAAGCCCAAGTATGAACAGCCTCCACCTCCGACGACGCGTATCGGCCGAAGAAAGCGCAAGGCCGCTGGTCCAAATGCATCAACCAAGCTACCAGTCATCTATCCTACATCTCGGTGCAAGCTGAAGTACCTACGGATGCAACGTGTACATGACCACCTCCTACTTGAAGAGGAATACGTAGAGAATCAAGAGCGAATACGCAAAGCAAAGGCACAGAACACTGCCACTCCAGCATCAGCAGGTGGAGATTCCGATGCTTTGGATAGGAATGCCGACGAAAGGAGTCGTGTTGATGATATGAGAGGCAGCCCGATGGGCGTCGGCAATTTGGAGGAAATGATTGACGATGACCACGCCATCGTCTCCAGCGCCACTGGGCCTGAGTACTATGTTTCCATCATGTCTTTCGTCGACAAGGACCTTCTCGAGCCTGGAGCTAGCATCTTGCTCCATCATAAATCAGTCTCGGTGGTTGGTGTCCTGACGGATGACGCGGATCCGTTGGTGTCGGTCATGAAGTTAGACAAGGCACCTACGGAGTCATATGCAGACATCGGTGGACTTGAGCAACAGATCCAAGAAGTACGAGAAGCTGTCGAGCTACCACTATTGCATCCGGAACTTTACGAAGAGATGGGGATCAAGCCGCCAAAAGGTGTCATACTTTATGGTGGACCTGGGACCGGGAAAACTTTACTCGCCAAAGCCGTTGCAAATCAGACCAGCGCTACGTTCCTTCGCATCGTAGGCAGTGAACTCATTCAGAAGTACCTGGGTGATGGGCCACGGCTGGTTCGTCAAATTTTCCAGGTCGCCGCCGAGCACGCACCTTCGATTGTCTTCATCGACGAGATTGATGCCATCGGTACAAAGCGTTACGAGTCAACATCTGGAGGAGAGCGTGAAGTGCAGCGGACTATGTTAGAGTTGCTCAACCAGCTGGATGGTTTTGATGACAGAGGAGATGTCAAGGTCATTCTGGCCACCAACAAGATTGACACGTTAGATCCTGCCCTCATTCGCCCTGGAAGAATTGACCGCAAAATTCTTTTTGAGAACCCAGATCGTAGGTCGCCTTTACTCTACTCCTCCCTTCACCATCGTCAACAGTGTTAATCTGTGTACAGAGAATACCAAGAAGAAGATCTTCACCCTCCACACATCCAAGATGTCCTTAAACGACGACGTCGAGCTTGACGAGTTCATCAACCAGAAAGATGACCTCTCTGGCGCTGACATCAAAGCCATCTGCTCTGAGGCTGGACTGATGGCCCTCCGTGAGCGCAGGATGAGGGTCCAGATGGCAGACTTCAGATCAGCACGAGAAAGAGTGATGAAGACGAAGACTGAGGGGGAGCCTGAGGGTTTGTACTTGTAGGAGCAGGAGGACCTCGTGGTGAGTGATGGCGGGGATGCTACACGGGCTTCTGCCTTGGCGCCAACGCCATCGTCGGCAGTCTACTTCAGTTTCGGAGCCTGTCTTAAACAAATCTTGACATGATGGCCTTAATAGAATTAGTTGAGCTGTCGCCTCCTCTTTGACTCTGGATGCTTCACTCAAGCACGCAGTGAAAATTGCCTCCGTCCTATATCTCCGTCGTGTATCCTTTTCTTTAGCTAGAGACCTGCTGTTTTACAACGCAGAGAGCCGGTGTCGGGAGCCCCGATTCACATTCTAGAGTTCTACTCTTAGCATTTACGATTTTTTACTCCTCTTTCCATCCTTCATCATCAGTCAACGACAAATTTCTGCCCTCTTTGTTGCATGTCACGGTGACGTATCACCCGCCTGTGCTTCATTGGAAAGACCGAGCTGTTCGTGGCCCGCTCACGTCTACACTTTGGTCATTCGAGGAGTGTCGGAGTCGCTCTCCATTGATACATCGTGCTTTCATTTGTTAAATGATTCTGACAAACCGTGCTAGTCTCTAGATTGTCCCAAGCAGCCACGAGAAGCTCACACCTAGTGATCGAGAGGAGTCTACGAAGATAAATACACTTCAATCCAGCATCTACTACTGCACGTCAAGAGGCTCGAATTCTTTCTGACCAAACCCCGAATTCTATTTAATGAAAAGCTACAAGAACCGAAGCTGACAAGATGGCGACTCCTGCCGCCGGATCGATCACTCATTGTTGCTGATCGCAATAGCGACATCTATCAATGTGGCATCTGGCTATGCTATCATTCAACTGAAATGGTGCTATCTATGACAGAACTAGCTGGCGAGACTGGAAAAGATGCCTATAGCAGGGTCAAACAAAGAATCCCGTCATTCATTATCAGCATGCAGCGGGCAGTGTATCAGAGGACAATAATGAACTTGTGTGACAACATATCCAAGGTCACGAACGCGGCCATCTCCACCACATTGTCTAACATTTTACCCGATGAGCCCGTTGGAGCGCTCAGACAGGTCATGACGCAGAGAGTGGACAGTCTTTGACATGCATACACTTGTGCATTCCAAGAATCTTAAGATACAGAGCAGCTCTGAATTGAGGGAACTCAGATCAGACAAAATATAAATACAGTTGCATGGAAGCAAGCACTTCACCTTAGGGCACAAATATAAAAGGTGATGTAAAACCGGCTGGAAGTTCCGTTGCATAAACTGAATGCGATGCGTCGACTGGAACATCAGCCTTCTGTAAAGCCCAATTCTCTCTATGGCAGTTGCTCGGGAGCTATCCATGCTCATGACATTCGATTCCCCAAAACAGATCGGGTCGATTCCTCGACCGCAGTAGGCCGCGACATTGCCTCGACCTTTTGCAAAAAACCACGTCAAGTCAACATACCAACCACATCCAGCATATCTTCTTGCAGCTGCGATTGATCAGTTCAAGCTGATACCAGACGGAGGTTTTACGAAAGCGAAATATGTCAGAGTGAATATTCTCCTGTTAGTGAGGCCAATTGAATCTGGCCGTACTAAGATCAGCCAACTGGCCAATGTCAGACCTAGCGAACGAGTGGAGCGATGTGAAGATGGCATTGCTCAACACAAGCCGCAGAATTGCCCATCACTTGGCTTTTGAATTCCATATTTAGCTCAACACCATGACTTTAGAAACTGCGTTTGACTCAGCTGTGAGATCGAACGAGCTTAGACTTCCAAGAAGGCTGGAGATTTTCATCAGGATTATCCTTGCATCGACACTCACCGAGATACCAGTGGCGTGCTTCTTCCAAATTCTCGGACGGTAAGACGAGATGAATCGACCATGTCATGCAAGTCTACAGAGAGCTCACGTTTTCTTTCTCCCCAACGTCTCCGCAAAGAAATCCCGACACCTTCAGACCCGTCATCTCGGAGTTGCTGACACAAAGCGAGTTGTCATGACTGGATATCTACTCCAGCAAAAGCGACGAGTTGCTTTAAGTTCTCCTCGTGTCCTCTCCCTTATCTAGAGCGAGTCTAGGATTCTATAACGTTCAAGGATTTCAAGACCGAGTTTCTGATTGCACCACAGCTGATGCCAAATGGAAGCCAGACGGAGCAGCTCGAGATTTCAATCAGACCACATCAGATGGGCAAGCTTGTTACTGCGAAGAGCAACGATTCTCTCACTTCTTTGATGTCGGAATCTACAAGCTCTTCTCCGCCCCCAGAAACTCCGCCCCCCAAGCTGTCGATAATGGAATATCCTGATCGTATGAAAGAAGCGTGGAAGATGGGAAACCCGCCAGCACCTGCCTTGCGGGCTGTCAGCCCTTTGAACTGCTACAGAGCTCTGTCGAACACGTATCTCTTTCAATGCTCTTTCTGTTGCCTATGCAAGTTTCGTTATATCCTCATTCAAAATTTGGTGGATGTTCTTGATTGCATGATTCAAATCGGGGTTTCCAGTGCTACGGAGCCAGTGTCATCGACGCCAAATCGAAGATTTTATTATCAGTTGGCATACTCGTCTGAGGGGAGTCTGTTGAGCGAGTCGCTTTGAAAGAACACAAAGTCCAGGACCTGTGAATATCAGAGGGTCTGATTGTCAGCAAACGAAAATAGGATATGTTGAGTCTGCTTCTTCCATTTTTCCTCGAGCATGCAAGAAGATCCTCCACTGGGAATGTTTTCCCAAGTTTTCATACGTGGTGACGTACGCTCAGACAGTAAATACGTTCGACGCTGATCTCTCGTCAAGAGGAGATCATCCTGTTGACCCTGCCTGAGACTTTGAGTTGTGAACACGTAAATGAACATCATCAACATTTCTCATTTGCAATTTGTTTTACAGTCCGCTCTCAAAATTCTCTTTCGAACGCTACGTACTACAAGCTCTCTGCAGAGCATCGGGTACTACTGTTGGTGGTGTTCCGAGTGCTGTTCACTACCGGGACCGTGCCTCTAAAATAAGGCGCATCGTCGTCTCACTCTGTGGCGATGATTTGTCCCGTCCCTACCATTGGCGAAGCGTGGGCCCGGAGACAAATACAGAGGCGAAAGAAAAGGTGTCTACGACGGGTCTAAGCATCTGCGTGGACCCCCGAAGTCAACGTGCCATGTACCTCGAGGACTCCAAAGCAGACAAGCGATGCGTTCCGAGTCCACATCTCCGCCTCAACAATGGCACACGTACAGATCAGCGTCACATCGCTTCGCGGAAGGCGGAGAGGTATGGCCAACGGCCGTCGGACCGGCAGCTCTCGACCTGTCCGAAACCACGAATAGGTACAGTATCGACTGGCGCAATGTCAAATACCGGCCAGATCACGCCAAAGAACTGGACGTTGTGTGGAGGTGCAGGCCTGCCGCACTTTCAGCGAACCACGTCAACTACAAAATCATCTGGGAATATGTCACAGGCAGAGCCCGAACATGAGACCAAGGCCGAAAAGAAAGCGGCGTTTGCTTCTGAAACGATGAAGAAGAACATCACAAAAAATGGGTGCCCCGGTAGAAACTACCACCTCGTCAAAAATCTGCGAGTCAGAGGCACCGCTGCGGAAGTGGCTACTTGCTAGGCCATCAGCAGGAGTCGAAGGCTGCATACAAGGCCAAGCTGGAAAGCCTTGATTGATGGCCAGTTTGCCATGGAATTGCGGGTTATCTGGTTTACTATTTCAGGCAAATTGCCAACGACTTCACGACCCCATGCTGGTTTGTTTTCCGCTAGGGGAGGCCGAGGTAGCTCATATGGTCGACGATGCACTTCATCAGCTTTTTTTTGTTCTGGCATGGTGGCTCGCTTTTCAAAGGGGGTGCTTTGTGGAAGTGGCTACTTGCCAGGCCACATACCAGGTATGGCTAGCACGGTTACATACCTAGCAATTTGATAGGCAAGAAATATGAGCATCCTTACACACCACGAGGATTACCTCTTCAATGTGAGCCGAAGGCCACGGAAGCGTGACAGTACGGATCGAGGTCGCGAGGGGAAGTGTCGCAAGGCTGTTCAGAAAGCGTGATCGAAGAGATAAGGTATGGGGCAGGCTGTCATTGCTAGATCGGGCGAAGAATCGGATTGGCGCAGTAGGTGTTGACACCTTTATGACAATCGTTATGAAGGCAGGAGGACCGTCGAGCTCAGTCTACGCCGGGAATATTACTGGTGTCGTTGGGCTCGAAGATTCTCCTGGGAACACATTCCCACTCTCGCTGAAACGGACAGCAAAGGCAGAGACGTGGGTGGCGATTCTGCAGGCTGGTTGAAGGTAGAGTGGAGGGTGGAGTTTTTTTCTGCGGGGTTGCAATGAGTAATACCGGTGTGGGAAACACAACCTGGCATGGAGCAGTACGGTGTGCATGAATCTCATGAAGAAGTACTTTTCTGGTGGTATAAGGAAACCTGTCATTCTAAACGCCTCTATGATTGTGCAGCCCATGCCTCATCGATGATGCGGCTCACATGCAAAACTTCGCTGTGAGGCTGTACTGCCTAATGAGACGTAGACTTATCCTTTGCCTTTGATGACCGAAACCATCCGGATGAATTTCCCAACCTCCTGTCGAGGATTTGCAGGGCTAAACCTGGCCCATCGTAACCATCTTCTTCCGCAAGTAGTTCTTGTACTCGCCAATGCTGCCGTCCCATCGTCGAATCGTCTTGTTCTCGCAGACCATGATGTCTTTGGCGATCTTGTCAAGTAATCTGAAATGCCACTGTTAGCGTTCAACCCCACTGCAAGAGGGAGGGTAGAGGTATACCTGAAATCGTGAGAAACGACCACAACGCCACCACTGAATGCATTGATGGCATCTGCCAGCGAGTCAATTGTGGGAATATCCAATCCGTTCGTAGGCTCGTCCAATAACAGCATGTTCGGCCCATCAATAGCAAGCAAAGCGAATACGATCCTACTCTTCTGACCCTCTGACAATGTTCCCATCAATGCTGTTTGTGACTCTCCAGACAGCCCATATCGGCCAAGTTGTTGTCTCCAGTATTGGTAATCCTGGCTCTTGTCTGAGTACTTATCTCGCACGAAATCCAGAGCCGACTTTGTCAGGTCCAGTTGCTCGGCGGAATGCTGGCTGTACATGCCGAGCTTCAAGTGGGTATGCCTTGAAACGACCCCGTTGGTAGGTGACAGCTTGCCAGTCATAAGGCGGAGAAGTGTAGATTTCCCGACACCGTTGGGACCCACGAGAGCCGTTCGACTGTCCATGTCCACACCAAGGTCTAGGTTCTTGTAGAGGTCATCCTTCGCGTTACCGGAGTAGGAGAAGGTCACGTCGTCAAACGAGAGGACTGGAGGTGGCAGCTTCTCGACATCGGCAAAACGAAAGGTGAAGACTCGATCTTCTGCTACTTTCTGGATGAACCCGTCCGCCTCCATCTTGTCGAGAATCTTTTGCCTTGATTTTGCTTGTCGAACCAAGTTGGCATAGGTACCTGCAGATGCGATGAATTTCTTGATGTGCGAAATTTCTTCCTGTTGCTTCGCGTACGCCTTCATTTGATTGGTCTCTTGTTCTGAGCGAGTCTTAATGTATGAATCGTAGTTACCACCGTAGTATATCAGTTGTTTCATCCGCATGTCGATCATGTTCGTGCAGACACCGTTCAGGAAGTCCATGGAGTGAGAGACGAGGATGAGGGTACGGTCCCATTTCTTTAGGTATTCTTCCAGCCATACGCAGGCTTCGAGGTCCAAATGTGCTGTTGGGTCGTCGAGGAGTAGAAGGGAGGGTTTGACGAAGAGAGCTTTGCCGAGTGCTACACGCATTCTCCATCCACCGGACATGTCTTTTGTGCGTTTGTGGATCGTTTGCTTGTTAAAGCCGAGGCCAGTCAGGATGAGGGAGGCACGAGTTTGGAAGGTTGAAGGGTCCATAGTTTCCATTCGCTATTGACATTAGCATACCCAAGAAGAGAGCGTTGAAGTAGACATGCCTCGTAAAGATCTTCGAGGATAGGATCCTCGGGCCCATTCTTCTCCAAGATCTCTTCAGCCAATTTGTCTAACCTCTCCATCTCAATTTCTGCCTCTCGCACAACCCATTCCAGCGCTCCCAAGTCACTTGGGGGAGCACCCTCATTCAACAAGTATATATCAACTTGCTCTGGTATTGGGTATTCTCGCTTGTCGATTGCCTTTAAGAGTGTAGACTTCCCGCATCCGTTCTCTCCCAGTAAACCGTATCTTCGGCTATAATTGAGCTCGAGGGTAGTGTCAGTGATCAAGACCTTGCCGTGAAACACAAGCGATGCCGAGTTGATCTTCACATCCCGACTCGTAGCCAGCGATGCCAGCACACCAGTTGTGACACGATCCGACAAGCCATGCTTGTCCATCTGATCCGTTAGCTTCTTCACATCCTTCATCTTCTCATTCGTCGTTGCGGGTTGCTCGTCATCGGGTAAGGCGTTGCCATCGCCGTCGAGTAGGGGTGGCGTCTCGTCGCCGTTGACAGAAGAGGCTGAAGATCCATTCTGTGAGGCTGCTTTGGAGGAGAGTTTCGAAGTTGCGGTCTTCTTTTTGTCTTTTCCATCCTCGGCGCGTTTGGCCTGACGGGCTGCTTTCGAGGCTGATACCATGGTAGTGGGTGGTGAGGTGTCGAGAAAGTGAAGAAGAAGGCGAAGATGCGGTTGCGGTAGGAATGTCGGTGGGCTGGTGGGGCCTTATCGATTGGCTGAAGCCTAAGCAGCAAGAGAAATGTGACGCTCTCGCGGAGAGGTGACAACGACGTCGCTTGGGAAATGCTATGGAAGTTGTAACATGTACAGCCTCTTGTCTTCTGTACTTAGGTCGAGAGAGAATTTCTTGAGCGTTTCACTTGTGAAGCAGTTTTGGTGAATTCACAATTTTTTTTGGAGCCACCAGGAAAGATCGCTTAGAAGTTTCCTAGCGTCACACATATCTCAAGATCGATGCATGGGGCAAATTGACACCTCTTTACGACACCGGTATTGTTTGATGACTCGAGAACGTCTACTTGATATAGGATATTCAATGATACATGGAGACGGCAAGTTGGAAATTGCATGGATAATGGGGCGCTCTTGGGGGCACCAGGCTAGCTCGTAGCCCCTATGAGCATGTCGGACTTGGCTTATCATTTCATCTCATTCTCTTACAGTAGGCGTTAGTGAATTTTGCCGCACAGTGGACTCTCGGGGGAGTTTCGGTGCTTGTGCGGCCGCACAGTGGGTTTCTGGGGGCCCAATCATCATCATGTGGGGGCGTAGGGCCCGTAAGGGTTTGTGTTAGATAGAGAGGGCATCCATTCCGGGTCTGGGAAGCCTGGAGGACGATGTATCTGGCCGGGCCTTTGACGCCTGAGAAGCCCGCGGGTTATCCCGTAGGATGTCCAGTATGACTTAATCAATCAATCAATCAATGCTGTCGGCACTGGAAATGAGCAGGATCTCAACGCTGTGTGTTTCACGTCGCGTAGCTTCACCGGTAGAATAAGGATACAAACGCTAAGAACATCTCTGAGAGAAGTGCAGAGATGCGAATGATGATGGATGACTTTGTATTCTGCCTACATTACTCTATATAGAATGCTATCCATCTATCTCCGCATAATGTTCTCTGATATCCAGTGTCCTTCCTTCCTTCGAGCTCAACCTTGCCAGCTCGATCAAGCGAATGACATCCTTTGGAGTCTCAGGCTTCACTGGCACCTCGCCTTGCCCAGCTAATGCCTTGGCAAATTTGCTGTAGAAAGCGCTGTATGTGACGGGCTCGATATTGGCATGCGTCTGCGTCTTGGGCTGACCGCCTTGTACGGTCGTCAAGTTGCCCGCGCGTTCTTTCGATTCAACGCCGAAACCGGAGTCACCAGGCTTCTTGCCTGCTTTGAGGTGGTCCTCTTGGGGATCCAGGTGGAACTAAATCGGGGTCAATTAGCATCGGGTTAAGACACGCATAGACAGGGTAAGTAATTCACCTTCTTGTAGCTTCCCTTGTCCCCCCGCACCCAGTACCGTAGCTGATTAACCTCTGGACTCACCACCGCAGCTTTCACGGTTGCCAGCAAACCGGAGTTACTATAGTGAAGCAGTACAGTACACGAGTCCTCAACTTTCCCAGGATTGTGCTCCCGCTGGGACCCAATAAATCCAGTGATTTTGTCCGGTAGGCCAAAAGCCACTACTGCCTGATCTATCAAGTGTGTCCCTAAATCGTACACCGCCCCTCCACCAGGTACGAACTTTGCCTTCCAGGTACTCGCAGGATCTGGAGCCTCAGGTCTGTGTCGGTCGAAGTGTGTCTCAAATTCCACCACGCGGCCGAGTGTTCCTTGCTCCAGCAGCTTTGAGAGGGTCAGGAAATCGGTATCCCATCGCCGGTTCTGGTAGACGGTGAGGAGCCGATCATGCTTCTTTGCAATGGCAATGAGCTCGCTTGCTTCTTTCGAGGAGGGTGTGAAAGGTTTTTCAACGACGACATGTTTGCCATGCTCAAGAGCTAATTTGGCGAGTTCGAAGTGACTTGTTGGGGCTGTCGTAACTACCACGACGTCAATATCTGAGTCTTGGACCATCTCTTCGCTTGAGCGATAGCTCTTGATGCCTGCGTGGTCCTTCGCGGCGTCATCGTTGGACTGTGGGGTACGTTGGACGATGGCGTAGAGCTTCAACTCTGGAATGACTTGGATTAGGGGGATATGGAAGACCTGCAGTGGGAATCAGCATGGGAGAAGACCTCTTGAGCTTGACGGGCAATTGGTTGACGGCTGTGGGTCTGACTTACTTTAGCGGACATGCCATAGCCGATGACGGCGACGTTGTAGGTCGTAGGAGTCATTGCTCAAATATTATCCTGGGTCCAAGATCCAAGCTTTGAGGCCAAAGAGCAATAGTGGTGAGCAAGAGACCGCCATCGTCATGGGTAGCATGCTTTCCGAGTGGGGAGCACGGAGAGCTGGGTAAAGTTGGAGGGTGGGGAAATCACTAATGTTGCTACGGGGGCCTGCAACTTTAGTATACGCAATTATTTCTTCTCATGACAAGTGATAACGTTTTTGACCTCTTTGCGATGAGCAAGAGTCGAAGAAACCTGATGAGATGAAAAGCAAGCTAGCGCAACACTCTTATTTCCTCTACCACCAGCTTTGAATGTTGACTTTCCTTGTCTTTCCTTCGTGCTTCAGTGCCTGGAGAGAACGCATCTCATCACCACTGAGCTGGCTCTAATCGAGCAATGGACAGTGCTACTTTATGTCATTCCATGGCTAAGATTGCCGTAAGTCGTTCCTTTTTCCGTTCATTTCGACTTCGACTTCTCCAATACATCTTGTGATCTCGATACCGTCCTGTTACCAATTAGCGGACACCACTGGATGAAACATTGCTCGATAGTAGTACCGGTACACCTGTCGGTTCGTAGCTATTGACAAGCTCGCTCTCGTATACCAAGTTTGGATTCCCTTTAATTTCCGTGCTCAACTTTTCCTCCCCTTCGCGGGTTTTATATTGATCCTTCCATCTGTCTCCAAAGCCAGTGGTTTCGACTCCGTTCGTCTCACCAGACTCGTACTGTTTTTGCTTACTTGACACACTGCTCCGAACGTATTCTAGGTATGGTGGATTGCCTGGCTTGATGACATTGTCTGCGGCCAGAACCGCTCCCGGAGTCACCAGCTTTAAATGCTCGCAAAGTTTAAGATCAGTGGTATACGCTGGCTTATAGTGGTCGAGGAACATTAGGTCGACCTGCGTGAGAATACCACTCGCGTGGAGTCTTTTGATCGAGTCGGCACTGGAACCCACGACGACCTTGACCGTGTCACTCAAACCCGCCAGGTCTACCAGCGACATGATCACAGCCGCAAATTCTGGGTTCCTTTCCAGACTGAAATACCTTCTGCCTCCCGCTTGTCTCACAGCGTCCCCGAACAAAATGCAAGAATACCTGCTCAACAGTCAGACTCGCCGTTCTGAAATTGGCTATGGATTTTTCAGCCAGGATCACGGTTACACGGTTGTACCCTACATATCCACCAAGCTCTACCATTACTTGAGGCTTCCGCTCCGCAATCAAGTCTGCAACGATCTTCCCTTTATCGTTACCAACGTTCATGAGATACTTCTTGGTGCGACCGTATTCGTCAATGGCTTCCAGCACTCTCTGTGGAGAATTCCGGATCTCTTCTATTGACGGATGACCGTATACGAAGTGCAGTAACTCAATCTCTCGCCCATCGTCGAACTGGACAGTGTTGTCAATCTACAGCTCTCGGAGACAACACATCCGGCACACTTACGAATGGGACTCCTTCTTCTTCCTGTGCTTGGTATGCTTTCTTTCCATCAAAGTTGTCTGCACTTTTTCGGCCCATGGTGGAGACAGGCATGTTGAAAGTTCTATAATGATCGAAGCTACGTTACAGATGTTCGTTGGTCATAGAATATCCATGCGATTACTATCACCAACTCTTAGCCAAGCAAATGACGAAAGTGATGTGTACCTCCAACATTATGCATGTGTAATAATGAGCAAGTTTGACGTTCGGCTACGGAGTAGGCTTCTCTGATTTTGCCTGGTACCCCTCACTTGGCTTGCATAGTTTCTCCCAAATTCTTGGCAGCTAAAATGTTAAAATGTTGGTGATCCGTTTCATGCCGCGCCCTCCCTCCGCGGAGTTTCGTCCGATGTGTTTTTCTTAACGGCCCTTTTTTCACAAAAGAGACTTCCGAGGGCAGGGGCGAGCTGCCTATGCGACACCCGTCTCCCAATCAATGAAAAAGAAAAACTGGAAAAGGGGAAAAATTAAGCGAACATGTCATAATATATCATCATGCATAAAGTAATGCTTTCTTCGCCAATCAAAACAGCCTCATTCAAGGATGAAACTTGACCTTGCGAGCCAACTCAATCTACCCGAGATCTAGGATCCATGGCGCATAATATCTAGTAAGGTAAAGCGGGAATCGAGCCTTGTGGGGTGCATGCTGCCAAACTTGCAGCTTTTCACTCATGATGTAAACACTGATTGTATCATTCCAGTACAATCTTCTCAAATGGATCAACCTTGTGGAAAAAGAGAAAAGCTTGGATGCCCCTGTTGGACGGTGAGAGGAAAAAGTGGGCTGGTTTTGCGCTTGATACTGGCGGAGGTGCGCCCACTGCTTAAGCTGCAGCAAGTGGCCAATCCTAGTCTCAGCTTGGCCCCACCGGCCTTGAGGTGGGTCTGAGTAGGAAACCCTGCCAAGACTTAATTTTTTGGTGTATCGCCCGATATGTAAAATTCACACCCTACGTATATATGATCCTTAATAAAAATACGCAACTACGTAATATAGCCTTTTTTAAAATTCTTAAAAAAAGTCGAATAAATAGTTAAATAAACTCTTATTAAATTAGAAGCTATAATATAATAATTAAAAAGTAAGCTTTTAATTTTATTTTATTAAAAAACTTAGCTAACTTAGTTATAGTAGCGATATTAATATTTAAGAATATTATATATCTTAATAAACGCGTAATATTATATAGAAATTCTCTTATAATATATTAATTCTTAGAATAATTATTATAATACTTATTAAATTAATAATATAACGTGTTAGAAAAAATGCGTAGCCTTATTAATTAGTTTATTACTTCGATTAGATATTATAGTCTTCTCTTATTTTTTATAGTCTCTCTTTATTTTTTAAACGACTAGATTTATAAGAGTTATTGCGATAATAAATTATCGCGGCGATACTCTACTTACTTATTTACTTACTTACTTACTTATTTATTTATTTATATTTATTATCGCGATAACTTATCGCCGCGATAACTTTTATAAATAAATAAGTAAGTAAGTAAGTAAGTAAGTAAGTAAGTAAGTAAGTAAGTAAATAAGTAAGTAAGTAAGTAAGTAAGTAAGTAAGTAAGTAAGTAAGTAAGTAAGTAAGTAAGTAGAGTATCGCTACGACGATATATATAAATAAATAAGTAATTAAACTTGCGAAGAATAGAGCGGAGAGCGAAGCGAAGATAATTTATTTTTTTAATATAAAGTTAGATATTAATAGCGATAATATCGATAAATAAAAATATCTTATATGACGTTAGAGTTTTTAATAGATATATGAAATATAGAAAAAGACGTCTTTAAATATAGAAAGATCTATATTATTATTAAGAATAATTTAATTAAATATTATTTAATTATTTTAACGCTATAATTTTAAGAAAATAGTAGAGAATATTAGACTTTAAATCTAATAGTAATTAATATATTCTTTATTAAAAAAGATTAGAAATTAAATAATATTTTTTTTTACTTTAAGAATTTTTAATAGAATCTTCTTATATAAGATTATATAAAAAAAATTAAGGCGATAATAAAGCTCTATAATTATACTCTCTATATATAGCGTATTAGATAATTAGACTATATTAGAAATATATTATTAAATAATTTATTAATAGATCTTTATATATAAGACTTATCTAGAAAAGTAATATAATAAGATAAAATATAATAAGCTTATTATATATAATAACTCTAATTTAAATAATATTAAATAAGAAGAGAAAGAAGATTATAACTAATTAGAAGATTAATAAGATAAGAAGATAAATTAATAAAGAATAATTAGTTTAAATATAGAAGAGATCTTATTAAGAAGAGATTTTATTAAGATCTTAACGAGGTCTTAATAAGATCTTAATAAGAATCTCTAGACTTTATTAAATAAATTTTATCTTTAATTATTTTCTATATTACTAATTAATATTTAATTTATCTATTATCGCTATAAAGTTTACTTTATCTATTATTAGATATTCGCTAGTAGTCTTTTAATCCTTTATATTTACGCCTCGTTTTAGAGAGAGAAATAAAAGTAATACTTCGCTAGAGATGATTAGTATAATTAAAAAGAGAAAGATAAGAAAGATAAAGATTAGAAAGATTTAGAATATAATAAGTATAATAAAAGAGTTAAAATTAAGCCTCTATAACTTAATAAAAGATATATAAGATTATTATTAAAAAAATCTTATATAAGACGAATCTCTATAATGTAATTTTATTATAAAACTTTATATTAAAGTCGATCTTCTACTTAATATTATATTAAAGAATAATTTAATTAATAGATCTATTAAACGTATTTAACTAAGTCGTTAAAAGGCCTCGCTAGAAAAAATAAAGTAGATTTCGAAATTACTATAGAGAGAGATTCTCGCTATTAATAATTTAGATCTTTTTAAGAGATAAAATAAGAATATTAATTTAAAGAAGCTCTATAATATAAAACTAAAAGGGCTGTTAAAGGCTATTAAAAAGGAAGTATTATATATTTATCGATTTTTATCAATTATAATATAGTCTTAGCATATAAAGAAGAATAAAAAATTCCTACGACCTTCACTTAGTCTTATTATAATAATTTTTAATATTATATATTTTTAATAATAGAAGATTAAAGCTAATTCGATTTCTATCTAATTAGATATTCTTATATATTCGCGTAAAGTTAAATAATTAATTCTTAAGCTTTATAATCGACTTAGACTAATTATTCGCTATTAAGAAATTCTACGATATATTAAGAAAAGTAGCGATTTAGATAATAAAGTAATTAAGTATATTAATTATTTTAATAACTATTATATTTAATATAATAATCTAAAATAAATATAGAGAGTTAAGAAATAGAGAATAAATAGTAATAGAAAGTTAAAGTCGATAATTATTAATTATATAATTTAAGAAGGCGATATATCTTTCTATAAGCTTAAAGCCTTAATAATAGATTATTTTAAACCTCTATATATATTCTATATATTAAAGATATCTAGACTACGTAAAAATAAAGTTCGCTAGAAGATAAATTAGCCTTTTTAACGATTTATAGTAATAAAAAAGTTATAGACTAATAGTATTAGTATATCGATTATCTTATAAATATTATTATTCATAACGCTTTTCCTATATAATAAAAATAGTTATATAAAGATTAATTATCGTTAATTAATTCTATATCTTATATTAATAAATTATTTCTACGAGAAATCGTTAATTACTCGCTTAATTTTATCGATACTAATAAGAGTACTATAAAAGATAATATTAAGATACTTAAAAATATTCATTTTAAATAAATCGAACTCAAATAAGATAATTTTTATTAGGGTATTAATTTACGTCTTATATACGATAATTAACTTATATTCTCTTATCTATAGAGTATTAAATAACGTTATATAGAGTAAGAGATTTCTAATTATAGTCGAATAACTTAATTAATATCTATATTAATCTTATTTTATATTAAAATAATTTATTTTATAATTATTTATAAGATATATTAAGTAAGTACTTTATTATTTAATCTAGAAAAGATTAATAATATTAACTCTAACTTAAAATTAATAGCGAGTAATAAACGTAATCGAAAATTAAAAAATATATATATATTTAATAATCTCTTATATTTATAATATATATAAGATTTCTAAAATTATAAGAATATAGGGTTATCTAAAAAGAATAACTTTTAGATACTTAATAAGTTTCTTATATACTTATTTTAGACCTATATAATTATAATACTTTAAGTATATATCTCATTTTATAATAATAAATAGAGTTATATTATAATAGAGAAATAGCTTATTATTTATATAGCCGAGAAGATAAATAAAATTATAATTTTTATATAAAATAATTTATTTATTAGAGTATCTAAGGATAAAGAGAATATTACTTATTAAAATTATATAAAGTTCTTATAAAGTATAAAGCTCTATCTTATTTTAAAGTATAAAATTAAGTAGAGTAATATTAACTTAATTTCTTATACTTTAAATTAAATATATTTATATTTTTATAGATTTAGTTTCTATAATTACGCGAAATTAATACTCTAATAAAAATATTATATTAATTCTAATAGCGAAGATAGTGCTATCGATAGTAAGCTAGCTCGAATTTTTTTTTAACTCTCTTATTAATATTACTAGTTAATTAGATAAATAAAAAGAGATTAATTTATTCGATAAGTATCTTAATAGCGAAATAAAAATTATATTCTAGAAGCGATATAATTCTATATTTAACTTCGATTACCTCTTTAGATATATTTCTCTTAATACTCGATTTTTTAAGAATATTAAAAAAGTCTTTTATTTATTATTTAATATCTATTAGAATAGTTATTACTTAATTAAGTATTTTATAAAAGACTTATATAAATACGCTAGTACGTTATAAGAGAGCTCTATATAATAAAATCTTAATTAATTATATATTAAATTAGCTTTATATCTACTTTTTAATAAAGCGAATAAGATAAATAAGATTATTAATAAATATAATAAATAGTTATTTAGTAATTCTCTTAAGAATAAGATCTCGCCGAAGAAAAGAAGATAGCTAAATTAAGAATTAAACGATATAACTATAAATGAGATCGATGATATACGAGATTTCTATAAGAATATAGTAGACGAATAGCGAATAAATGCTTTTTAAGGCCTCTTTAAAAGTTTAAAGACTTACTATAAGTACTTAAATTTAACTTCGAAGATCTTATTTTTTAATATCTATTATTCGATTATTTAAGATATTAATACTTAATAATAATCTTAAATTAAGTACTTTAAACGCGTATAATTAATCGTTCTATACTATAATTACGTTTAAAGCTATATAACGCTATTAGCGAACCTCGCTATTATTATTAATAGATCTATTAAATTTAGCTATATAATATTACTATAAAGAAAATTACTATATATCTCATATTAAGCTATTTAATATTAAAATAAGATTTCTACGTTTACGAATCGAGAGGCCTTAATTAATTAAAGGGCTTTATTTAATTCTTCGTTAACTTTAGATTCGACTTCTTTTTAGTCTTATAACTGCATTAATTAACTATATTATTATTATTTAGTTATTTCTTTATTAATTCTCTTTATTTTTAAAATCTCTAATATCTATAGATATATACTATCGACGATATATTAGCGAGATACTTAGAATATAATATCGCCGTCGCTATTACTGTCGGAGAAAGATACTTCTAGAAATACTAAAAGTTATTATTTTTATTGAGTTTTCAATATATATATATAGCGAGCGAGTTTTATAACTATTAATCTCTCTATAATATTACTTTAGACTTAATTCTAATATCTATTATAGTTAAATTCTCATTTATAGTAGTCTTCTATTAAAAAAGATATATTAAACTATATTATTTCTTTAACTAGCCGTTTATCTAACTTCTAAAGTTATTTATATATATTATTTCTATCTATTCTTATATTAACTCTTTATCTATTTATCGTTATTAATATATCGACTAATAGAGATCTACTATCTATTTACTTCTATTTCTTTATATTAAGTATAATTCTAATATTAAAACTCTTTTATTTATAAAGTGTTATTATAATCTTTATAACTAAGTCGATTTTTTTAATCTTATTCTCTTATACTTTTATTTCTATAGTCTTTTATCTATTTACCTTCGCTATAGTTTTTATATCTCTTATCTTCGCTTCTTTAATCTTATTTATTATATAAATCTTTATTTACTTAATTATTTCTTTAGCTACTAAGACTTTTATCTTTCTCTTATTAATCTTAATTTACTTCTTCTTCTTTACTCGCTTAATATTTAATCTCTTATTAACTATAGTTATTTTCTTAAATTAATATCTAATAAGAGAATAAAGCTTAAATTTATATTTATTTATCTAATATAAATCTTATTCTATTATTAATATTAAGAAGTCGTTAATAATAATAATAATATTAGCTTATCTAGTCTATTTCTATATAATATTTATATTTAGAAAGATATTTAACTTAATAATATTAGTAATATTAATTCTATTATAACTTTATTTATATTTCTCTTAACTCTATTTAAGTAATCTCTTATATATATTAATTATTCTCATATTTAACGTATAGTTTTTTACGCTTATCGAGTCTTTAAATTATATATTTAAGATTTTTATAAATATAATTTTTTTATAATAATTATAGTATTCGATAGAATAGATCGCTATAGTTAATTTAGTCTTATCGAAATACTTTAAAAAGAATTCTCGAATATAATTACTCTAAGATCGATTAAGAATAATATACTATTTTTTTAATATATCTACTCGCTTTCTAGCTTATATTCTTTCTATCTCTATTATAAAAGTAGCTAAATTCTTAGATAATAAATTAATTAGATTATTCTTAATAAATTATATAAAGTTATTATATAGATTTAATACTTAGACTATATAATTAGCTCGCTATTATATACTTAAGAGAGAATAAATATCTTTAAATAATAATTACTATATAATAAGATATATATCGAGGTTATTAATATCTATATCGAAAGTATCTATAATAATAAGAAGTCTAATTATTAAATTTAGTCTCTTAAATTCGATAGCTATAATTTTTAACTTCTCTTTATTTATTTTACTATTATAAATATAAAAGAGTCTTTTCATCTCTCTTTTTATTTAATTTATATTAAGATATTATCGAGTTAACTAGTTAATAATATTATAATCAAGTATAATATAATTAATATATAAAATTATCTTAATAGATATATAACTCGATAGTTATATCAAAAAACGAAGATTTTTAAACGAGTTTAACTTATACTATAGAGGTTTAATACTAAATATAATATTCTCGCGATTAATAAGAGTTTTTATAATCTTAATAAGCGTATTATTCGCGAAACTAATATGCGATTAATAGATATTTAATATCTAATTATCTAATATAATCGAGATTTTAAACTATAATATATTAAGAGTTAATATTCTTATTTTATAAAGTTTATTATAGTTAAAATAAAAGTTATCGCTCTATTATTATATTATATATATCTCGTTAATAATAATAAGATTAAATTATAAGATAAACTTTATATTCTTTATAATAACTATACGAAAGTCTTTATTATCTATAAAGATCTTAAAATTAATAAGAATATATATATAGATATCGCTAATAATATTATATAGATTTTTATTCTTATTAATTTAATTATTTAAGATAAAGATATTAATATTAGATAATATATTAATCTTTAATTACTAATTTAACTCTAATATATTAAGTAGATATATAAGAATCGCTATACTATTCAACTTTAATAGAAGTAGAAAGTGAAAAATAAGACTCTTTTTAAAGCCCATTTTCGCTATTAGAATAGCGTCTTTATCGTTAAATAAATAGCGAATCGTATATATCTATTCCTTTTTAAGTCTATTTTTAATCTTATTAAGATCTATTTATTATTATTAATTTTATAAGATAATTAGAGTATAATACTACTCGCTCTTTATATTAATTATATATTTTAAGATATAAGCTATAGTATAATTAATCTCTATTATTATATTAAAGATAAAATAATAAATATTAGAATTTAAAGTAGTATAAGAGAGAGTATTAATATTACTAACGATATATAAGTTATTATTAGAATTATTATAATTACTTAGCTCTTTCGCGCTTATATAATATTTAAAATTTTACTTATTTATAAGCGAAGAAAGGCCTATATTATTATTTATAATTTAAGATTATATATAAATATTAAAATGTTTTTCTCTCTACTTTTATACTCGAAAATTAAATATATAACTTTTTTTCTTTACTTTAGAATTAGTCTATTAAATATTTTAAAACTTTATATTTATTAGAAGAAAGGATATTTCTATAAGCTATAAAGAGATTAATATATATAGTTTAAAAATATCTCGCTATCGTTATCGAAGAGAAAATCGCGTATCTAAGCGCCTTTTATAGTTTTTTTATTCGCTTTAATTTATTTTAAATATATTAAGCATATTAAAATCATTTAAGATATATATTTTATACTTTCTTTAACTTCTAAATAATATATTTTTAAATTAATAAATCTATATATAGAGAGAATAACTCTAATACTCGATTTTTATTAGATAATAATATAATTAAATTTATAATTTAATTATTATACTTAACTCGTTATATAATCTTTTAATAATATTAAATATAATATATTATTATCTAGAATTTAATTATTAAAAAGTAATTAGTTAAAGATAAGTATTATAATCGTTAATAAAGAATATATATTTAAATAAGCTTATACGATAATAACGAGCTATTTAATTATAATAAAAAGTTTATATACTTATTTAGCGATCTTAAAAGATCTATTACTCTCTTAATTAATATTAAAAGATTATATAATAATAATTAGAAAAATAGAGAAAGTCGCGATTTCTTGATAACGGGGTGATTATTGCGGTAGGTCTATATAAATTAACGGTTTATATAGCGATTTGGGGGTTTCATACTTAGACTTTAAAGGAGGGGTATATCGTAATGAGCTTGCGATATGATTAGCCCCCGAAGCGAGGCACGAGTGTAGGGCTGGCCATAGGTACCCCGGCTAGCCGTGAGTCTGAATTACTGAGACTAGGCCAATCCAACATCTCGGGATCTTGCATCATCGCTAGTAAGAGACCATCTCGTCTATCCATTGTGCGTCAGAGATCATGAGACTAGGTCCATTTGAGGCCTTTGTTCTCGTGTCAATATGGACTATCACCTACTACAGACGGGAGGACACTGCGGCTAGTCAAGGGGATCTCTGGCATCTCAGAGCAAATCCTATCAAATCATCACGCATCTCTAATTGAGCTTTGAGAAGGCTGATCCACGGATTGACGTTATCTGTTTATTTGGATATGGCTTTCCCACCGAAAACTTGTCTTGTGGGCGGACCAGCGCAAGGCTGCCTACGTCAGGACAGTTCCATGTACTAGCCGAAGCCCCATATACTGAGCTCCATTCCTATTTTCTCATTTCGAACAATCACCCATAATACAGGAGTCTAGTCTTCCCCCGACTCAAGTCATTCTTTCAACCTTCATCGCAAACTTTCACGACTTCAACATCTGTAGTCATGTCGGACTTCACCGCATCCGTCGTGGAGACCAAGAATGGATTCCATGTCGACGGTTATGAGAAGATATCTTACGACTTCACTTTTCTTGATGGCGTTTTCAACCCCGAGAACCCTCAGCTGGCTGAATGCTACAAGCGCTGGGGTCGAGTGTTGGCTGTCACGGACCTAAATGTGTACAACGTGTATGGTGAACAAATTGAAAGATACTTCGAGCATTACGGCCTCGAGCTCAAGTTGCACAAGACGAAGATTGGGGAGAAGGCGAAGACTATTCCCACTTTTTTGAGTATCGTAGACTCAATGACAGAGTTCGGCATCTATCGTAAGGTACTCGCAATACTTTTCGTTTCACCAAACTTCACTTCTTTGAAGACAATCATATTCATTGACCTAACTAGGAACCCGTCCTGGTCGTTGGAGGAGGTCTCGTGACTGATGTTGCTGGGTAAAAGCTGCCATTGCCAGAGATTATATCAAGGCACTCTCCCATCATTCTCCTAATGGTTGCCCTCGGTGGAGAACCAGTGCTAACATTGTGGTTCGCCCGCAGATTCGCTTGTGCCGCGTACCGCAGGAACACCAATTTCATCCGAGTTCCGACCACTGTCATTGGTCTGATAGACGCGTCAGTGTCAATCAAGGTTGCAGTCAATTATGGCAACTACAAGAACCGCCTTGGTGCTTATCATGCACCTGTGCACACCTTCCTCGACTTCACCTTCCTACGCACCCTACCCACTGCTCAGATCAGAAATGGCTTTGCAGAATTGATAAAGATCTCTACGTGCTCGCACCTGGATACCTTTGACCTCCTGGACAAGTACTGCGAGCAGCTTATCGATACGGGATTTGGTCGCACCGATGGCGCGCCAGAAGAAGTTCGCGTAGCGGCGGACAAGATCAACAAGGAGGGCATATATGAGATGCTGAAGCTTGAGACCCCAAACCTTCACGAGATCGGGTTGGATCGAGTCATCGCATATGGTCACACGTGAGTGGGAAAGCGGCACTTGGAAACTCTGACAGAGCTGATCAGAGTGCAGGTGGTCGCCTATGCATGAACTGGTCCCAGAAACGCCCCTTCGCCATGGGCATGCAATCTCCATTGACATGGCGTACTCTGCGACCCTCGCCAACAGCCGCAAGTTAATCTCCGATGCTGAACATCGCCGCATTCTCAACCTCTTTTCTCGTGCGGGCCTCTCGATGGATCACCCCCAATTTGACGAAGAAATTCTCGACAAGGGGACTGCAGCCATTCTCAAGACAAGAGACGGCAAGCTTCGTGCAGCAGTGCCCAATCCCATCGGATCTTGCACCTTCTTAAATGATGTCGACGCGGAGGAGCTCAACGCTGCTCTGAGAAGACACAAGGAGCTGATGAGGGAGTACCCACGCAACGGCGAGGGCCTGGAGGCTTTCGTCGACGCTAGTGATACCGGCTACACTGAAAACAACAAGTCAGAAGTCAAAGCTGTAGAGGCTGCGGCCGCGAAAGCAGGTAGTCTGAATGGCAATGGTGCCATACACGGAGGTATCGTACGCAATGGGCACATGAATGGCACCAACGGCGTTAAAGAAAAGCTTGCGAATGGCAGTGGGGCTGTGGATGGTCTGACTAACGGCATCAATGGGTATACCAATGGGTCCAAAGCATAGTCAGCATTTGCGGCAAGGGAAATAGAGACCTTGGGGAGCTTAAAAGTAGTGATATTTTTTGGTAAGGCATGGATGAGGCAGCGTTGGGCTATTTAGATCAAGTAATTTTTCGTCGATAGAGGTATTCAATGACGCCAACCAAAATCAGTCTCCTTTCACTGCATCTACTGCATTCATTGCATCCACGTTCTTCGCTAAGCCCAATGGACCTCGTGCAAGATTTACTGCGGAAATGCTTCCGATTGCTCTCATGACGTATCTCAGTCGCGGATAGCTTCATTTTGCAAAGGAATCGCCAAATCAAGTCTCAGCTTGCCATGAATCTTTCTGATATTGACCATTATCTCGGAAGACTTCCTCACACGGGTACATGTTCCCATCTAAAAAGCTATCGACCCCTAGCATGACCGCATTTCGCTTTCCACAATGCTCGACGCCCGCTCACCCTATCGTTTTCATTTCGCCCAGAACGCCTCCCTCATCGCCCTTTCACTCCTGCTCCTCCCGTTCTCTACACTCCTCCTCTTCGCCAGTGTTGTCGCCCGACCTTTCCTTAGCAACGAAGATGCTGCAAGGAAGCGCATCCGGCGCAGCGCCAGTGGCGGGAACTCCAGTTTCCGCCCTAAGACAATCATCGTCACAGGCGTTGGCATGACAAAGGGCTTGTTCCTAGCAAGAGCATTCTACAAAGCGGGCCACAATGTCATTGGCGCGGACTTCGAGCCCAACGGGATACCAGTTTGTGGGAGGTTCAGTAAGGCGGTACGGACGTTCTACAGCTTGCCTAAACCAAATGAGAAATCCGGGGCGGCGTACTACATTGATGCTCTGCTGCACATTGTGAAGAAGGAGAAGGTGGACCTCTGGGTCAGCTGTTCAGGTGTTGCATCAGCGGTAGAAGATGGGCAGGCGAAAGAGGTGCTGGAGAGGAGGAGTGACGTGCGGTGCATACAGTTCGACGTCTTGACCACGCAGATGCTCCATGAGAAAGATACCTTCATCGCCCAAACCCAGCGGATTGGCCTCCCTACCCCAGAGACGCACAACGTGACCAGCAGAGCCGCTGTGCATAGAGTGCTACATGAGAGCCCGAAGACGAAGAAGCAATATATCATGAAAAGCGTGGGCATGGATGATGCATCGAGGGGCGATATGACGGTGCTGCCGAAGAGGACCGTCAGTGAGACATACAACCACGTCTCAGCGATACCTATCTCTGGAAAGAAGCCGTGGGTGCTACAACAGTTTATCAAGGGGAGAGAATACTGCACCCATGCTCTGATTGTCAATAACGAGGTCAAAGCTTTCGTCACCTGCCCTTCCTCGGAGCTTCTCATGCACTACCAAGCATTGCCTTCCAACTCGGCACTCAATCGTGCCATGCTACGCTTTACAGAGGAGTTTGTGCAGAGAAGCGGAAGCAACATGACAGGACATCTATCTTTCGACGTCCTAGTCGAGGAGGTGGTGTCAGAGAAGGGCGCGCAGATGGCACTCTTGCCCATCGAATGCAACCCGCGAGCTCACACCGCCGTGGTCCTTTTCCACGGTCAAGAGAAGGCCATGTCGGAGGCGTATCTCACCGCTTTGACGCCACAAACCAACGGCACGAGCGAGCGGCCACTCACGAATGGCTCCCCTGACGCACAGCCCGATACCTACGCACCCGTCACGCCAACGAAAATCCGGCCAAACATCAACGGCTACACCCGCTCACGACCCGAGTCCTCCGCACCCGTCACGCCCGCCAACCCGGCGCGGTACTACTGGCTCGGCCACGATCTCGTCACCCTCCTTCTCCTCCCCCTCCTCTCCCTCCTCTCCGGCCACATCACCGTATCTGCGTACCTGCAAGGCTGCAGGACGTTTCTGGAGCATGTGCTGCTGTGGAGAGACGGCACGTTTGAGCTCTGGGATCCCCTGCCGGCGTGGTGGCTGTATCATGGTTACTGGCCCGGGCAGTTCTTGGCGGCGCTGGTGGAGCGGAGGAAGTGGAGTCGGGTTAATGTGTCTACTTGTAAGATTTTTGGCTGTTGAGGTTTGCGGGCGGATGGGATGGGATGGGGAAAAGCGATTGTGTGTTTGTTTTAGTCATAGAAGTATGGAGTATGATTGATTGATTGATCGATGCTTTTACAAAAGTTACTCTAGATGGGGGATGGTGAGGTGTCCTGTTGTATCGAATGTGTAGATATTGATCTGGATGGAAATTATTGCTGTACTTCCCGTTCAATGTTCATAGGTGTTGGACTTCAGTCTAAGCCTGGAATTTGCTGCAATGGTGCAATATAAATTCATCGCTGTACTTCGTATTCAATGTCCACACGTGTTGGAAAACTTCAGTCTTTGAGTGGCACTTGCCGCAATGATGCAATTATAGATTAGAAACGCTATTGACTATGCACGACCAGTGACGATCCAGCGCCTTCCCCGCCGTGGGTATACCTTCTCTTTCCCATCAAACCCGTCTATAAGAGCACGATTTCTAACCCATTCCAAACTCGACCGTCCAAGAAGACATTAAATCGACCGGGTCGACGTCGCGGAACGTCGAAATAATGTACAAAAAGGAAAAACGATCGCTCGCAAGTTTCAAGACATGGCGAACTTACTCCTCGCCCTCAGACTGGCGCCTTTGTAGTAGAGGGTGAACATGCCGAAGATGCCCACGATGCTCAGCCCCGCCAGCAGCGAGACGCCCCTGTCGACGCCGAGGTTGACGAAGAGCGGGCGCGCGAACAGGATGCTGCCGCACGCCAGGGCGGAGCGGAAGAGGTCGTTGGCGGCGAAGAGGGAGGCGGCGTACTGCGGGTACGAGAGCGGCACGTAGACGAAGACGCACTGGAAGATGATGAAGCTGGAGCCGCCGTAGACGACGATGCCGATGACGCTGGCGATCCAGGGCAGGTCGGGCCGCGCGGTCCAGGCGAAGATGAAGAGGCCCGCGGGCGGGAGGAAGGAGGCGACGAGGGCGGGCACGAGGCGGTGTTCCTGCGCGCGGAGCCCGTGCGCGAGGATGTCGGGCACGAGGTAGAAGTACAGGTAGGCGATGTAGGCGAGGGCGCCGAGCGCGCAGGCGACGAGGATGCAGGAGAAGAGGACGCCGACGGTGCCGAGGGTGAAGTGGTAGAAGGGCGGGTAGACGAGGGGGAAGACTTCGAAGAAGGAGTAGTAGATTCCGTACACGAGGGCTGTGTAGAGGTTGACGAAGGCCATGGCCGGGTCTTTGATGGTGATTTCCAAGGGCTTGATCAAGGCGGATATGATCACTTTCGACGGCTTGATGTTCCTTTGGTCGATCTCTGATTGCGAGCGCAGTCGGCTGTCGCCCGTTAGTGCGCGGAGGCGTTTGGCGCGGCGGAGGAGGATATTCGGGGTGGAGGTCTCGGGGACGAGAAGGAACATGAGGACAAAGACGGGGCCGGCGACCCAGAGGATTTCCCAGAGCGACCAGCGCCAGCCTTTTGCCATGACTGCAAAGCCGGATAAGAGTGGTCCGAGAGAGGGACCGCAGTAGGCAGCGGAGACCCAGAGGGTGAGGGCATAGGGGAGCTTGATGAGGGAGTACATGTCTTGCATCGTGGCGCCGCCGTTGGCGAGGCAAGGGCTACCGAAGAACCCTTGAAGGAAACGGAGTACGAGGAGGCCAGCGAAGTTTTGGACTAGAGCCGTTGGGATGGAGAGGATGACAAAGATGAACATTGTGACGGCGTAGACTGGACTTCGACCGACGACTGGGATTTCGCTGAGGGGCGCAAAAATCAGTGGTCCTAGGCCGTAAGCGAGCACGTAGAGGGAGAGAGGAAGTGAAGCGTCGGTTGGAGAGACGCCGAATTCTTTGATGACACCGGCTTCGCCGGAGGTGTAGATGGCGGAGCCGGTGTAGACGGCGAATGTGTAGGCGCAGATGAGCATGGCGACAAAGCCGCGCTTGCCATTGGACCAATTCTGGGGGTTTGCTGCATCGTCTGTCGTGTACCAGTCGACTAGGATATTGCCGTCGGATGTTGTTTGAGGGGCTATGGCCAGTGACTTTGTGCGCTCAACTTGCAGCTCTGCTTCAATCTCTAGCCGTTCTTCGGTGTAAGGTTTCGTACCTTCTCTGGTCCTGATGTGGGTTAATGCAGTCGGTGCCTCGATATCACCGGACCTGATGCTGCGGGTTGTGACACGATGTTGGAGCTCTGGGAAGTCTTCCACTCCTTTGGCACTCTTTTCGCCTTGCTCTGAATCCGACCGTGATGAGGCAATATTCTTTGAATCGGCTGCGTTGAGTATGGTTTTGTAGGATTCTGGGAGTTGGAAGCCAGGAATTTCTTCCGGGTATTTGAGGACCTTGTTCTTGGTGAGGAAGCGAAGGAGCTGCCCAATGGGCGCCTCGCGAATTAAATCAGACATGCCACAATAACTCTGTGGCTATGGTTTAGAAAGGAAAGGTAGGAAAGTGGAAAGTGCTGGCAAAGGGTTGTTGATATACAAGGAGATATCAGACAGTTCCGATCACTGAGGTCAGATTAAGAGTAGAGTACAGAATAAGAGAGACGCCGAAGGATTGAAGTGAAGAACAACAGGAGCTGGAAGACGACAAGGACTCTTAAATAGGAAAGGCAATCGGTCTGGCTGAGATTAGTATTCATTTTTAGTATATTCAGCTGCCCGGTTGCTTGATAATAATGAAGAGTAGTAGTAAGCAACAATTGCGACTTTGCGTTGGAGATTCTTGTTGATTGAATAGTACAGCACTACAGTAATACTCTATCCATGCGCAAAAGCCGACTCGTAACTTTAAAGCCGATGATGGCATGAACGTTGCTCCAACTTTACTGTAGAAATCAGAATGCTGATTTCCAAGCAACGGTCGGGATGCAAAGCGGTGAGATGATGTCCCGATTACCAGTATGAGTCAAAGCCGTCAGCGGCATTTCGCCAGACTTTGCTTCATATTGGCACACTCGGATATTTGCGGATTTCGTTAAAACTGATAATTCCGTAAAGCAAGAAGTGTCGAGAAAGAGCACACTCCGTAAGCAGACTGTGGTTCTCTTTCTTCTTGACGTTGTACTTTACTGTTAGCATTGGCCTTGACTTTAGGCGTCTTGGCGTCTTGGCGTCATCATTGGCATCTGAACGAGGGAGAATCTGTCCATTCACCAGTAGTACTCGTGCGGCCGACCTTTTAATCACGCACCAATCAGATAGACCAGTCTTATGACTAATCATTCCACCAATCAGAAGGCCTAGATTCTATATTTTCTTGGCATTATCTCCCGCCGTAGATCGTTAATTATTTTTGAAGTTATACCCATAGTAGTCATGTCTGGTAGAAATCAAGGGCGTCGGCGAGGTGCGCGCGATATATATATGGGTCTACGGGCTTGTATCGTCACTATGAGAGTTTTTTATCAAGAGAAATACGAGGATATAGAGCGAAAAATAGGTGTCAAGGCCAGTACTGCTCGTAAAATCTTTACAAGTATCAAGAATCGAGCTGGGAACGACAATTTTCACGAAATGATGGCTGTGCTTGAGGTCCGCGCAGGTGCGGAGAGTGTGCCAAGAAAAGGCCAAATCCAATCTATTCTATTGGTTGAAATGATGATTGGAAAGCTTGCTTTCTCCCTGGCTCGAGAATAAAATCACTTCTGTGCCAAGCCTCGCTGTGAGACTGTTCTGGGAAACTCTTACCTTATTAGAAAGTAACTAAGAATTTAGTAAGTCTTAGCTAACAATATCAAATTCTTCTCTAATTTTCTCTATTTCTCTCTATCTCTATCTCTAATATATCTTAATTAATTCTTAACTTTGACCTCGTATTCTCTACAGCTCGACGTATTATAAATCAACATTAAAAGAATTATCAAAAATAAAATACCGAGCGCGCTTTCTTATAGTTATACTCTTAAAATTAATTATAATCTTAGAGAAAAGCTTAAAGTCGATAATAACGTTAATTATCTTTATACGATTAATATATATAAAAGAATAAGATAGAGCTAAGCTAGAAAATCTTAAATTTATATATATAGTTAATTATAAATTCGAAGTTATTATATCTTTTAATTAGACTATCTAAGTTAGCTCGCTAGCCCTTTTAAGTCTTCTTATTAAAAATTTATATATAGAAATCTTATACTTTAAAATAACTAGCTCTCTACGAATATTATTTCTTTATAATTTCTGTCACGGAAAACGTGCCTTATCGCTAAACCGCTGCGCCAAAGCGCCAAAAGAGCGTGGACCCTTACCTGAACGGCAAGAATCCTCTAAAGCACACTAAATCCGTAACAATTGCACACTTCGAAAAATAACGTATATCTCTATACGCTGGCTTACACGCATATCGTATTTAGAAACCCCCGGATATGACCCCGTAAGCCACTTGAAGGCCTAGTGCAACTACTATAGGGAAGACACGAGGAAAGGCATAAGGATTTTAAGTCTCTACCAAATCCTCACCGAACCCCAATGCTAAGTAATCTATTCAGACTGTCTAGGTTACACCCGGAATCGAACCGGTATTACTATTATTTATTACGGGAAAGCGTGTCTTATCGCTAAACCGCTACGCCAAAGCGCTAAAAGAGCGTAAACCCTTATCTAAACGACAAGAATTCTCTAAAGCATACTAAATCCGTAATAATTTCGTAAATTATAGAGTTTAATATACGCTTTCTAACGATATAAAAATTATAAAATTTAATCTACTATTAGTAAATTAAGTTAATATTTAAATATTATAGTTATATTAAACGCGTTTAAGATTAGATAATAATTCTTTTATCTATTTATATAATTATATTTCTTCTATAATTCTATTAATTTATTAATTATAAATATATTTACTCTCGATATCTCTTATCTAAATATTACTAAATATCTAAGATATATATTTCTTTTATCTATTTTTTAAATCTCTTATTAACGCTCTTAGATTATCTCTTAACGAATTTATTACTACTAGTAATTAAGGCCGTAAACGAGTTTAATAACTATTTACTATTACTTATAAACGCGTTAAAAGGCTTTTAAAAAGAGTCTAAATAAATATATTCTTTTCTATATACTTCTTTTAAGTTAGTAATAATATCTTTTAATCTAGCGATACTATCTCTTAAGACGCGTCTTTTTTAATTTATTCTTTATTACTCTATTTTAAAGTCTCTTAACGCGTATTATATTTCGAATATTATTAAAAAGAAGCTTCTAAACGAAAGAAAGACGATATAAAAAACTCTCTATTATAAGACTTATTAATAGACTTCTTTAATAACGATTTCGATAGTCTATATTCTTTTAGTCTATCTTTTAACTCTTATTTAACCTTTAATAAAACTTATTAGCTATATCGCGCGTTATCTATATATTATAGAGTTTATATAATATAATTTAAATTCTATAAATTAGATTTATAATAACTATAATATAATATTATAAAAAGATAAGATTATTAAATAGTACTATAATAGCGAAAAGACTAAAGTTAATATATTTAAAATAGATATCGATTAAGAAGTAGATAATATAGAATAGAGCTATAAAGACGTTAAAACGAGTATAAATAATTTAATTAATTTTAATAAGTATATTATTAATTAAATTCTTTATTCTTTAACGCTAAAGATCTTAAATTTTATTAATAATTATAAAGAATTTCGCTATTATAGCGTTTAATATAATAATATAATCTCTATAGTCTTATAATAAATTACTATTAATTATTTAATCGCTTTATATATATATAAAATCTAGAAAGTAATTACTACTTATATATCTATTTTAACGCCTTTAAAGAGCGAAAAATCGATCTTTAATTAAATCTATATTATAAATAGTATTTAAGATTAATTTATAATACGATATAACTTTCTTTTAATCGCGTTTCTTATATTAACTTTATTAGATATAGCTATTATAACTATATTAATTAGATACTCTATCGTAAAATAGCTATAATCTTTAAAAGTATTAATTTCTATATTAATACTCTTAAATCGATATCTAAAAGACTAAAGATTAATTTAAATATAAAAGACTATAAGCTATTTTATAAAAATTTATAATATTATAATCTATATATCTATAATCGTTTTATTTTAAATAAGATTACTATCGTCTAAAAGAGTAATATCGATAATTTACTAGATATATTTAAGACTAGAGATATATTAATAGAGATCTAAAATAATAAGAAATTTAATATTCTATATTAATATTTAGTCTATATATCTTTACGCTATTCTATTATCTTTCTATTTAATAAATAATTATAATATAATAATATATTTTATATAGATAATATATTAAATAAAAGTTTTTTTATCTAGCGAAGTAGAAATAATAAAGCTATTTTACGAGTTAGAGAAACTATTAATTAAGATAACTCTATATAAATAATACTTATCTTATATTATAGATTTATATTATTTATTTCTTCTATTCTACTTATTATTAACTTTTTATAGATATATAATATAGAGTTATTCTAGTAAGTTTAATCGTCTTTTTTATTATAATAGATTATTATAGTATTTTATTTATAATATCTATATAGCTATTAAAAGTAATAAACTTTATTAATTAAAGATAAATTAGAAGATTATTTAAGCTAATATCTATTAAGTAATCGTCGATATTTATATTAATAAAGTTATTATAAATAATTAAGCTAATAAATAATATATTATTCTCTCTTTCTTCTATTAAAAAGACTTATAATTTATAAAATAACTCTATTAGAATACTATTATTTTATTTACTAAGTTTAATTAATTAGATCTTTTTATAACTTTTATCTATAATCTAAAATAAATTGAGATTATCGAAAATCTTTTACTTAGCGAATAGATTATTAATCGATTTAATTTAATTACTAGAGTATTTAGATTAAAGCTAAAGATCTTTATAAATAATATTTTAAAGAAAAAGATATTAGATATATTCTTATTCTTTTTATCTTCTATTATAATATAATAACTCTCTCTCTTTTTATTTAATAAGATAATCTCTTAAATAATATATTAATTAAATAATTAATATAGATTATAATCTCTAAAAGTGCTTTTAATATAATATAATTTATTATATATTATAATTTCTATTAATTAGTTCTATATACTATTTAAAAAATTTCTTTATCTCTATAAGAGTAAAGTATAGTTAATTAAAATATTAATTAATTTTAACTCTAACTAACTTTATAAGTAATAGATCGAGTTTTCGTCTATATCTATATTATAAAATTTTAAAAATAAGACTTATTATATATTTATATTCTTATTATATTATATTCTAAAGATCGATTCTTTAGCGTCGCTAAGATAGATATTACTATTAATATTAAGATTTCTAATTAAAATTTATTTTTTAATCTCTATACGATTATTATTAGATATATACTTTATAAGAATTATAGTTAGTATATTACTAGTAAAATAGATATTATTTTATCTTATTAGAACTTAGATAAAAATATATATAATAAGTAATTTTCGAAGAACTTTAATAACTATATTATCTTTAAATTAGATTTTAAATACTCTATATATTATTAATATAGATTTATTAAGATATTAGATAATAAATCTAAATAAAATTATTAGATAATATTTTATAGTCTTTATTAATTAATTAAGTATAACGCTTATATTAATATAAAGATTTATATTAATATTAAAATTTATAAATATATTTTTAAATATATTTATAAGAATAGCGATTAAGTTAATTTTTAAATAGAGTATAAGAGTAATATAGATTAAAATAATATAGATCTAAATTAGATAAATAAGATTTAAGAGTATTAAGATATATAATAAATAAGCTTTACGAAAGTCTATTAAAGAATTTTTAGCTTTAAATTATATAATTATAATTCTTCTATTAAACGATTATTTATTTATCTTTCGAATTAATATAATATAATATTTAATAATAATAATAATTTAAATTAGATAATTAATATAGTATATAAATATTAGATTAAGCTAATAATTTTTTTTAATTAAATTAATAGCGTTAATAGCGAAGATAAATAAAAGATTTCTTCTATATCGATCTATTAAAGTAATATATCTAGAAAAAAAATAAGTAAGATATATTTAAATAAAGTTTATATTAGAGGCGTAGGGATATTATTATAAGAATATATTATATTAATTTAAACGCTAAAAAGCTCTTTTATCTACGATATCTTCTTCTAAATATATTAAACTCTATATTCTTCGAAGACTTATATATAATAAATAATAATATTTTATTTTTTTTATAATATCTATATAGTAAGAGACTTATTTTATAATAACGTTAAATAAGATTAAATATTAAATAAAATAGCGATTTAATAGAAAGAATATATCTTATAAGATCTTTTTATAATAATTCTATTATAATATAAACTTAGTAATTCTCTAAATTTATAAAATAATTATAAATTAAGATATATAGATAATTTCTTCTTTATTAAATAGAAATACTTTAAGTATAATATAAATAGCTTATCGCGCTAATAATAATATTAAAATATTATAACTTTTTTTAATATAATATTTCTTTTTTTATATATTAAAACTTTTCGCGCTAGATATATTTTTTTTTAATAATTTCTTTAATAAGTTAAAGTATTTTAAGCTATAGAATAAGAAGATTATTATATTAACGATAGTTTTAAAATATTATAATATTTTTTAATATAATATTCTTTTTTTAATTACTAAAACTTTTCGCGCTAGATATATTTTTTCTTTTTTTACTTATAAATAATTTAATTCTTCTTTTATACTTTATATATTTTTTTTTATTTAAATTATTTAATAATCTTATTTATATTCTTTAGACTTAATACTATACTCTTTTTTTATTAAATAATATATAATATAAATAAGTCGTTATTAAAGACTTCTATCTTTATTTAATTTAAATTCGCTTAAAAAAAATATTAGCTCTATAAAGAATATTAATCTTATTATTAATTTTAATTTACTTATAATCTAATAAGACTATAAATAATATTATATTAATAATTAAAATTAACTTCTACGCGAAGAATATAGCTATTAAATTAATATCTAAAAGTAAATATAAATAAATTTTAATAACGATTAAATCGCTATAGTCGACGCTATTTAAAATATAATCTCTTATTTTAATAATTAACTCTTCTTTCTCGATAGCTATAGAGATATTAATAAGATTATATTTTAGAATATTATATTATAAAGAGTACGATATAACTTTAAGATAGTTATTACTATAGTTTTATCTAGTATTATCTTTATTCTTCTTTAAAATAACGTTATTACTTATTCTCGCTTTAAGATCTCTCTTAATATTATTATTTAATTTAATTATAATATATTAATAGAGTTTAATTTAACTTAATTATTAAAGATAATCGAGTTTATTTTCTAAGATAAGATCTTTATATAAAACTATTACGATATCGAGATTATCGATTATATACTTTAAGATATTTAAAAAAATCTTACTTCTTTTAATAATATAGTTATATATTTCTATAATAACTTTTATTAAATCTTTTTAATTATTAAGAATATTAAGTTAGATTATATCGCTTAAGCTATATTAAGAGCGTTTTATCTTTAAAATTATATTTAAATTTTTAGATTTATAGAAAATATAAGGCTTTAAAACTCGAATTTAATTAATTAAGGTTAAATTAATATAAAGAAATTTATTTAAAAGCTATTAGATATAGATAATAATATTTTAATAAACTTCGAAAAATAAGAAGCTATTAATTAATCTATTAGATAGTTATTAGATAACTCTATTACTTAGCTAATTAATACTATTTATAATAACTTTAATCTATATCGAATAGCTAATTTCTATATATTTAAGATAATTCTTTATATTCTTAATAAGAATATTATCTAATTTAATAATTAAGTTTTTAATAAGTTTTTTAAAGCTAAAATCGTTTATAATAGTAGTATTACGAGCGTACCCTTGATATACCACTCAGCCCTATGATCTAGCGAGCCTTAATAGAAGGCATTCCCTACTATATTATATCTCCTTTCTATATATATAGTTCGATAGCCTTATTATTCTTAATCTATCTTATCTATACTAGTATCGCACCTATGCTGGTCTTAATAAGTAGAGATTAAGTCGTTAATAAGAAAGATAGCTTTCTTCTATCTACTAAAATAATAAATATCTTTAAATTAATCTCGCTTTTACTTTATTATTTAAAGTTAAAATAGAATTATATAATAATATTATTAAGAAATTTAAAGTAGTATATAGATTTATATAATAGAATATATCTATAAATTAAGTATATTAGATTTAAAATACTCGATTATTATATTCTTAGAGGCGAATATAATAATAAATAATATTATATATTATATATTCCTCTAACTTTATCTAATTTAAACGATCTATATACTTTTTTTCGATATATTTAATTTCTAATCTAATTAGTCTTTAATATAATAATTAATAAGTTTTAAAATTAGTTATTATAGTAAATTAATCTATATTTATATCTCGAGATCTTTATTTATAGTTAATTATATATAACTCTAAGCTAAGTTATTAGTAAGATTAATCTATTAATTATAGCTCTAGATAATCTATTAAAAAGATAATCTACTCGATTAATAAGATATATTAAAAATAAGATTATTAAGTAGATACTTCTTTTTTAGATAAGAATATAATTAATTAGCGATTTATAGTAATAGAAGTAAATTAAATAGATTAAATATCGTATAAAAAATAAGTAGAGTTCGATTTAACTTAGAGTTAAAGCTTTTATCTTTTTTATTAATTTCGTAATAATAAAAGTAGATTAAAAACGTATAATAAGCGATTAGAGTTCGATTTAACTTAGAGCTAAGATTAAAATTCTATTTAACTTAAAAAAATTTAACTCTATTTAACTTAGAAAAATCTAACTTTATAAATTTAATTTATAGGCCTTTACTTATATTATATTATAATCTTAATCTTAATCTATAATATCTTAAAATTTTTCTTAAACTACTTTCGAAGGTATTAATTCTATATATATTATTAAGACGTAAATAAATATCTTTAAGCTCGATACTTTAAACCTCGATATTAAACGCCCTATATTCGATATTTATAATATATATCTACGAAAAAATTAAAGTCTCGACGCTTTAAAACGCGTTTACGAAAAAATTAAAATAAGTTATTTTCATCTTTAATAAGAGGTTATCGAGAATTTGTGTAATAATCTTATATATTAAATACGTTTTTAAAAAGAGCGATTCTTATAAAAATCTATTAATATCGAATTATAAGACGTCTTAGATTACGTATTTTACGTTATAAAAGATTAATATATAACGATTAATTAGTCTTAAATTAAGAATTAACTTAACTTCGAGACTTCGTTATATATAGCGATTCGATATAAAGATCTTAAAACTATTTATAAGTAACTTCGATTTATAATTAATAATCGTTATAAGAAATTTCTTTAGAGAGATTATAGTTATAATCTTAACGAAGTAGATAATCTTATATCGATCTCAAAATAGACTTTATATAAATAATTTCGAGCTTACAAAAACGGCCCCTTCGATAAAAGCCCCCAAAGGGCCCTCGGAGAGCCCTCGAAGAGTAGGGGGGTTTAGGGGATCTCCCCTTAATAGAATTGATATTATGCAATAATAATCTTCTCAGTCTTCTCAGTCTTCTCAGTCTTCTCAATCTTCTCAGTCTTCTCACATCCTCGGCAAGTTTTCCACTACTGGGTAGCCCCGCGCCCCAGCACATATTTAGATAAGATCCTTCTGATTGGTGCGTGATTAAAAGGTCGGCCGCACGAGTAATTAGCGACGAACGAGCTAAATGCATAGCACCATTACAAAGAGAGGAGCTTCCTGACCACGCTCAGTCAAAGTCAACACCATCAAATCAGCGAGCTTCCTGAGGAGTCATAACATAATATACCTAACCTAGCCTACTACTTTCCCACCCCGCCACCAACGCTGACAAGCACTCGTCTGGAGCCTAGAACAGAAGCAACAATGGGCAACAATCCAGCCCAGTTCCATAAGAGCTCTGGTCCTAAATGGCAAAGACCACGCAAAGAGAGATGTTAAAAATGCTCCACTGGGTAAGCGCAAGCTATCTTCCCACCCATTCAACATCCCAGAGTAGAAAGTCCTCAGTGACGACAATAAGCACCCCAAAACCACCCAGGTAATCGAAGATGACAGCTTCGGACCCACAACCTGCCAAACATCCGAGAAGCCACGAAAGATGCGTGGAATCGCCCATCTGCAACTGGTTCGACAAACCCTTCAAGCTCTTTTACGAATATCGAAAAAAAAGGCCGGTTTGCGTCTCGGAGTAACCACCAACAACTTCGGTTGCAGGCCCAATACCAACGTATGTTTGGGAGAACAATGCAAAGACAGAAGGCTTTTAGCGTGGCGGCAAAAAAGCGCTCGGACGAGATAGAATATATATCGACAAGCGCGGAGACTCGTTCGCACGAAAGCTCAGGCCTGCGAAGTTCAATTCAGCTATGTCAGTCTTCTGATGGCCCAAACCATGGCTATGGGTAAACGTGGCAAGAGCGTCAAGCTCGATTCGAGCAGGGAAGCAAAGAGTATGGCTTTAGTGTACCACCCCATTCACGCTGCTAACAGCCTTGCAGATCTGCGCGTCGAAGGGCGAGATGCCGCGATGGAGAATGAGGAATGGATGGTTCGCGATACGCAAGCATATGACGAATTGTCCAAGCTTTACCATCACGCGGTGGATCTTCAGGATGCTCTCGTTGCCCTCTACGCTGAATGGGATGCTGTAGGGCCGAAATTGAGGAAATGGGAGGATGCGCAGTTGGGGATTTCGGCCAACATACTCTTTCCACTGGAATGGGCGATGGATGATGGTGAGGACCGTGTGAGGGTATCCCGGATACATCAGGCCTTGGTTCGTGAGGAGAAAAGGGAAGTTTGGGAGTTGGGATGGCATGGCTGCCTCAAGAAATCCGAGTGAAAGATCTTAAGAGAGATCGCGTCGTTTGGTACGTTTTAATTCTCCTTTACCTCCGTTTGACGTTTCAAACACCATTGTGACTGCTGCCTGCGCAGATCTGCTCCATCGTCTTTTTGCTCCACGCGCAGGGAAGGGCTTGGCGGCATCGTGATTGCTGTAGCTACCAGCTAAGATTCATACATCTTTATGACGGCCTGCTAGCTATCAAAATTTGTCAACCCGATAGCCTGGTATCTGACCAATGAGTAAGAAACACGCAGCAGAAATCGTAGCTTTTGATTGGAAGACGCGTCCACGAGAAAATATGAATGCAAGCATGTGAAGGTTTTCGATAAAAGTCGAATACAATGCACAGCTTGCTTTCTTCTTTGGAACTCGTTTGCTTTAAAATTGAGCGCCTTCAATATAAAGGCTCTCATAGACAAGAAGAAGTCCGACAAAAACAAAAGTAAGGGAAGGTAGGTATGGATGGAATTTTGCTCGTCCACGAGATTGTCATCAGCCTTACGAGTACTCTAGTGTGTCTTGGCGTCTTAGCGTCAGCAGCGGCAACTGAACATTTGGCCAGACCGAAAACACAGAAAGAGAGCTTACTGACCACTCACCCCCAAAGCTACCTTAGCCTCACCAGTTCAGCGAGCCTCCTGAACAGTCATAAAACAAGCTACCGCACCTAACCTAGGCTACTACCTTCTCACGCCACTGACAACACTCGTTCCCCCCACAGCGTCGCATCTCTGCGCAAAGCGACCTCCGCTCTGCCCAAGAGCTCCTCCAACCCAACCAACCTTTTCTCACAATGGACGAAACCTTCACCCTCCTCCCCATCCAAATGGACCCCGCAAGCAAATCCCTCTCCTCCCCGACCCGCACCCTCGACCCGGACCTCACAGCCCTCAACGCCCTCCACCGCGCCATCCTCGCCCTCCCCAACCAGATCCCCCCGCCCCCCACAAACGTCAACCCGAAGCGCTCCGCCCAGGTGCAGAAGATGCGCGACCAGGGCAACGCCTCGCTCCGGACGGGCAAATCCTCGCCGCCCTCGGCCGCCCAGGCGCAGGAGGCGATCAAGCTGTACACGTACGGCATCGAGATGGCGACGGGGCGGCCCGGGTGGGAGCCGAGCGCGCTGGTGAAGGAGGAGGCGGGCGTGCTGTTTGCGAACCGCGCGCAGGCGTACATGGCGGCGCGGATGTGGCCCGAGGGGGCGGCGGACGCGGAGACGAGCGTGGAGTTGAAGCGGGCGGGGAACGGGAAGGCGTGGTGGAGGCGGGGGAGGTGTCTTTGCGAGATGGGCCGGTGGGAGGAGGCGGGGAGGTGGGTGCGCGGCGGGTTGGAGGTGGAGGGGAATGAGCAGGATTTGTCGGGGCTGGCGAAGGAGATTGCGGGTCATTTGGATAAGAGCGGGATATGAGGAGATGGGTTGGGGGGTCCGAGTGAGGGAGGGAGGGAGTGGGGAGGGGGGTGTGGTCGCTTTGAACTGTTTGCGATATGTTGCATTGCGAAGGAGTTGAAGATGGTTATTGAAAGAAGGATGTAACGGTATGTTTTGAGTCTTGGCTGGATTTCGCCTCCTGCCCAGAACAAGTCCTAGGACTGTAAAATACAATTCAGTCTCATGATTGCTCTGATAGATCATCAATTATCATTCATGAATCCCAAACGCCTCTCCTTCTTGACCGGTGACCTAATTCGAGTCCAGCACCACAACCTCCGCCTCCCCTTCCCCGATCGACTCGACCAGAAGCTCATCCCCAGCATTCACTTTCTCCACGAAAGCCCCATCCCCCTCCTCCAGCACCGTCTCCCCGTCCACTCTGATCCTCGCGCCTATCCTCCGCATCGGCAGGTGCAGGTAGACCTTACGACCGGACTCCGACACGACCGCCTTCTCCCCTCCAACCGTCCAAGACGCAGAAGCTCCTCGGGCGATGATACTCGCCCCCATCAAGAAATCAGCATGGATCGGAATCGTGCCCTCAGTCACCGGCACCGCATCCTTTTCCTCCTGACCCGTAGCCTTCGGCCCGGCTCTCAACGGCGAGATGATCGTCACGAACCCGTTCCGTTTCGACTCCTCGGGAAACGTGCTCGTGTGGTACGTCGGCGGCAACCCGCGCTTCCACGGCAGCGCCCAGATCTGCAGGAAATGCACCTCCTCGCCCGCGTGCTCGTTCTGCTCCGAGTGCGCGATGCCCGTGCCCCCCGTCGTGAACTGCACGTCGCCCCGCTTCATGCGGTAGAAGTCGTCCTTGCTCACGTCCCCGAGCCCTCGCGCGTCCTTCGGCTTCACCGTCGAGTCCCGGTGCGTGAGCTCGCCGGAGAGGATGTACGAGAAGATCTCGGCGTCGCGGTGGGGGTGCGTGGGGAAGCCGCTGGAGGGCGCCACGCGGTCTTCGTTGAGGACGCGCAGGGAGCCGAATTGTTGGAAGGTTGGGTCATGGTGCGGGGCGAAGGAGAAGGTGTGGTAGCTGTTTAGCCAGCCGTGATTGGAATGGCCGCGGTCGGAGGAGCGACGGGGGGTTATCTTGGCGTGGGAGGGTTTGGACATGATTTGTGTTGCTGTCTTCGTTGTTGCGGACATGAAAGAATAGTGGGTTTGAGTTCTAACAAAATAGATGTTTGGCTGCAATTGGACTTGAAAGGAGGGAATTGCTTTTTGATAAAAGAAAATACAGCGTAGGGGTGTCAAAGACTCCCTTATATACTTCAATTGAGAATGTAGCAGCTTCGAGGACTTACGAGTGGTTGAGTGCTTGCCTTGATTAATAATGCAGGTGCAAGTGAATCTGTAAGCCATGATCAATCATGACGCTAGCGAAGCAGACGAGCCAATCAGGCTAGCAGGAAACCTCCCAAAACCTTAAGGTATTCACTCCGCAAAGTACTCTATCAATACAGCGTGTGAGTCCTGCAGTGCAATCTGTCTAAATGGGCTCAACATGGCCCATTAAGATAGCTGAAGGAAGCTCGAAGGACTTCTGGGAGGTAGAGGTTGTAGGCTTGCTGAAACGGGTGGACATATGTAAAGTATGTATGTGCAATGCTAATCATGCTCTTCTCCACCTTTTCACTGATGGCCTCCCGATGCTTTGCAGAGTGAACGGTGTGAGAACACAATCAGAACGCCGCGAAATTCAATAAGTACAAGCTAAGCATTGGTAACCCTATACATGCAATCATTGCGGGGTATCATTTTCATCCCTCTCGTTTGCTTTCCCCTTACTCCCTTCCCGATTCATACGAGAGGAATCACCCAAATTAGCAAAATCGGCACTGACGCTCTGTGATCTGATGGCAGTATGTGGACGCTCGCCGTCGACTTCTACCGCTTCCTCTGGCAACTGCGATGTCTTTAAGGGCGTAGAGCCAGTCTCTTCACCATTTGACGCTATAGTGGCTCTTTGGGACTTTGATTTGTGTAGCACTGATGGCCGTCTCCGGGTTGATGGAGATTCATGACCTCTTCGTAATTCGTCTGCAACCACGGCACTCAACGAAGATGACAATGGTGATACGTAGGGGCCTGGCGTCAATCGAGCCATGGATCGCCTTGAGAGTTTTGCAGGCCGCGTAGGCATTGACGGGCCATTGGGCGTTGCTGGAGGGTGGGTGCGTTGTGCCTCGGACGGTAACAGTGGGGATGATATGGCACTGTCACCTAGTCGTGGTCTACTTGAGAGGGAGACGTTGCCAGTCGATTGCCGGGGGTCCTCGAGTATGGGAGACTCCGATCCAGATATCCGCGACGATGCAGTTGATGTATGTGAAAGTAGTCTGGGTGGGGTTTGTGTCGATGAGGGTCGCCTGTTCACTAGCTGTTTGGACGATCGTCGTGATCCATTGGGTCCGTCAAGAACGAAGCTGACAGATGACTTCCTTCGCGTATGGTCCTCTTCGTGGTTGTCTACCTCGTCTTGGTATCTCTCCTCATCCACTAGTCCTATCGTGTTCTCTTCATCGTCAAGATCTTCCGTATCCTCTCCACTATCATTTCCTGCTCTTCCGCTTGTAATCAGATACACTCCCAAGAATGTTAACGCACAGCCTCCGAAAAATTTACCAAACCGGCTAGCATCAGCTGCCTGAAAGTCTCGGTATAATACAGCGCTTCCGATTATGACCGAAATCGTGAAGAGGACGAATTGTACAGGGATGACTTGGGTCGAATCGAACCTCTGTAGAGCACGATTAACGTATCGTATTTGGGCCAGTGCCGACACAACAAGTATGAAGACAAGGAGATATGTGATGGGGAAGGTCAGGGCGCGCCAGAGAGTATCCGACAGTAGCGATGCGACGCCTTTTGTGGACAAGGCCGTGTAGCCTCCTGTTATTCGTGTTAGCTCTGGTTCAATCGGGCGCTTCCAAGTCATAATCACCACAGAGGGCAACAAGACCCAGATCGATCAAGATCGTCTTCTCCCCATATTTTCCACTCGCCCACATCAGCACGATGATGAGCGCTGCCGTTACCCCCAGGTACACCTCAAACTCCCACCGCGTTATTGCTGCCCAGACATCGTGTGGTCCCATCTTCGTCTCCGAATTCTTTGCGCTGAGTACAATCGTCACTGCACCACCTATGGCAATGACCACGCCCCAAAAGTCTCGCTGCCGAAAGCGTTCGTGAAGTAAAGATGGTGCTATGATGCAATTTGATACCAAGGCGACCACACCGAGAGGCGAGACGATGGACGCAGGAGCAAACCCATAGGCGATGAAGTTGCCAGCTTCGCCCGCAATCATCAAAACTATGCCGGCCCACCAGTAGGGGGACTTCAGGTATGTCTTCTTCTCTGCTTGAGGCTCTGGCTTTTCCGACTGCTTTATGGTAGACTCTGAAGAGCTGCGAGAGTGCGTAGATTCATTATGCGCTCCTGGTACGTGTGTGTACTCCTGTGTAGGGTTCTGACCGTTTGTAGGCTGTCCGTCCTCCAGTGGGGCGTTCAGGTTGGCTTTTATCCTGTCTTCTGCAATGTTGCTCTGCTGGGTCCCATAGCCCTTCTGACCATTTTTGGTGTGTCCTGTACTCCATGGCTTCTTCCGCTCTTCCTGCTCTCGAGCGAGTCGTATGTGGGCGTAGCGCTGGATATTGAGGGCGAAGGAGATGAGAATGTTGCCAATGATGGCGGTGACGATGCCGATGAGGGAAGACCATTCCCGCAATTTGGAGCCAGTGTCACTGTCGTCAGAGACATTTAGATAGTTCCCAAACATCGAGGCTGTCTAGGCGGACCAGACTCCGTTGGAGGGGCCGTGGGAGAGACGCTGCTCGACGCCTGCTTGGGCGTACGCGTATGGCAACTCTAGCTGTTGGATGCACGATGACAAAGTCCAGATACAATCGGGCAGCCCGCGTAAAATGTAAGTATCGGATGGGTCATCATCAATAATGCATAGAGACTTTCAGTATGATGTTTACAACCCTAAGTTGGCGGCTGCGAAAAGCGTCACGTTGCGAAGACCTAATTACCGACCACCCAAATGCCAGAATTTCCGACAGCTACAAAGGGGAAGGATCCTGGATGATAATCAAGTTCAACGGCTAGGTATCAAATTACATGTACCGGGCATCTCGACTATTGAGTCATACCAAAGCCCTCGAAGCGAGGTCTCGGTACATAAGCCTTTTCGCACTCGCAACGTCTTGGGCCCCCGGACGATACACTCCCTACTACACTACGCTCGTGATCATTTGCATGGCCAGCTCTCATGGACGGTTTAAAAGCTTGTGTTTTCAAAGTGGACATCTATGATCTCTGACTTCATCGGCCATAGTCACCCTCCGGGAAATCCACCCTGCCACTACTAGCATATCCACCATGGTCAAAATCCAATGCTAAATTATGTCTCGATAGACGTTCTCCATCCTGCACTGGCAAAGGCTTCAACCCTCCCACAAATTGGCTCTCATTGGAGTGGTGAGTCTCGTACCGAGAATTGTTGGCCGAATACTGAAAGGTTGGTTGGGACTGAGGTTGCTGCGAAGATTCATAGGGGTGTCCGCCGCCATAGTAGCTGGTGTCGACGGGCACGAACTCTAGCTCGGCAGGCGCAATATGTGGTTGTTGCAGATTCCAGGTGATTGGTCCACTTGGATGGGTTGGCTCTTCTGCGTTGGCGTGCGTAAATGGGGCTTCCTCTTCGTCTGAATGATTAAGCTGCATGTTCTCATGATTGTTGAGCTTGTCACTTGTGTCCGCTGAGAAATCCGAGTCTTCGAAGGGTAGATGCTCTTCATCTTGGATGGAATAATCAGGTAAAGAACCGTTCTTTCTGTAATAGATTACACCGTAGATCGCGAAGGCAGCTGTAACGCCAAACAGCAGGCTAGGACCAGACATGAGCCATGTCGATTCGATTGCGAGGGTGCAGTGTCCCTACCATATGATGACAGCCATTATCCATGCATCCTGACCCAGCTTGCACTTGCTCACAGGCCCCCATGCGAACTTCTCACACAAACTGTCCTTGCTCTTCCAATCTTTTGCCGCATGAGATCCTTGTTCGACCCATGCTATCAGGGAGGCAAAGGCAGCGAGCCAGAGTATGGTGTAAACAATGTCGAGTACACCGTGGACGTAGGCATTGGAAAAGCGGCGTATCCGTTGGAAAACAGGGGAAGCCGTCTGGTAGAAGAGTGCAGGTATGCAGCACCAACACTGCAGAGGCATTAGCGTCTCGTCTTGGTGAGATGACTCTTGCTAGTTGCTTACCAGAGCAAAGTAATACCAAATCCTCCCATCAAGTTTGCCTTCCTTGGTGAGGATAGCAATGGATATGGCCCAGGCAACAAAGATGGCCAGGGCTTGAATGGCATGAAACCCGTTTTTCGCTCGCTGATAGTACTGTGCGAACCGGATCATGGCAGATATTGACTGGTCAATCTCCTCCGTTATGGATTGAAGAGCTGTTGGTCAGGCCAGTGAAGTACTTTTTGTTTTGGGCAAGCTGTGACGAATACTGCAAAGAGGCGGGGGAATCTCCGCTGTGGATCGAAGAGCTGTCGGTCAGGCCAGTGAAGTCCCTTTTGTCTTGGACAATCTGAACCAAATGCAGAGAGGCGGAGGTAAGACATGTCGGAGAATGGGGCAGCAAAGGCTGCTACATTGAAATGGTCACGGCATCATTATTGATGATGCAGCAGTGGCTCAAGCAATGCTGCGAAGTCGTCGAAGCTGATGAAGCCTCACCACGACGCAATTGCCCTGCCGCGAGAGGGCTAAGAATAGAGCGAGCGCCAAGGTTTCACGGAAGGCTCTTCTGCGACTCGCCGAGTTACTTTACCTTATGTCCGTCTAGACTCCTGTTCAGTGTTCACAATCACAACGCATACTCATCTTATTACCCTACTGACTTTGCTGAGATTCACAATGTGATCAGCTTTATCATTAGTTGACGCGTGCACGAGAATGCGATCTCCAATGCAGGACCTACCTCTCAACATCGGGCACCCCTGTACGCGTACTGCGGCCTGGAAAAGGATTGGCTCCCCAAAACCTCTTAAGCGATCATCCCGGCAAAGAATGTGCCTCGACTTTCCCGACTTTCCCTCCCCCCGCATACTCCATGAAATGGCCCGTGTGACGACTGGTGCTAGGAGCATACTAGAAGCATATCGGACACTTCTACGAGTAGTTTGTCTAATTAGTACCAAAGAGCATGGACGGTGAGCGTCTCAATCGGGACTTTCATAGCGAACTCGAGCCTGGCGCTTTCCTTCCTCGCTTCGTGAAACATGTCATGTTATTACCCTATCTGCCTATGGGCAGCGACATACCCCCGCAGCTTTCGGTCCGGATCTCGTCTGAGCAGTGTCAAATAACTCGTCCCTCTCCTTGTCCAAAGGGATGCGCTGCAGCTGCTGATCGAAGCTCTGATGACTGGCATTGAGCCGCTCTGACCGACTCATCCTCGACCTTCCACAGCTCTTCTCAACTCTTGATAACCATTCTCGAAGTAGCCACCGCCAACATGGTCATACGATCCCCCTACCCAGACCTCAAAATCCCCGAGCAAGACATCCTGACCTACCTCTTCGGCTCCGAGAAATCGCTGTCCGAGACTCCGCTCTGGATCAATGCGGCCAGCCCAGATACCTACCTCTCGTTGCGCACGGGGCTACAATGGATCAAAAGATTGGCGATAGGCCTTGACAAGTTGGGTGTGAAAAAGGGGGAGGTGCTTATGATCGTGTCCCCGAATCATATCTTCGTGCCTGTAGCGTACTTGGGAGCTGTGGGCTCTGGGCGGATTTTCAGTGGTGCCAACCCATTGTATACGGCAGATGGTAGGGAAGATCTTCGTTGATCATGCGATAGACATTGCGTGCAGGTCTGGAGTCCTACAGTATCTACAACTACATGTCTTGACAAAATCCAGATGCGTCGATTGAGACATCTACTCTGTTTTCTTATCTACATGACCACATTAACCATTTTCGGACGTCTATAGCACTCAGATCTGTATTGTCAAAAGGCGCGATTGATGCTTACCTCCCGTGAACAGAGTTGAGTTTCCAGATTCGGAACACAGGAGCCCGAGTTCTCTTGGTCCATCCCACCCTTCTTGACACAGCTCGGAAAGCCTCCAAAGCAGCCGGCCTTGCAGAAGATAGACTGTACCTATTCTCAGACACAGAACACAAGCCTGTCGACGGTATTCAAGATTGGCGCTCAATGCTGGGTAGTCCTCCAGATGCATCAAGATACAATCGGCCACGACTGTTAGGCTTGGAGTCGAAGAAGCAGATAGCAACAGTCAATTACTCTAGTGGCACCACAGGTCTACCCAAGGGTGTCATGGTCGTACGTCTCCCCAACCGCACCATAGTACTCCCTCTAATGAGGGTTGCCAGACCCATTACAACCTGATCGCCAACGCAGAACAGACCATGTTCCTCAAGAACGTCGAGAAACCCGAGTTCAAACGAACTGGCAAATACTCAGTCGCCGACGAGCGCTGGATCGGCTTCCTTCCACTCTATCACGCCTACGGCCAACTAAATACTATCCTCATGGCAGCAAAACTCGTCGTCCCAGTCTACATCATGTCGGCGTTTGTCTACGAAGAGATGCTTCATGTTGTTCAAAAGTACAGGATTACAGAGCTCCAAGTCGTCCCACCTATCCTGGTCCTGATGAGCAAGCACCCTGCAACAGCCAATTATGACCTCAGCAGCATCACTAAAATCTCCTCTGGCGCTGCGCCACTATCTCAGAGTCTGCAAATGGATTGTAGGCAACGCTTTCCGGCCAACGTTGGGCAGGGTTGGGGTATGACCGAAATCACATGTACAGGGTTGGTTGCGCCAGGAGGAATTGAAGATCATACTGGAAGCGTGGGCGTCCTAATACCCAATTGCGAGATCAAATTGATAAACGAGAATGGGAAGGAGGTGGAGATGGGGGAAAGGGGTGAAATATACATAAAGGGACCGAATGTCAGCCCAGGGTATTGGAAGAACGAAAAGGCTACGAGGGAGACCATGCTGGAGGGTGGGTGGTTGCGGAGTGGAGATGTGGCTGTCACTGATGAAAGGGGATGGTTCTACATTGTGGACCGATTGAAGGTGAAAAGTCTCACCAAGACTAGATTCGCAAATTGGCGCTGACCGTATCCACAGGAACTCATCAAAGTCTCCGGCCTTCAAGTCGCCCCCGCCGAGCTCGAAGCTGTCCTCCTTACCCATCCTGCCGTCGCCGATGCGGGCGTGGTTGGTGTCCAGGACTCCTTCGACGCTCAAGAATACCCTCGAGCTTACGTACTACTCAGTTCGAAAGGAGCAGCGAGCTCGGAAGAGATACAAGAGTGGATCAAGAGCAAGGTTGCAAAGTATAAGTATCTGACCGGTGGTGTGGTCTTCGTTGACGAAGTGCCTAAGAGTGCGACGGGCAAGATACAGAGGAAGACTTTGAGGGAGTGGGCCAAGAAGGATGGGCAGCAGGGAACGACGAAGCTATGACAAGCGAATCTCGCCTTAACGGAAACCCAGCAGCATCCACACACACAGGCACGCACACACACACACAGAGGTAGAGAGAGAGAGCGAGCGTATTCCCCTCGGAGGCTACTAGCGTCAGAATCTTCAATTCATTTCACATATCATCTTGGTGCCCCCGGAAGGCTATCTGGATTTCGGGTGGGGCATTTTTCCTTTCAATTATAATCACGCCAGCGAAATCAGTCACATCTTCCATTGTTTGAGATCATTCTTCTCGACCGGGCCAACGGTAACTTCTACGACCCCTACAATTGGACTTTCAACCTGGCATCTGTGTCCTTGCTGGTAGCCCCACTTGATGGAATTCTCCTCGCCCCGAGCCTAGCACGGAGCCATCTCCCTCATCGTAGCTTTCTTCTCCAACTTTTCCTCAGCAGGTTCCCTCCCACCATTACATCTCTACACTACGAAACTCCGTGCGGAGTGCACCCTCCCACCGGCCCCCTTGTGATCCCCAACCTCAAGTCTTCCCCCACCGCCACTGCGTCCTCTCTCCTCGTTCCGTGCGTTGTGTCCGGTCCCCCCCTGTTCTCCCAACTCGGTCTCGGTTGTCGATTCTCCGATTCGGATCCTTCTTCTGCACTGCCGCCCTGTCTCATCTTGACTCCATTCTCTCCCTTTCTCTCCCTTTCTCCCGCTTGCTGCCGTGTGTCAAACCTTCTTTCCCCCCCTCCCGCACACCGCACTCACGACATCCTCGCAGTCACTCTACTCACATCCCACATACGAGTGTCGCCCACTACATTTAACTATCCGTCTCCGCTCAAGGCGGCTTTGGGAACGGGAATCCTCGTATACGCCGCTCGTTCTGCGTACGCGCGGGCGGGTGCGCATCCCTACTTAAGGTAAGATTACTTTAGGTCTCGTGTGCGGGTGTGTGCGCTGGCTCCAACGTACGAGTTTACGAGTGTACGAGTGTGTGGGAAGTTGTCTACTTTTATTGGACTAGCTGCGCGGTACGAGGTTGTTGGATGGGGTTGTCGCGGAGTTTGAGGATGGGGATGGGGTATTGGTGGGGGGGATTTTGTGGTGGAGATGGTGGAGATGGTGTTGTTGTTGGGTGGTTGGGTGGTTGTGGGTTGTTGGCTGTAGCTAGGAGGTAGTACACTTCATTACCCGTGTTGCCTATCGGACGTCGTAACTAGGTACCTAGGTAGGTTGGAAGGGAGGCACTAGGTAGGTACCTAGGTAGCGGTGAGGGTGAGTCGTTTGTTATTCCTCACTACCCACTCAAACATTTCCATAGCTCTTCCACAGTCTAACCGGGTGGGTACCTCGGTACCTACTCTCCCCGATCTCGCCCCCCTCCCCACGATCCTCGCCCCATTGCCCAGCCCCGCACGTCAACATGCACCTAGGTAGACGGGTTTCGATTCCGGCAGGGATGACACGTCGTTTTGTCTTTCTTAGAGGAATTCTTTCCGCCCGTTTGACCCTGAGCGAGGGGGTTTGATTGGCGCACTCGTAAAGTCATCGTGATGCTGGAGGAATGGGGTCCAGGCCATGCATACTCCGGTCCGATTGACTTCTGACGTGGGATTCTTTTTTTTTCTTCTTTTTCATCCATCCTGGGTTTGGGGAACGAACGGGTGGTTCGATTGGTGGGGGTCTTTGTGATTGCCGTGCGTGCCTTCATGCTTGCTTGGTTGATTGGTGGTCGTATATACAGTAGGAGAAAAGGTGAGATGGGTAGGGCATTACTCTACTCTACTCTACTCTACGTACGAACGTGCGGAAAACAAAAAAGGGCTTCCGCTTCCACGTTGCTGGCAGTGGGGTCGCCCAAGTCAGAGTGAGGGAGCGATCGAGTGGGGAAGGGGGAAAGATATCGTGACCTGCGGGCTTAGAGCGTGCGTGGGGGGATTTTGATTGGATGCGTCCTTCTTCGAGGCCTATTGTGTGTTCTAGCGGCAGGTATCGACTGCGTGGCGATTGGGGAGAGCGATCTGAGCCGAGGGTGCATGTGACGGTTGAGAAAGGCAAGAGTGATCGCTGGTTGAGATCATAGTCCTTGAGTTGAGGGCCGTTGCGACGTGCAAGATGAAGTGTATTAAACATGGTTATTAGGCCTATAAAACAAAAGACGTCTATTGATACACGCACGCAGGGCACTCATAAGCCACCAGGGTATTCGCTGTCGCTATGCTCCCTCGAGGTAGATAAAAATTGCCGCTTCTATTGCCATTGATCGTCAAAATAAGCTGATACGTGTCCAATTCATCGACCCGACCCAAGAGCTGTTGCATGCAGTCGAGCTTTGAGCTTTAGTCTCTGTTCATTTCAATAACCTTGTTCTCGAGGTTGATAGGAAGCTGGAGGTGGGGTAAGTAAAGGAGTAGGCGGCGTAAACGAAGCTCCAAAATTCGACGCTGCAGCAGGCGCTTGCCCTTGCCTGATTTCTTCGTCGGCTGAAAGTCCCCTCTCTTCATCCACCACCTTGCCCGTTTCCCTGTTGCTTCGAGTCGGGTCCTCCGGACGTTTGTCATCGAAGATCTGTTCTTCAGAGGCGATCGGCATGCCCTCCATGCTCGCCAATTCCTTATCTGATCCTGCCTCCTTTAGCGTCCTGGAGTAGTCCCCTGGCCCATGGCTGTTGTTCGGGATGAAGAAGCGCCTATCGATTCGCACGATCACGTAGAGGTAGATGACTATGATCTCGACGGTAAAGTTGAAGATGTAGAAGCATGCTTTGCTCTGGTAGCCGGCTGGGTCGGCCCTTGGCCGTTTCCCACCCGCGTAGTTGACACCTGCGCGGAAACATGCACCTGAGCTGAGGATACAGGAAGCCAGGAGCAGAATTGCTATCTTGTGCCTGAATCTCCCGCTGCCGAATTTCTCCACACGAGTCTTGCGAGGTATGACGAGGCCCCCGACCACGAGCAGGACAGGTAGGAAGGAGACGAAGGCGTACAAGGTCTGGCCGTAGAGCTGAATGTCGTGGTCGATGCGTTTTGTGTTCAGGTTGAGCGTATAAGACTGCTGAATGACGGAGGTGATGAGAGCGACCAGACTGACGACGATGAGAACGTATAGGCCGACAAATGAGTAATGGAAGATGGGATGCCAGCCTGCGTTGGGATGAGAGGACCTAACTATGCGTTGGGCAAAGAGGAGATTGATTATGAAGAGCAGCACCACTCCTGCCGCGACGAAGATGTTGGCAGCAATGGCTAATCTGCCATTGTGGGGGTAGACAGCCCATGCGATGCGCAACGACGTCGTGACCAGTCTTGACATGCAGAAGCCGAACAACATGCCGGAGATGAGGAACTTGTGCCCTCTTTTTTGGTTCGTCTGAAAGATGGCCATGTGGCATGCAGCGCCGATCATATACAAGAGAAGAAAGACGGCACATATTGGGACATCGGGGTTGATTGTAGGTGAACCGCCGAGGGCTGAGGTGGTCGCTGGGTAGGGTGGAGACATGGGCATTTTGCTCATCGTGGCCGCCTGAGATGGAAGGTGTCAGTCGCGACTCATGGTAGGGAGATCCGTCGGTGTATGAGAACCAAACTCACCTGTCTGGCCTGGAGCATTGCAGAAGCCATTATCAGAGGCGGTAGTGCAAGTGTTGAATTTGTAGCGGGTGCGAGAGTCTACGGCAGACGATGGGAAGCGAGGCAAGAGGTGGAGGAATTTGCACCGGCGGTCATAGCCGATTCATATACGGAATGAAGGCTCGTCCTTCGGCATCGGGTTAAGAGAATTGTAGGAAATGTAGCTTGTTGAATGAAAAGCCTTAGAGAAAGAGATAGGGGCGGAAGTGACTGGCGCTTGTTTAGAAGTAGGGGCGGAAAGGATTATTTGTAGCTTTGTCCGTGTTGGTTGGTTGGGGGGGAGGGGGGGGGGTGCATCACAGGGCACAGGGGACCGTTTGCAGTATGATCACATCTGCAGCAGCCACAGCTGAAGCCAGCAACGGGCAAGACTAACAAGAAAGGATACAGAATAAGTCCGACAGTCCGAAAGTAAATGCCGGGCACTCAATACAGTGAATTCAAGACTTCAAGTAAAGGAGGGCTGGAGCGGCAATAATGCGATTGGTTAAAGATATCTTTTTTGAAGAGTGTGTCGAGTTGTCGAGGGGTAAACTGATGAAAAAATGAAAGAATTAAGGGCCGATAGCCGACGAGTGTGCTTTAATTTTGGTCTTGGGTGCAAAGGAACGAGCCGTTTAAACCGCACAAAGGGCAAAAAAGAATGACAAGGGATTAACACTACGACACTTGGCACTCGGATCGAGGCTTCTCATTGGTTGCCAAGCATCTGCACCAAAGCCCGTCTCGGTCCTTATTAAACAGCGAACGGACCCGCGGGACATTTTTTCCACTTCTTTTTTCCTGCTCCCATCCACTACACGTCAAAATAATAAATAATGATGACACGAGATCATGATCAGAGTCCACTGCGCCTATCATTATCATAGGTACCGTATTTATAATTATTTGATTCATCCATTTTGCAAATTGCATCGTGTTTCATCATCCATCCGGATCCCTCAATGCATCATCATTCGCAATCCAGCATCTTCCCCGCGCCTACGCTATTTACACATATGGAGGGGGAGGGGGGCCTACACAGCCACATAGCCTTCTTGCTACACATGCCTACATCCTACACAGGATTACGAATACGACAGGCACACTGGAGATAGAGTGGCTGCAGCACCAACAGTATCACGACGTCCAGTCTTGCCCGGCCGACCGGGCACTCCTATAAGGATTTGCATGTTTCGAACAATCATGGGCTTGGCGCTTGTACCGTGGCTGCGCGGCGCCCACTGCGACGCGGCCAATAACATGCTACCGTATAGCGACCGAGTCGTGCATGCTCCGTAGTCGCATTCGAATCACTCGTGTAACAACAATCTCCATGAACTCGGACCGCACTCTCGCGGTAAATGCCAGGTAGATGATATATACATGTACCGCATCGTACGCGTGTTATCGCCAGAGACCTTGTGCACCTCATCAAACCGCCCGACTCGCCTTGTCCGCATTGTTCATCTCTCCCCGCCGCAACAGACTCGCCTTCTGGCTTGGAGTGGAACAGTAGCTCGGCGGCACATCCAGCGCCGGATTCTTCAGGAAGAAATTCCGAGGTCGAAGCAGCAATGTCATGGGCTCCGCAGGCATGACGGGATAGTCCTCGGGCGACGGGAAATGTGTGATGCCAAATGTGTGCCAGAGGACAACATCCGTATTGTCGATGTTTTCCTCGGCATGTTGTGCAATCCATTCGGGGAGACCTTGAGAGGGTTCCCCGGATGTCTGCGGGACATGACGGCCAGCGGGGTGCACTTGATCGTCTTGGTCTGGAAACATGCCGTTAGCCGAAGCGGGGGGGGGGAAAAGGTTGAGAAAAACTGACATTTAGTGACATGGACAGCATGTCTTGCAAATCCAGCTCGTTTCCATACCAGACCACCCTCTTTCGGCAGCAAGCTAGGCACTTCTCGGCTGACCAGCTTATAGCTAACGGGCTTGTGGCTGTACGGATTGATCTTATTCGTGTTCGCCATTTCCCAACTCCGACTAGAGCTCCCCTCATAATCCGACATCGCTTCAGTTGGAGTCGTGAATTTGGTCTTATGCGCGTAGAAGGCATTACCGTACTTATTCTCCGCGCTGCCGACCTCACCAGGCCCTGCCTTGGCGTCGACCTGGAAAATGGTGTTTTGTGGCCCGTCAATGTTGGGATCTATCCGCATGCAGAAGAGATGCTGGTGATTGTGAGCGTTGACCCCTGGGTACACCTCCGTGCCCCAGCCGTGCGTATCTTCTCCCGGGTTCATGGCGTAGGTGTTCAGGATGCCCGTGAGCTTGACCTCGAGCTGCACTGTTCCATCCTGGTGGAAAATCCAATAAACGCAGTACTCGTAGTTTGCAGCAGTAAACACGTGCGAAATCAGCAATTTCCTCCCTCGAGTCACGATGACTGAGTCGTCTCGGAAGTCAGTGTGCTTGAAGAGGATGCCGGCGTCTTCTTCGTGGATGCAGATGGCGTTCTTGATCGTTTGGCTTGCACCAGCACGGTTGACGAAGTTCGCATCCATGTAGTGGATTGCCCCTTTGCAATCGCAGCCGAGAGCGAGGCTATTGGTCATGTAGCCACCTCCATATTCACCCAGATCAAAGGCATGTTTCCGTTGATGAGGGTGCTCAGGGTTTCCATATGGCACCACCATCTCCGCTAGTGAAAGTCGGTAGAAGACGCCTCTTTCGTTGCCCTTGTCATTGTAGGTGATGTTGTTCAGCACGATACCCTCACGGTAGTTGAAGCCCACGTGAACCTTCCAGTTCTGCCATTCAATGATCCTCCCGTCAACCTTGAATGACACCCCTTCAGGCTGAGTGATATTGATAGGCTTCAAGTCCTTGCGATAGCCGCCTTCCGCCTCAATTGCGGCGGGGTGGTAATTATTCGCTGGTGCTTGATTGATGGGTCTTCTTACGGGAGGGACATCGATGTGGATGATCTCCTGGGTATCACAGTTGAAAATAGGGGTGAAGTCCAGTGGGAACGTGTACTGGCTGTCGTCGATATGCGGTCTGTAGTACATCAAAGCCTGCTGAAGCCTGACCTTGTTCCCAAACCGCTCATCGAAACCAATGGTCCAAGGATCACAGTAGACCTTGTGCATGTCCTCCTTCGGTATCCCAATGATGCCACATTGCTCAATGACCTTGGGGTCCTCCCTCACAACATGCTCCACAATCTGCAGATCCTCCATCGTAATCAATGGCTGCACACCCTCCGTGCTCTCCCACTTCAGAACTTTCGCCTCGTCCAAATCCACCAACCCATCATATACACTCCCTCCCTTCTTGATCGCTACCACGTCCGCAACTCGGTGCGGTCTCGGCGTATGATCTGCGTCCGCGAGCCATGCCAGCATGTCCGCCTTCCTGGGTTCCCAGACTGTAACGGCATTGTAAGCGAGCGGCCCATGCTCTTTCCTGATGAGCGCTACCGCCTTCTCAATCTCAGAGGCAGAGAGAGGGTCGAAGGGATGAGGAGGAGGGGTAGTGCCGGAGACATGTTGGGCGACTTGCTTTAGGCGGTCGAGAACCATTGTTATTGAGGAGGAGGAAGAACTGCTGTTCCGTCAGTGGAACCACTGTCTAGCAGTATGGAAAAGTAGGTTGGAGATAGGTATGGAGACAGCGGGATCATCTATTGAGATGGCTATGTATGTGAACTATATAAGAGGAAAGAGGAATCTCGCTTTGGCTTCCCCGAAGCAGGAAGACAAATGAGAAGGTGATTCTGTCGGCATTGGACCCCAAATACTGGGTGCTTCTAAACCTCAGCCAACGCTAGTGTACAGTACCGGACAGTACCGAAGAGCTATTAGGCCGACCCAGCTATATTCCCCTAATTAATAAGAGATTGCAATAGTAAATAGAGAACACGTCCTGGCTGATCTTACCGTCTTCCCTATACCTCGCTATCGCCACTCTCTACCCTCTCACCTCTCTTATATCTCGCTATCGTTAATTTTTCGTATTAAATCTTCGCGTATATTATTTTTAATAGCTTTAATATTATATCTTTATCTTATACGCTAGCCTCTATAATATAGAGACTTTAAAAATATTTAAAAGAAGCTCGATTAATATAATAGTAATCTTAAGAATATTAATTAAGACCGCACCTCGAAAATAGAGTATTTAAACGAATTTTTATTACTTAAAAAAGAAGATAGTAGCTTTAGCGATAGCGAATAAAATAAACTTATTTATTTTAACGCGTTTAGATTACTATTATCCCTCTTAAAGCTCTTTATTTTCTTTTTCTCTTATAAATATAAAGCGTCTATCTCTTTAAATAAATAAAAAGAATATTTTTAAAAGAGTAATAAGCGTAGTAAGTTTATCTTAATAATATCTTTAAAGCTAATATTAATAATACTAAAGCTATCTTCTTATATATTAAAGATATATTAAGCTACTTTTTTATTAAATATATCTATTTATTAAATAATTAAAGAATTTAACGCGTATTAATCTTTAATAGATAATTTCTAAATATATAATAAGTCTAATAATAAGATTATTAGAAAAGATACTTAGATATTCTATTAGTAATATTATTTATATAAAGAGAAAACTATTAGTAAGATTTATAGTTAACGAAATAAATAACTTTAATATATCTCTTCTTATAATATAAAGCTTAAAATAATAAAAATCTTTAGTTAATTAAATATTAATATCTTATTATTAATCGAGATTTCGCTTTATTTAAATAAGAAAAGCTCTTATTAATATTATAATTATAAGTTAAACTATATTAATTAATATAAAATTAACTTATTCGTTATAAATATCGCTAATCTAATAATTATAGCGAGTTAAGAGATTATCTTAATTTATAATAATATTAAGAGCGTTAAATAAATTAATAATCTAATTAAAAAGCTAGCTTTCTTTCTATCGATAACTTTTAAAAAGTACTATTAAGATCTGAATCGAGAAAGTTAGATATCTATTCGAGAAGTAATTAAATTTCTTAGTTACGAATATTAAATTTTATTAATAATCTTAACTTTATCTCCGTCTCTTTTTATTTCTTCTTTAAAAGAATTCTATCTTTATAAATTATATCTTAGTTAACTCTTTTTAATTATAATATTTCTTCTTCTACTACTATATATATTACGAATCGTTATTAAAAAAAGCGTTAATAATAGGAAAATAAGTATATTCTCTCGTAATTACGCTCTTAAAATTAGTTATAATTTTAGAGAAATTAATAAAATCTAGCTCTCTCGCAATTACACTTTTAAAATTAGTTATAATTCTAGAGAAATTAATAAAATCTATAGTAATGTCGAGATTTTATACTCTATAATATAATAATACGCTATTAACCTCAGTTTATAGTATCTTATAGATCTTCTTAATATATATTCGAAGACTTTAATAAATTATCTATTAGACTTCTCTTTAATTCTTCTTATCGATATAATAATCTTAAATTTCGCTATTAAGATTCTATATAATGTCTAATCTTTAATATATAGAATTTATATCGAGATTATAGTCTTCTTACTTAATAAGACTACGATACTTATTATTTAAAGAATTCTATTTATATTTAATAAGTAAAGCGAGATAAAGAGCTTCGAGATACGATAGAATAGCTAAAAGATACTCGGATTTTCTATGAATATAATACTATTCTGAAGCTATATAACGATATTATCGATATTATTACTACGAGTAAAGATAAGAATAATAAGAATAAGGATAATAAGGATGAGGATAACGACGGAATACGTTATAAGCAGTTACTTAACGCTCTTAAGAACGTATACTCTTAGATATAGAGCGAGTCTCGCTTAACCTTTTTAGAATAATTAATATTTAATTATAATATATATATCTACTCGATAATATCTATTATAATTTAATACGATAATTATAAGACTATAGAGAATCTTATATATTCTAAGATTAATCGACGATATAATCTATTTCTTAGATATCGCTATGAAAAGAATTCGAAGAATTAATTAAATATAGTATCGTAAATATATTTAATTATAGCGATATTCTTAGTATTTCTATAATACTACTTAACTAGCTTTTTACTACTAGATAGCCCGCGCCCTAGTATATATTTACTTTAAAGACTATCGAAAGTAGATATCTTAATCTTAAATACTATTATAATATAGAGATTAAATAAAAAAAGATTAACTCTAATAAATGAGTTTAGAGAGTTAAAGCGTCTTAACTATAATAGTAAACTAACTATATAATAAATTTAAAGTCGAGAAAGAGTATAAGATATATAAATATTACGGCTAAGAGAGATATCGATAATAAGATAATCTATAATATAATATTTACGAAGAAATATAAGTCTAAGATCGAATAATAATTCTATAGAGACTAATCGATTAAAGCTTAATTAATATTTCTTCGAAGACGAGATTATTTTACTCTTATAAACTTTATTTATAACTCTAACGCTCTTAAATAAAAGCTATTTATAATTATAATCTATAGCGAGTATAATAGATAAATTCTCTATACTTATTTACTTTCGCTAATCGAGAATAAAAATATTATAAGCGAGTTTCTTCGAAAAATTAAGAAATAATATAGAGAATTAAATACTTAATATCTTTAATATATAATTATTAATAATTCTATAACTAAATAAAAGGTTATTTAATTAATATTTCGAGGTTTTAAAAAAAGCGAGTAATAGATAGATTACTTTCTCTATTAAAAGTATAGTAAATAAACTTTAAAATAAGAGTTAAAGATTAATAATTATAAGAAATTCTTCGAGTATCTCTATAAAGCTCTTTACTATTAATTCTCGAAGTAAGACTATATAAATAATATTAACGCCGCTATTTATAAGATCTCTAATTTTAAAAAGAATTATATTTAAAAGTAATAACTAAATATTAGAAAGCTTTAGGCTTATTATATATATTAGTATTCTTATTTATTATTATAAATAATAACTATTAATCTAATTAAGTCTTAATACTATTTTCTTAAAATTTATATTTAAAATAAAGATATTATACTAAGATTTAATCTATTTAAAATAATATTATATACTCTTAAATTATTAATTAATAAGAACTTCGTAAAAAAGAGATAGTTATTAAATTTAAATTCTATTAATTTGCTAAGTATTAATTATATTTATAATTAGCTAAATTCTCTAACTCTATATAGTAATTTATAGTAAAATAATTAAAGAAAGCTATAGAAGCTTAAAATAAAGGCGAAATCTCGCGAAGTCTAAATAACGAACTCTTATATATTTACGTCTTCTATTAATAATATTAATTATTATACTTTTATCTTTAATAATTTAATCTTATAAGTAATATCTTTATAGATATTAATTAAAAGAGATAGATCTATATATTTAAAGAGGGAGACTTTAAAATCTATAAAAGTATTATTAAGAAATACGTTATTAAGAATATCTATAATAAACTTAACGATTTTAATAAGTATATATTAGATATTCGTAAGATACTCGATAAGATTAAGATAAAGTTTTATAAATTAGAAGTAAATATTATAGATTAAGAGAATAATATAAGAAAGCGAGTTTTCGCTTAATAGGTAATTATATTATATTAAATAACGAGCCTTATTTAATAGAAGAATATTTAAAAAAATTTAAAGAAGCTCGCTAATAATAGATATAATATAATTAAATTAGAGATATCTTTAAAATAAAATTATATAAAGAATATAGAGTAGATAGCCTCTTAATAAAACTTCTTTCTCTATAATAATAGTAAGATATTTTTAAATCCCTTATAGTAGACTATTAACTCCGCTATATTTTTTATATAAATTTCGCTTTAAGTAATAATAATATCTACGAGCCTCGATAGCTATCTAGAAGTTTTCTCTATCTTATAAGAGACGATAATAAAATCTTTTAAAATCTTTATAGTAGATCGCTAACTCCGCTATATCCCTTATATAAATTTCGTCTTAATAGATAATAATATAGGCGAACTGCTAAAAGCCTTTCTCGCCTTATTTCTCGCCTTATTATAAGTAATAGCGAGATCGCTAATAACGATAATAATATCTCGACAACGTCGCGCTTTATTTTAGTATGGCGCCTATATAAATATAGCGTAGCCACCCTGAAACTATGCTAATGGTATTTTATTTAGCATTGGCTGAGGTATAGAAGCATCCCAAATACTTTGGATGTTTATAGTCGCACCGTTGTGTGGGGTAACGTTGTCGATAAGGAAAAGCAAGATGGTTCAGGATACAAGCACCATATCTGGCTAGACCAAGTTTCTCCACGCCTGCGATAACGACCAGTTGCAATGCCATCACCTCAAGTCGTGAGAAAATGAAGCAGACGTGCAGGGATACAGACAAAAGTACACACTGGATGAGCTCCCTCAGCTGCACTGGCTGCAAGTCGGGGCCTTAAAACCCTGGCAAATGTGTGCATTAATACGTTACTCATACCACTCTGAGGGCACTATCACCTTTTCTCTAGTGGCCGTTTCATAGACGCCTCACACTCTTTATAGACGAGAACATAATCCCTACTCCTGGGACTCCCGCTAAGTAGCTAGGTATAATAAGGCCTCAGAAATTCTCTGCAGACGACGCCGGCCACCGCATGCGCCAGACGCAAAAACCCTCCTTCTCGCTGTACTGTACAATCAGCTCTTTCCCCCAAACCCTCGGAAAGCACCGAAGACGCCAGCCCCTCCACCCGGAGTCAGCGACCCAATTCCTCCGCCGTTGTTCGGATTCTGTTGGCTCGGAGGACTCGCCAGAGTGCTTGCTAGACCTGTGTGCGAGCTTGCCGGTGTGCTTGGTTGGATAGGGGTTGGAGTGTGGTTGTAGATGGTAGCGCCGTTGAGGTTCGGTGTATTGGATTGCCCATCCACGGCATTGCCATAGCCGCTTTGTGCATAATTTGCAGTGGAAGCTGCCGAGCCCATCCCGTTCAGCCCCCACACATGGCCTAGGTACTTTTCGTCGTCAATCGTGCCATTGAAAATATTCTTCTTCACTTCCCAAAACACCTTGCCGGTCAACAGGCTATCAGAACCAGCTTGGTGTGCTACCCCAATCCGCTTGATCCCAAGCTCATCCGCCAGGTCTTGCAAACCTGACTTCTGGCCTAAGTTGTTGAGTATGTTCGTGGCTGAAGGCGACAAAGCAGCGTCATTGACTGTCTGAGTTCTTTGAGCGGCCTTGATCATGTATTTGATGTCATAGATTGCGGGAAAGAAGATGCTCAGGAGTTTTCGGTATTCTGTCTCGTCTTTTGGTAATTGCTTGCACAACATGAGCTTCACGAGGTAGCCAAAATCATAACCAGAGTGGAATGATATCCATCGAACGTCGTCCAGCAATGCAAGACCAGATGTCATTAGCAGAGAACCAAAGGCCTGAGGGTCTATGCCATTTTTTTCATGCGCCTCGAGATCAAGTCCAGCCGCCATCAAAAAGTCTATCGAGTCCTGATTGTACATGTCTTCGCCCAGGGAGAACTGGAAGTTGAATTGCCAGGTGCAAGGGCAAGGTAGCAGATTGTTTGAGTATGATGATGTAGCAGATTCTGTCTGGTGCGCAGGCGGCATTTCCCCATCCTCACTGAACAGTGTTATACCGAGTTGAATGACTTTAAGGAGGTCGACATTGCAGCGCAGGGTCTGGTAGTGGTAATCGGCTTTGGTAGTGAAAGCGCCCATCGGTCGAGCGACGATGCCAGGGAACTCAGTATCCTAAAATCTCTCAGTCAGAACCACAAACGCGAGAGTAGGGACCAAAGACGTAGGGAACACCGACGTACCATGCTGATGTACGGATACTGTTCTACCATCTCGCGCAGTAGTCCCATTTCCTGAGCTAGGTTCCCCCGCCACACGTCTCGTATCCTGGATTTTAATTGGCCTTTTGGGCCCATTCCACCTTCCCTCCGCATCTGTTCCTTGATCTGTTGTTGCTGTTGTAGTTCTGCACCGTGTTGGAATCCCATCATCGCCTCTCGACTTGCCAGCCCTGTCCCACCAGCACCTAGCCCACCCCCCGGACCAAACCCTCCAGCGAGTCCATTCAAGTTGCCCGTAGGAGCGAAAGGGCTCGGTTGTCCGAAAGCGTGATGAAAGGAAGGAGGGGGTAGGCTGCCTGAGTTCGAGGAATGATGTCCTGGTGTGTTTGTAGGTAACGTTATTGGCGGTAGACGTGTGTATGAAGCCGCTGAATTCTGTCCACCGAATCTGCTATTGGCCGGAGCCATTATATACGATTTGGAGCCGTGTCAAGTCAGGCCGCGAATGAAAAATGGGCTCTGGACCTCCTTCTTGGTAGTCTCATTGATGGTAAGAGAGGAGATTTGGAGAAGTGAATTTTCGCGCAAATTTTGGCAAGTACTAAGGGAAGTTGAGATTAAAGTGAGTTTCTTGGAATCAGCTGGTGCCTTGTCATTGAAGTGAGGATATTGCAATATCCAGGCCAAGAAGCTCTCGAAGTCGGACAAGGAATCACTAGCGCCAAACCTCTTGGCGTTCAAGAGCATTGAGCCTCAATCTTGTACTTTGTCACAATCCATCTTCCGTCAATTGAGTGCTGGGACAATCCTGACAAGTCTTAGCAACCGAAACTGGATCAGTGTAAGCGGTGGTCGGATAAAGCAATTCTTCTCGTCCTCCGCTGACTTGACAGCACAACAAGATGCCTCCTCCTCGACACAATGTGACCGGCTTTGATCCTCGCAAATTTGCACAGTCGTCTGGCATGCCAGCTAAGGATCCATGGGCGCGAGCGTGGGATACCTCACGAATTTTGATTCTACAGGGTCTCGCTGATGTACGCTCTACAGTGAACAATGGCGATATACGGGTCCCTTTACAAGATACAACCGCTTCAAGGGCGCTCTCCCTGGTCTAGGCACTGCTACGGTAGCTTTCGGGGCTTACTGCACCTACGAGTACTTTTTCATGAAAGACGAGCATCATGGGCATGGGGAAGGACATGGGGACGGACATGGGGAAGGACATGGAAGCGAAGAGCATCATTGAGCGCGCGGAGAGAATTGACGAGAGTGGGACAAGTGCAGCTACAAACTACGGCAAGAGAGAGCATTGTGGAGTCATAGGCGATTGCGGAGGGTTTGATACTTCATGGATACCGAATTGTTTGCTGCATGGGGTAGACGAGGACGCCATGGGCTATGATAGCTTTGCGCCTTTCATCCTCAGCTCGCAGGCCCAACGGCGTGAAGGGAAGCCGACCTGGATTTTCATGGTCTGAAGAGAACCATGAAACATAATGCCATCAATGCGAATTTTAGACCCATGGCGAGATGTAGCCAGCCATCTATGTCAAGTGCCAATGAAAATCTGCCCCCTAATCTCCCACTGCTTTGTAGAATGGATACGGCTCTAAGTTCCTCTCGGCATCGAGAGCTTTTAGTGACATGATTTGTGATTTGCTGCCTAAGAATTAGATGGTAAACGTACACGTGTAGACACCGAGCATCCTCGGAAGCAAAAGTTCTTCAGCTCGACTTTCTAACATTAGCACCATCAAGCCTCTCCGGACAACCCACGATATGGACGACGATGAGGTGTTCATCGAGGAAGACGAAGCTTTGAAACAGTTCTTCCCTACGGGGTTTGGCAAGCAGACAAAGGGGACGGATGTGGCTCGACAGCTAGAGAAGAGCAAACGACCTACCACGGCCATCAAGGAATTGCCCTCAGAAGAACGCGGCGGGAAGAATGACTCCAGCGATGAAGACTCCGAGGAAGACTCCGATGAAGATGACGACTTCCCGGTCTCTCACGAGCTGGTGCTCAAGACCCATGAGAGGCCCATTACCACCATTACCGTCGACCCTTCCGGCTCTAGATTCATCACTGGCTCTACAGACTGCACCATCAAGTTCCACGACTTTGCTTCCATGACCCCAAATACCCTACATGCCTTCAAAACAATCGATCCTACGGCTACAAAGGCATCCGCGAGCTCGGAAACACACCCTGTCCACCATGTCGAGTTCAACCCAAGCTCTCCAAGCTCATTACTTGTCATTTCCGCTACGCCTCAGGCCAAGATATTCAGTCGTGATGGGGAAGAGCTCAAGGAATTTGTCAAGGGAGACATGTATCTGAGGGATATGCACAATACGAAGGGCCACATTTCTGCCATCACTACAGGAACATGGCACCCAACGAACAAAGACCTCATGGTCACGGCTGGCACAGACAGCACTCTGCGGATATGGGACGTCAACATGCCGCTGAAGCAGAAGGACGTGATAGTGCATAAGTCAAGAGCAGCTGGATCAGCAGGCAGGACGAGGATGACCGCTGTGAAATGGGGCACACCTATCCAAGGTGGAAAGAATTTACTTGTGGCAGCAGGTCTGGATGGTAGTCTGGTCATGTGGGACGGCGATGGACCATACTCAAGGCCATCAGCGGAAATACGAGAAGCCCATAAAAGAGATACTTGGACCGGAGGTCTTGATGTCAGCGCTGATGGGCGAACCGTAGTCACAAGGGGAGGTGACGATCTGATCAAGCTATGGGATACTCGCAAATTCAAGCAACCCATAAGCGTTGTCGACCATATATCGACGTCCGATCAATACGCTAATACGGACATCCGTTTCTCTCCCACTTCTTCATCGATCATTACAGGCTCCACACGCGGCGAGCTTCACATCTTGAATCCTGCTACGCTGAAGCCGGAGACTGTGACTCCTGTCACGGATGGATCTCCGCTCGTCACACTTCTATGGCATGAGAAATTGAACCAGATACTTACAGGCTCCGCGAACGCAGAAATGCATGTGCTATACGATCCGAAAACCTCAACTCGTGGCGCCGTCATGGTCATGTCTAAAGCCCCCAAGAGGCGACACATCGACGATGATCCCAACTTCACCACCGATCTTTCCCAGGGGCTATCAGGAGACGCTATATCTTCCGGTGATGGACTACGTGCAGCCCAAGCTGGTACTAGCTACGCTTCTCGACACCCAACAATAGGTCTGACAGTGTCCGGCCGCTCTCGTGATCCAAGGCGCCCGCACATCCCCATGACAACTCCGTTCGCTAAGAGCCAGCCCGACGAACAGCATATTAAGAACAACATACCGCTCAGCTCTATGCGTGATGAAGATCCACGAGAAGCTCTGCTGAAGTACGCCGAGAAAGCGGAGAAGGATCCTATGTTTACCAATGCATGGAAACAGACTCAGCCGAAGACCTTATATGCTGATATTAGCGACAACGAGGAAGAAGAAGGGCCCCAGAAGAAGAAAGCGCGGCCGGGCTAGCGACGCAGAGTCTGCTCAGTGCATCTCTGCGCTTCCAAAATGGACAGTCGCGAGACGTCCTTCTACCGCGCTTTCTGAGTCTGTCTTGCGCAGGGAATCGACGAGAGCGCAGAGATCAGGTCTTCCAATGCATTTGCAACCGCAAAGCAATGATCAGTACTCGATCGAAGCTTGGAACCTTGGTGTTCATTGATTCGAACGTTGCGTGAAAATTGCTATCGGGCTTCATTTTGGAGCCCAATGGTACGGTTAGTAAGGCAAGCCGGCTCTTCTGTCCAAGATCTCTATTCTGTCTCACTAATCGAATCAAGCTAGCCCTTGTGTACATCGATCTTGCAAATGGGGCTGTCTCTGCACAAGACAACAGATTCTGTAATATCTGAAATACCGGAAATACTTGAGTGTTGAGAATGGTCCATTGATCAAACAAGAGACACTTATTACAGCTACTGATCTGATGGGTTTGGGCCGAAGTAAATAGAATGATAGGAAAAATGAAAGACATTTGCCTAATGTAAACATAGCTCGACTGTGATCTGACTGAATTAGTCATCCGTTACGTCACGGAAATGTGGAGTCATAGTCATTCATTCATGGGTGCTCAAAACGTCTTCGTTATTATCACATGTAAGGAACAAGATATGTACGAGTAGCTTTATAACTTGGGACTACTACTGGCAGAATTGTTATAGTTGTCTTATTTCACTAGGTGCAACTTATAGCCATTGAAGGACTATAGATTCATTTTCTCTTTTTGAAATGTTCAAATGCTCCTTTACGGGCATTATTGACCTCCAGCTTTTAGAGAGATTCCCATCAACGGCAGGCATCTAAGACTATCACATTTCGCTACCGCATTAAAGGTCTCTCAAAAATGGGCCAACAGCCCTCCCACCCCACCAACCCCTCAAAACAAATCCAAGTCATCGGCGCCGGCATGTCCCGCACCGGCACCGTCTCTTTCGGTCTCGCGCTCGAGCGTCTCCTCGACGGGCCCGTCTACCATGGCGGCGAGGCTCTGGCTCTCCGCGAGGAAAGCCATATCAGGAAATGGATTGATATCATGTACCGCACTCCTTGCAAGAGCGATCGAGATCAAAAATTTGTAAAAGAGGCGCTGAGGGAGCAGTTCAGAGGATACGTCGCGGTCACCGATTCACCGCCTATCAATTTCGTGGCCGAGTTGATGGAACTGTATCCGGATGCCAAGGTCATCTGCACGACGCGGGATCCGGACGATTGGTGGCGCAGTATGGAACCTGTCGTCCGGAACAGCAAAATGGGCTTCTTGGGCTTCGCGTTCTACTGGCTTCCCACGCTGAGGTTCTTCACGACGTATGTCCGAGCGGCGGAGGAGGGCAGGTATGGGGAGTTGTATTTCCGGGACGGGAATCAGACGTGTGTCAGGGAGACATATGGGTATCATATGGATTATCTGAGAAAGGTCGTGCCGAGGGAGAAGTTGGTGTTGTATAATGTGAAGGAGGGGTGGGGGCCGCTGTGCGAGGCTTTGGGGAAGGAGGTCCCGGATGAGCCGTTCCCGAGGGCGAATGATAGTAAGGCGGTGGAGGAGCTGTTTAGGCAGAAAGTGATGCAGGGGCTGCTGAGGTGGGTGTGGGTTGGAGGGGTGGTGGTTGTGGGGGTAGGGGTTTTGTTGTATTATCTCAGTTCGTAAAGGAGGTGTTCGAACGCTGCTTCTTTAACTGGAGTCTCGAGCATTGCTTGAGGTCGTACTAGGTAGGCTGGTAGAGGCTATGGGATTAATGGTAGTGTGAAAGACCAAGGCTTGAAGGCGAAGCCACAGGAGAGAAACCGTCGAATTTGCTAACGATGCTTCCAGATTTTCCTTCCCTAAATGCAAGCAGCAATTAGTAAGCTACGAGATAAAGATCTTGCGGACGCATGAATCGAAGGCCGCCTTCGTTGCCAGCTTGCCGGACACCAAACTCAACTATCCCGATGACTCGATCAAGTTTTCCAGAGTCGCCAACGGGAGTGAAGATCTTAGCATCGCGGAGACGTTTGTAGTTACGAGCTAATAACTGGATGGTCTGGTAGCAGTGGTATTGATGCCTGTTACTTTGACTCTCTGAGCTACAACGCAACTAAAAGCCAAACCCCCCTAATACCATCAAAGCTCCAGTCAGTGAATGGCCATGGCGATCAGTGATCGAGCACATCCTCTCCCCGGGTCTTCAAGCTTACAATCACCAGAAACGGAAAGTCTGACAAACACCGGCCCGTCCCAAGCGTCTCAGAAGGGGACCGTTGCATAGTACAGTTGATCAGTTTTGTTTATCGATCCCTTGAGAGAGGCATAGACCTCATCATGCTCACCTCAGCTTCGAGTATCAGATCGTTGAGCATCACATCTTGAAGCTTCAGGAATCGGCCTATCTCATCCCCCAAGCCCTCCCACGAGCCTGGCCCTCCTATCCATCTGTTTCGGCCTCCAAACTCCGACAGAGTGTCCTTCTGTACCCCAATGATAGCAGCTAAACCGTCTTACGTTGTTTTGATATACCTAAGATCCAGCAGCGAGAGATGGGGCCCAGTCCGCCAGCCCTGGAAAATCCGACGTGAATGTTGCTCATCGATGATTATACTGCTAAACCAGTTTCTTAGTAACTTTGCATTTTGCATGAAGTACCAATATGCAACTCATCAATCTTGTGGCAATGTCCCGAAAAGGCATGGAAGAGATGAGCAAGGCCTCGGCAGTCCCGGGTTAAAACATCGGGAACGTGATTGTCCCACTCGAGCGGAAGCTGGAACTCATCCCAGCTCGAAGGTAAGATTGCAGGCAAACGGAGCTCACATATCTCCCCGTATCATGAATGGTCGGTAGCGTGGATGGGAGCCTGGTAACAATCGCAGAAGGAGTCCTGTACAATAATGCGTTTGATGGGCATATGCCGTAAGATAGCATGTAGAGTATGATGATCCGTCTTGTTGTCCAGTATATGTATATGCTCTTTACCGTAAGTCGAGTAGTGTTCCAATTCACTCTCCAGACAGTGACTTTCGATGAACCTCCTAGATGACTTCCCAGATGACCGCCCAGATCGGTATGACTCCATGTAGAATGCGCCTGTCAAGACAGCATTGGTTTGAAAGCTTCTGCTTCCCTGTATTCCTCACGAAATAGCCTTCCATCGTAGACCAGCTCTTTGACATTTTTGCTGCATACGGGATGTTGAGTAGTGTTTGAGAACCGTTCCATCTCGAATTTGCGCGGCGCGAAATACACCCGATGGAGTCGCATTGGGGCTCCAATTGCGCTGAGTCGAGAACTGGATCAGGGTGCGGTATTGAGGTCAATTTCTGGCCGGTACCGTAGTATCTCCACTGGTAGTCTTAGGGCAGGCCGAGGATATGGGGAGCCATGCTGAGTCTTGTACGAAGGATTAATGAGGCTGTGGAAGCTATCGGCTAGATCAGCTCATGTGCTTGCATGCATGAAGAAGCCCTTCAGCACTTTCACATGATGTCTAATGTTCTGCTTTCTCTTGATCTCATATCTTACCAAGGCGGTAGTAGGCTGGTCAATGATCAATGGTCGGAGCTGTACGAGCGAGTGTGGGTACATCGGTAAAACCTTCCGTCGGAGCTTCAAGACGCTAGAGCAGAGGTCTCGGTACAGCAAGTGTTGTTGGGGGTAATTGCCATTAGCCACAGGTTTTAAAGTTCCGTCGAACGGTGTTGGCAAGGGCTCAGGTTCGAATCCCATGCGACGCATTTATTGATTTGTGAAGCGAAATGTTCCCCGTTAGTCATAGTCCGAGGGCGGACACCTGTTGGTTGTGGTCGTGTTGTTGGGGGTAATTTTCTGGCAGCGCCATTAGCCACAGGTTTCAAAGTTCCGTCGAACGGTGTTGGCGAGGGCTTAGGTTCGAATCCCATGCGACGCATTGATTTATGAAGCGAAATGTTTCCCGTTAGTCATAGTCCGAGGGCGGACACCTGTTGGTTGTGGTCGTGTTGTTGGGGGTATTTAGTTCGTATTAGGTTCGATTCCGTACAATGGTGTTGCGGTGCTTTTTATTTTCTGCAAGGTGGCAAGATATGTACTTGAGCGTTTCCTCGGTTAAACCTGCATTATTCATGGCGGGCTTGGCAAGCCTTGATAAGAAAAAACCGGAAAATATGCTCAATCGAAAACGCCCTCAGCGCCCGGACGTGCTTGGTCGTGGCCAACCTGCATTAGACATTACCCACAACGCTATTCAGGCCTTTTCAATTGGCCTTCCTTCAACATGACCTTCCTACTTCGACATCACTCTGCATCTTTGTCTTGCATTAGCCTACTCCTACATTCAGCACCATTCCACCTGTCTCGTCGCCGCGGAGGCGACCTCTTTTCATCATCATGAATCCCTCCAATATGATTCGGGGAAGACTACCTTTTCTTCTTAAGTGTGTGGCGGTTGTTGGATTGATAGTTCTTCTCATCAATCACTTTGCACCTAGCAACACTGACCCTTTTCATACCCTGTCTCAAGCAATTTCATCCAAGTCTGCCACCCTTGCTGGCCAGGAGATACCCAAAAAGGTCTGGCAGACATGGCATACTTCCGCCATTCTTCTAGACGAAGAGGAAAGAGAGCGAGCCCGGACATGGCAGGAGAAGAATCCTCACTATCGATACGAATTGCTCACTGATCATGGCGCGGAGAGCTATGTACGCCATCATTTCGCGGATGACCCTCTGATCCGAGATACTTTCCTCAACCTCACAGACAAAATCCTCCGAGCTGACTTCATGCGCTACCTTGTCCTCGCGGCAGAAGGCGGTGTCTATGCAGATTTAGACGTAGTTTGCCAGGAGCCCATCGACACGTGGATCCCTCTAGCCTTCCAGGGCAAGACCGGCGTTGTCATTGGCGTAGAAAATGACCGCATGCCCGTGGAGAACGATGCGAGTCTTTACTATGACTACCGGAAATACATCTGGGGTATCAACAATTGGACTTTCATGTGCACAGCCCGTCACCCGTTTATGCGATTTGTTGCTGAGTCGGTCGCGAGAAACCTCCTCGAGATGGCCCGGAAGCAGTATAGAACCCTCGCAACAATGAAGCTTTCGTATAAGGAGGTCATCGACTCGACTGGGCCGGGGGCGTTCACCAATGCGCTGTTTGCCTATGTATCACGCGCGACGGGCAAAAAGATTACGCACAAGGATGCAACCATGCTGGAAGAGCCTAAGCTAATCGATGATATACTCATCCTCCCCATCAGAGCAATGAGCACTGCCGAAGCTGAACGTGAGGGTGTCGAGGGAGCCCATTCCAAAGACTGGCCTGCTGTGGTTTTTCATTGGTCCGTGGGGTCTTGGAAGAGTGATCATCCTCAACGCCCGGAAGATCAAGCGGCGGCTGAGGCAGAGGCGAATGTCGAAGTGGAAGATAGCCCAGCAGCGGATGATATCTTGGCGGTGGATGGAGCTCCAGCAGCGGAGGAAGTCAGAGCTGCTGAAGCAGTCCCAGCAGCGGAAGGATTTCCCTCAATGGGGGATAATGGAGCGGTGGAAGGGGACCCAGCACTAGAAGCAGCCCTTTTACAGGACGGAGCCCAAGCTGTTGAAGGTGATCAAGTAGTTGAATTGGAATCACCTGTCGAAGGGAATCCACCATTCGCAGGGAACCCACCAGTCGAAGCAAATCTGCCAGTCGAAGGAAATCCGCTATTGGAAGGAGATTCACCAGTCGATGGAAATCCACCGATAGGAGGAAATTCACCAATTGGGGGAGATCCACCAGTGGTTGCGGACTTACCAGTGCAATGAGCGATATGTTGACATATATTATTTTCATTGGTGATGCATTCGACTTTGGTTTAATGCCCTCTCTACATGCCTGGGAACGTCGACTGACTGAAAGCCCCACTCAAAACACGCCTTGCCACAGAGGTACTTGCCAGGAATCATTGGTTCAAAGCTTCCACGACAATGCCACCACGTTAGTCCTACCCGATGGTTCTATAAGTGCAATATGGCCCCCTCGATGAGCGTTCCTCAGCGGTCTGGTAATACTCCCATAGCGAAAAGCCTATATATCTTACTTTAGGTTGTTAGATTCTCCTACAACGCCAATTGTATCGATGACGATGATGAAGAGACTCCAAGTATTCTCGATCTCTCCCTCGGCAATGACTGCAAGCCTTCAAAACCTACCAAATTAAGTCTCGGAGCAACCTAGAACGCCTTTGGTCGCAGCCTTGAAGAAATGAATGTCCTAATAGGTAATCATGCGTCCTTGCTATCACGGATACAGTTCTTCCGGTTTGCTTTAACAATACGATGTTTTCAAGACATTCACCGGCATCGGAACTCCAACATTGATGCTCATTCGGTCCGACTGAGGTTTTCAATTAACGGTATCACCGAGAATACTCCTTACCTCCACTCTCTTTCTTCACACTTCCTGATCAATCAACCGAGCGAATGACACAGTGGGCTCTGACAAGGTCCTACTCACGTGGCTGCGGACATACGAAGTCAGCTATCATGAATTACCCTATCAAGCCTAACCGTCGAGCCGTGCCGCCGCCATCTTCGTATCCTCGAGGACCCTCGGACCGTACACGGCCTCTACATAATATCTCCTTTGAGGTGGATCCACACCGCAAAATGTTTGCGGTCTGTAAAAGATAAGGCATTTCCGCGTCGATTGTTATTTTCCTCTGTCTACAAACCAAGAAGTCTACTGTTTTGCCCAAATATCTTCTCTTGACACCTTCCGGCCCAAGAAGCGATTCAGCATCTATATCTCAAAATACTCCTCAACGATGTCTCAAGTCATCGTCGTCACTGGTGCTTCCAGCGGTTTCGGCAATATGTCCGCCAAAGCCCTCGCTAAAGCCGGTCATATAGTATACGCTGGCATGCGTGATCCCTTCCCCAGCAACGCCTCCGTCCAAGGCATCGAATCCTTTGTCGAAAAGGAAAAGGTCGACATGCGCCCTGTGGCCTTGAACGTCATTAGTGAAGAGTCCCTTACGAATGGCATCGACAAAGTCTTGAAAGAAGCGGGCAAAATCGACGTTTTGATCCATAATGCCGGCCACATGAGCTTTGGACCTAGCGAGGCTTTTACCCCGGAGCAGCTAATGTCCGAATACGATGTCAACTGCGTCGGGACCCACCGTCTCAATCGCGTTGTGCTTCCTCACATGCGCAAAGCGGGCAAAGGCTTGCTCGTCTGGGTCGGCTCAAGCAGCGCCCGAGGCGGTGTCCCGCCCTATCTTGGCCCCTATTTCGCAGCCAAGGCCGGCATGGATTCGCTTGCTGTCTGCTATGCAGGCGAGCTGACTCTCTGGGGCATCGAAACCTCCATCATCGTGCCAGGAGCTTACAGGAAGGGGACCAGCCATTTCGCCCACGCTGCAACGCCCGATGACAAGGCGGTCAATGCTGAGTACGAGGAAGGAGCGTACAAGGGTTATCACCAGCGCATCTTGGATGGACCCATCCTTGTCGAGCCGAAGGATTCGACCCGGAGGATGTTGCGAAGGCGATTGTTGATGCGGTGGGGAAGCCGTACTGGAAGAGACCTTTCCGTGTGCACGTGGCATGGAAGCTGATCGTAGCCATTTGGTCAATCCGGTGGCTGATTTTGTGAGGGAGCAGACAACCAAGGATATGGACTTGAAGGATTTACTTGCTGTCAAAGGAGCATAAGTCGCGCCTGGCTTGTCGAAGCAGGTATGCTGGGCTTGATAGCAAGTATCTTGGTACGGCGGTGTATTGCGCATCTTATTGGCAATGATGAAAAAGATGTACAGCTTGGTGAATAGTGTCAATATCAAGAGTCTGCTACCTATCTTAAATGGTCCAATTGCTCGCATACCCGTTCGCAATCCTTACCACTTTTCATTGCCTCCCAACATCACTCTCTCCGAATTTGCTCTCATGAAGTGGGATTGGCGTTTCCAAAAGTCTGGAGATGCTAGAGTACTGCGTTTGTGGTGGCCCAAAATTTTATGTTCGTTCCTGTATACCTGACGGGGCGGTCTCGGACCATCTGGCATCTTCCATTGGCACGTATATCATCAAACTTTGCCCCTGAAACCGCGCCATGTTTGTCCAACGCAGACGGGTACCCCGTGCATGCATTTGTCACGAATGGCTCAAAGGGCGCCATGAACATCATCTGGGCCATTTATGGTTTGCCGTAGCAGTCAACTATCTCCAACTGCCAAGTGAAAGCAGCACCCTTCTCACAGATCCAAATAGGTAGTAACGAGGTACACCTATCGAGAGCCATCATGAGTTGAGCCGCTGCAGGTCGGTCCAAACTGGCCTTTCAGAGAGTTAGGTAACAGTTCCCAATCAGGCTGAAGATGATGCCGCTAGGCCTTCTCAGCTCCGATATACTTTGACCGATCTGGGAATCTTCATGAATGCGTGAGACAACATCAAAGACCACATACAATACTCCAAAGAAAAAGCCATTCTACCTCCTGGTGAGTTAGGTCGAATTTACCTCAGTAGGAAAGAGGCCGGCTACGTTCGAACATCTCATGCAGCTTTCTGACGTCGTGTTTCACATGGAAATCTCGGTACAGGCGGGAATCATAGAGCCACAAAAACAAAACAAAACAAAGCTTGTGGGCGTCCGAAGGAGGTATCCTACACTGAGCTTCGTAAGTATTGAACTCGAGACCCCATTGTTGCAATTGCCTCATTACGGTTATAGTACTGGCAGCTCCTGGCATGGATCAAAACGACTGGTTGTCGCCTCTTTGAGACTCAGTCTCTCCCTCCCTTCAACTCTCGCAATACGCTTATTTACCTGATACATCGCTTGATCGACCACCCAATTGAGAGCAGCTGTCAAGTCCTCCACTGCCTCCTGTCCTCTCGGCACAACATGTGCACCTTTATGATCACACACCTTGACCTCCCGCCGATTGCACAACTCTAAGAACGCTTTCGAGGATTTACGACAAGCGTCGCTTCTCCCAATCACATGGGCGGTTGGAACATTTATCCTCGTAGAATGTGTGCCTGCACACATCTTGACGGGCTTTGAGATTTTCCCAGAAGCGAGGGCAGAGACATCGAATGACTTTGTACCGCCAATGAACACAGCGAAATTGAAATGCACTTCCCACGCTTGGTAGAGCAGGAGAGATGCAGCGACTTCGGCGCTTTGTGAAAAACCCGATATACTCTCAAAAGGGCCGTCTTCCTCCACAACCTCGGTAAGGTACTCGTGGGCTCGAAGCAGTTGCGACACGCTGGGCTTTGCCTCGTAGAAGCATCGATAGGGAGGCGGGTATAGCTTTCGAACATCTGTTATACGAAGATTCAGCATATGTTCCGACTTACTGAGCCGTTTTATGATCACAAGCCCTCGTCTGACTCACCGCTCGTGGGTGTGGTGTCTATTTCACCGTCTGGATAGAAAAAGTCGTATTCTCCAAAATTCATCTCGAGCTCACCTATGGAACTCTCGATTAGCGCCACATGGTGGGGGACTTGTACCGTGAATACCCACAAAGCAGCTGCTCCATTGCCTAGAATTCAGATTCAATTGCTGCGGTCCCAAGTGTCCGACGTTCTTCAGTCAGCTTGCATCAAGACCGGCGTTTATCAATGCGACATCAGCAGTCTTCGTCAAATCGAAGAGACTATTGCATCTTGCGCTTCTATTTTCCCTCCAATCCGCGGCGTTATCCAATGTGCGATGAACCTTCACGACTCCACATTCGAAAACACGATCGCCGAAGACTGGCAAGCCGTTACAGCGCCCCAAGTTCAGGGAAGCTGGAACTTGCACTCCTGCCTTCCGCATGACATGGCATTCTTCATCATGCTCGCCTCTTTCGTAGGCATCACCGGCAACTGCGGCCAAGCCAATTATGCTGCGGCCACCGCTTACCAAGACGCGCTTGCACTCCATCGCCGAGCAAGAGGTCAAGCAGCGACGTCAATCGATCTAGGCTGAATGCGTGACATAGGCGTTGTCGCCGAAAAGTGGAGACATATGTTCAAACTGCGCAACTCCAGGTTCGAGGGCATGAGGGAACACGAGCTGCACATCGTGCTCGAGGCCGCTATTACCCGGAAGGTATATGGTAGAGATGAGACGAGCGTTCCGAGTCAAACCATCACGGGGGTTGGGACCGGAGGCATGATTGAGCGCAGTGGCGCTATGATTTTGGCTGGACGAACGATGCCAAATTCTCGTACTTGAACACTGTCGACTCCAGAGAGATAAAGGAAGCCCGCGCTACTGGCGGCGATGCGTCACAGCTAAAAAGACGTCTGCGTGAAGCTAGTAATAAGAATGATGCCACGGCCGTCGTCAAAGCAGCGCTCATGGCAAAATTGGTCTAGTCGACTGGTCTGGATGTCCGTGGTGTGGACGAGAATAAAGTGATTCACGCGCTTTGGTTGGACTCGTTGGTTGCGATCGAGCTCAGAGGGTGGGCGAAGAGGGAGTTGAAGGCTGAGGTGTCGGGGGTGTTTATCTTGAGTAATGCGAGTATTAAGGAGGTTGCGGCGACGATGGCTGGGGGTTCTGAATTGGTTGATCTGGGGTCAGGGTTGGGTGGGTCGACTTGGGAGAAGAAAAGGACGAAAGGAGAATAGTGTGAGAAACTGGTAGCGTATGCACTTGAAAATCTCGTGATATCTGCTTTAAGAACGGGTGCGAATAGAATGAAGAACAAATGTACTATTTGCAATTTACAATGAGTACTGTCCAGAGCGGGACCCAGCCGCATAGCCATCGCGACATCTCCTTCTCATCAGCGTGAAGAGCAACGCCTCCAGGCATGTCTATACCAGTCTTCTCAAATATCAAAACATCCTAGTGGTTTGTTGGAAGCAGGAACGAGAACGAGGCTACATTAACGATGGAAGGGCAGAATCTTGCCGTTGCTATCATCAACAATAATCTCGAAGGTCATCGAAATAGGTAGATGGGGTAGGCGCCGGGGATTGCCACAAGGTGACGTGTATAAGAATTACCACAAAGACAAAGACTAGGCGAGTAGTAGAGATGTTCTCGCGCGCATCCAGGCAATACTAATTTGAATAGCAGCACAAACAAGTCTCTTGGCTTGATGATCCCACGCTTCCGGAGAGACTTCTTCGCCGAGAAATTAATGTCGTACGTCGCTCGATGGTGAAGTCCTCGGAGGGTTAAGGGAGATCATACCGAGGCGAGATCGAACCGAGGAGAGATCTGTGGATCTGATATCAGTCTGTCTGCCGCCTTTTGAGGTCAACATTCGACCGCTTCCATTCGAATAAAGGCGTCAGCGAGGTAGTATCACAAAAGGGCTGACGAGAGTAGTCTATAGGAAAGACTCACAAGGAGACGGTAGATCATATTTCGGAATAATCACTATGTATGCAGCCCGCGGCACCAATCATACTTATGAAAAGAAGACGAAAATGTCAATATGAAATTTCAAGTATCTTGCACGCCTGACACTATACCCGCGGATCTTGCATGGTACCGGAGGTACCGCGAAGCCTTCTCGCGTCTGGATCACGAGACTGGACTACCTGTCCAGCCGAGTGGCTTCGAAAGCCCCATCCAATGGCATAATGACCATTGTTCCCCAAGGTACAAAGGGCGCTTCATTGTGCACAGCAAAAGCAATACATGGGTCGAAAACACAAGCCTTAAAACATCTCCGAAATAACTGTAGAAGTCTTTATCGGTGGAAACGTTCGTTCTCTTCATCACTGCAAGCCGGTCCAACATCGACAAACCAACCCGCAGTGTACAGCAAAGGACTCGCACCAGTCCAACTTTAAATAAAATCCAGGATGCCGACAAAGTCCGGCAAGGAGCTCTATCGGGAAGCCTTCTTGAAAGTCAAGGCCGATCGAGGAACTCCTTACGATGTCAGCCAGGAAGAGCTCGATGCAATGAGCACATTTTCTGACCGCAATTTTGGACCCTTCGTAAGCCAAACCCAAGCGACGAAAGAAGTCGTGGATCACAACAAACCGAGCCGAAAGCCATCATCTGCTGAACTTGCGGCCATTCAGCGTCTCCGCTCGGCATTGAAAGACAGTCTCTGGAGTCCCGACATCGTAATCAAAGCCTTCCACGATCTCGACATGATATTCTTCCTCGGCCACTCCATCACAACGTCCAGTTCCAATGGCGGACGCCCGACGCCTTTGTCACCCACGTGCAGCCCGAAGATTTCGCCTTGGGCGCGACGGTGGGAACCGGCAGGGTCGGCCAAATGAGCATCATGCTGCACGCGCACAACCTTCTCCTTCGCGACGTGATCCGGGATCCGTGGATGCACATGTGGTCGACGGCGCTGCACGAAATGTGCCATGCGTACGAAGGGGTTCGGGCGCAGACGGGTATGCGGGCCGGGCATCAGATGGATTTCGGCTTCAAGGTCCAGGCTGTGCATGAGCGGGCGCAGGGACTGTTTGGGTTGTGGGCGATTGTGCCTGCGGAAGAATTGGCACGGTGGGGGTTGTACCAGGTATGAAAATGAAGGGAAAGTAGGCGGTGGGAGAGAGAGGGCGAAAAGCCGCGGGCGACTGTACATGATGTGACTCTTCTCTGCTTCACACTTTCTTGTCGTTCCGTCTAAAGTGCATCATGAAGAAAGCAAGTTTGTCGTCATGCGTTGGGCCTCGGAAATAGAAGCATTCACGCTCGTGCTGAAGGAGTTGTGTGACTTCAATAGTGCTGGAGATTTGGAGACAGGAGCGCCAGGGCGGCGCCATGGTCAAGAGACTCTGTATGCATCACTCGCAATATAGGTGACAGCTATGTTGAATTTATAGACATGGTATCTTCGTGTACACACTCCCTCAGAGGAGAGAGAGCAGTCGTACTGTAGTAGCCGGTGAGACGCTGAGGAGAAGATCTGCAAATCCCGTCTAAGAGCCGAACTGCCGTGTTTTAGGGCTCCCTTGGTGCCCGCAGGCGCCAAGACTGGTCAAAACAATCTTGCATTTGATTTCAGCTTTGGGATATGTTGAAGTTACTCTTACACTCCTATATATATCATATATCTGGCATCGTTGTTGCGAGAAATAAGTGGGCCAACAGCAAGCGGTGAGTGTTCGGCCTTTGTCTGGTGAGAATCCCTTTGTCTATTCACGAATAGCTATTAACACATTCTTGACTTCATTCAACCCCTATCTTATTGTCTTGCCGCTGCCTTGCTATTGTCTTACTGATGGCTGGGAGTCTATTGTTCCACCCGACGTCTTGTGCGCCATTACCATATATTAACCATGATCTTTCACATTTTACTCCCAACCTTTTAACATCAACCTCACTTCCACTCAATTCCAAAGCACAGATATCTCTGCAAGTCTCAAACACTCTCACAGCATTGCACACATCTGCACAATCTACATCAATCTCACCAGAACAATTACCATCGAAATGGCTGCGCCAAAGAACTTGTCTGGCACGAAGAAGACAGCGACCACTGCTTCCAAAACTGCTTCCAGAGCATCATTTGCATCTCAGACTGCAGGTTCAGAAAACAAAAATACTCGCACAAGCAAGCGCAAGGCTGAGGAGCTGGGATCCTCTTCTGCGGTCACCAAGTCGCGCAAGTTCAACTCCTCCAAAGCTGCATCTAAATCCACAACCCGCGCCCCAAAACCCAAGCTGATTCTCAACCATCGCGCCACTGATACCTTGAATGTGTACGTCTTCGGGTCGGGCGATTCAGGCGTACTCGGACTCGGGCCCAAATGCTCCACCGATGATGTTGTGAGGCCTCGTTTGAACCCAAACCTCTCTACATCGTTCGTCGGGGTTGTCCAAATGGCAACAGGTGGCATGCATTGTGTAGCTCTCACGAACGAAAACAAGATCCTTACGTGGGGAGTCAATGACCACGGTGCTTTGGGAAGAGACACGGAATGGGGCGGCGGCTGGAAGGACATGGACGGCGGAGACCACGACCAAGATAGCGACAATTCAGAGAGCGAGCTCAACCCAAAAGAATCATCGCCAACCGCAATCGACAGTTCCTGCTTCCCAGCCAACACAGTGTTCACGCAAGTTGCTGCTGGTGACAATGCAACCTTTGCTCTTACTGAGGAAGGTCTGGTTTATGGCTGGGGAACCTTCAAGGTAAAGTACTCTGCTTCCCCGTTTCCTGAACGAGTTACTAATACTTATGCTCAGACAAGCGACGGCGCTTTACATTTCTCTGCAGACATGGCAGTCCAGAACCGACCAACCCTCATATCTGGCCTGCGAAACATCACGAAGATCGCTGCTGGAAGTAACCATGCACTCGCCCTTGATCACAAGGGTTGCGTTTTCGCCTGGGGATTTGGTGAGCAATGCCAGTTGGGCCGTCGCATCAATGCTCGCTTCCAACAGAGTGGACTTGTCCCCGCAACCTTTGGCTTGCCAAAAGACGTCATGGACATTGGCGCTGGTGCGGACCACTCATTCGCCATCCATCGAAACGGCACCGTATACGGCTGGGGAGCAAACAACTACTGCCAAACTGGCATTGATGAACGCGACGGAGAGGACTTCGCCAACATTCTGCGTCCGCAGTCGATCGATGGTCTGACAGGCCACGGGAAAGTCACCAGCATCAGTGGTGGAAATCATCACAGTGTCGCGGTCACAGACGGTGGTGCATGCCTGACGTGGGGTCGTGTTGACACAAACGCCCTCGGCCTGAGCGTTGACAGCCTTGCTGAACACGACATCATACGTGATGCGCAAAAGAAGCCAAGAATACTCAAGAATGCGACCCAGGTACCTGGTATCAATGCTGTCCACGCCGCCGCGGGTTCCGATCACTGCGTTGCGGTGACTCATGAAGGCAAAGCGTACAGTTGGGGTTTTGGTGTGAGCGGCCAGCTGGGCCTGGGAGGTACGGATGATGTCGGGCTGGCGACCCTCATCGAGAACAAGGCTGTCAAGGACAAGAAGTTGGTTTGGGCTGGCGCTGGCGGACAGTACAGCGTCCTGACCGGGAAGGAGTGAGTGCATTTGCGGCGGAGACGAGTGCAGGATGGTGGTCACGGGAGGAGCGAATACTCGTGGGAGCATTGGCGGCGGGTTTGAGACCCGAGAGATATATGACATTCTACGAGGAAATCATAGTTTGTAGCGTTACTCGAGATGTTCAAGTCTCATAGATATCCAGCAACGAGACGAACTATCACATGATTACCAACTTGTTGACTTGCTGCGACTGTCATTCTCCTTGACCATGGGCCTACTACCTCCGTCACGTGCGACATTTTCAAGGTGATGGTACAACGACAACTGTCAGTTCATGAGGGATTGAATCCCGGAGAGTACCTGTTTGTCCCGTTAGAGAAATAAGAGGAGCCAACGAGGTACGTCTAGAGGTAGAAGGATGACTGGTTATGTATGACTGGTGTAGAGCCTGATGTCTACTGTGACTAAGGCCCACTAGTCTTATTGGCTAGACAAACCCTATCAACTATTAGTGCTGTGAGAAATAACATAAACGATGGTCGATGCAGAGAGTATTCGACACCGATATGCCGCGGTGGTGCGGTGCGCTATCGACGCTACTTGGGGTCATAGCAGTGGAGTATGAGGCTGGTTCTAAGTAGGACGTCACAAGAAGTGGGAGTTGTAGTGGTTGGAGCCCCTCCAAATATTCTCAACGTTAACACGAAGGACAAGGTTTAGAATCATACAACTTCTATCGCGACTGCTCCTGTCTTGAAGAACGGTTGGCCAGTTATCCAGACTGCACGCCGTCCAGGCCGTCTACCTCACAAGGGTCACCTCGTGATAGAGCGGGCTCGGCATCCGCAGAAGCTCCGACTCCGCCCCTTTCAGCACAAAGTCCAAAAACGCAACCACATACGCCGTGATCACATCGAATCCTCGCGCCCCATCTATCGTTCCAAGCGCGGAGCCGGTCACGCTCGTCGCATTGAACGGCGACAGTCCCAGCAATTTAGTCAGCAGCGGGATGTCGGAGAACGTATTGTGGGCAGCTCCAGCCAGCGCGAGCTCCCGTCGCCATCCCCGCAGCCGCGGCCACGTTTCCGCCCACGAGTCATCGCCGTAGAAGGTCTGGTTCGGCATGCTTTTCGGATTGCTGAAGAGCATGAACGGCCGATCCAGCCCCCGCTCGACGACGGCGCCGTAGAACGTCCCGTCCATGTTCAGCCCGCCCGCGATGCGGTGGTCCGAAAGCATCGCCGCTGCGGCTGTCGCCCCGCCGAACGAGTGCCCGTACATGGCGACGCGGCGGACGTCGAGGCCGCGGCCTGCACCGGGGATGACGTCACGGACGGTATCGTTGGCGCCGAGTTGGTCGAGGAGGAACGAGACGTCGGAGGCGCGAGTCGCGAGGTCGAGGGAGGTTTGTGCAGCGCTGCTGATGTTGGCGGCGTAGGTTGGGGGGCCGGTCGGGTATTCGACGATGAAGGCGTCGTGGGGGTGGTCGATGGTTAGGACGACGTAGCCGGTGCTCGCGACCGTGGCGGCGATCGCGCTGTACAGTTGGCAGCTTACGCCTATGCCGGGAGAGAAGATTACGATGGGGTGGGAGTTGTTGTGGCTGGGTGGCGAGATGGGGGCGTCGGGGCGACAGGTGCTGATCGGAAGTTCTCGAGTGTTGCGTTTGTGATGCCGTAGGAGGAGAATTCTTGGTCCCAGAATTGAGCGGTGGCGAGGGGCATGTAGTTCACGGTGCGGAGTGGGTCGCATTCGGAGGGTTTTGTGATGGGGTAAAAGACGGTGACCATGATGGCTCGCTGGGTGCGGTTTGGAGCGAAGGGGTCGAGGCGGGTTTTGTCGACTAATTCTGCGGTGGTGATGCGTGTGTTGTAGGGGCCGCTTGGTTTCGGGAGGACGACGGTCGATTGTACGGCTGGGAGGAGGAGAAGGAGGATGACAATGGTGCCAAGATGGATGGTGTCGGGAAGGGAAACCATCGTGGAAGGTGTGCTTGGGACGAGTGATGCTTCCCTTTTTTTATCGGCAGATTGGCACTTGCTTTATACCTGTGACGCTTTGAGGGTAATATAACCCGCACCCGTGAAATTTGCCTCTTTCTCAGGGACTGAGGTGTCATGTGTGCAGAGAGTGAGGTATTAGGTGTCGATATGGAGTCCTGCCATATGCGTGTAAGCCGGACTAAGGGTGCTGCAGCTCGCTTAAAATTGTTCTAGCCTCAATTAGCATTTTTCCTGGCCAGACTCGCTAACTTTTGTTCCCAAATGATCGGTCAAAATAGGGGGTGAGGTATTTCATAGACCACACGAGATGCTGTCAAGCGTGACTTACAAGCTTAGACCAAGCGAGGCTGGTGTGGAATGATGATAGCGTGTGTAGGCGCCGTGCGCTTAGGAAAAGCGACTTCCAACACGAGCAAACACTGCAACTTCTGGAATCAGACTATGAGATCGACGGCTAGAATTGACGTTGAGTTGATAGCAGTCACCGATTGGGCATCTCGTACGGAAGCACAAAGAGAGAAAGGCCGCGTTGGCCGACTAAAAACTCAGGCTGGAATTGGTGGTAAGAAGGCTTAGAAAAGGGCCAAGAGAAGAAGAAGAGGAATGACAAAGATACCAGTGGGCACAGAAGACTCTCTGGAACTCAACCAAAACGGAGGTAGCAGCCAGTGCACCGAAGTCACGTTTTACCCTGGTCAACGCTTGTAGTCACTGATCGACGGAGTATTGAGATGTATTGATTAGTGAATCGGTAGTTGGGCAGTAACATTACTTACAGCGCCTTACCCGTTCAAATATGCCCAGCAACGTCATGCTCATGATCAATATATCATACGATGCAGCGAATATTACACGACGTCCATCACTTTCAGCTCCACGTTGCTGTCACCAGCCACTGTTTCCTCGTGACTTAAATCTGATACTGAGTGCTCCCAGGCGCGCCCACTATCTTTACCCGCCTGCTCAACGTCCGTGCTGTGAACCATAGACGACTTTGTCTTTACTTTGGGTCGTAGAGATAGCATTGACCGCCATGTTCGGGCTTCGGATGCTGCGTGTCGGCTACTGTGGAATAGTGGTGCTAGGGTCGGCAAACATGCAGTGTTGGTGGATGTTTGTGCTTCAATGAGAAAATTTATGGTTACAGTGACAGTCGCCCTTAAGGACTTGTCGACTGAGCGTTTCGAGCCAGCCTTATTGTTTTTCCAAATCAGCTGAGGCTTACGCTGGCTTTCGGTCTCCGGTCCATTGGCTACGTCATTCAAGATTCCAAAATAGTAAACCCGTACCGCTGAGGTAACAATGCAGCTGGAGAGGCCCTGTTAGTATATGCATGAAGGATAGCAGAATCGACAGAGCTTACGACAAGCCCAGTAGAAAGATTCCAGACACCTGAGCTTTGCGGGCTGAGGACATGTGCAAAGTTTGTATCACAGACAGAGGCATGCAAACGACGATGGCATCCAGTATTATGTTGATCGCAGTCATGGAGAACAGAAATCCAGTATAGTTGATAAGAAAAGGGCCGTCTGGATTTTTTGGACCTTTTGAGACAGGTTTATATGCGAACATCTCGCCATGGGTTGATGTCTTTGTTGGATGGGTCCAATCCCATTGCTGGCGACGTACTCACAAATATGGATGTCAAAAGCCAGCCCACCGTCAATGCCATCATCACGTGGCAGGCGAGTCGAAAGCGCGTCCTGACAAAAATCCGCTTGTAGAGAACCAGTGTTGATGTTTTGACCAGGGCTATAATGATGGCAAAAACCAGAGGCCCCGTGTAATGTATCTTCCAAAGATTATATCAGCCATCGTACAAGAAGTCAGTTCGGAAAGAAGAGCACTTTTGCATATTTGGCCATTTCCGATGGATGCTCTACGAGGTGTATTATCGAGTCTCCGTCGCCACCTGCGACAGCGCCGAATATCGTCACGGCTGCATCAGCATATTGGACGATCTTCCAAATATTGGTATCCGCACAGCAAGTTCCTCAAATCGTGAACTGAAGGAGTTCACCCTCACTGCTAGAATGGTGTAATCGTCCAGACCTAGGCCAGCTTTTGTGCTCTTCCGGCTTTTGAATCGCAGAGCTACGGAGACGGATGAGAAGGGCACAAGGACTGAAGAGACCACGACCGACGCCGTCGAACTCGCTGATTGCATGCCGTTTCGAAAACAAACAGACTTATTCTTGGCGATTTAGCCAAGGGGCGGAGAAGATTGACCATGGTATCTGTGAACATTTTCGTACAAAAGTGAGAAGGGAGATTAGGTATCATTATGATGCCATCAGCCTTGCAGCCTCGTCTCATGGTGGATTCCGAGTATGCAGGGGATGACTTTGGTGCTGCATACGCGTGTCATTTTACAGATGCTTTTTGTTGATCGGCTGTTGAAACAATTTTTTGAAACAATCCAGCCCCTGATTGCACCATAGTCGTGTCGATTACTGGCTACAACAGTAAGATTACCCTAGACAAAAAAGGCTGCGAGGTGCAAAAGAGAAGGGCCGCATTTAGCGTATTCAAAAACGTCTGGAATGCTTGGCACCGGAGATCTTTCACACCACACACCCAAATTCGTACTGTAGCATGCATAGAAATCTCTCCGCAAAATTATTCAATAACACTGCTATCGTTAGTATAGGTCCCAAATGAAAAGATGAAGCTATACTGAAGTCTTGGTATGTTCCTCAGTGTTAGCAACTCAGCTAAAAAAGCCTGGTCCCGGGGGTGTCTGCGCTTGACAGTCAGACACCCCTATTTGGACCTAAATACTTGGCCCGTAGGGCCTTCGTAGGGCCCCCGTAGGGCCGTCGCAGGGCTCCCGTAGGGGCTGCTGCTAACACTTAGCCCCCAATTTATCTGTTTCTGAGCTTCTTAAGCAGAGGCTATTTCAGTAGTTATGGGGGGGTAGTTCTTACTGTGACGGCGACTGAGGGGCGGCGACGGCGGCGGTTCTGTGGCTGCTGCGTTATTGGTGCGTTTGGGAGATATAGCTGAGGTTATATAGCTTCAAAATTGATTAAACGCGACTATTTGCGATGTGGCTACTTGATTTGAATGATTTTGCGGAGAGATTTCTATGCTACAGTACGAATTTGGGTGTGTGGTGTGAAAGATCTCCGGTGCCAAGCATTCCAGACGTTTTTGAATACGCTAAATCGGTAATTCCGCCTTCCCGTCCCCCGCCTCTCATCTCGATATGCTCCATGCGTGCAGCTCTGACTGGCTATAAAAAGAGGGTAACGGTATCTTGGTATGGCTCTGTCTGTATGGTATCATGGTATGTCTGATTGCGTCGGCGAAATATTCTCCGCTTCAAAACGGAACAACGGCATATCGGGCCAAAAGTCCTGGACAGCACGCTAGTAAACGCTCTGTAAGGTACCTTAGCTGGGACCCCTGAGCTAGCACCCGGACTGGATTTCGGGCGATACTTCCGGGCTCGATAGTGCCGCCCTTCGGGCGCCGAAATCTTGCTGTTCAAACCTTTCGGTGCAGACTTCCGTAGGAAATGGGGCAATGGGCAATGGTATCTTGGTATGAGTTGTGGTAGGGATTGATTATATATCGAAAGTCATTACATGCGTCTATCATTACCTACGTCTACACACCCCAGAACTCTCATAATAGCAACGTAACATCATCCTGGTACAAATCTCGGGCCACTCTCCTCAGTGAAAGTCCCAGCCTTGACAAGCCTTCTCAAACTCCACAATTTCACCCTTATCATTGAATGCACTTCCCGGCCCCACCGACTCCTTGCCGACCTTCCCCATCACAAGTGATTCCACTTGTCTCGGTTCCTGTGCTCGGAACATAGCCTCCGCATACGGGTAGTACCACATCTTATGCCACCTGTTGCTTCTCGAGGCTTTGTCACCGTTGTGATGTAGCATGACCGGTACAACACCGTCACAGTAATGGGTGTAGAGGGGAACATCATTCCAGCTTGCGTTGACTGAGAGAGCGCGGTTGTCGTTTCCCTGATTGAAGAAGGGTGGCTGCGAACTCATCACATCCGCAGGCAGAGGGCGCAGATGAGGCTTGCAGTCCCAGCGATCCCAGTGCTGGACTTGTGGTTCGAGGGATTGGTTGTAGCTCATCCATCCGCCATTACGCTCCGAATTTGCGGTTTGGAAGGTTATGTCAGACCAGTAGTCAAGGCCTATGCTGAACTCAAGGGGCTTTCCATCGAGGTGCTCTACCTCCATGTGTTTCCACGGTGGGTTCAGGATATTCCTGATCCGCGTGCCCTCCAAGACCCAGTCGGTATCTGACAGGTCTTTCCCGAAGAATTGCTGGAGCTTTTGGATGGGATTGAAGAGCCATGAGATGTGACGAACTCGGATGACCTCCCGCTGGTATTCTTGCTCGCCAAAGATCATGTTGAAGACGGATTGGTCGCTATTGTGGTAGACCTTCTGGCTCCATTCGCTACCGTTGTCGTCCGGTTCTGGGTCGTCACCCAACTTTTCCACTATCTCTTCGGCGCGGGCGAACACGGCTCGCATATCAGCGACAGGACCCATGATGAGACCCGAATTGAGAAATTTCTGGCGAGTGGTAGACCATGGGTTTGGGCGGGATCCGACTGGATTGTCGGTATTGCCATCAAACATGTCGTCGGGCAGAGGTGATGGTGGAAGTGGCCAGCACGCTACTGTGTGAATCTCGTTGGGCCAGCACCGTTTGCCGGCGCCGAAAATAATGGTCTGCTGTATGCCTGCGATCTTAGCAGCTCTGCCCATCCGCTTTTTGATTTGTTTGTTGGCTTCAGCGTTGATCTGGTAATAGCGTTCTATGAGGAGATCTTTGTGAAGCTGAAACCAGATATCGTAGCCATCCATCATCAATACAAGGTCCTGATCGTGCTCCGTCCCTAGGTTGCCCAGGTATTCGAGAACTCGAGATATCTTCAGTAGATGACTTCCACCCCCTGTCATCCCCTTTCGTTGACTCTCGTCCAAGTCTTCTCCCCATCCTGTGATGACTGGAGTGGGGTAGCCGAGGATGGAGCCGGAGAACAGGAGTTTGCACAGATTGATATCCTGTTTTGTTGCAGGTATCAGGATGTGAAGGGGGTGGTCTGGTGGGGCGATCGGTTTGTAGGGTTTAGAGGCTTCATTGCTGGCCCAGGTGGTGTTGGCGGGAATGGTGGTGTATTTAGAAGGCAACTAGAGAGAGAGAATCAGTTAGACAAAGCTTCCGGTACGGACCAATATATGGCCTCGGTCGCTCGGAGGACGTACTGGTTTCAGGGTGAGGACACCAGACGTTATGATGAGAAGCAGCGCAATGATAATCAACGATCGTAGGCGAAGCACGACCAAAGTGCCAAGGCCTTCAAGGACATAGCAAACTCGATTTTGTCGCCATTGGGGACGAGTATCAAAGCGGGAAGAACCTGGCGAGAGCGGAGACCGAGGAGACTGTGAAGACGATCGGACTTTCTCGTAATTGTCCATATTGCCAATGGTGTGAGGAGTAGTTCATATGTCGTCGGTGCTTGGCAAGGGAGAGGAAGACTAGAGGAGCGGACTTCGCAGTTCAAGAGTGGTTTTACCCTTGGCACTACCGCAAAGAGCCGAGGAGGATTACGGAGAAAAGACCATTGCGCGAGGCTATCTGCCGATGAAGCCGAGAAGAGATTGTGTATGTAGGAATGAGCAGCGCTGTAATGAATGTGAAATCTGCAAGCTGAGAGATCATCGTAGGGAGGTATGTAGACGTGTGCTTAATACATCGGATGGCTGGCAGGCTGCATGTGCCAGGCGAGCGAGGTAGCATTCTCGCGTAACGGTTGGCAAGTGTTATCTGCTGGCCCGTTCGTGCGCATGAGAGCTGCATGACACTTGACAGCCTGCATGGAACTAGGTACACATATTCCTACGTACCGTATAAGCACTCGATCGAGAATTGAAGAGGCTAAGAATGTGCAGAACGGAGGAAGTAGTCGGGGAAGCGGGCTGACTGCATACGGCCGTATAAACAGGATCTTATCTTTCGCCAGAGTTTCCACCCACGTCTTTCCCCACGTACAAGTACCTACACTCGACTCATAGGAGCGAATTTTCCACCCCGGGCTTGTCCGATCTGCTGACGATCATATCAGTTTTTTCTCCTCTGATGCATCCGCTTCGCAATATTTTTGTGCTGAAGCATGCGCTGTTTGTGTTAGTTGTCGTACAAATTTGCCTTTTTGAAAAGTTGGCGGAGACGGCGAGGCTGCCAAGACTCTTAAACACAAATAAAGTACCGAGCTTCCCGAAGGCCCGAGCGCAGCCGGACATCTTGGCGCTCTTGGCGCTCTTGGCATGGAGAACCGGCAACATCAAAAAGGCAGGTGGAAAATCTCCAATCCAATTTTTCATCACTGATTGGTTCGTATCAACACAGACATGGCCAGGCCACCTTTGCACACTTGTCAGCCCACCACTCTGTTGGGAAGATAGGTAGACACACCTGGAGTGAACAAAAAGTCGGAGGATTAGCGTGCGTATTTGGTGGAGTCACGCATAGTTTCGTTGCGCTTTCCTCAGCCATCGAGGAAGTTGGCACGTTGGTCACTCATGTCAGATATCTGTAAGGCAGGCAGATCTGAAAGTCAGTTCAACAAATCTTGACCATAGTTCGCGCCGCATACCGCTTGTAGGCTAGCATTTCCAGTGCCTAGTCACCACTGTTGGAAAGATGCACTTCAACTCAGTTGAGCGATTCGAGCTCATCCGGCAACGTGCATCACGACTCGAAGAAGGAGAGAGCTGCGTATCGGTAGCGGCACTAGATTCGTCTAAACTAATTGGGTGCCGAGTCTGTTTCTGTACCCAGGATTCGCCGATTCCTTGTTCATACAGATCTCTCGTTCTTGCCGAGCGATCCAAGAGTTTGTTTTGTCCGATCTGGCGGGTTTTGTTGAAATCGGCTCCTGCCGGCTACGAAAGGGAATTAAGTTCGCAATGCGAATGACAGATGCTCAGAGGCTGACGGCTTCGTGCAATACGATATGTTTCTTACTTATTGGCATCTGGGATTGATCGGACGATTAAGACGCATTTCAGGTTCAGACACCAACCACCCACAGGCTACGCACTCGCGGTGATCAGCTCGTTAGAAGCGTTCTCCAAATCTGCAGTTACATTATGCATTGTCTGCCGGGCAATTACTTTTCTCGCAGGCTTTGCCGAGTGCTCTTTCAATTCTCGGCCTATTCCCACCTGGGAGACTGCATCGCTGACGACATTGAGAAGCCTGTGCTGGAAGTTTCCCAGGCGAGCAAAATGCGGCCACTGAATATGACTCCAGATGGCTGAGGTGGGTGAACTTGAAATCTAGCCTTTGAATCACTGACTGTTGAGGGCTAGACTCTTCCACGTTTATGGATGCCAGGGCTCAAAACTTCAGCCGAGATGCGACGAGGAAAAGAGTCTGGGACGTGAGATCTAGGCCGAACAATCAGGTCGCTGCACCACCTGAGGCTTTTGTGTAGATCTCTCGATATCTGGAGAATCGCGAGAGAAAAAATTTAGCTTAAGCTGAGAGACAATCCTGCCAAGATGAGAAACCCCTTCCTACCTTATGCTGTCTACTCCCTTCCAATGGCTATGATAACAGTAGCAGCGGTATGGCCGAAACGGGTCACATAAGGAGTCTGTAATTAAATTAAACTGGGATCGTTCATCGAAACTGAACCATCTCATCATGGCTTTTCTAGTCGAAGTCAAAGCAATCGGTATATTGCTAATGCAGTACGCACTGCGAGCGATTCGTCGTCTTCAACCACTAACGTCAAACATACTGGTACCATGTGGCTGTGGCTATGGCGTAGTACACTCGAGCACTAATTCAACTGTCTGCGCCACACCGTTGCGATGGCGGGCGCAGCCTCGACGGAAGAGTACTCCCATCTGGTGTTCCGTTGTTACCATGACTCTCGGGACTTTCTAGAAAACTTCAAGCGCCAGGGAAACCAAGCCAGATTAGCGAGAATCGACACACTCCAAGTGTTGTTCTAGACTACGTATCACGAGCTCGATAGATCGACCTCGTGAGAATTTGGATGAGCCAAGAGCGTTTGGCACCCATCGTCAGGCAGGTAGAGCTAGAACAAAACATCAGCAACTATGCATCGCACAGATTCAGATCAGACACAGGAATGTACTAGTACTTTTTAACATATTGTCTACGAAGTATGTTTATGATCAGAAGCTTGCGAGTCGAGTCGAGTCCGTCGACTTACAGAAGATGGATGGAAGTAGGGTTAGGGTTTCGGTTTATCGAGAGTCGGTTGACTGACTGCCGACTTCTTGGCAGTCAGAGGTGGGGTAGACTAAAAGTACCGACTGACCAATCTCCTCCGCTCCATAACACAAAGCATAATGGCTATGGCTTCCGCTACTTCCATTACCATTACAAGGGTGCCTCGAAAAGCAGAATCTTCTCAACCCTCTCATCACATTGGCAACCCACCTACCTCCTTTACCAACCCATGGCCATCCTTTCACAAGCACTCACCTCTTGACCTCCTCATAACATCTCAACGCAACCGTGACTTCAAGCCAGTGCCATCGCGCGACAAGTTAGTTGCTATCCAGAAGCCAGACTGGGGTGCAGGCAAAGAGGGTCTGAAGGCCACATGGATCGGCCACGCAAGCTTCCTGGTCGAAACATCGGCTTCAGAAGGTGCAGGAAGAGGAGTGAGGGTGCTGTTCGATCCTGTGTTTTCCGAGAGGACGAGTCCAGTGACGTGGGCTGGACCGAAGCGCTACACTCCCACCCCTTGCACGCTTGATGAGTTGCCTGATGTCGATTTGGTCGTCATCTCTCACGATCATTATGATCACATGGATTCAGATACCCTTTTGAAGATTTATGCAAGCAGGAAAGGGAATGTGCATTTTTTGGTAGCACTAGGGAACGCTTCTAGACTTCGGGGCTTTGGCATTGGTGGCGCCGAGGTTACCGAATTAGATTGGTGGGAAGGCGTCCAGGTTGATGTACCAGGCATGGGCTCAGTGACTATGACCTGTACGCCCTCCCAACACTTTTCCGGCAGAGGTATATGGGACCAGGCATCTACACTTTGGTGTTCCTGGGTCTTGGACGCTGGAGCTTTCAGCAACTCTTCAGCAACCACTCAAGCTAGCACCTCCAGAAAGGTCTTTTTTGCTGGCGACACTGGCTACCGGTATGTGCCCAAAGAAGCAAAAGAGTTGGACAGGCCATCTTGCCCGGCATTCAAGGAAATAGGGGAAGTATTTGGCCCTTTCGATCTCAGCATGTTACCAATTGGACTTTACTCCCCTAGACATTTGATGTCTCCCATACATTGCAACCCTGAGGATAGCCTTTGCTTGCACAAGGATTTGAAGAGCAGAAAATCCATTGGCATGCACTACGGAACTGTTAGAGGCGGAATCAGCCAGTACTTCGAGGAAGTCACGGAGCCCCCAAGGCGGTTCAGAGAGGCGTGCGAGAAGGATGGCAAAGTTTGGGGAGAGGAGCTCGGGTTATTGAATGTTGGAGAAACACTTGTCATGCCCTGAGCAGTTGCATCACATTTCATCACAACAGGTGGATAAGGAGGCTGAAGGTTGATGTCAGTGCTGCCCCTTCATTGATCCAATATTGCTCGGACATACTTTCAGACGAGCAAGTCGAAATTTGTTAGCAACACTATAATTTATATATGGAGAATAAATAAAATATATGATAAAGCTCTTCATAAGCATGCTAAATATTCTCCTCGTTAGAACGCTTAAGATACTTCGTAAATTTTAAATAATATCGACTTTAATATTTTATCGAGTAGTTAATATTAATTCTTTAAAAGCTAAGAGAGATTAATCTATTAACTTCTCGCTAAAAGCGAGTTAAGTATATAATACGAGTAATATTTTAAATAACTTAACGTTAAGATCTTAGTAAATCTATTTTTAATAAGCTAAGATATTTAATTAATTAATATTACTTTAAAGTAATCTTTAATTAAAATTAAAATAGAGATTAATTAATTAAAATATCTATAATTTAGAACTTTTAATTATAGATTTAATATAAGTTAATTTATACTATTATTATATTTATTAAATTAAAATTAATTCGTTTAATATCGTTAATATTATTAACTATATAAGATATATTATAAATATTAAAAACTTAATAATATATATAATAACTTTTTATTAATATATATAAAAGAATAAGATAGAGCTAAGCTTAAAAATCTTAAATTTATATATATAGCTAATTATAAATTTAAATTCTTTACGCTTTTTAATTAAATCGGCTAACTTATTATAAATAAATAAATTAATATTTATAACTATTAAAATCTCGTCTTATCGCGTCTCTCTTATTAAAAAAATAGATATATATTATTAATATATAGAATAACTTTTTTATTTTCTATTAAAAATTTAAGATTTTTTTTTAAATTTTAAAACGCTATTTATACTTTTTAAATTTTTAAAAATCTTAAAATTTAGTCTTATAATTATTAAAGTATAAGAAATTTAAATATCGCTTATTAAAGCTCGCTCGATAGTTAGATAGCTCTAATTAGATATATATTATTTAATTTTAAAATAACTATTTTATTTTCTATTAAAATTTTAAGATTTTTTTTAATAATTATAAAACGAAATATAAGCTTTTAGAAAAGAAAAGAATTATTAAATTTAGTTCTATAATTATTAAAGTATAAGAAATTTAGATATCGCTTATTAAAGTTCGCTTATTAAAGATTACTTATCTACTTACTCGATAGCTCTAATTAAAAAAATAATTATAAATTTAATTTATAAATCTTTACTCGTTATAGTATAAAGAGAATATTATCTATATAAAATAATTATAAATATAAGTTTTATAATAGAGTAGAAAGATTAAAAGATTTTAATATATTAATTTTAATTAGATTATAATATAAATAAGATAATTAAAATTATAATATTATCTTCTTCTTTTAATTTAAAGCTTTAACGATAATTATTATATAATAAACTTCGATTTTATAAAAAATATATCTAGATATATACGAAGTAATATTCTTAGATATATTAATTTAATATTTTATTACGAGTTTAAAGTCTTTTTATAAGTTAATATAATTATTATAAATTAATAATACTAATAAAGAAAATTATTTTAAAGATTTTTTAAATAATAAATAAGAGCTAGCGATCTCGAAATAATAATAATAAAAATTCGCTATTAGATTCGAATATTCTATTATATCTATAAATAATTATTAGAATAGATTTTTCTTACTCTTAAAGTCTTTATACTTAATTTTATATATTAAATATTCTCTCTTACTAGTTAAGAAATTATTTTTCTATTTATTAATTTTAAATAAAACTATTTCTTTAATATTTTAGATTTTATCTTTTTTATTAATATCGATAGATAATAATAAAAATTTAATTTATCTTAATAATAAATTATTATTATTACGATATAATAGTTATAAATAAAATAAAAGATAAAATAAATATTATTTATAAAAATTAGAAGTTTTAACTTATAAGCGAAAGTATTTAAAGTTTTAATAATTTTAAATAATTCGAAATTCTTATAATTTAATAGTTTACTAAGACGTATAATCTTAATATTTCTTTTATTAAGTATAATTATATTTTTATTTTTTATTTTTAATATTAAAAGCTAATAGCGATTAGCTTATTTCTTTTATAAAGCTTATAATTATTTAAATTAACTCTCTAAATAATTTCTTATATTATCTATCTTCTTAAGAAGTTTATTAATTAATTTAATATCTCTTTTTACTCTTTAACTAGTAAATTAATCGTAAAAAAAATTCTATTCTCGAGTATAAAATATATTCTTTAATAAGAAGAAATAGTAATATACTCGATAAAGAGTTCTTATCGAAATTAGTTTTAAACTTTACTATTAATAATAGATTTACTTAATTATCTTAAATATAATTAATATAAATTCTAAAATATTATTTTAAAGTAGTATTAATATTCTCTATCTATTTATTAATTTTAAAATAAAATATAATAGAGAGTTTAAGTTTAATTATAATTCTTTTATATAATTTTCTTTAGAAATATATTATAAATTAGATATCTCGATTTAAGATAATAATAAATAAGTACTCGTTCTCTTATTATAAAAATTCGATAAAGACTTATACTATTATCTTTACTTCTAAGAAGTTTAAAAAAATAAACTTCTTCTTATTAAATTTATTTATAATTATTATAATATATTAATAGAAGCGTTTATATTTAAGATAAATAGATAATAATATAATAAGATTAATAGAAATATCTTACTAGTATTATTCGAAAATAGAAAGATATTTAAATAAATCTTACTTATTCTTTTTATAAGTTTTAAATCTTTTTATAAATATAGTAGCTCTTAATATAGCGAGTAATAAAACTCGTTATTCTTAATTAATAGTAATATTAATTTAATCTATTATAAGTTAATAATCTATTAATATAATCTTCGAATAAAGAATTATAAATATCTCTAATAATTTTAATCTATAATTTAAGAATATATAATATATATAATCTATTATTAATATATAGTAACTTATTATAAAAATAATAATTATCTAATCTTAATTTAAGATTATTTTTAATTATTTTAAATAATAGCTTTCTCTATTTAAATACTTTTAATTAAATAATTTTTTAAATATTATTATTATAATTATAAGCTTTTTTTATTTAATATAATAATTTAAAAATATTAATAATAGAGACTTCTTTTTATTCTTCTAAAAACTTCTCTTAAAAAGTCTCTATTAATATATCTAATAATAATTCTTCTTTAAACTTCTTATTATTAATATTATTTTATTTATTTTATTAGTATATATAATAGAATAAGATAGAGCTAAGCTTAAAAATCTTAAATTTATATTATAATTATAACTATATCTATTATCGAAGATATTAAGATTTAATATAACTTAATATAACTTAATACTTAATATAAAAGTATATTATAAAGCTATATATATAAGTAAATTAATTATCTAGCTAAGAGAATTTACTTATTAATATATAAATATATTAAGTCTTATTAAGCTTATAAGTAAAGTTAAATTTTATATTAGATATTAGAAAAAGGAAAGAAAGATAGCGCTCTCGCTATTATTATAAGAACTTTTTAAATTTACGTCTTTCGAGAACTTTCTTATATAAAGTAATAATTTTTTTAAAAAATTTCTTATATAAAAAAGATATTAAAAAAGAAAAAAAGGTAGCGCTCTCGCTATTTTCTTTCTTTAAGAACTTTTCTAGATAGCGATTCTTTCGTTTCTTCTTAATACTATTATAGCGAATAATAATATAATCGCGAGTTAATAAGATTTATTAATAGCTCTAGAATAAGATCTAATTAAATCTTTAAAATCGAAATTCTAAATTCTCGAAGTTAATAGAGTAACGACTTAAGATATTATTTTTATTAATTATCGAGAAAATAATTATTAGAAAAGTTATTATTAGAAAAGTAGTAGACTCTTTATTATAGATACTTTTAATACTTTCGTAATTATTATCTTATAACATTTTTCTTAGAAAATTATTTACTAAAAAAGTAATTTTTTTATTATAGAATATAATACTTTTATAACTATTATATTACGATATTTTTCTTAAGAGAATATTAATTCTATATATATTCTTTTATATTATTTAATAAAGTCTATAGCGAAATCTAGATTCTCGAGTTTATATTAGATATTATCTTATAAGCTATAATCTAGCTACTTAAGAAGATACTATAACTTATTATTAATTATTTACTTCTTAAGAATTTTCTTAAATTTATAGAAATTTAATAGTCTATTCTCGTTAATAATAGAAGATAAATTTATAAATCGAGAATATTAATATAAATTCTCGCTATTAGATATAGATTCTAGTTAAATAATTAAGATAATTAGATAAATTCTTATAATAGATAATAAAGTAAATTCGTAAGTAAGATTATTAACTTTACGAATTATCTAAAAAGAGCTAAGACGCTATTAATAAAGTTTTTAATTTCTTTTTTTTAAGATTTTATAATTATAATATAAGCGAAGATAAATCTTATCGTCTTTCTCGAAATTAAGAGATATATATTTATTATTATAATAAGCTTTAATTATAGCGTTAGCGAAAGCTATAGCTTTATTAATAGCTTTATACTTAATTAGCTATAATTTCTTAAAATTCTATAAAGATAAATTTTTAAAAAGATTAAAGTTATTATTAATATAAAATTTATAAATTATTTTATTAGATATAAATTCGATAATAAAGTTAATTAAGTTATTAAAAATTATATTAATAAATAATAATACTTAATATTAAATAATATTCTTTACTATATAATAGCGAAAGACTATTTCTATAATTTAATTTATATATTTAAATTATTTATCTATCTACGAATAATAAATAATAAATAATAAATATAAGAATTTATATTAAATTACTCGAAGATAATTTTCTAGAATAGCGATATAAATTTAGAATCTCTATTATTAATAAAGAATTATAAAATTCTAACTTTATATTTATAAAGTATTATAATAATAACATTTATCTAATTAATAGTATTTTAAGTACTTTTTTTTAATATAAGAATAATTTTCTTAATAAATTTATTTATTATAATAAGTAAAATATAGTAATTATTAATTTTTAATAGCTCGATAATAAAATTTATTATTAATATATAAAATAAAATTAGCGATATAATTATTAAATTAAGAGATTTATATTAATATATATAATAGAATAAGATAGAGCTAAGCTTAAAAATCTTAAATTTATATATATAATTAATTATAAATTCGAGTTCTCTACGCTTTTTAATTAGATTATCTAAGTTATTATAAATAAATAAATTAATATTCGTAATTATTAAAATCTCTCTCCCTCGCGTCTCTCTTATTAAAAAAATAGATATATATTATTAATATATAGAATAACTTTTTTATTTTCTATTAAAATTTTAAGATTTTTTTTTAAATTATAAAATAAAATATAGACTTTTAGATAAAAAAGAGATTCTTAGATTTAGTCTTATAATTATTAAAGCGTAAGAAATTTAAATATCGCTTATTAAAGTTCGCTTATTAAAGTTCGCTCGATAGTTCTAATTAAAAGATAGATATATATTATTTAATTTTAAAATAACTTTTTTATTTTCTATTAAAATTTTAAGATTTTTTTTTTAAATTATAGAATATAATATAGACTTTTAGATAAAAAAAGAATTACTAAATTTAGTTCTATAGATATTTAAAGATAAGAAATTTAAATATCGCTTACTAAAGATCGCTTATTAAATAAAAACGATTATGAATTTAATTTATAAATCTTTACTCGTTAATATATATAATAGAATAAGATAAAGCTAAGCTTAAAAATCTTAAATTTATATATATAGTTAATTATAAATTCGAGTTCTCTATACTTTTTAATTAAATCGACTAAGTTATCGCGAATAAATAAATTAATATTTATAACTATTAAAATCTCGCTCTCTCGCGTCTTTCTTATTAAAAAAATAGATATATATTATTAATATATAGAATAACTTTTTTATTTTCTATTAAAATTTTAAGATTTTTTTTTAAATTATAGAATAAAATATAAGCTTTTAGATAAAAAAGAAATTTCTAAATTTAGTCTTATAATTATTAAAGCGTAAGAAATTTAAATATCGCTTATTAAAGTTCGCTCGATAGCTCTAATTAAAAAATAGATATATATTATTAGATTTTAGAATAACTTTTTTATTTTCTATTAAAATATTAAGATTTTTCTTTTAAATTATAGAATATAATATAAACTTTTAGAGAAAAGAAGAATTATTAAATTTAGTCTTATAGATATTTAAAAGTAAGAAATTCAAATATCGCTTACTAAAGATCGCTTATTAAAGATCGCTTATTAAATTTACTTAATAGCTCTAATTAAAAAAAACGATTATAAATTTAATTTATAAATCTTTACTCGTAATATATATTTCTTTATTTAAAAAATTTAATAGTCTAAATAGTAGATAATATAAGAGTATAATTATTTAATAAATTATTAAATATAGATAAAGCTTAATAAATAATTATATAATTTATAAAAGTCGTTATAATTTAATATATTATATACTATATAAAATACTTTCTTCTCGAATAAATAAGAAATATAAAGTTTTATCTTACTATCGCTAAATATATAATATATAAGATTCTTTTAAAGCTTAAACTTAATATCTAGCTTCTCGCTTTTATTATTTAAATCCTCGATTCTTTACTTAAATAAGTTCTTTCTTAGAATTTTAAGAATATACTTTTATTACTTATTATTTTTATAAGCTTTATAAAGTCGAGTTTTAAAATTATTTAATATTTTAACGAGTATAATATAATAGATAATTTTTATTTTTATAGTAAAATCTAGATTAAAAATTTCGATAGCGTATTTATAAAGAATATTAAGAATTTCTTCGAAAGAGAAGTTAGATTTTACTTCTAGTAGTTTAAAAAGAGTATTAAAAATTATATTTAATTAATTTAACTTATAGTAAATAAAAAGATTAAAGTTTAATAAATACTAAATTATTCTTATTAAATAAAGTTTAAGCTTATTAATACTAGAAGTTATTAGAGTAATTTAATAAAATATTAATATAATAGCAAAATAATTAATATAAATAACTAGTAGCGAAATTAAGAAAGATTTAATAAGATATCTAATTTTCTTAATAATCTATATAATTTTAATAACTTTAAATTCTATAAATTAATAATTCTTTTTAATCTTATTAAGAAGTTTACTTAGAAATATATTTAATTATATTAATATTCTTATTAGAATAATATTCTTATTAAACTTTAAATCTCTTTTAATATAATAAATTATTATTATAAAGCTTTAGTATTTAAAGTTATTAATATTAATATAAAGATAATAGCTTTAATCGTAGTATATAAAAAAGATTAAGCTATTAAATATCTTCTAAAGCTCTTAATATATCTAAATTTCTACTTCTATAGAATTCTTAATTTATAATTTTATTAATTATTATTTTCTAGCTAAGTCGCTAACTTAACTATTTTTCTTTATTATTAATAAACTTTAAATAAGTCGAGTTTTTTATTCTTATAATAACTTTAAGATCTAGATATAATAATATATTAATAAGTATAATTATTCTATTAAACTTAAGTAAATCTTAAGATCTCGAGAACTTTATAAAAAACTAAGTATCTTTATAATTTAGATTTTATTCTTTAAGATAAATATTTCTAAACTATCTATATACTAATTAAAAAGTATTATAAATAAATATTCTAGAAAGAATTTTTTAAAGTTAAGACTAACTTAACGCTATTAAAAAAATATAAATAATTTTTATAAATAATTAAGATACTTCGCTAAGATATAAGAAAAGAAGATTATATTATTAATATATACTTTAGCGAAATCTTATAAAGATCTTAATATCTCATTAATCTAATATTATATATATAATAATAATTCTTTATAATTTATTAAGATTATATTTAATTACTTTTATTTATAATAAGATACTATTATAAGTCTATATTAATTAAGAACTTTTATAAAAAATTAATAAAATTAATCGATAGCGTTAACTATTAAAATATATTAATATTTAATTATAAAGTTAATAATATCTAATTATAATAATATAGAATAGCTATTAAATTTTATAATTTTATTTAAATCTCTAATATTAATAATAATATATTCTTTACTATTAAAAGAAGTATTATATTAAATTATAAAATATAAATAATTATATTCTTATAGATTAATTTAATTAAGTTATTTTCTTCTATTTATATAACTTATTAAATATTTATATTTATAACTTCGCGATTAATTTAATTAAGCGAGTATACTCTAGATAATTTAAAATTAACTTCTAGCTTTAAGAAAATAATATTTACTCTTTCTTAAGAATATTAATATTAATATCTTAATTTATTTAAATTTTAGAAAATTCTATAGCTATCGTAGTAATTTAAAAAGTCTCTTTCTAAGTACTACTATAGATAATAATTCTATTAAAAAATATATACTTATAAAAAAATCGACTATTAAAGAATTAAGATTCTCGTATTTAAATAATAATTTAAAAGTCGTATAGACTATAACTTCGACTACTATCTCGAATAATTCTTTAATAATTTTAAATTTCTATAATTACTTAAATCTTTTAAATATTTATTTATTAGTAATAAGTAATATAATTTTAAATATTATTAGAAAGTATTCTTCTTTTTAAAATTTAACTATAGAGTTAAAGCGAGTTCTTCTAGTAATATATATTAATTTATCTAAAATAATATAAAGTTATATAAAGAAGAAAGATATATCTCTATTTTAATTAAGATTTTACTTATATTAAAACTTAAATAAGAGATCTCTATTATTTAAAAGAGTATTATAATATATTATTAATATCGATATTATAGATAAAGCTAATATCGTAATTATTTTCTTAAGG